>NC_140588.1:121153205-121769339 GCF_964204655.1 Triturus cristatus
TTACAGCTGTTTAAACCATGGCGTACAGAGGATGAACTACTGGGAGAATTTCAAAGCTATGAAGATTCTTTTAATGCTTGCAAAGACAGCATACAATGCAATACATTCACAACTTATCTGCAAATGTTAAATGAAGAAATTGAACAGGAAACTACAATTGCAGCAGAAATAGCTAGAGACAGTTCTCAGGACAGCCAAAGTTCAGGAACACTCAGTCAAGATCCCCTAGGACAACCAATCGTTGAAAATGAAGCATCAATAGCCATGAATGAAGTGGAAACGGCTATGAATCAAGCTCAAGGAGAATTTATAGACTTACAAAATTTGGAAAGACAACTGAACGAAGAGCAGCAACAAATTTATGAAGAGATCAGAAAAAAAATTGATCACGGATTTCTACATGAAAAAAAAGAGTACTCATGCACATCATTTCATCCAATCAGGATGTATGTAAGCGGACAAGCTGGAACTGGAAAAAGTTCCCTAATAAAAGTCATCAGAAGCTACCTACAGCAAAAAACGGATTCTACTTTGTCTTGTGTGGTTACTGCTCCAACTGGGTTAGCAGCATATAACATAAAAGGAATCACTTTACATCGTTTGCTAATGTTACCAGTGGAGCATGAGAACAAAATAAAATACAACAAGCTAACTGGAGAAGCATGCTTGGAAGTTTCAAGAGTATTGAAGAAGATGCAAGTTCTCATTATTGATGAGGTGAGCATGGTATCGAACTTAATGCTTGCCTTTGTGCATTTAAGAATGCAGCAAATTCTGAAGACAGACTATGACGTGTTATTTGGAGGAAAACACGTCACAGTTTTTGGAGATCTTTTGCAACTTACTCCAGTTAAAGGACAACCAGTGTTTAATACTGTGACACATGAAGACACGAAGAAGTCATTGGGAAGCATCGGTAATACAAATATTTGGTCCTTCTTTGAGTACAAGGAACTTACAACTAATATGAGGCAAGCAAACGATGAAGAATATGGAAGTATTCTGAAAGATATCAGGATTGGACTACTCACAGAAACTGGCAAAAAAGCATTAGAGAGTCGGCTGCTACATAATTTATTTCCAAAGGAAGAAATAGTTGCAGAGAAGATATACAAGAACATTGCAGAAAACAAAAGTGTCATCTGCTTAATGCCAACTCTACGTGAATGCTCAATATTCAATGAGGAGCTTTTGAAATTGGAAAAGGAAGATATCAGGAAATTGGAAGCAGTGGACAAAATTGAGGATGGAAGAATTACTATCACATTAACAGGCACACTGAAAAATAAATTGGATTCACTAGAGAAGAACATTTCCAAAACAGCTGGATTAGAAAAAAACTGGGGTGCCGATCACGATCCGGTAAAAAATTCCCCCGTGCGACTCGTATCGGGTCTTTTTACCGTACGAATCGTACAAGTGCCGTACGAACTGGCAATCACGATTCGCATGGTAAAAAGTCCATACAAACCGCACTGGGAATCATTCCCCACACGTCCTCGGGTCGGAAAATGTGTCCGACACGTCCTCGGACGATTTACCTTACAAACGTGAAAAACCAAGTCCGACCGAGGAATCACGATCCATCCCGTGCGTCCGAGGTTACAACCGTATGGAAAAAACACCGTCCGCACCGAACTCCTACAGCAACCATGGAGACATGTGCCCGCATATGCGCCCAACACTCCCCCCAGCCCCCGTACGTCCGACACGTACCCCCCGTATATGTATACCCCCACCCGTCTAGGTATACCCCAGTACGTTCCAGTCGAACCCCCACCCCAGTACGTGTCATAGCCCCGTCTACCTACACCCCAGTACGTTCCAGTCGTACCCCCACCCCAGTACGTGTCCTACCCCCCGTGTACCTACACCCCAGTACGTGCGAGCCACACCCCCACCCCAGTACGTGTCATAGCCCCGTCTACCCACACCCCAGTACGTTCCAGTCGTACCCCCACCCCAGTACGTGTCGTACCACCGTCAATGTACACCCCCCCACCCCAGTACGTGTCGTACCACCGTCCATGTACACCCCCCCACCCCTGTACGTGTCGTACCACCGTCCATGTACACCCCAGTACGTTCCAGTCGTACCACCACCCCAGTACGTGTCATACCCCCCGTGTACCTACACCCCAGTACGTGCGAGCCACACCCCCACCCCAGTACGTGTCATAGCCCCGTCTACCCACACCCCAGTACGTTCCAGTCGTACCCCCACCCCAGTACGTGTCGTACCACCGTCAATGTACACCCCCCCACCCCAGTACGTGTCGTACCACCGTCCATGTACACCCCAGTACGTTCCAGTCGTACTGTGGTAAATAATTTAATTACCGGGACTTAATTTGATACAGAAACATAATAAAATAGCTCAGTAAATAAGAGGCAGAATCCGTGGTATTAGAGGTTCGGAATGGGCTTTATTCCAATGGTCGATTATAATCGGTTGCTCCAAGTTCCATCACCACGAAGGTTCAGGAAGTGAAGTACCTACGTTATTGACAATCAATCACTTTTATACAATAGGCATTACAATGAGGCAAATACAAGAGGCGTAACAATTGATAGTGTGGATAATATATTCGTGCGTAGTAAAAATAGGCGTAACTGGGTGTGATGAAAGAACGTCATCAGGTGTGATGTCATAATAGGGTGGTTCTTATGAAAGAATTTCGCAATGTCAGCAGAAATACTTGGCAGAAATGCGCGCGCAGCAGCATGACGTGTGGTTGACGTGCAACTAGGGGGGTGAAGGGGACTTGACATTTAGCTCTACATGTGGCGACAGAAGTCTGGAGGGTCAAGTCAACCTAATCCCAAATCATATCTAACATCCTATGTTTAAAGAACTATGTTATCCAAAAGAGAGGTCTCTTAGAGTAGAATCTTATTCTATACTGACTATACTGACTGTTAGTGCATGTACAAGCGTCTAAGTGTCTACACTAGATGCGTGGGTGGAAATCTTCCATAGTAATAGGGCTATGAATTACTTGCATAAAGACAGAGAAGCCGAGCCCTTGCTCGGTAGCTGGAAGAATGTTTACTTAAACTACTAGACAGGAATGCATCGGGCAGGGAACGGAGCAGATAACTTCGAAGGTGAAATACAGTTTTTGGCAGGCAATAGGCTGATGTCAGGCTTCGTGAGCCGCGCAGGGAATGAGACAAAGTTCATGGTCACAGATGTAGGCTCAGACTGGAGCTTTCAGAGGCAGAAGGCAAGAAGAGTTCGATGACAGAATCAGGGCCTACTTGCCTGGACTGTAAAATGGCATAAGTGAACCATATAAAGCCGGTGGCCTTTCATACTTAGGAATGGAATATCCGACCTATTCATGGCGGATCTGAAAGAGGACATGTTGACGGTGGACGCACATGTGTTTGCGTCTTCATAACTGGAACTGGAGGGAACATACATGTACTTATGATTCATACATGAAACCGTTGGGGTCCAAGATAGGGGACATAACTGATCAGAAAAATCCATATTTCCACATTCCCTCCTTGTCCCCTACTTGCCCGTTAAGAGATATCAATCTTCATCAATCCGTTGATCTGTTCATATAACATCATTTGTTCTTCTTTCTTCTTCCGGGATGAATGAAATCTTGGTGGTGGAATACACGATGTGGCACACAGACCACAGATCGCTGGTCCACATTGTAGACATAGACAGCAACTGAATAGTATGAGAAGGCCAATACCTAGGAAAGATAGGACCTTCCATCCAAAGGTAGATAATACACTCCAAAACCAACCGGACCAAGTCCAGGTGCCTGGATTCTGGTGTATCTGGCTTACAATCTTATGAAGGCGAGTTATGGCTTTATATACAGAGGGCGAATTTTCTGGTATGAAAATGCAACAACTTGATCCGATGACCCTACAAGCTCCGCCCCTATAGGCCAGGATGACGTCAAGGACAAGACGATTTTGAAGCACAACAATCCGCATAGCAGACTGCTCTTCTGTTAAATTGCCTAAGGCGGAAATAGTTTCGTTCACTACTGCTTCAAGGGTTCTAGTTAATCTACGTATCAGCTTACTATTAGTAACGGTACCTATATAGGGAAAGAGACCTTTATTGAAATCTGTATATTTTTCCCATGCTGTTTCAGTGTAATCGACTATTGGGAGATCTCTCCTTACTCTATTATATACTAAATGAGTATTTCTGTGATAATCAGGGGGAGCTAGGAAAACAGGTGGCAAAAGGAATCCAAGGTAGCAAGTACCATCCCAATCTAGAGGCAAACGTACATAGGCCGTCTGACCACATATGAAATAGGAATGGCGGGAAGCTCTAAATGTAGACTTGCCTTGATCACTAAATTCTACTACAGTGGTGCATCTACTATGGCCCATATGTATGGAACCATTCTTTCTTACACATAATTCACCTTTTACTGGAAATATTGACATAGCGGGCAAAATTGGAGTAGCTTCGGATTCGACATTTAGGATCATAAGATTAAGTGTAAAATTACCCAATCCATACACTTCGTTTTCTAGATCAGTTCCTGTTCTCTTGGGAAGTCCCTCCTTGTTAGGGTAGCAGACCTTAAGTAAAACTAAGTTCAAATTTCCCCATACCCAGTTGTCTTGATAAACTGCAGAATTTGAATCTAGGGAATTAATTAAACTAAACCATGCTCCACAGGAGCCGTTGTGTGTGAACGGGTATGGAAAGAGAGGTAGAATTCCTTTATGATTCTGATAGGGAGGGAGTCGGCCACATATCCAACAATTTGTAGCATTGCTAACCTGATGGGAATGATGTAACATACTAATAAACGTGTTATTGCGCAGCGCAAATCTATAAGACAACTCAAGCGGAGGTAATTCACTAAAAGAATGTTCAGCAGTAATATTGTAAACATGTCTAGAAATAGGATAATATATGTGCAACAATATACTTGCAGTAATTATTAAAAGACTTAAGGAAAACAAAATTAATAACGTCACTATGCAATGACTACGCAGTGATTTACAGTACGCCTGTCGTTTCAACATTTTTCGGGTGTGTTTTCTATTCAGGTCCAAGGGATACATGTCAGAGACAATTCAACCGCTTCACCTTGGAGAGGACTTAAACAATCAAATTGCTTGACTGATTGGACCTGAGTTTTAGTTTATAACGTTCGGAATTACTCTTTTCAACAAAAGGAAGTTTTGAGTCAATGGGTGAAGACACACGAGGTGTGGTATTCACATCCGACTGTAGTCCATGAAATTTCTTGATATGACTTGAATGAATCCAGCCTTTCCTGCCCTCGATCTTCACGGCTGTCCTTGTGGTGAGCAAAACCAGCTGAGGCGACTTCCACCTAGGATCCAGCTGAGTCTTTCGATCAAAGTTCCTCACTAGGACCAGGTCGCCTGGGATTACGTCATGGGGCTTCACCTCAGTGTTGTCAGGAAAAGCTGCAGCTACCTGCGAACGACAAGATTGTAGTGCAGACATCAAGGAAGCCAAGTAATCTGTCAGCATATTACAGTCAATATCAGTTATTTTGCGTGGTATGGGCGTCCCCCACATATTTGGTGGTCTGCCGAAGATCACCTCATACGGGGATAGCCCTGTTCGAGAGTGTGCTACCATTCTTGTGTAAAAGAGTGCAACTGGTAACGCTACTACCCAGTCGACACCTTTCTGTCTGCATATTTTGGACAATCTTATTTTCAGGGTTTGATTATGTCTTTCTACGAGACCTGCTGCCTCGGGGTGCCGGACACAGTGGAATTTCCACTGATAGCCTAACAAAAGTGAAACATGTTTCATTAATTCGGATGAGAACGGCTAACCGTTATCT
Source organism: Triturus cristatus (assembly GCF_964204655.1). Classification (NCBI taxonomy): domain Eukaryota; kingdom Metazoa; phylum Chordata; class Amphibia; order Caudata; family Salamandridae; genus Triturus; species Triturus cristatus. The sequence goes on from NC_140588.1 coordinate 121,159,028, forward strand.
GAATAGACAACACGTGGTAAACCGTACCGTGGGAAGAATTCTCGAACCAACTGTTTGGCAGTAGTCGGGGCAGTGTAATCTGAAACCGGGTATGCCTCTGTCCAACGGGAAAGAGCACAGACAACTACGAGAACATATTTGAATCCTCGACATCGTTCCATCTGGATATAATCCATCTGGAGGGCTTCAAAAGGGTGATCAGGAGGCTGAAATCCACCCTGTTCTACGGGAACACTTTTTCCTGGGTTGAACTGACAACAGATCATACAGGTACGAACTTTTTGTTTGGCTGCTGCTCGTAAATGTTTGTTGAACCAAATGTGTTGAATGCTGTCTAGCATAGCTTTTTCTCCTAGATGCGCTGGACTATGTACAGTGTTAATTATAACCTGGACCATTGAATCAGGAAGGAACCACACAGACTTTTCCTTCATCAACCATCCTTGATCCGTTTGGATCCCTCCTAATTCAGTCCATTTCTTTATTTCGTCTGGTGTAGCATGTGTCTGTATATCAATTACGTCAAGAGTAGGATCTTTAACCGTCATACAATGTGTTGGCGTCGGGACTATTGTCTTTGTCATGTCGGATGTTTGAGTTTGAGCAGTCTGTTTAGCTGTTCTGTCAGCTAGATCATTGCCTTGAGAAATGATATCAGTAACTTTCGTATGAGCTTTACATTTCATAATTGATATTGCAGTGGGTAGATGTATTGCATCTAATAAGGCATGAATGAGGGGTCCGTGCTGAATGTGGGCACCGTGGGAAGTTAAATAACCTCTCTCTCACCACAGCACGCCGAAGTCATGTACGACTCCGAATGCATAACGTGAATCAGTGTATATGTTGACTTTTTTATTTGTGGCTTGAATACAGGCTTGTGTCAGAGCGATAAGCTCTGCGGCTTGAGCTGACAAGGTATTTATGCAATTTGTTTCAATGATTTCAGTGTCTGTTGTGACTGCGTAAGCGGCCACTAACTCTCCTGTACTTGTTCTCATACATGAACCATCTACATACAACGTCAGGTCTGGGTCTGACAATGGGACATCGGTTAAGTCTTGTCTGGGTTTCGTCGTGATTGTAATAACTTCAATACAGTCATGGGCCAGTGGGTCTGTTCCGATCACAGGTAAAAGTGTGGCAGGATTCAATGTGTTACAACGTCTGATTTCTATATGTGGCTGAAACAATGTTAATTCGTATCCTGTAAGTCGCGCTATAGTCAAGTGTTGTGTTTGTGTTCTATTCACAAGAACCTCTACTGCATGTGGTACTTGAACTGTCAATGGATGTCCTAACACTATAGCATCGCTTTGTCTGATTGCTAAAGCTGTTGCTGCCACTGATTTCAGACACGCAGGCAAAGCCTGAGCTACGGGATCTAATGTACTAGAAAAATAAGCACATGGTTTGTGTGATCATGCTTGTTCCTGTGTGAGTACTGACAAGGCAGTGCCTTCGCGTTCTGTAACAAAAAGTGTAAACTGTTTACTGTAACATGGCGTTGCTAAGACAGGTGCTTGACATAAAGCTGTCTTTAAGCTTTCAAAAGCTTGTGTATGTTCCTGGGTCCAAGGGAGAACAGTCGATATGGCTGCCTCCTGCGTTGTCAACTGAATGAGTGGTTTTGCTAGAAATGCATACTGAGGGATCCACTGCCTACAATATGAAGTGAGGCCTATGAAAGCCCGCACCTCCTTTTGTGTCTTGGGTATTGGCATGTTAGCTATTAACTGAATGCGGTCCGGTGTAAGCTGCCTTCCCTCCTTGGACAGCGAGTGTCCAAGATAAACAACTCGCTGGACACAGAATTGCAGCTTAGAAGGGGACACCTTGTGCCCCTTTTCGGCTAGAAATTGTAAAATTGTCAGTGATGCTTTCTCACATTCGGGTTCGCTTCTCGCGGTGATCAGCAGATCATCGACATATTGAAGCAAGGCAGTGTTAACTGGCATGTGGATACTGTCGAGTTCTCGTTTCAGTGCTTGGCTATAGATGCTGGGGCTTTCCGTAAATCCTTGAGGTGCGCGGGAGAATTTAAAGCTACGTCCATTTAAACTAAATCCGAACAAATATTGGCTTTCCGGATCTATTGGGACGCTGAAAAAGGCATTCTTGAGATCAATTACAGTAAATAATGTTGCTTCGGAATCAATAGCTGTCAGTAATGACGAGATATCTGGGACCACAGGGAATTGTGGCACAATGCATTTGTTTAATTCGCGCAGATCAATAACCAATCGATATACTGGCGGGGCCTTCGGATCTGTTCGTTTAAGAATCGGAATTATCGGTGAATTACATACATTGGAGTCTGTTTCCACAACCACTCCTTGGGCAATAAGCTCGTCAATGATTTTCAGTAAAGCCACTACAGCATCTGGTGGTAACTTGTATTGTCTCATTCGTGGTAGTACCACTCCTGCCTTTAGTGTGACTCGATATGGTGTAATATTCATGCAACCAACATCAGTAGGGCCTTGTGCCCATAGATGTGTAGGTAAAGTCTGCAGTTGGGGATCCATGTCTCTAGACACATAGTGACCTTTAAAATCACGTAAAAACAATCTTACTCCTTCCGGAGAACAACATATTATAGCTCCTAGAGCTTTCAGTGTTTTTATACCTAACAAGTTTTCTGGACATGATTTAGTAAGCAATAAATCTGTAGTTCGGGTCAAAGGTCCTATCGTAAGTGGAAGAGGCTGTGACACTTCATTAACAATACGTTTTATAGTTGTTCGACTTGCCCCTGTATCGAGTAAAAATTTTCTGTCTTGGCCTAACAATTCACTATGTACATAAGGTCCTTCTTGGTCTACAGGGACCTCGATAAGGGGTAAGTCAACTTCCCTCTCTAGGCTTGTTCATGCGTATCGTTGATAATCAGGATAGTCGTACTGTGCGGTCTGGTACAGTTGTCGTGTCGTGGTTTGTGTGGCAGCAACAGGCAGCGCTGGTGCAGCTGGCACAAACTGTATAGACTGTGGTGGAGCTGGCATGGACTGTGCATGCTGCGGGGCTCCTTGTTCATTCTGATCCTGTCTGGGTGGCCGTGTTCTTTCTTTTGTATTACCTATGGCGATATTATGTTTCAAAACTGGACAATCGTGTACGTAATGACCTGGCTTTTTACAATAGTTGCATGTCCCTTTTACAGGTCCTGTTGAATCACAGGAATGTGTCGTACCCTTTTTATGTCCTTCAGCTGGAACTGTCTGGGAGACTAGCATTTTCATTTTCGTGTCTTTCATGCGTCTTTGTTCATGTTCTTGTTCCTCTCTAATTCTATTGTGATGGTACTGTAGCATTTGTAACATTTGTGATGGAGTGTTACCTTGCCAGGTACTCTCGAATTTTAATACTCTATTCTTCACTTGAGGCAAGGAATTTTCTACTAATTTTGTCACAAACAGATGTGGGTATGATTCGCTACTTGCTTTTATGCCACTATTTATACCAAAACATTTTTCAAATCGGGCATAGAAATCACTAGTGTCTTCATCTTGCTTCTGTTTACAGGCTGAAATTGTACCCCAATCTTCCTTTTTCGTAGTTAATAAACGTGGCAGTACCTGTACTAGTAAACCTGGTAGTGCTTTAGTTTTATCCCCAAGTCCTGCTCCTGCAGTTCGGGCCTTTTCTTCTGCTTCTAATGCTGACCATTCTATCTTTTGGTCGCCTACCTCCCACTCTTTTTCCCTGAGTTTTTCATAAATGCCAACAGGCATTAATACCTTTAATATTGTCATAATGTCGGGATAGGTATACTCTCCCATGAGTAACATGTCTTTAATTTCTCGGTGAAAACCCGCTGGGTCTTTGTCATGACTGGGTACCACTTTCTTCATTTCTAACAATTCTATTTTCGATATGGGCGTATATACAAATACGCGTTTAAACTCATTGTCCTCGCCTTTTATTGGGTGCACTTCTCGTAAGGGATTCTGTCTGTCCATGTAATACGTGGTTCTTTCCTTGATGGGCAATGAGACATGCTCTGGGCATACAAAAAGAATGTACTGTTTTCTTGATTCTAGTATTTCTTTAATTAATTTAGTACCTGAACCTCTCCATCTATTCATGAGTAATTCAGTCAATATATCAGGCAAGGGACCAGGATCCGAATGCTGACTCTGATATAGTATAAGGAGTTGTTGAATCATATAAATCCCAGCTAAACGCTGTTCATCTGGGGTGAGATTCAAAAATGTGTGTGCTACTGTATCATCACCATACTTTCCGGGACTGTCAACCCAATGGACGGCTGACCTGGCTAATTCTTGTTCATCCATAGAATCGAGAAAATGATAACCCCTTCGTTCTCGGAGTAATTTGTCAGCGGCTTGGAATGAATGCTCGTTAGACCTTATATTAATTATAGGTGTTAGGGAATTCCTGTTATTATCTGGACATATCGAACGTATCGGGTCAATAAGACATCTAGTACTATTACAAGATCTTCCTCTACCTACATAGGCTATGGTTTCTGACTGTCCTGTGGGCAGTCCTGATCCTTCCTCCTCGCTTTGTTCGAACTGGTCTACAGCTAATCTCTCTTCGTGTAATCGTTCTATTTCTTTTCGGATCTTTCGGCACATGGCTATTATACAATTTTGCTTATCATGTCTCCCTTCTGATATATTCTGGCTCCATCTGGTAAGAATTTGCATTGCTTCCGGGTCTACCCCCGGTCGGTCTTGATTTCTGATCACACAATTTATAAGGAAACGTAACAGTTCCCCCTGTATCTCCACTTTCTGGTATTCCATAGCTCTGTTAATACATTCAGAATCTCTCCCTGTTTGGACAAAATGGTATATATTATCTAGATGCGCAGTCATTCCTGGTAACTTCCCTAAATACACCGCGGCTCGTCTGATACGTAATGATGCCATGATCATTTCGTCCTCTTTGCCGGGCACAGGGTCATATCTACAATCTATAAGAAGTTCCTTAAGCGTACGGGCATTTATGAGTTTGGGGGTACGTGAATGTGCTGACTCTTGGAAGGTAAGTTTATTTATTCTGGGTGGCGTAGAAAAAATGTTGGTAGCACCTCCCGTAGCCCCATCTGGGGTATCGGGCGTGAAAGGATTCGTTGAACGTGATACAGCAACTATAGGTGTGGACACAGCTATAGAAGTAGCTGTAGGAACAGATGTAGAAACAGATGTGCTTGCCGGAACTTGTGTCAGGATTTGTTGCTGTAGAGATACGGGTACTGGATCTTGGCGTTGAACCTCCCTGGCAGGCGGTCTATGTGGGGCGGGATTAGCATACTCGGGAGCTGCGTCATCTAAATATGAGGAAAGAAAAACATCTTCTGCGGTTCTAGGATGCCCCTTAGGATGTACCTTTATTGGAAATAATGGGGGTGGCAAGTCTTTTGGTATCTCCGGAGTAGCCTTAGGTAATCCTTCGGCCAGAAGGGGATACATCCCATTCATAAGGGCATTTCTTTGTCTGTCCATTTGTTCTGTTTTCACTCGAGTACCTTCTTTAATTAATAGATTTTCTCGGACTTTATTTGGATTCTCTCTATTTTTCTCTTCCTGTCGGAGTGCTTTTTCTGTACGTCTATGAGATTCTTTACGCCATAACTCAACGGCGTCTTTCTGTGACTGTCTGACTTTCCTTTTCCATAACTCTTCCTCTACTTTCATGATGCACTCTGCATCCCAGGTCCCAGCTGCGGGCCACCTCTGACTTTCTGGTAATTCCTTGGTGTAGTCTACCCATAAATCAAGAAATAATATAGCGTCTAAGCCATGTTTATGATACATGAAGTACCCTGGAGTGTCCCTAGGAGGAATAGGAACGGCTTCTTCGAGTACCCCTTTTCTTGTTGTGATCTGTCTTAATTTCGAAAAGAGCGGCATATTGAAAACTGATCTGATACTTGATTTTGAACAACTTAATACAGTAAACACAATAATGAACAGTCATTCATACCACAATATGCAGAACGTATTTAAAACATTTAAACATTTAACATTTAACCGAGCAACAATGATGATGACGATCTAAGGAAAACTTAATCACTAAACATAATACTCGACTTTAACTGAATTATTCTGAATTTATATACTTGATATACTAGATATACTGCTAAACAGTACAGATACACTGCTGAAACAGTGCAGACCGGATTTGTGTACCCAAACCCGTCTTGACCGGCACAACCTATGTGCACGTCAGAACGCCTCCCCGGCAATGGTACTCACCGGGTAGCTCGGAACGGAAGGCCTCGGAAACTGAACTGAACTTGAACCGGACTGGACTCGACTCGAATACTTCGGAAACTGGACTCGACTCGGGACTTCGGAAACTGGTGGGCCTCTGTATACCTCGGATCTTGCTCTCTCAGCTAGGCTCTGGTCGGGATACTTCGCACTTCTCACCGCCTCGTCTGGGTGTTGATCGCAGCCTCAGTCGCCCCCGCTTGACCGGAGGGAGATACAGGAAATCCTGCTGGTACGCGTTGTTGTCCGTCCAGCTGTGGCAGGAGACCGGGCCTGCAACGCACCGCCGGCGCGTGAGATGAGAAAGTGTCCCTGTTCGGGCGCCATTCATGTGGTAAATAATTTAATTACCGGGACTTAATTTGATACAGAAACATAATAAAATAGCTCAGTAAATAAGAGGCAGAATCCGTGGTATTAGAGGTTCGGAATGGGCTTTATTCCAATGGTCGATTATAATCGGTTGCTCCAAGTTCCATCACCACGAAGGTTCAGGAAGTGAAGTACCTACGTTATTGACAATCAATCACTTTTATACAATAGGCATTACAATGAGGCAAATACAAGAGGCGTAACAATTGATAGTGTGGATAATATATTCGTGCGTAGTAAAAATAGGCGTAACTGGGTGTGATGAAAGAACGTCATCAGGTGTGATGTCATAATAGGGTGGTTCTTATGAAAGAATTTCGCAATGTCAGCAGAAATACTTGGCAGAAATGCGCGCGCAGCAGCATGACGTGTGGTTGACGTGCAACTAGGGGGGTGAAGGGGACTTGACATTTAGCTCTACATGTGGCGACAGAAGTCTGGAGGGTCAAGTCAACCTAATCCCAAATCATATCTAACATCCTATGTTTAAAGAACTATGTTATCCAAAAGAGAGGTCTCTTAGAGTAGAATCTTATTCTATACTGACTATACTGACTGTTAGTGCATGTACAAGCGTCTAAGTGTCTACACTAGATGTGTGGGTGGAAATCTTCCATAGTAATAGGGCTATGAATTACTTGCATAAAGACAGAGAAGCCGAGCCCTTGCTCGGTAGCTGGAAGAATGTTTACTTAAACTACTAGACAGGAATGCATCGGGCAGGGAACGGAGCAGATAACTTCGAAGGTGAAATACAGTTTTTGGCAGGCAATAGGCTGATGTCAGGCTTCGTGAGCCGCGCAGGGAATGAGACAAAGTTCATGGTCACAGATGTAGGCTCAGACTGGAGCTTTCAGAGGCAGAAGGCAAGAAGAGTTCGATGACAGAATCAGGGCCTACTTGCCTGGACTGTAAAATGGCATAAGTGAACCATATAAAGCCGGTGGCCTTTCATACTTAGGAATGGAATATCCGACCTATTCATGGCGGATCTGAAAGAGGACATGTTGACGGTGGACGCACATGTGTTTGCGTCTTCATAACTGGAACTGGAGGGAACATACATGTACTTATGATTCATACATGAAACCGTTGGGGTCCAAGATAGGGGACATAACTGATCAGAAAAATCCATATTTCCACAGTACCACCACCCCAGTACGTGTCGTACCCCCGTGTACCTACACCCCAGTACGTGCGAGCCACACCCCCACCCCAGTACGTGTCATAGCCCCGTCTACCCACACCCCAGTACGTTCCAGTCGTACCCCCACCCCAGTACGTGTCGTACCACCGTCCATGTACACCCCCCCACCCCTGTACGTGTCGTACCACCGTCCATGTACACCCCAGTACGTTCCAGTCGTACCACCACCCCAGTACGTGTCGTACCCCCCGTGTACCTACACCCCAGTACGTGCGAGCCACACCCCCACCCCAGTACGTGTCATAGCCCCGTCTACCTACACCCCAGTACGTTCCAGTCGTACCCCCACCCCAGTACGTGTCGTACCCCCCGTGTACCTACACCCCAGTACGTGCGAGCCACACCCCCACCCCAGTACGTGTCATAGCCCCGTCTACCCACACCCCAGTACGTTCCAGTCGTACCCCCACCCCAGTACGTGTCGTACCACCGTCAATGTACACCCCCCCACCCCAATACGTGTCGTACCACCATCCATGTACACCCCCCCACCCCTGTACGTGTCGTACCACCGTCCATGTACACCCCAGTACGTTCCAGTCGTACCACCACCCCAGTACGTGTCATACCCCCCGTGTACCTACACCCCAGTACGTGCGAGCCACACCCCCACCCCAGTACGTGTCATAGCCCCGTCTACCCACACCCCAGTACGTTCCAGTCGTACCCCCACCCCAGTACGTGTCGTACCACCGTCAATGTACACCCCCCCACCCCAGTACGTGTCGTACCACCGTCCATGTACACCCCAGTACGTTCCAGTCGTACCACCACCCCAGTACGTGTCGTACCCCCCGTGTACCTACACCCCAGTACGTGCGAGCCACACCCCCACCCCAGTACGTGTCATAGCCCCGTCTACCCACACCCCAGTACGTTCCAGTCGTACCCCCACCCCAGTACGTGTCGTACCACCGTCCATGTACACCCCCCCACCCCTGTACGTGTCGTACCACCGTCCATGTACACCCCAGTACGTTCCAGTCGTACCACCACCCCAGTACGTGTCGTACCCCCCGTGTACCTACACCCCAGTACGTGCGAGCCACACCCCCACCCCAGTACGTGTCATAGCCCCGTCTACCTACACCCCAGTACGTTCCAGTCGTACCCCCACCCCAGTACGTGTCGTACCCCCCGTGTACCTACACCCCAGTACGTGCGAGCCACACCCCCACCCCAGTACGTGTCATAGCCCCGTCTACCCACACCCCAGTACGTTCCAGTCGTACCCCCACCCCAGTACGTGTCGTACCACGTCAATGTACACCCCCCCACCCCAGTACATGTCGTACCACCGTCCATGTACACCCCCCCACCCCTGTACGTGTCGTACCACCGTCCATGTACACCCCAGTACGTTCCAGTCATACCACCACCCCAGTACGTGTCATACCCCCCGTGTACCTACACCCCAGTACGTGCGAGCCACACCCCCACCCCAGTACGTGTCATAGCCCCGTCTACCCACACCCCAGTACGTTCCAGTCGTACCCCCACCCCAGTACGTGTCGTACCACCGTCAATGTACACCCCCCCACCCCAGTACGTGTCGTACCACCGTCCATGTACACCCCAGTACGTTCCAGTCATACCACCACCCCAGTACGTGTCGTACCCCCGTGTACCTACACCCCAGTACGTGCGAGCCACACCCCCACCCCAGTACGTGTCATAGCCCCGTCTACCCACACCCCAGTACGTTCCAGTCGTACCCCCACCCCAGTACGTGTCGTACCACCGTCCATGTACACCCCCCCACCCCTGTACGTGTCGTACCACCGTCCATGTACACCCCAGTACGTTCCAGTCGTACCACCACCCCAGTACGTGTCGTACCCCCCGTGTACCTACACCCCAGTACGTGCGAGCCACACCCCCACCCCAGTACGTGTCATAGCCCCGTCTACCTACACCCCAGTACGTTCCAGTCGTACCCCCACCCCAGTACGTGTCGTACCCCCCGTGTACCTACACCCCAGTACGTGCGAGCCACACCCCCACCCCAGTACGTGTCATAGCCCCGTCTACCCACACCCCAGTACGTTCCAGTCGTACCCCCACCCCAGTACGTGTCGTACCACCGTCAATGTACACCCCCCCACCCCAGTACGTGTCGTACCACCGTCCATGTACACCCCAGTACGTTCCAGTCGTACCACCACCCCAGTACGTGTCGTACCCCCCGTGTACCTACACCCCAGTACGTGCGAGCCACACCCCCACCCCAGTACGTGTCATAGCCCCGTCTACCCACACCCCAGTACGTTCCAGTCGTACCCCCACCCCAGTACGTGTCGTACCACCGTCCATGTACACCCCCCCACCCCTGTACGTGTCGTACCACCGTCCATGTACACCCCAGTACGTTCCAGTCGTACCACCACCCCAGTACGTGTCGTACCCCCCGTGTACCTACACCCCAGTACGTGCGAGCCACACCCCCACCCCAGTACGTGTCATAGCCCTGTCTACCTACACCCCAGTACGTTCCAGTCGTACCCCCACCCCAGTACGTGTCGTACCCCCCGTGTACCCACACCCCAGTACGTGCGAGCCACACCCCCACCCCAGTACGTGTCATAGCCCCGTCTACCCACACCCCAGTACGTTCCAGTCGTACCCCCACCCCAGTACGTGTCGTACCACCGTCAATGTACACCCCCCCACCCCAGTACGTGTCGTACCACCGTCCATGTATACCCCCCCACCCCTGTACGTGTCGTACCACCGTCCATGTACACCCCAGTACGTTCCAGTCGTACCACCACCCCAGTACGTGTCATACCCCCCGTGTACCTACACCCCAGTACGTGCGAGCCACACCCCCACCCCAGTACGTGTCATAGCCCCGTCTACCCACACCCCAGTACGTTCCAGTCGTACCCCCACCCCAGTACGTGTCGTACCACCGTCAATGTACACCCCCCACCCCAGTACGTGTCGTACCACCGTCCATGTACACCCCCCCACCCCTGTACGTGTCGTACCACCGTCCATGTACACCCCAGTACGTTCCAGTCGTACCCCCACCCCAGTACGTGTCGTACCACCGTCAATGTACACCCCCCCACCCCTGTACGTGTCGTACCACCGTCCATGTACACCCCCCCACCCCTGTACGTGTCGTACCACCGTCCATGTACACCCCAGTACGTTCCAGTCGTACCCCCACCCCAGTACGTGTCGTACCACCGTCAATGTACACCCCCCCACCCCTGTACGTGTCGTACCACCGTCCATGTACACCCCCCCACCCCTGTACGTGTCGTACCACCGTCCATGTACACCCCAGTACGTTCCAGTCGTACCCCCACCCCAGTACGTTCCTGGCGCACCCCCAACACAACCTCCTAAGTACGGAGCGCACCACATGCCCCACCATCACAACCGCATGTACGAGTCGTACAAAGCCACACACAAGGACATAATCGTACAACCAAATGGCCCATGTACACACCGTACACACGCTCAAAACGCACGTACACAACAAGGACAAAACAAAACAACACAAGAATACACCATTCGAAAGGCACACAGCCACTAAACATGGCCAACAACCACTAAAATAACACAATCACTGACCTGCAACTGTCAAAAACAAACAGAGGCCCAATACACCACCACTCCTTATAACACACCCACCCAAAATTCAAACACTGCCACACCCACCCATGGACCAATGAAAAGGACCCACACACACAAACCATGAGCCTTTGCAACAGACTCACTGCTGCCAGACACCACAGAACCAGACTACAAGCTACACCACATCTTACACTTGCACACCTTCACACGACCACCCTCACAAACACCCTCTCATCACATTCACACACACACACAACCATCCACACCCCCCCCAACATCTACACCCCCCCCACACCCACACCATCCCCACCCACACCCCTCACCATGCCCACTACCAAGAATCCAAAGTTCAGTCACCGAGAGTTGGAGGTCCTTGTTGATCAAATCCTCAGAGTCGAGCCACAGATCTTTGGAACATTGGTCAGAAGCACCAGCCAGGCAGCCAAAACAGCCATGTGGCAGACCATCGTCGATGCTGTGAATGCTGTTGCGGACACCAGGAGGACCAAGCAGGATTGCCAGAACAGGTGGTACGATCTGCGGAGGAGGGTCAGAGCCAAGAGACAGGAGGAACACGACCAGGCCAACGCCACCGGAGGAGGGCCCTCCCGCAGAGCCGTACAGTACCATCCCTGGGAGGAGAGGGTGATGGCCATACTGCCGGTGGAGGCAGTTGAAGGAGTAGAAGGACTCCGAGACCCGGGTGAGTACACAAACAACGCACCTCACATGGGGGGAACTGCAACCACAACCAAAATTAATAACAGGCACGCAACCACCACAAGCCATCGCATTACTCAACCACACTCCATGAGCAGGCACATGCCACTGCTGCCACCATGCCCCATGCACCCAGCTGGACAATGTCAAGTCACAGGCCACAGAAGACAACAACACATGACACGGTAACCCGGATGGCGGGAGGGTGGGCACCAAGAATCACATAGTGCGACTCCAAAGCAGACAGCAATGCCCTCTGCCCATATGGCCTAGGTCACAGCCAGACAAACACTGTGTCCCAACACAGGAATGACTTGCCAGCAAATGGCTGACGCCTTGCATCAACACATGGGGGTGAAGGCACTGTTTTGCACATGCCAGCAGCTAATGAACAGCCAACATTGTGAAAGAGTGGCAGCACACACCACCACAGCAGCAGCGCACAGACACACAGCAGACAAAATGGGTGCCTGGAGATCAGAAACAAACTCACATCAACAGGCCAAGGCCACTCAAAGATCTGCTAACAGTGTGTGCCCAGGAAGCTGGGCCAAGGTGACAGAGGGTGACACACGGAGGGAGGGAGAGGGGGACACAGAGGGAGGGAGAGGGGGACTGAGAGGGAGGGAGACGGACAGAGGGAGGAGGCTGACACACAGAGGGAGGGAGAGGGGGACAGAGAGGGAGGGAGAGGGGGACAGAGAGGGAGGGAGACACAGGAAGATGGACACAGGGAGGAGGCTGACACACAGAGGGAGGGAGAGGGGGACACAGAGGGAGGGAGAGGGGGACAGAGAGGGAGGGAGACACAGGAAGATGGACACAGGGAGGAGGCTGACACACAGAGGGAGGGAGAGGGGGACAGAGAGGGAGGGAGAGGGGGACAGAGAAGGAGGGAGACACAGGAAGATGGACACAGGGAGGAGGCTGACACACAGAGGGAGGGAGAGGGGGACACAGAGGGAGGGAGAGGGGGACAGAGAGGGAGGGAGACACAGGAAGATGGACACAGGGAGGAGGCTGACACACAGAGGGAGGGAGAGGGGGACAGAGAGGGAGGGAGAGGGGGACAGAGAAGGAGGGAGACACAGGGAGAGCAAATCAGTCCTTTGGTGTGTGGGAATGTCTGCTCGTCAGCAGGTGGACTGCGTGCATGTAGACAAGGGTGGCCAGTGCCAGAACCCCCCCTCTTCATCATGGCAAAACGCAGGGCCATGTCACAACCTGTACACGAGCACAAGGACAGCCACCTGCATCATATAAGTGTGTGGATCCACTCCATGTGCACATGTACAGTGCTACAAGGAAGGCGCAAATGCATGGCTCGCCACACATGCACACTCCACTGCTGACTGCAGCCACACTTGACGCAGCAAGTAAGACTGTGCCAGACATAGTTAAAGGGGCCAAATTGGTGCCCAAGGGACACACACATGCACAAGTGCACTGTGAGTGGAATGCAAGACAGATCCTAATTCCAAGAGGAAATGTGCCAACTTTGTAACGGATGAAACATGGATGTTGCATGGATCAAAATTAACATTTTCTCTCTCACACACAGGTCAACGTCGTGCTGCACCCCCCAACACTGGGGGGGAACACTCACAGGACCTGGATCTGCAGGAGACCGATCCCACCGGCAGCGACCACTCTCACCACTCTGCGGACGACCCCGACCGACCTGGCCCCTCTGGTGTCCAACCACCTGCAGCACCTGCGTCAGGTACAACCGTGCCAACCACCACCCCCACTCCTGCCACATCCCAGGAGACACCCAGGATCCCTGCCCCAACACCACAATGCAGCCAGGCTCGCCAGGAGGGACACGGTGTCCCGGGCACCCAGGAGGAGGCAGGCGACAACGCCAATGCCACCCCTCAGGGGTCCCGGAGACCCGATGTGCCCACAAGTGCAGGCCAGACGCAAGTGGGCAGGGGTGGTGGGAGTGGAGGACGGCGGAGGCGCGAGCCTGACCAGTTGGCTGGGGATCCGGTATTTTCCCATGTCCGTAACATCCTGGACTCATACCGGCAGGACACCACGGGCATGGCCCAGGTTGTGTCCGTCCTCGAGGGGATCAAGGTCCAGCAGGCCCAGCAACATGCGGAGCTAATAGCCTGTCTACAGGTACACCAACGGAGGATGGAGGACAGACAGGCTGAGCAAGTGACGGCGTCCCAGGGGATTCACGCTGAACTCCGTCGGATGGCCGACACCATGGCCGACCCTCCCTGTGCCAGAAGGCGGAGAACATCACCACCCACAGGGAGGTATCATGAGGAGGAGGAGGAAACATCCGACGGAGCATCCCAGACGTCGTCACGGCCTGCTGCTGAGGTTCCCCGCAGGAAGCCGGGTCGTCCACGGAAAGGACCGTGAGGGTGGCTGCTACATCACCATCTCCCAGGACACCTGGCCTGGCACCTGGCCCACTGGAGCAACAGCATCACAGCATCAAGAGACATTCTCTGCCACATGGCCCTGCTGGTCACTGGCTGACCAATGTTGACAAAGACTGTGGCATGGACTCTGAGGATTTCCAATGGCAAGGACACCAACTCCCCTACTGAACTTTGGATTCCCTAATCCCGGAAAGCCCCTCACTTTGTCCCCCCCCCCCAATAATAAATCACACTATTAAGAGTAGATGCCTGCTGGTAGCATTATTACCTAACATGTGTCTTGTACAGTCTAAACATGCCTGAGTCATCTGTTCACTTCAACCATCCACACCCTGGGGCCTGAGTCTGGCACAGGACACATGGGTCACAGTTTTTTAGGCAAGACAGACATGGAGCACCATACACACCCGTGATGGTCAGAACCAGCCGAGGGGGTGGCCGAACAACCTTGCTGACAGACACATTGAGTACAGCAACAGTCATGCGCAGAGGTCAGGGATCCTGGCCCGTGTCCTGGGGGCACCCAGGTATGTGTAGACAGGTGGCAGAACCATGTCCTGCAAGCTTGAGTCCGGTGGATGCAGAGAATGGGGTCATGGACAACGTTGGATGCATGGGGATGGCACATGTCACAATACCCACACAGTCATGGACATCATGCACAATACACAGTCTCAGCACACACACACAGCTTGCATCTTGCCACTCGACACATTGACACATAGCCACAATCAGGGAATACCATGCCAGACATGCAGGATGCACCGTGCCAACACACCAGCATTGACTGAGAAGAGGCACCTTGGAGGCATAGGGACACCTTTAATAGTCATGTTTTTGGGATTGCAGAGGCAACTTGAAGTACACATGAACACATCATGTGGAGTAACATGTGGCTCCAACACTGGCACCCCCTTCTGCAGCACAAATGCGTGATAGCCATGGAACTGGCACACAAGTGTCGGCTAACAGCTAAATACCCACAGCTGCTCACGGAGAGCCTGCCATACACCATACATCCGCTGATGTGGAAGTCCCACGCCATGTCAAGACAATGTTAACCGTATGTGTCCGAGGGCAGTGTCACACACATTGATGCCATCATCACAATCCACTATCCCATCACTGATGACTGACAACCAGGCAGCCCATCTATTCAGGTGTACCCAGCTGCATGTCGTGTCCCATGGGGATGCCACATGTCTGCAGAGGAACCAAACCCCGACCGGGGCAGTGTGCACACATCGTGAACAACTGCCACACCCAATACACCCCAGATGCATCCCTTACCCCATGGAGACTTCCAAACGTGTCCGTGCCTGTAACGCTGAGTCAGCCCACGATGTCATGTCCATGAGGAATAGCAGTGCCACAACAATGCAACCAGCAAACGGCATGCGCAGGTACCTGGGGAAGAGAGACACACAAGAAGTCAGCCACAAAAAGCACAGCCACTTGCATGTGCATGTACGCGACACATGTATGGATTACAACATGCTAGGTCACAATCATGACTGGGGAAATACTACCATCACTGCCACCATCACTCCAGTGACACACCCACACACACCTCTGACCCACGTGCCATACATGCAGGTGGAGACACACATCACAACGCATGCCACACGGGGACCAATGCGTGCACACTCAGACCCTGGTACTCACCACTAAGCAAAGAAGTCGCATATGAGCCGAGTCCGGATGTCCTCTTGCGGCTCCACATCTTCCACATCACTAGCCCCATTGCCAAGCCCTTCGTCCTCCACGGGTGGATGGTCCTCGTCATGTTGATTCAGGATGAGTGGCACAGCTCTTTCAACTGCCATGTTGTGCAGCATGCAGCAGACCATGAAGATCTTGCAGACCTTCGCCGGGGCATAAGGGAGTGCACCGCCGGTCTTGTGGAGGCACCGGAATCGGCTCTTCAGCATGCCAAACGTCCTCTCTATCACTCGCTTTGTCCGGCCATGGGCAGTGTTATAGCGGAGCTGGGCCGGCGTGATGGGGTTGCGGAGAGGTGTCAGCAGCCAAGGCATGTTGGGATAGCCAGCATCCCCTACATGGGAAGCACATGGACATCGTTAGAATTGGTGTAGCGGTCGTGCTGGTCGGCTATACAGAATACAGGACAGACAGACTGTACCCACCAACAACACATGCCCGTTCGTTGCGCAGCTGCATCATCATATCAGGCATCCCGCTACGCCTCATGATGTAGGCATCGTGTGCTGATCCTGGGAAACGAGCACAGACATGTGAAATCACCATATTGGACAGACACACCACAAGGGCATTGATGGAGTGGTAGTGCTTCCGATTGCGGTACGCCACCTCCCGTGCGTGTGGTGGTACCAAACCTACATGTGTCCCATCAATGGACCCAATGACATGGGGCATCCCTCCCAGGGCATAGAATCCACGCTTGACCTCAGTCATCTGTTCAGGGGTTGGGAACTTGATGAAGTCATCCAGGTGAATCAACATGGCCTCCAAGAAATCATGCAGCACACCGCTGAACATGCTCTGGGACATGCCACCAACATGAGCTATGGTATTTTGGAAGGTACCCGTGGCAAGAAAATGTAGGGCAGCCATTACCTTCAGCTGGGGTGTCAGTGCCGTAGGATACCTGTGCTGCGGTTGCAGGTGTGGTGCCAGTCTCGCCGTCAGCTCCAGAATCAACGGTTGGGTGAAGCGGTAGAGCCGGATCCTGTCATTCTCCTGCATGGTGGCCAAGTCTGGAATTCTTCGGGCAACAGGAGGCGCTCTGCAGTAATTTGGAAGTGACAAGGAAGAGTGAGTGCACTACGAGAACAACTCATGTCTACTGAGCACATGTAAATCTGGCAATACACACATGCCACATGGGGAGTCAGGCATGTGCTACATGCCCAGGACACGTATGGATGCAAGGTGACACTCCTTCCAAGACCCAGCTACACACGGTGATTGAGAACCTCCCCATGCCACGCCATGGAAATAGCTGTGTCCCAGTGCAAGTGCACTGCCCGACGCAAGACAGGAGTGACATACACCCACACATCAGCAGAAGTGTGATGCCGATTGCAGAGACTGGTAGCGGAACACTTGAGCCACAGGTCACATGACATTACACTAGTCCAGCCCACACACCTTGCCATGAAGGTGCACATGTCATGACTCACCACACATTCCTTGTGAGTTTGCTGACATGGCCTTGTCGCGCTACTCCGTGTCCCATGCATACATGTGCACCTCACATCCGATAACACATTTGGCATGGTGTTGGGAACAGTGTGCAATGACAATCTACACACAGCCACATGTTGGTTGCTGCAACGGCTGCAGCTTTTGAGGGTGCTACAACATCAACCTGATGTAAATCCCGGACACATATATGGCATAGTCACATTGTGCACTGTGGGTAGTGACCAGTCATGTGTCATGACCCCTGTACCGGGCATCATGGGACACTTCCGTGTGTTGGTGTCCGTGCCATGCCAGTGACGCTCACCCCAAGTGCGCAGTCCCACATGCACACATGTCAAAGGAGTCAAGGGCATGCCTGGCACACATTGCACCCTCACACAGTACACATGTACACATCTCATCATACATCTGGTGCCTTCTCCACTCAGGAGGCATGTTCCACATCACAGCCTGTGACACCTGTGCCCCACACATGTAGTAATGCACAGACGATGCCTTGATGTCCATTCCTGGACAAGTATGTCCATCCATGGACAAGTATGTCCGCCCTATTCCTACATGTGTGTCGCCTATCACCACAGTGATGTGTAAAATCCGCCGTACTGCTGCTGAGAGGGCCTGTGCATGTTCCAAAATCACTGTGGGAGTGCTTGCGTATGTGTACCCATCGTGATGGCGAGCAAACAGGCATTTGTACGGTCCGTAGCACTACGGGTACGCATACGCGTGCAGACCCATAGTGATAGTGAGCGTAGATGCGTGTGTATGGCCCTATCACTATGGGTCTGCACGCGTATGCGTACCCGTAGTGGTACGGACCGTACACTCGCATCTACGCTCACTATCACTATGGGTCTGCACGCGTATGCGTACCCGTAGTGGTACGGACCGTACACTCGCATGTACGCTCTCTATCACTATGGGTCTGCACGCGTATGCGTACCCGTAGTGGTACGGACCGTACACTCGCATCTACGCTCACTATCACTACGAGTACGCATACGCGTGCAGACCCATAGTGATAGAGAGCGTACATGCGAGTGTACGGTCCGTACCACTACGGGTATGCATACGCGTGCAGACCCATAGTGATAGTGAGCGTAGATGCGAGTGTACTGTCCGTACCACTACGGGTACGCATACGCGTGCAGACCCATAGTGATAGAGAGCGTACATGCGTGTGTACGGTCCGTAACACTACGGGTACGCATACGCGTGCAGACCCATAGTGATGGAGAGCGTAGGCATGCATGTACGGGCCGTTGCCATGCATTTGGGGTGCCCTAGGGCCCACAAACGCACCGTACCTGTGTGTGATGCTCCAAATTACATAGGGGACACGTATTAAGGCCTACATGCATGCTGGTTGTCATGGAGACCAAGTTCAAAATTCGAAATTGTTCTGGAAGGTGCACAGCAGAAGTCAGTTGGAATTCTTCTACTTTGTTGCAATGTGTTTGTGGGGCTGACATCATGCAGGAGAATGAAACCGATAGAGAACCCACAGACTGCTAGCTTTGAAGGGATTGGTGGAAACATAGGATGCAAATGTGAGTGACCAATCACTCTGTACTCCTGTGCATGAGACTGGGCAGAAGGGCACATATAAGGCAGCCAGGTCCCATGAGGGAGCACTTGCCTGCACATCTTTGCATTCGTCGACCCAGCTGCTGCTACTGATTCCCTGGAACCATGTCAAGGGCTGTGGAGAGGACACAGCCATTCACCCTGGAGGAGAACATGGCTCTGCTGGATGTGATCCTCCCACAGTACTCCATGCTGTATGGGCGACCAGGGTATCAGGTGAGTGCATAGGCCACTGCCACAGACTGTCCCTATGTTGTGACTGTGACTCCTGCCATTGCGTCCAGGTGTAACACACATGCCATGTACTGTCGGGGGGTCCCAGGGGGGGGTGCCTGATGTCTCCCAGCAGTGCCCTGAGACAGGAGGGGTGGGGGCCTATCACTCCCAGCAGTGCCCTGAGACAGGAGGGGTGGGGGCCTATCACTCCCAGCAGTGCCCTGAGACAGGAGGGGTGGGGGCCTATCACTCCCAGCAGTGCCCTGAGACAGGAGGGGTGGGGGCCTATCACTCCCAGCAGTGCCCTGAGACAGGAGGGGTGTGTGCAGAGTCCTCCCAGCAGTGCCCTGAGACAGGAGGGGTGGGGGCCTATCACTCCCAGCAGTGCCCTGAGACAGGAGGGGTGGGGGCCTATCACTCCCAGCAGTGCCCTGAGACAGGAGGGGTGGGGGCCTATCACTCCCAGCAGTGCCCTGAGACAGGAGGGGTGGGAGCCTATCACTCCCAGCAGTGCCCTGAGACAGGAGGGGTGTGTGCAGAGTCCTCCCAGCAGTGACCTGAGACAGGAGGGGTGGGGGCCTATCACTCCCAGCAGTGCCCTGAGACAGGAGGGGTGGGGGCCTATCACTCCCAGCAGTGCCCTGAGACAGGAGGGGTGGGGGCCTATCACTCCCAGCAGTGCCCTGAGACAGGAGGGGTGGGGGCCTATCACTCCCAGCAGTGCCCTGAGACAGGAGGGGTGTGTGCAGAGTCCTCCCAGCAGTGCCCTGAGACAGGAGGGGTGGGGGCCTATCACTCCCAGCAGTGCCCTGAGACAGGAGGGGTGGGGGCCTATCACTCCCAGCAGTGCCCTGAGACAGGAGGGGTGGGTGTGATGCACAGTGTGAGCCTTGATCATTGATTGTGACATTGCCATCATTCCACCTGTGTACCCACTGTGGCACATACTGCTTTTTCCCTCACCAGGGGATGATGTCCCTATGACAAAGGTGCAATGCGTTGGCTGCATGACATGCCTTGTTGTAACCAGCTAATTTGTACCCATATGTCTCTCTGTGACATGTGGCTGGTGTATTGATGTGGTGTCACTTGTTCCTCCTCACAGGTAGGCGCCACTGCCAAGGAGCAGATCTGGCTGACCGCCGTCAGTGCCGTGAGGGGTGTGGATGGTCGGAGGCGGAGCCTGCCCCAGGTGAGAAAACGCTGGCAGGATATCCGGTGCTGGACGCGGAGGATTGCACGGCTCCTGCTGGGGGACTCACCTGAGAGCCACAAGAACCGCGGCCGCCGCCGTCTGAGCCACCTCCACAGGCGTGTGCTGCCGGTGGTCTTTCCAGACCTGGAGAGGCGCTTACAGGCGATGCAGCAGCCGGAAGGGGGTAGGTACATTTGTGTTCGTTGTGTGTCACCGGCATTTGTAAGGGCACAGTAGCATGAATTCACTGGCAGGGTTTAAAGGTGCTGTGCAGATCCTGTTTGCCCCAGTATAGCGCTGTGCCCCTGCCACCCTTCCCCTCCTTGCAATGTGTTCCCTGGTCTGTGTGTAGTCACTCCTTCACAAGGTGATGTAGGCTGGCGCTTTGTCCACGAGAACAATGACTGTAGCATCATGTGTGGGGGTGGGGTGTAACAGGTTGTGGGACCTTGCCTGTGCACTGTCAAGTTCACTGCATGTGAGTTCCATGTCAGTTGGCACTGATGCTGACTCCAGACATGGGAGTTGGTCTCTCATGTGTCATGCCTTACAGCGCGCATGTCCTATGTGGTGGCCTGTGACATGATGTGCATGAGTGTGCGATACACATAGTGCAGGGATGGTGACGTGTGTTGCAGTCATTACCATTCAGTAGCATGTAGTTGCCTGCCCACTACTGTCCCCTGGGGCACCTTTTCCTCAGTGGTGTATGTGTCATCATACACGTGGACAATCTCAGTGTCTACAGCGTAGGTTGTGCTCTGTGCCATTGTCCCCTGTCACCATGTATATAGACGTGCTATTTTGTACAGGTGTCCACTGTGCAGCCTGACCTGATTGTCCTTCTACATACTCACAGTTGCCAGTGCCTGTGTGTCTTGTTATACTCATCTGAGGATGGGCACTGGTACCTCATTATTTGTACAGGCGCACCTTGGCTGTTTGGCGTACACTCTTGCTTTTTGCCTGCCCCTGTGTGTATCAGCCAGACTATGAGATGTTGGTGCCACCTGTGTCTCAACAATTTGCCTCGTGTAGGGTCTTGTTGGTGCGGGCAATGCCTATGTGTCAAATCCTGATTTCTACTTGCTTGGTCTGGGCAGTGTGTGATGTGTCTGGACACACACGCAATGTGCAGTGACCGAGTCATGTTGGGCATGTTTTCAGCATTACCTATGCAGCATGTGTCTCAAGTTCATGGATATGGTCCCTGGTCATTGGTATTTTCGCCAACGCTGTGTGGTGCAGATGCAGTGCAGGATTGTCCCCAGGGCCTGGGTGCTATGTCAGACTCCGTTTCCTGTGTTTAGCTATTGTCTCATGCTCTCCATGGTATTTCAGTGGCATGGTGGCTCAACCAACTGTGTGTTTCATGCCCTACATCGGTACCTTGTTTAGTAGATGTTAGGGATCTTCCTTTTCAGGCTATGCAGTGTTACCTATGTCGATTGTACTCATGTGACTGATGTGTACAGCTGTCTGATTAATTTCTGTCTCTCCACCCTGCCCACAGCATCGTCGGGGGACACAGAGGGAGACATGGACACAGGCAAGGCGGAGGGACCGAGCACCAGTGCCAGCCGTGACATCGGGGCTGGCACATCGAGTGGGACAGAGGTGGAGGATAGTGCGGCCGAGGACCTGTCGACTGGCACGTCAGAATACGAAGCTGACAGGTCCGAGGAGGATGTCTCCGAGTGGGCGGAGGCTGCACCAGCAGCTGACAGCGGAACAACACCTCGCACCGCCCCCTCAGTTTCCACCAGCCGCCTCCCACTTGCTCGTGTCCCTTCCCAGCGTGCCCGGTCACAGCATGTCTCCTTCCTGCCAGGCACCGCACCCCCTGCCCCTGTCTCCACTGCTGCCGCCAATGCAGAGTCTGTGGACATCCAGCGGCAACTGCAGGTTGGTCAGGCTGCGATCCTTAATGTCCTCCATGCCCACGGCAAAACCCTCACCAACATCGAGGCTTTCTTGGAGGGCATTCATTCATCGCAGGCTGACCAACGCAACTTGCTGAGGTCCATCAACTCCACACTGACTGCAGCAGTGGGTCTCCTGCAGCGCGACCTCCCCCCACCTACCCCTGCCCCATCCACACTTCCCACTCCCATGCCTGTCCCACGTACACCCAGACGTCGGCATGCACCCACATCAACGGACACGGGCACCACACCAGCAGGGAAGGTCCACCGCACTCCTCCTGACACGCACACACAGGGTGAGGTAGGCACACCCACTGGGTCGGGGGGCAAACGTGTGACACGCAGCCATAGTGGGAGTCCGCATTCCACCCAGTCCACTCCCTCCAAATCCCCTCCCCTCAGCTCTCCTGGCCACATCTCCCCCAAGGACTCCTTCATGGCCGCTCTGTCCCTGAGCCCCACAGTTACACCACCACGCAAGCGGTCAAGGAGGTCCCCGGTCAGGGTGGTTGAGTCTCCCCCCCTGTCTCCACCCTCCCCCGGTGGCGCTGCGACCCATCCCTCTGACCCCCCCCCCCCTCCTTGGGGCCTGAGGTCCCTTCGGGTGCAGGGGACTCCCTGGAGGACCTTGCAAAGGTGTGTAGTGCCATCCTGGCCTCCGCCTTTGGCACTGACCCACCCCCTGTGGTGGAGTCCTCCATCCCTGCACCCACAACGCCGCCCCTTTGCCCTGATGTCCCTGCGGTGCCTGTTGCTTCCCCCCCCCACTGATGCCCTCACCAGTGTGGAAGACGATGCCATTTGACTGTGCAGGCAAGGTAGGGGACACGCATCCCACTGTGTCCCCCATCCAGCTGAGAATCATTGACTGCCCTATGGGCTTTGTGAAGATTGAACTGCCTGCGATCCACGGACATTGTGCTCATGCTGAATAAAGCTTAATTTTGTTTTCATTATCACACTACTGCTATGCTGGTATTGGTGTTGGTGGGGCTGCTACATGGTTTTTGGTGGTGTGTAAGGGTTTGGGTGTGTGGGATATGTAGTAGTGTACTGCTCATTGGTGGGACCCTGGGATCTGTGTGCCATCACAAGGTGTTGGCTAACTTTCTTTGTTCATGTAAGCAGTTACTGCATGGTGCACTTGTCCCAGGGTGTATTCCTTCCTCTGTGTACCCAGCTTTCTTCCCTGCAGGGTGTTCCCAATGTTTAGCGCAGAGCTGTGTCTACATGAGCTGTGTGTGTGACGGAGCCCTTCTACTTTGGCCATGCATGCAGGGCCATGTCTCCACCTGCAACAATCGTGGCATCCTTGATGATCACTGTACTTGTGTGTGGAGTCTGTTGACATGAGTTCATGGGGACATGTTCCCTTGTAGCCAGTATGCATGTGGATAATTCTGGCCTCACACACATGTGTTACACCCCTCCTGTCTCAGGGCACTGGTGGGAGGACTCCACACCCACCCCTCCTGTCTCAGGGCACTGTTGGGAGGACTCTGCACACACCCCTCCTGTCTCAGGGCACTGCTGGGAGTGATAGGCACCCACCCCTCCTGTCTCAGGGCACTGCTGGGAGGACTCTGCACACACCCCTCCTGTCTCAGGGCACTGCTGGGAGTGATAGGCACCCACCCCTCCTGTCTCAGGGCACTGCTGGGAGGACTCTGCACACACCCCTCCTGTCTCAGGGCACTGCTGGGAGGACTCTGCACACACCCCTCCTGTCTCAGGGCACTGCTGGGAGTGATAGGCACCCACCCCTCCTGTCTCAGGGCACTGCTGGGAGGACTCTGCACACACCCCTCCTGTCTCAGGGCACTGCTGGGAGGACTCTGCACACACCCCTCCTGTCTCAGGGCACTGCTGGGAGTGATAGGCCCCCGCCCCTCTTGTCTCAGGGCACTGCTGGGTGGACTCTGCACACACACCTCCGATTTCAGGATATGTACGCTTGGCACATACACGGTGGGGGTACGCTCAATGCATTCGAGGTGAGGGTACGAGTCTACTTACACTGGTGTGGTGGGGGTACGCTCCATGCATACGCGGGTGAGGGTATGGGTCGAACTTACACTGTTGGGGTGGGGGTACGCTCCGTACGTCCGCGGGTGGGGGTACGGGTCGTATTTACACTGTTGGGCTGGGGGGTACGCTCCTTGCATTCGCGGGTGGGGGTACGGGTCGTACTTACACTGTTGGGCTGGGGGGTACGCTCCTTGCATTCGCGGGTGGGGGTACGGGTCGTACTTACA
This sequence comes from Triturus cristatus, assembly GCF_964204655.1. Classification (NCBI taxonomy): domain Eukaryota; kingdom Metazoa; phylum Chordata; class Amphibia; order Caudata; family Salamandridae; genus Triturus; species Triturus cristatus. The sequence goes on from NC_140588.1 coordinate 121,183,932, forward strand.
CTGTTGCGCTGGGGGGTACGCTCCTTGCATTCGCGGGTGGGGGTACGGGTCGTACTTACACTGTTGCGCTGGGGGGTACGCTCCTTGCATTCGCGGGTGGGGGTACGGGTCGTACTTACACTGTTGCGCTGGGGGGTACGCTCCTTGCATTCGCGGGTGGGGGTACGGGTCGAACTTACACTGTTGAGGTGGGGGTACGCTCCGTACGTCCGCGGGTGGGGGTACGGGTCGTACTAACACTGTTGGCATGGGGGGTACGCTCCTTGCATACGCGGGTGGGGGTACGGGTCGTACTTACACTGTTGGGCTGGGGGGTACGCTCCTTGCATTCGCGGGTGGGGGTACGGGTCGAACTTACACTGTTGGGGTGGGGGTACGCTCCGTACGTCCGCGGGTGGGGGTACGGGTCGTACTAACACTGTTGGCATGGGGGGTACGCTCCTTGCATACGCGGGTGGGGGTACGGGTCGTACTTACACTGTTGGGCTGGGGGGTACGCTCCTTGCATTCGCGGGTGGGGGTACGGGTCGAACTTACACTGTTGGGGTGGGGGTACGCTCCGTACGTCCGCGGGTGGGGGTACGGGTCGTACTTACACTGTTGCGCTGGGGGGTACGCTCCTTGCATTCGCGGGTGGGGGTACGGGTCGTACTTACACTGTTGCGCTGGGGGGTATGCTCCTTGCATTCGCGGGTGGGGGTACGGGTCGTACTTACACTGTTGCGCTGGGGGGTACGCTCCTTGCATTCGCGGGTGGGGGTACGGGTCGTACTTACACTGTTGCGCTGGGGGGTACGCTCCTTGCATTCGCGGGTGGGGGTACGGGTCGAACTTACACTGTTGGGGTGGGGGTACGCTCCGTACGTCCGCGGGTGGGGGTACGGGTCGTACTAACACTGTTGGCATGGGGGTACGCTCCTTGCATACGCAGGTGGGGGTACGGGTCGTACTTACAATGTTGGGCTGGGGGGTACGCTCCTTGCATAAGGGGTGGGGGTAGGGTCCGTACATATCCGTCCCCACGCTATGTGATGTTTGTGCGGCCCGTACCCAGGCCTTTGCCACGTGGTTGCGATCCTTCCCGCCATTGTTGGGGTGACGTGTGTGGGCGTGGTCCGACTCGTACCCACGCTCTTCAGGCATGGGTACGGGATGTACCTGTCTGGTTGTGTTGCCGGTTCGCGTGGTGACGGACTTCCGTTGTGGCGGGCGCTGGCTTATCAGGACACGCCCCCACCCCCTCGTGGTGACCAGGGCATGGGAGTCAGGTATGTCCAGGCCATGTGTGGTGTGTGACTTATGTGGTTGTTTTGTGGCCTGCCCTGGTCGTGCCACCCCCACCCCACCCCACTTTCCCCCCTCCCTTAGTTATTCTGACCTTCTGGGGCGTCTGCGTCGTAACCTGTAGAAGAGGTGTACTGCTATGAGGGCAGGGATGACTCGTAGGTTCGGGTCCATGTCTGTCCGTCGCGTACTGGTACTCCTTGCTCGCGTCGTCCTGTCGCGTACGGGTCCTCCTTGATCGCGTCGTCCTGTCGTGTACGGGTCCTCCTTGGTGGCGTCGTCCTGTGTGTCGGTCACGTACTGGTCCTCCTTGTTCGCGTCGTCGTCTGTCCGTCGCGTACTGGTGGTCCTTGTTCGCGTCGTCCTGATTTCCCGGCAGTTTTTGGCTGCCGCAAAATATTCACCGTGCGGGGTGACTTCGGTGCGAATCGTGATTCCTGGGTCGTGAATGGCTGGCTGCGAGCGTCCCGACGTCAGGTCGGCGCTTTCCCGGATCGCATTGGTAGGTGTTTTTTTGGTCGGTCGGGCTATTTTACGATTCGTACGGTAATGGTGTACCCGTGCGAATCGTAATTCCTTGTTTGTGAAAATTGACGACCGGGTACGCGTCGGGCGGTGATTGTGCTCCGTCCGACGGTTCGTACCCGGTTTTTGCAGGATCGTGATCGGCACCTATATGTTTGCATGAACTGTAGAGTATTTTTAAGGAGAAATTTGGATGTTGAAAAAGGTTTAGTTAATGGAGCTATGGGAAGAGTTGTGGGTTTTATTAATTATCAGAAAAAAGATGGAATTGAATGTTTAAAAATAAAATTTGATCAGATAGAAGAAGTTAAAGACATTTGTCGTTGTTCAGTTTGTTTCATGCTTGTGAAAGACTTATATGTACGTAGGAAGCAGTTTCCGTTTTCGCTAGCATATGCTGTAACTATTCACAAGTCTCAAGGATTGACTGTAGATTGTGCATTTGTGAACAGTGGTTCAACTGTGTTCAAAGAAGGTATGGCATATGTTGCTTTGTCACGAGTGAAAACATTATCAGGTTTATTCATGATAGACTTTGATGATTCAAAAGTTAGTGCTGATACAAATTATGTAAAGGAGTATAATAGATTAAGAAGAAGCTATGCTCCTCATTTAGGTCAGTATCCTGTGTTGGAGAAACGTGTAGTTTCTCGTAAAAGGAGAAATGAGAATATCTGTAATGAAGATGTAGAGAGGAGGAAAAAAAAGAGGAGTGATGTAATTGCAAGCAAAAAGAATAAGGAAAATGAAGAACAGGTTGTAGGATGTTATTTTGAAAATAGCTCTGGTGTCAACTGCTACGCTAATGTAGTGCTGAATGTTGCATTTTATCTGGAAAGTTTGCAAGAGCAGATAATAGTAAATCAGGGAAAAAGATTCTGTTCTGTGCTGAGTCTCCTTTTTGAAAAGCTGAGTAATGATAAAACTCAAATAGAAAGTGCTACTGAAATTAGAAAAGTTTTAGATGTATGTTCAGGACGAACACAGTTTTCTCAAAATGTACAGCAAGACGCACAGGAATTCTTGATTTATTTTCTTCAGGTACTGGAAGAAGAAGGGGTTCCCATTGAAAATTTATTTGGTCTCTCTTATAAATGGGAACATAGTTGTGAAAACTGTTATAATATATGTGGCTCTAATGTTGATTCTGAAAGGTTTATTTATTTAACATTGCCAGAGAGTAAAACAGTCACTTTTGCTAAATTAGTTAAAGATGCTAATCATAGCATGCAATGCGGTGAGTGTAAATCTGACATGTTTTCAACATTAATTTTAAAGGAATACAGACAGTATGTAATTTTAATGATGCAACGATGTAGAGCTGATGGTTCAAAATTGGATACTTTAATAAAGAAGTTTACAGGACAGCAATTATCAATTTCAGGAAAAACTTTTGTAACAGTTGCAATAATTTTCCATGATGGACCTACTGTAACTTCTGGTCATTACACAGTTTATCTTAAATGTGAAAAAGGCTGGACACTGTGTAATGATTCCCAATTGATTTTTAAGCAACGTTTGCCTTTTGATTTAGCAAATTCCTATCTAATCTTCCTGAAACCTAAATTTTAGAGAGATTTGGCAACATCTGGACAAAACAATTTTACCATTTTATTGGATTACCATTTGGAATTTACAAATAAAAAGATTTAACAAATTATCATTTGGCCTAATGGAAAGGTAACCAATTGTAATGTGGAATTTTTCCATTTTTTAAGGAAACTTTGGAAAACCAAAAATTTAGAAAAAATCGGTAACATCTGCACAATTTAAATTTTGGAATGTTATTGGATTGCCATTGGAAATTTTTTCAAAAAAGATTTTTAAAATTACTATTTGGCCATGCGGAAAAGTAAACAATTCTATTGTGGACTTATTTAATTATTAATTAATCTTTTGGAATCCAAAATGTTACAGAGAATCGGTGACATCTGTACAATTTAAACTTTTGTTTTTTATTGGATTACCATTGGAAATTAAACAAAAAAAGAATTTTAAAATTACTATTTGGCCTAAAGGAAATGGAACCAGATGTATTGTGGAGTTATTTGACATATATTATTGTGATTATACTTCTGAAACAAAAATATCAGACGGTATTTTAAAGAAATAAGTATTGATATTAGATGATATTTTTTAAGAATATTATGCATTTCTATAAAGTTATGTTTATGCAAAAAGAGATTGTGGGATTTTTTAAAAACAATCTTTGAGATTGTTAATTTTTTTTTTGCCTGCTGTTAAATGATGAATGCAATTGCTTTCACAATTTATAGTGAAATGCAATATTTTCTGAAAACAGCAAAAAAAAGGCAAAAATATTTTTTGAAAAATATGTAAATATGTGTACTGTATTATTAAATGTTTTATTAAATATTAATACTTTTTTCTTTTTTTTCAGATTGAGATAGAACATTTTCGAAAACTAGAACCATTTTTAAAGCAATTAAAAAAAAATTTAAATGAATAAATATTTTTTTGAGTGGGTATGGTAAGTCAATAATATCATGGTCCCTTTTTTCCACTTCTCTACAATCACATTTTCAGTTTTTAATTGTAGTCTCTCAAGGACCTTGTAATGTGATAATTGATTTTTAGAGTTTAAAAAAAAAAAAAAAAAAAAAATTACGCGTACCGTACGCGTACGGTAAAAAAAAAAAAAAAAAGTTTTTAAAAACATATATAAAAAAAAGATGAAAGGTAAGGTTGGCTCTTAAAAGAGCCGTTGTGTTCATGCAGGGACAGAGGAAAGAAAGATTGGGAATATTAGACGGTACGACAAGTGTGCTGATCTATTTTATTGTTCACTAGGGAAATACTGGTCTCCCTATAAGTAATTAGATCATGACAATTGGCGCACCGTACTTCAACCCTCGCAAACCGAGGGTTAATTTCCAGAGGACCAGAAAAAGGAGATGCTCCCCCCACAGATGAAGGGCTCACCTGACCTGCAGAAGAAGGACTCGGCCCTGCAGATGATGGTCCAGGCTGAGCTGCTGTGGATGTGCTTGGTTGATTTACTGAAGGGTTACCTTCAGTAAGTCGAGCATGTGTCCTTCTTTGTACATCCTTAAGGTGTCTCATCATGGTGTGATTCCCAAAGGAATACTTCCTGTCAGGATTACCTCTTGAAAGTACACGCTTACACAGCTTGCAAGTCACTAAGGGTGCATTTACCTTTTGCTGGCCTTCTGGAAAAGTAAAATACTCCCATACGTAAGAGGTCTTTTGTTTCCTCGCTCTCTGCCTCAAGGTAGTGCTGCTAGCCTCACTCTCAGAAGAGCTCTGCTGTTCTGCCATCGTATCACAAAGACAACCCAGCTCCTTCTCCTAAGGGATCACAAGCAGAAATGAGGGGAATGGGTGTGGTGTAGGAGAGTTCTAGAACTGAAAGTAGTTTCAACCAATCAAAAGTTGTGTTTCATGATCACATGACCTACCGTACGCTTACGGTACGCTTACGGCAAAAGTACGCATGCGCGTAAAAAAGACACGCGCTCGCGCGCCTGCGCATAACAGTCACTCCCCGACACATCCGCGTAACGTGCGCGTGTAGCGTACACGCGTACGCGCCCCACGTGGAGTACGCGCGGCTACGCAAATTGCGTAAATATACGCAAACAGCGTAGATAAATTACGGACATTGCGTAAACCGTACGCTTGCCGTAAGCTTACCGTACGCGCACTAAAAAAAATTTTAAAAAAGGAAAAAATGTATTCCTAATAAATTTTACCTGTTTATTTTATAAAAAATGTTTAAAAAAAACATATTGTAGAATTGTAAAAATTTAACCATAGTCTTTAAAAAAGGATAGAAAATTAAAATAAAAATATGTAAAAAAAAAAAGAAGAAAAAAAAAAATTAGCATTTAAAAAACCTTGCAAATTCACTGAAAAAACCATGGGTTTCACACACGTTATAGTTAGGAATTAGCATTTAAAAAACCTTTGAAATTCACTGAAAAAACCATGGGTTTCACACACGTTATAGTTAGGAATTAGCATTTAAAAAACCTTAGAAATTCAATGAAAAAAACAAAGGTTTCACACATGTTATAGTTAGCTGGACATTTCACTCGTAGAAAACCAATGAAATTCCCCCGTTATAGTTAGTTCAGCTAACTATAACTCGCGCGCCCGCAATGCACTGCTGATGACGTCACATATTACATCACTCATGACATAGTCAGTGACATCACTCATGACACCACTGATGACATCTCAAATGACATCACTGATGACATCACTGATGACATCATCCAGTGAATGTGTGTTTTTCTGAAAATTAAATATGTTTTATATATGTATATCTCAAGGTCAATGGAAGAATAAATGAGTATATAAGTGTCTAAATTGATGATTTGTTTCTGAAAAATTGATTGTATAACTGACTGATTAAGTGTATCTTTTTGAATACATGGCTTAGTGAGTAATGTTTAAATGTGTAAATACCTGTATCAGTCTCTCACTTTGTATATAAGTGGCTGCATGGGTTGGTGAGTAGCTACATGAGTGTCTATATAGGTTAATAGTTGTTTTTTTGAGTATCAGTATGAGTGTCTGAGTGTCTTCATGGTGCGGTGGGGGGTATTACGTAGTGCATAGATGCATGAATGAGTGACTCACTGTTTGTATGTGTTGAAGACAGCATGTGTGCAGGACTGTATGGGTGGATGAGTGTGTGCATGGGTGTGTTAGTGAGTGAATGACTGTCTCAATAGTGTCTTCATAAGTAACTACATATGTTTTAAACTAGTATATGTGACTATTGGTGTTTATAAGTGAGTATATGTGAGAGTGAGAGATTGGAAGAGTTCCTGTATGAATAAGTATGTGTTTCTATAAGTGATTGTTTAAAAGACTAAGTATGTGTAAGTTTCTGTAAAAGTAAGTGTGGTGGTGTGTGTATAACTGTATATGCAAGTAAATGGATGTTTGATTCTTTATTAGCATGAGTGACTATGTGTGAGTAACTCTATGGATGAGTGGCATTGTGTTACAGGATGTTTAGGTGTATGAGTACATATGATGTGTGAGTACATGTATGAGTGACTGTATAGGATTGTTGGTGGATGAGTGGATGTGTATGTGGATCTTAGAATTACTGAATAGGTTGTTGTAACTGTTATTGGTATGTCCATTTTTTTGAAAATTTTAGTCTCTATTTTTGAATGTTTGTATCAAAGGTTATATTAGGGTGAGAGGAGGTCTACCACTCTGTCACAAGGATAATGTCATCAGTGATGTCATTTGAGATGTCATCAGTGATGTCATGAGTGATGTCACTGACCATGTCATGAGTGATGTAATATGTGACGTCATCAGTAGTGCATTGCGGGCACGCGAGTTATAGTTAGCTGAACTAACTATAACGGGGGAATTTCATTGGTTTTTTACGAGTGAAATGTCCAGCTAACTATAACATGTGTGAAACCTTTGGTTTTTTCATTGAATTTCTAAGGTTTTTTAAATGCTAATTCCTAACTATAACGTGTGTGAAACCCATGGTTTTTTCAGTGAATTTCAAAGGTTTTTTAAATGCTAATTCCTAACTATAACGTGTGTGAAACCCATGGTTTTTTCAGTGAATTTGCAAGGTTTTTTAAATGCTAATTTATTTTTTTTTCTTCTTTTTTTTTTTACATATTTTCTATCCTTTTTTAAAGACTATGGTTAAATTTTTAAAATTCTACAATATGTTATTTTTAAACATTTTTTATAAAATAAACAGGTAAAATTTATTAGCAATACATTTTTTCCTTTTTTTAAAATTTTTTTTTAGTGCGCGTACGGTAAGCTTACGGTAAGTGTACGGTTTACGCAATGTCCGTAATTTATCTATGCTGTTTGCGTATATTTACGCAATTTGCGTAGCCGCGCGTACTCCGCGTGGGGCGCGTACGCGTGTACGCTACACGCGCACGTTACGCGGAAGTGTCGGGGAGTGACTGTTATGCGCATGCGCACTAGCGCGTGTCTTTTTTACGCGCATGCGTACTTTTGCCGTAAGCGTACCGTAAGCGTACGGTAGGTCATGTGATCATGAAACACAACTTTTGATTGGTTGAAACTACTTTCAGTTCTAGTACGGTACGCGTAATTTTTTTTATTTTTTTTTAAAAACACTAAAAATCAATTATCACATTACAAGGTCCTTGAGAGACTACAATTAAAAACTGAAAATGTGATTGTGGAGAAGTGGAAAAAAGGGACCATGATATTATTGACTTACCATACCCACTCAAAAAAATATTTATTCATTTAAATTTTTTTTTAATTGCTTTAAAAATGGTTCTAGTTTTCGAAAATTTTCTATCTCAATCTGAAAAAAAGAAAAAAGTATTAATATTTAATAAAACATTTAATAATACAGTACACATGTTTACAAAATATTTTTGCCTTTTTTTTGCTGTTTTCAGAAAATATTGCATTTCACTATAAATTGTGAAAGCAATTGCATTCATCATTTAACAGCAGGCAAAAAAAAAATTAACAATCTCAAAGATTGTTTTTAAAAAAGCCCACAATCTCTTTTTGCATAAACATAACTTTATAGAAATGCATAATATTCTTAAAAAATATCATCTAATATCAATACTTATTTCTTTAAAATACCGTCTGATATTTTTGTTTCAGAAGTATAATCACAATAATATATGTCAAATAACTCCACAATACATCTGGTTCCATTTCCTTTAGGCCAAATAGTAATTTTAAAATTCTTTTTTTGTTTAATTTCCAATGGTAATCCAATAAAAAACAAAAGTTTAAATTGTACAGATGTCACCGATTCTCTGTAACATTTTGGATTCCAAAAGATTAATTAATAATTAAATAAGTCCACAATAGAATTGTTTACTTTTCCGCATGGCCAAATAGTAATTTTAAAAATCTTTTTTGAAAAAATCTCCAATGGCAATCCAATAACATTCCAAAATTTAAATTGTGCAGATTTTACCGATTGTTTCTAAATTTTTGGTTTTCCAAAGTTTCCTTAAAAAATGGAAAAATTCCACATTACAATTGGTTACCTTTCCATTAGGCCAAATGATAATTTGTTAAATCTTTTTATTTGTAAATTCCAAATGGTAATCCAATAAAATGGTAAAATTGTTTTGTCCAGATGTTGCCAAATCTCTCTAAAATTTAGGTTTCAGGAAGATTAGATAGGAATTTGCTAAATCAAAAGGCAAACGTTGCTTAAAAATCAATTGGGAATCATTACACAGTGTCCAGCCTTTTTCACATTTAAGATAAACTGTGTAATGACCAGAAGTTACAGTAGGTCCATCATGGAAAATTATTGCAACTGTTCCAAAAGTTTTTCCTGAAATTGATAATTGCTGTCCTGTAAACTTCTTTATTAAAGTATCCAATTTTGAACCATCAGCTCTACATCGTTGCATCATTAAAATTACATACTGTCTGTATTCCTTTAAAATTAATGTTGAAAACATGTCAGATTTACACTCACCGCATTGCATGCTATGATTAGCATCTTTAACTAATTTAGCAAAAGTGACTGTTTTACTCTCTGGCAATGTTAAATAAATAAACCTTTCAGAATCAACATTAGAGCCACATATATTATAACAGTTTTCACAACTATGTTCCCATTTATAAGAGAGACCAAATAAATTTTCAATGGGAACCCCTTCTTCTTCCAGTACCTGAAGAAAATAAATCAAGAATTCCTGTGCGTCTTGCTGTACATTTTGAGAAAACTGTGTTCGTCCTGAACATACATCTAAAACTTTTCTAATTTCAGTAGCACTTTCTATTTGAGTTTTATCATTACTCAGCTTTTCAAAAAGGAGACTCAGCACAGAACAGAATCTTTTTCCCTGATTTACTATTATCTGCTCTTGCAAACTTTCCAGATAAAATGCAACATTCAGCACTACATTAGCGTAGCAGTTGACACCAGAGCTATTTTCAAAATAACATCCTACAACCTGTTCTTCATTTTCCTTATTCTTTTTGCTTGCAATTACATCACTCCTCTTTTTTTTCCTCCTCTCTACTTCTTCATTACAGATATTCTCATTTCTCCTTTTACGAGAAACTACACGTTTCTCCAACACAGGATACTGACCTAAATGAGGAGCATAGCTTCTTCTTAATCTATTATACTCCTTTACACAATTTGTATCAGCACTAACTTTTGAATCATCAAAGTCTATCATGAATAAACCTGATAATGTTTTCACTCGTGACAAAGCAACATATGCCATACCTTCTTTGAACACAGTTGAACCAATGTTCACAAATGCACAATCTACAGTCAATCCTTGAGACTTGTGAATAGTTATAGCATATGCTAGCGAAAACGGAAACTGCTTCCTACGTACATATAAGTCTTTCACAAGCATGAAACGAAGTGAACAACGACAAATGTCTTTAACTTCTTCTATCTGATCAAATTTTATTTTTAAACATTCAATTCCATCTTTTTTCTGATAATTAATAAAACCCACAACTCTTCCCATAGCTCCATTAACTAAACCTTTTTCAACATCCAAATTTCTCCTTAAAAATACTCTACAGTTCATGCAAACATATAGTTTTTTTTCTAATCCAGCTGTTTTGGAAATGTTCTTCTCTAGTGAATCCAATTTATTTTTCAGTGTGCCTGTTAATGTGATAGTAATTCTTCCATCCTCAATTTTGTCCACTGCTTCCAATTTCCTGATATCTTCCTTTTCCAATTTCAAAAGCTCCTCATTGAATATTGAGCATTCACGTAGAGTTGGCATTAAGCAGATAACACTTTTGTTTTCTGCAATGTTCTTGTATATCTTCTCTGCAACTATTTCTTCCTTTGGAAATAAATTATGTAGCAGCCGACTCTGTAATGCTTTTTTGCCAGCTTCTGTGAGTAGTCCAATCCTGATATCTTTCAGAATACTTCCATATTCTTCATCGTTTGCTTGCCTCATATTAGTTGTAAGTTCCTTGTACTCAAAGAAGGACCAAATATTTGTATTACCGATGCTTCCCAATGACTTCTTCGTGTCTTCATGTGTCACAGTATTAAACACTGGTTGTCCTTTAACTGGAGTAAGTTGCAAAAGATCTCCAAAAACTATGACGTGTTTTCCTCCAAATAACACGTCATAGTCTGTCTTCAGAATTTGCTGCATTCTTAAATGCACAAAGGCAAGCATTAAGTTCGATACCATGCTCACCTCATCAATAATGAGAACTTGCATCTTCTTCAATACTCTTGAAACTTCCAAGCATGCTTCTCCAGTTAGCTTGTTGTATTGTATTTTGTTCTCATGCTCCACTGGTAACATTAGCAAACGATGTAAAGTGATTCCTTTTATGTTATATGCTGCTAACCCAGTTGGAGCAGTAACCACACAAGACAAAGTAGAATCCGTTTTTTGCTGTAGGTAGCTTCTGATGACTTTTATTAGGAAACTTTTTCCAGTTCCAGCTTGTCCGCTTACATACATCCTGATTGGATGAAATGATGTGCATGAGCACTCTTTTTTTTCATGTAGAAATCCGTGATCAATTTTTTTTCTGATCTCTTCATAAATTTGTTGCTGCTCTTCGTTCAGTTGTCTTTCCAAATTTTGTAAGTCTATAAATTCTCCTTGAGCTTGATTCATAGCCGTTTCCACTTCATTCATGGCTATTGATGCTTCATTTTCAACGATTGGTTGTCCTAGGGGATCTTGACTGAGTGTTCCTGAACTTTGGCTGTCCTGAGAACTGTCTCTAGCTATTTCTGCTGCAATTGTAGTTTCCTGTTCAATTTCTTCATTTAACATTTGCAGATAAGTTGTGAATGTATTGCATTGTATGCTGTCTTTGCAAGCATTAAAAGAATCTTCATAGCTTTGAAATTCTCCCAGTAGTTCATCCTCTGTACGCCATGGTTTAAACAGCTGTAAAAGAGCCGAGTAGTAAAATTCCTTTTTGTCAGTAGTGTCGCAACTCAGCTTCCGGTGATTTATCAAACTTCCTTTGGTTTGCTTCACCAAACATCCTTCCTCACCAATGACTTTATATTTTCCATTGTTGATGTCTTCTGCGGCTTTCCGTGAATAAATGTAGTTCTGCAGCACTTCATAGAGACACATGTTCTCCAGATGATGACTTCTCTTGGGATAATATGTGTCCAACATGTTTGATTTCAAAATATCTGTACTTTCTGGGTCATTCTCTGCCAAATATTCAATTTCTCCAACAGATTTCAGTTCCCGATTTCTCATTGCTGCAAGGCCTAAACTTGCCCAAATTATTCTTCTTGATTTCAAGTAGAGACTTGCAGAAGATAACCTATCTGAACATTTGTAGGATCCAATTTCTCGATGCGATAACATCTTCAAACTGAAACTGTACAGCTTCTTACTGACAGTTTTCTCGTGAGAAATCTCTTCCCACATTTCCTTCAATTCTGTTTTTTCTGATTTCGTAATGTAAGACGTTACATATCGAGCAACAGCAATGGAATTGTCAGCTACATACTGTATATCCATGTTAGCGTTCCACATGGATAAAATCACTGGGTTGTAGTCATTTATATTTTTTGATTCTTCTTTTCTTTTAAGGTTGTAGGTATTCTTAGGTGATTTTCTTGTGATAGTATGTCTCACAGATGACATAAAACTGTTAACTCTTCCATTTGAAAGAACAGGTCTAGGAAATCCAAATCGACATTTAGTGTAGTATTTATCTTTGCTCTTGTATTTCCGTCGACAGTATTTTCCACACCGATGACTTTGGAAACGTAAAACTTGCTCCTTTAACTTTTTCTCTTCTGTGCTTTTTGGAATAGCACATGTTGCATATTCTTCAATGTAAGATAACACTGCTTCATCAGTATCTGTTCCAAACTTTGGGGCATCCTTGATCCACAACAGCATATGAATATGAGGAGCACCTCTTGCCTGGTACTCTTTTCTCCAAAAGAAATCCACTACTTCTCCTAGAGGTGGATTTTTTTTATTGCAGATGAAGGACATCATAGCCTCAAATCTATGATTGAAATATCTGCAAACATTAACCGGATCCAATGAGCACAGTTCTCCTGCTGTCTTGTATTCAATGTTTTTAATGTTTGAATTTGCCTCTCGTAGAAAATCCAGTAAATCATCCCAAGCGTACTCCGCACAGCTTAGGGTAACGAACCATGTTGGTGTTCCTAAATTCCGTAACATGCATTTTAATTCACCATGGCGTCGGTACCAATATTCATTTGTCCCACGCTGACAAGCCATCAGATTGATCAGTTGTGTTTCCAAATGATCATCTCGGTGCTGCACTTTCTCCATAAAATCCTTAGCAGACACATTTTGCAAATGTACTCCACTTTTTAAAATGTGATTTACTGCATAAGACAATGCAGACAAGTCGCTTTCAAATAAAAGATGGAACAAATAAGGAATACTTTGTCGAAATCTGGGATCTTCAGCATATAGTCTTGTAGTCCGATACTCAGAAGCTGGAATCTGTTCCGGACGTTCATCGTATCGTCCTCCTTTTCCTTTAGGAAACAGCTGGGGAAAACATCGAGCTTCCAAGCTCTCCTCCCATACACTCACAGGAGTTCCTTTTGCTTTCTTCATCTGAAATAGATCAATATTGTCTCCCATAACTTCTTTTGAATGAAGAGGATGTATGCTAAAATGTTCATAAATTTCTTCTTCCTCTGACTTGTCCACTTTTTCAATTTGTCCAGTTGGTGTTTCTGTGTCTTCTTGTAAATCTTCTTCTTCTTCTTCTAAATAAATTGATTCATACCATTTGTTATTCCTTTTCAAATACAAATTTGCTCTTTGTACTTTCCGTACATCTACCAGCTCCTGCCAAATCTTCTTATTCTTTGTAGGTACACCATTAACCAGAATAATTAATGGTTCAGTTTCCAAAGTATCCGCATCAATAGTTTCCATATTTTTTTTCAAATCCAAGGGCAAATACACCACTCTACCTTTTAAACCTCTCAGTAAATCTGAAGGAGGTAATTTACCAGTTTTGGACTCCATACGTACTATGGTCTGGAACGGATGAACACATTGAATGAGTATAGACTCATATGTATTTAATTCAGAAAGTTCAGCAGGAATAGCATCCAATTCTAAATTATTATGTACAGCTCTGGTCGGCATTCTATTTTCCTCTAACTTGTTGTAACAGTATTTACAAATACGCTGAACTTCACCCAATTCAAAACAATTTTCAAGAAATATATATGTGGCAAAATCCTTCCACTTATAATTATCTTCATTTTCACTCTTTCTGTAGAGATCAACATACCTGGTTTGTTTTCTATAATGAGTTCTGCGGCAACAAATACAAGTAATATTTGGTCTTTCATTAGAGATTATTGCAAATTTTGTTATGTGATCATTAAATGTCTTACTTACAAAGGGTTCTACATTCTCTTCCACTTCTTCCTCATTTACTGTGTCCTTCTCTGCACTGTTTTGTTCAGGACCAAAGTAACAAAACTGAATTTCATCAACAACCTTCTCTACATCTGATACCGTTCCACGGAACAGAGCCCTATTCAATTCATCTAACTTTATTGCTGGACTTTTAGCAAAATACAACCGTCTCACAAACTTTCTCATTTCAGTATGATGAACAGCCAGCATCCTAAAATGATGGAAAACACTATTACACACTTTTCTAGATAGACAAGCCAGAGAATGACCCTGCAAACCAGTATTCTCTCTCACTCTGCATGGATCCAAACTTTGAAGCACCTTAATCTTCTGTTTTACACTTTTTTTGCTATATTCTCTTAGAAACTCACGAAATTTATCAATAGATTCCTGACGCACAGTGCAAATACTACTACAATTCCAAGTGTACACTGGGGCTTTAGGACGTCTCCCCATAGCCTCATCCGCCATCACTTGTACCTCATCTCTTGGAACCATTATCTCCTTCTCCATTATGCAACCATTTTTCACTTCATAAGCACGACCTCTGGTGTCAACTGCATGCAGCAAACTATTACTTTGAAAATAACTCTCTTCATTAAAAAAAGGTTCACTACTTGAACTATGCATCCATTTTCCTAAAAACACTTTAGAAAAGTTTGTTCTGTTCACTACTCTTTTCCTTTTGCTATGTGATTTCAGTACATTAACCATTTTGTCTAATGTACGCATCCTATTCAAAATTAAAATGAATAGTTTCCTTTTTAATTCTAATGCCTTTGCTGCAATGGCTTCAATTTCTTTTTTTCTCTTATAAAACTTAGCCTTTTGCTTATATTTCTTCACATCCTTTATCAAATTGGACATAACTCTTCTCTGAAACATTTTTCTACGTATCTCTTTAAACGCTGTTTTTCTGTTTAAGTTAATCTTTTTAGTTGCAGAAGGTATATTTGCATTAACTAAATTCTCAATTTTTTCCCGTGCTTTTCGATTGAAATCATTCTTTCCAGTACAGACATTTTGTACATTTTTCCTTTTTTTGAATATGTTTTTTAGAAAAATTTTTGTCTGCTTACCAGAAGATTTTTTCTTTTTCCCAACATGAGCATCTTCAACTAACTTAGGTCCTCCAGTTGTCTTCAAATATAGGTTTTTTTTGTGGTCTTTTTTTACTCTGGATTTTGTAGGCATCTTAAATTTTGTTCACTGCTCTTCAGCAATACCTGAAAAAAACAAAAAAAAAATTCCTTTATTTTATTTAAATATATTACTACATTTGTTTTCACATTAGTCACAAAACGAAATTTCTTTGCCAATTTGAAAGCACACTTACTGCTCTTTTTTTTGGCAAGTGATAATCACTTTTACAGACTGACACATTATGAATCCACTTTTCAGATTTTTTAAAAAGCACATGTCCAAACTGCTTTTTCAGACCATCACCATTTGTAACCTGGGTGACTGCCTACACTCCAGCAAGGGCAACCAGCCTTAGTGATGCTGAATGTATTTGCATTACTGACTGAAACCTCAAACCCCACTCGCTTGTGAATACTGTGCATGATTCCACATGGTAAGCAGCTGGGTGTGTGCTAAGAGTCTGCTTCTGCACCAAAAAATGGCTCCCCCTTTCCTTCTAATGCAACTGTGAAATCACCAGAGCAATACGCAATAAATCTCTGCCTGTAATTCCTATTTGCACACAGAGTCATGTTTTCACATTAGTCACAAAACGAAATTTCTTTGCCAATTTGAAAGCACACTTACTGCTCTTTTTTTTGGCAAGTGATAATCACTTTTACAGACTGACACATTATGAATCCACTTTTCAGATTTTTTAAAAAGCACATGTCCAAACTGCTTTTTCAGACCAGCACCATTTGTAACCTGGGTGACTGCCTACACTCCAGCAAGGGCAACCAGCCTTAGTGATGCTGAATGTATTTGCATTACTGACTGAAACCTCAAACCCCACTCGCTTGTGAATACTGTGCATGATTCCACATGGTAAGCAGCTGGCTGTGTGCTAAGAGTCTGCTTCTGCACCAAAAAATGGCTCCCCCTTTCCATCTTATGCAACTGTGAAATCACCAGAGCAATACGCAATAAATCTCTGCCTGTAATTCCTATTTGCACACAGAGTCATGTTTTCACATTAGTCACAAAAAGAAATTTCTTTGCCAATTTGAAAGCACACTTACTGCTCTTTTTTTTGGCAAGTGATAAACACTTTTACAGACTGACACATTATGAATCCACTTTTCAGATTTTTTAAAAAGCACATGTCCAAACTGCTTTTTCAGACCAGCACCATTTGTAACCTGGGTGACTGTCTACACTCCAGCAAGGGCAACCAGCCTTAGTGATGCTGAATGTATTTGAATTACTGACTGAAACCTCAAACCCCACTCGCTTGTGAATACTGTGCATGATTCCACATGGTAAGCAGCTGGCTGTGTGCTAAGAGTCTGCTTCTGCACCAAAAAATGGCTCCCCCTTTCCATCTAATGCAACTGTGAAATCACCAGAGCAATACGCAATACATCTCTGCCTATAATTCCTATTTGCACACAGAGTCATGTTTTCACATTAGTCACAAAACGAAATTTCTTTGCCAATTTAAAAGCACACTTACTGCTCTTTTTTTTGGCAAGTGATAAACACTTTTACAGACTGACACATTATGAATCCACTTTTCAGATTTTTTAAAAAGCACATGTCCAAACTGCTTTTTCAGACCAGCACCATTTGTAACCTGGGTGACTGCCTACACTCCAGCAAGGGCAAACAGCCTTAGTGATGCTGAATGTGTTTGCATTACTGACTGAAACCTCAAACCCCACTCGCTTGTGAATACTGTGCATGATTCCACATGGTAAGCAGCTGGCTGTGTGTTAAGAGTCTGCTTCTGCACCAAAAAATGGCTCCCCCTTTCCATCTAATGCAACTGTGAAATCACCAGAGCAATACGCAATAAATCTCTTCCTATAATTCCTCTTTGCACACAGAGTCATGTTTTCACATTAGTCACAAAACGAAATTTCTTTGCCAATTTGAAAGCACACTTACTGCTCTTTTTTTTGGCAAGTGATAAACACTTTTACAGACTGACACATTATGAATCCACTTTTCAGATTTTTTAAAAAGCACATGTCCAAACTGCTTTTTCAGACCAGCACCATTTGTAACCTGGGTGACTGCCTACACTCCAGCAAGGGCAACCAGCCTTAGTGATGCTGAATGTATTTGCATTACTGACTGAAACCTCAAACCCCACTCGCTTGTGAATACTGTGCATGATTCCACATTGTAAGCAGCTGGGTGTGTGCTAAGAGTCTGCTTCTGCACCAAAAAATGGCTCCCCCTTTCCATCTTATGCAACTGTGAAATCACCAGAGCAATACGCAATAAATCTCTGCCTGTAATTCCTATTTGCACACAGAGTCATGTTTTCACATTAGTCACAAAACGAAATTTCTTTGCCAATTTGAAAGCACACTTACTGCTCTTTTTTTTGGCAAGTGACAAACACTTTTACAGACTGACACATTATGAATCCACTTTTCAGATTTTTTAAAAAGCACATGTCCAAACTGCTTTTTCAGACCAGCACCATTTGTAACCTGGGTGACTGCCTACACTCCAGCAAGGGCAACCAGCCTTAGTGATGCTGAATGTATTGGCATTACTGACTGAAACCTCAAACCCCACTCGCTTGTGAATACTGTGCATGATTCCACATAGTAAGCAGCTGGGTGTGTGCTAAGAGTCTGCTTCTGCACCAAAAAATGGCTCCCCCTTTCCATCTAATGCAACTGTGAAATCACCAGAGCAATACGCAATAAATCTCTGCCTGTAATTCCTATTTGCACACAGAGTCATGTTTTCACATTAGTCACAAAACGAAATTTCTTTGCCAATTTGAAAGCACACTTACTGCTCTTTTTTTTGGCAAGTGATAAACTTTTTTACAGACTGACACATTATGAATCCACTTTTCAGATTTTTTAAAAAGCACATGTCCAAACTGCTTTTTCAGACCAGCACCATTTGTAACCTGGGTGACTGCCTACACTCCAGCAAGGGCAACCAGCCTTAGTGATGCTGAATGTATTTGCATTACTGACTGAAACCTCAAACCCCACTCGCTTGTGAATACTGTGCATGATTCCACATGGTAAGTAGCTGGCTGTGTGCTAAGAGTCTGCTTCTGCACCAAAAAATGGCTCCCCCTTTCCATCTAATGCAACTGTGAAATCACCAGAGCAATACGCAATAAATCTCTGCCTGTAATTCCTATTTGCACACAGAGTCATGTTTTCACATTAGTCACAAAACTAAATTTCTTTGCCAATTTGAAAGCACACTTACTGCTCTTTTTTTTGGCAAGTGATAAACACTTTTACAGACTGACACATTATGAATCCACTTTTCAGATTTTTTAAAAAGCACATGTCCAAACTGCTTTTTCAGACCAGCACCATTTGTAACCTGGGTGACTGCCTACACTCCAGCAAGGGCAACCAGCCTTAGTGATGCTGAATGTATTTGCATTACTGACTGAAACCTCAAACCCCACTCGCTTGTGAATACTGTGCATGATTCCACATAGTAAGCAGCTGGGTGTGTGCTAAGAGTCTGCTTCTGCACCAAAAAATGGCTCCCCCTTTCCATCTAATGCAACTGTGAAATCACCAGAGCAATACGCAATAAATCTCTGCCTATAATTCCTCTTTGCACACAGAGTCATGTTTTCACATTAGTCACAAAACGAAATTTCTTTGCCAATTTGAAAGCACACTTACTGCTCTTTTTTTTGGCAAGTGATAAACACTTTTACAGACTGACACATTATGAATCCACTTTTCAGATTTTTTAAAAAGCACATGTCCAAACTGCTTTTTCAGACCAGCACCATTTGTAACCTGGGTGACTGCCTACACTCCAGCAAGGGCAAACAGCCTTAGTGATGCTGAATGTATTTGCATTACTGAGTCCAACCTCAAACCCTTAAACTATTATTTTATTATACCAGTACACCTTAATTTATTGTGAAAACATAGTCCATATTATTTTACTTGTTCCTCACAGTTAAATTTCTCCCAAAACAGAAAATAATAAACACAACTTCAACAAAAAGAATTGCATTTCTATTATTCATTTCTTAATTTACCATATACATCCCCTCTCAAACTCTAAACTCACCTTTAAAATTAGTTAGTTGTGAAAGAAATGTGGCACTCAAACAGCAGATTATCAGAGCCAGGATCTCTGTTCTTTACACCTCTCTCCTCTCAGCAGAACCAGATAATGGCAAACTTTCCCTCTCTTTTTCCACACATATACATGTTAGTTTCAAATCTCAGTGCTTGCCCCTTTTTTTCAAATGTAATCACACATTTCTATTGGTTGAAAACCAACCCTTTTCCAAAAGTACCCTTCCCCCAACTTGACTTCTGCCTAGTACCCTTCCCCCAACTTGACTTCTGCCTGCTACCATAGAAACAGCTCATGGAACACTGCTGTGTGGAGTCAGGTCAGAAGTTCGCCAAACAATGTTTCAATTCCACAGAGCAAGAGTGCTTGACTTTTCAAACCTAACAGCAAATCCATAGTACTGTTCTTTGGTAACACATTTTTCTGTACCAATACAAAACATGCTTCTATTAATTTACACATACAGCCTAGTTTTTATTCTAGAATGGTATGAAACAGCCAATCAGTTCTTTTTTTATGAAAAAAATATGTATGCCTCCATTTCCAAACTGTCTTTCTTTTCATATTGCCATTCTACTGAATTACACCTCCTGAGTGCATCCAGTTCTCCTTTGAAGATGTTCACAGTGTGGATTGTAGGGCACAGCTATGTCTTCTGGAGTGAAAAGTATGCAGAGAAAACAGGTATGGTGAGAGACCTTGCTTTGCCAAATGTAGACATTAAATGGATTGGTCAGAGAGGGTTAAAGTGGCACCAATTGATGCCATTGGTGAAATCCTTCATGCAAAACCAACACCCTGACCTCATAATAGTGCACTGTGGTGGCAATGACCTAGGCACTTTGACTGGGGTATGTCTGGAAATGCTTATGAAGGACACCTTTGCACAACTGTTTTCACTTTTCCCTAAAACTGCCTTTGTGTTTTCTAACATATGCCAAAGGCAAAAATGGAACTGGTCCAATCATTTCTGTCCGCAGATTGACAAAGCAAGAAAGCACGTCAACAAATCTGTTTCTGCTTTCCTCCGTGACTATGGTATGGGTTCCATTTACCACAACAACTTGCGTTATGACATGCAAGACATTTATAGAGGAGATGGTGTGCACTTCAATGATGAAGGGAACAGAGTCTTCCTCTTGAACCTTAGACTCTGCATCGGTACTTACTTGTAGGTACCACTAAAAAATCACTTCATAAACACAACGGCTCTTTTTAGAGCCCCCTAATATCTAAACACTTAAATCTGATTTTCACTTATTTATTTATTTATTTTTTTACCGTACGCTTACCGTACGCGTACCACGCGATTTTTTTTTAAAATCAATAAATGTTTTCTTTGTACTTTTCTGTCCTTCTTTGACCCCCTTACCCCCCTTACAAATGTTAGGGGGTCTGTAACTCTCCTCCTTGCCCCCTTTTCTTGTTATCACTCTTTTTTTTCTGAGTGAAACACACGAAATGGCGGCCGCCGCTTCCTGGTTTCGACCGATTGGAATGTTTACTAAGATCTAAGAGCCAATCAGAATCGCGCTCGCGCACGCCACCGTACGCGTACGGTAAGCGTTCCGTAAGCGCACCGTAAGCTGGCTCAGATATATATATTGATTTAAAGGCTATTTTCTCAGAATCTACTGAACAGATTTACACCAAACCTACAAAAGGCACTTCCTTGACCTGAGGACTACCTCTCTGCCAAATTTCTAGTAATTCTGTTCAGCCGTTCGGGCTGTAGCCCTGTCTAAAGGTCCTATGGAAAAATGCATGGGAAAAACGCGTTTTGGGACCCCCCTTTTATCTCTGCCCCCACTTGACAAATCCCCCCGAGACTTTCAGGGAAGGAGCGGAGCGTAGCGCCCCACCTATTTTGAAAAATTCGCGAGGATTCGTCGACCGGCGCCAAAGTTATTCAAAATAGAATGTTGCGGATTTCCTATGGAAACGTGGTCCTAAGTATAACTACCTACTGGCGACCGCCAGTAGGTAATATATATATATATATATTATCTACTGGCAGTCGCCAGTAGATAGTTATAGTTAGGATCGTATTTCCATAGGAAATCTGAAAATTCTATTTTGAATAACTTTGGCGCCGGTTGACGAATCCTCGCAAAACAAATGGGGCGCTCCGCTCAGCTCCTACCCTGAAAGTCTCGGGGTGATTCGTCTAGCGGGGGCCGAGAAAAAAGGGGGGTCCCAAAACGCGTTTTCCCCATGCATTTTTCCATAGGACCTTTAGTCGAAGGTACAGCCCGAACGGCTGAACAGAATTACTTGAAAATTGGCAGAGAGGTAGTCCTCAGGTCAGGGAAGTGCCTTTTGCAGGTCTGGTGTCAATCTGTTCAGTATTTCCTGAGAAAATAGCATTTAAAAGCATATAAATATCTATACGCGTGCACCGAGCGCGCACTGTGCGCACGGTGCCGTGTGCGAGCAAAATTCTGATTGGTTGTTAGATGTTCGTAAACATTCGAATCGGTCGAAATCAGGAAGTGTCGGGCGCCATTTTGTCTCTCGCACTGAAATGGAAAGGGGGAAAAAAGGTGGAAAACGTGAAAAGGGGGCAGGGAAGAGAGTTCCTGACCCCCTAGCCTTTGTCAGGGGGTCACAGAAGGACCCCCAAGGGTAAAAAAAACATTTAAAAAAAAAAAAAATCGCGGGGTGCGCGCATGGTTCGCGCAGCGCACTGTTTGCCCAAAGCAGGCGCACGGTGCGTGCACGTCGAAAAACCTTGAAAAAAATAAAATAAATAATAAATACATAACTTAGCATTTAAAAAACCGTACAAATTCACTTAAAAAATCATACGTTTCACACACGTTATAGTTAGGAATTAGCATTTAAAAAACCTTGCAAATTCACTTAAAAAACCATAGGTTTCACACAGGTTATAGTTAGCTGGATATTTCACTCGTAAAAAAACAATGAAATTCCCCCGTTATAGTTAGTTCAGATAACTATAACTCGCGCGACCACCACTCTATCACAAGGATGATGTCATCAGTGATGTCATGAGTGATGCCACTGACCATGTCATGAGTGATGTAATATGTGACGTCATCAGCAGTGGATTGCAGTCGCGTGAGTCATAGCTATCTGAACAAACTATAGCGGGGGAATTTCATTGGTTTTTTACGAGTGAAATATCCACCTAACTATAACCTTTGTGAAACCTATGGTTTTTTAAGTGAATATATATATATATATATATATATATATATATATATATATATATATATATATATATATATATATATATATATATATATATTTATATATATATATATATATTCCAAAAGCACACACGTACTCCTCAGCAACGTGAGACGGGCCACACCAACAATGCTCAATACATTCTTTATTCCGAGGCAGAAAAAGCATTACGCGTTTCAACTCTCACGAGTCTTAATCATATGCCAAATGTTCTGTAGGTGGGTTCGTTAGTTTTTAAATAACGTAGCTAAAAACATTGAAGAAGGACCACTGCCCATAAGTTTGAATTAAAGCGACAGTATATATATATTATCTACTGGCGGTCGCCAGTAGATAGTTATAGTTAGGACCGTGTTTCCATAGGAAATCTGCAACATTCTATTTGGAATAACTTTGGCGCCGGTTGACGAATCCTCGCGAAATTTTCAAAATAGGTGGGGCGCTCCGCTCCGCTCCTACCCTGAAAGTCTCGGGGGAATTCGTCAAGCGGGGGCTGAGAAAAAAGGGGGGTCTCAAAACGCATTTTCCCCATGCAATTTTCCATAGGGACCTTTAGTCCAAGGTACAGCCCGAACGGCTGAACAGAATTACTTGAAATTTGGCAGAGAGGTAGTCCTCAGGTCAGGGAAGTGCCTTTTGCAGGTCTGGTGTCAATCTGTTCAGTAGTTCCTGAGAAAATCAAAAGTAAAATCATATACATATGTGGGCGGAGCCTAACCACACATCTCATCCTGAGATCTGATTGGCTGTCGGCATTTCATCCAAGAAGTGTTGGCAGCCATCTTGGGACCAATATACATGATAGCACCTCATTAAAAAGCATTGCAGTTAATAGAAGGTTTTAAGACTTTAGTTACATTATAAATCATTTGTTGATGGTACCATACTCATTTTAGGAATTGTGGTATGTTCTAAGGTGATTTCACGATGTGAAAAAGCCTTCTGCTGGGATATCATGATTGAGAGAAAAATATTTTCTCATGCTTTTCCCACAGAGGTTTGGAAGGTGATCTATAAGCTAAACTGAGAGCTTATTTTCTGTAAATTCACATTATCTTTCTCAGTCATGTGAGAATGAAGTCTGACATTCTCAGTAAAACATGTACATCCAACAAGGGCAGAGACTGTCAGTTGATTCCTTTGTGTTCTACTGCAGCTTCCCAGAGTGTTCCAAAGAACAACTAGAGCGCTAACAGTCCTACTTATGATAAACATATGGCACACCTGAAGCCATCTTGCTTGGATTAAAGTGGTAACTCTTAAAACATTTAATTTAAAAAGGAACAAAATGAGGGGGTTCATTTTTCCCAAAAAAGTATGATTAGTGCTGCAGAAAGAAAAATTAGGGCACATTTTGAGTGACTTCTCAAATCCTCTTCTATTTCATTAAAAAATTCTGACATGCAGACTGAAACATGCACTTTCAATACCAGCAGCAGTTTTCCCTGGTGAGCAGTAGCTTTACTACAGTGATCTAATGAGCAAAAAGAGTGCTAACATTCTGAATTTATGGCAAATGTGTGACACATCTGAATGCCTTCTTGATGGAATCAAAGTAAAAACTGAAAGTATTTCCTACTGAGGAGACTGCAGTAAATGAGGAAATTAGGAAACTTCATAACAAATAAGTCTCCCAAGATGGCCACCAGAGACAAAAGAGTCCAAATGTAGCCCAAATATCACCCAGATGTAGCCCAAGTATAGCCCAATGACAGAATGTCCCAGAGTGTTCTTAAAAACAACTAGAGCGCTTACTGTCTTCATTATGACAAAAGTATGGCACACCTGAAGTCATTTTGATTGGATTAAAGTGGTAACTCTTAAAACATTTAATTTAAAAAGGAACAAAATGAGGGGGTTCATTTTTCCATAAAAAGTATGATTAGTGCTGCAGAAAGAAAATGAGGGCACATTTTGAGTGACTTCTCAAATCCTCTTCAATTTCATTAAAAAATTCTGACATGCAGACTGAAACATGCACTTTTAATACCAGGAGCAGACTTCCATGGTGAACAGTAGTTTTACTACAGTGATCTAATGAGCAACTAGAGTGCTAACATTCAGAATTTATGGCAAATGTGTGACATATCTGAATACCTTCATGATGGAATCAAAGTAAAAAACTGAAAGCATTTCCTACTGAGGAGACTGCAGTACATGAGGAAATTAGGAAACTTCATCACAAATAAAACTCCCAAGATGGCCACCGGAGACAAAAGAGCCCAAAGGTAGCCCAAAATCACCCAGATGTAGCCCAAATATAGCCCAATGACAGAAGTGTGCAAAACACTTATTATTTTGTGTTTTTGCAGTGTTATATAGTGCAGACTTTTCAGGTATTGGAGTGCTTTACATGAGCATTGGTTACATCACACAAGAACAAATTCATTTTGGTTGTAGACATGGGGAGACTAAGGTGCCAATTACGATCCTGTAAAAACCGGGTACGAACCGTCGGACGGAGCATATTCTCTGTCCGACGCGTACCCGGTCGTCAAAATCTACCAACATGGAATTACGAAACGCACGGAAACACCATTTCCGTACGAATCGTACAAAACCCAGACCGACGAAAATAAACATAGAAATGCGATCCGGGAAAGCGCCGAGCTGACGTCGGGACGCTCGCAGCCTGCCATTCACGAACCAGGAATTACGATTCGCACCGACGTCATCCCGCACGGTGAATATTTTCCGGCAGCCAAAAACTGCCGGGAAATCAGGACGACGCGAACAAGGAGTACCAGTACGTGACGGACAGACAGGACGACGCGAACAAGGAGTACCCGTACGCGACGGACAGACATGGACCCGAACCTACGTGTCATCCCGGCCCTCATAGCAGTCCACCTCCTCTACAGGTTACGACGCAGACGCCGCAGAAGGTCAGAACAACAAAGGGAGGGGGGAAAGGGGGGGGGCAGGACCAGGGGCAGGCCACAAAACCCCCACCATAGTCACACATCACACATGCCCTGGACATACCTGACCCTCAGGCCCTGGTCACTACGAGGGGGTGGGGGCATGTCCGGCTAAGCCAGCGACCGCCACAACGGAAGTTCTTGACGACGCGAACCGGCAACACAACCAGACAGGTACGTCCTGTACCCACGCCTTAAGAGCGTGGGTACGAGTCGTACCACGCCCACACCTACGTCACCCCAACAATGGCAGGACGGCTCGTACCCACGTGGCAAAGGCCTGGGTACGGGCCGCACAAGCATCACATAGCGTGGGGACGGATATGTACGGACCGTACCCCCACCCCATATGCATGGAGCGTACCCCCCACCCCAACAGTGTAAGTACGACACGTCCCCCCACCCGCGTACTTATGGAGCGTACCCCCACCCCAACAGTGTAAGTACGACCCGTACCCTCACCCGCGTACATATAAGTCCCACCCCAACAGTGTAAGTACGACCCGTACCCTCACACGCGGACGCATGGAGCGTACCCCCACCCCAACCCTGTATGTATGACACGTACCCCCACCTCGTATGCATGGAGCGTACCCCCCATGCCAACAGCGTTAGTACGACACGTACAGGGGTGTACATACACGGGGTACGACACATACACGGGTGGGGGTAGGACTCGAACGTACAGGGGTGTACATACACGGTGGTACGACACGTACAGGGGTGGGGGTAGGACTCGAACGTACTGGGGTGTACATACACGGTGGTACGACACGTACAGGGGTGGGGGTAGGACTCGAACGTACTGGGGTGTACATACACGGTGGTACGACACGTACAGGGGTGGGGGTACGACTGGAACGTACAGGGGTGTACATACACGGGTGGGGGTTCGACACGTACACGGGTGTACATACAGGGGGGGTGTACATTCACGGGGAGTACGACTCGAACGTATGGGTGCTGGGGGAAGTGTTGGGCGCGTATGCGGGCACATGTCTCCATGGTTGCAATGGGAGTTCGGTGCGGACGGTGTTTTTACCATACGGTTGTGAGATCGGACGCACAGGTTGGATCGTGATTCCTCGGTCGGACTTCACTTTTCACATTTGTACGGTAAATCGTCCGAGGATGTGTCGGACACATTTTCCGACCCGAGGACGTGTGGGGAATAATTCCCAATGCGGTTCGTATGGACTTTTTCCCATGCGAATCGTAATTGGCAGTTTGTGCGGCACTTGTACGATTCGTACGGTAAAAAGACCGGATACGAGTCGTACGGGGAATTTTTTCACCGGATCGTAATTGGCACCCAAGTGATTTGACCAGAATCACAGAATGTCGAGCTGAAGCAGAAACTCCAACCTGGTTCCCCAGTTGCAAAGTCTGCAGTTCTGGAAGTAACACCACATCCTCTCCCCTAAGAGCAACATTTAATCAAGTGGTCAACTGGATAAAAAAACATAAAGATACCAAATAATTTAAAAGTGCTTTGTCTCTATTTGAAAACTCAGAAAATATGTCCCTATTTTAGTCTTTTAGAGCACTAACCATAATTTTGATGCCAATAAGACCCTCTCATATATGTAATTTCTAAAGGAAATGCTCTAGGTATTACAGTTTTGATTACATCAAGATGACGTCAGGCGTTACACACTTTTGTAATAAATATAGAATGTTAGCAATCTAGTTGTTCATTAGGATACTATTGAGAGGCAGAGGCCAGGGGCACGGACTCTGAAAATTGAAGGCAGGTAGGAGGGTGCAAAGGCAACAATTTAACCACACTGAGCAGGCAGGAAGGGCCGTGGCAGCAGAACAGACTATGCAGGGCAGTGGAAAGGAGGGCAGGGGCAACAAACCAACAATACAGGACTTGCAAGAGAGGCTGTGGCAATGTAATAGACCATTGTGGGCAGAAGGAAGAGGCAATGGTAGTACAACCATACATGCCAACAGACCCGGTTCAGCCAGGAAACGTCCAATGTTTTTAAGCTCAAATGGGCTTTATTTGATCTGTCTCCTATCTACAATCTCCTCTTTTTCAATGTAACTCAAAGGGGAAAATCAATACCCCAGTTTTTTTTCAAAATCTCCCTCTTACCAAGTTCAAAATGTTCGCACGTATGGTACATTGGATCATGGAAGGAAATGGGGTAGGGACATGGACTTGGATAACAGAGGACAGGAGGGACATGGAGAGGTGCACCAAACTGACCCTGCAGGGCAGGCATCAGGGTTTGCAGCAGCACAATACACCACACAGGGCATGCGGGACGGGAGTGCAGCACAACAATCCATAGAAAGCAAGTGGGAGGGGACAGGACCATGCACATGGACAACAGAGAACAGAGGGGCAAGAGGCAATGGTAGCTAGCTGACCATAATGGACAGACAGGAGAGAAAGCTGCAGCATAACAGACCATAAAGGGCAGGAGGGACGGATCAGGGGCATTACAATGGAACAGACAAGCCAGGAAGGAGGGAGTAGGGGTCTGCACATGTAAACAGAGGGCTAATGGCAAGGGGCAGGGCAGGAGCAGCAAGATAGCCATGGAGGTCAGGCAGGATGGGCACTAGAAGCAAGACTCACCATGAAGAGCAACACTGAGACTGAGATGGCATACACACAGACCATGGAGGGAAGGTGGGAGGGGGTCAGGGGCAGCTAACTGACCACACAGGGAAGGTGGGAGGGGCCATGGCAGCACAGAAGACCATGCATGGCAAGTGGGAGGGTTAGTGGCAGCACAATGGCTATGATGGGCAAGAAGGAGGGTGCAGGGGCATGCACAAAGGACGATGGAGGATAAAAGGGAGGGTCAGGACCTGTGCACAGACAAGAAAGTTCAGGGGAAGGGGCCTCACAACAGACCGCATGGGGCAGGCAGGAGGAGCAGTTGCAGCACAACAGACCAGGGAGGGCAGAAGGGTGTGGCAGTACAATGGACCATGTAGGACAAGAGGAAGAGGAAAGGGGCATGGCATGTGGACAGGCATGGTGGAGGTGGCAGGGACAGGTTACAGTCATCTGACAATGCTAGGCAGGTGGGAGGGGAGTTGCTGCTCAACAGAACACTCAGAGTAGATAGGAGTGGCAGGTCCATGGAACATGGTTGGCAAAAAGGATGGAGCTGGGGCATGCACAAAGACATCGAAGGGCAGGGGGAAGGAGAATAGGGGCAGCAAGCTAAGCACAGAGTTTAAGCAGGAGGTCAATGATGGGGCATAGAATTGGGCAATGGAGGGCAGGAGGAGTGGACTGGTACATCATACTAAATTGAGGGCAGTGGCAGCACATCAGACCATGCATGGCAGGAGGGAGGAGGCTAGTCCATGGATTCACACAACAGAGGATAGGGAGGAGGGGGATGGGGAAGCAAGCTAACTGTTCAGAGAAGGTGGGTATTAGGAACTTTATTGTTTTTAAAACTTGTGTCTGTGCGAACTACTTAAAATATGAACAAGTATGCAGCATAATCTCACTTTTATTCAGAAAGAAGAGGACGTTTGTGACTGTGACTCCGGGCTCACTTGGCAGAAACACCCCCTGACCCTCCACCCCCATCGCAAAATGTAATGCCCGTGAAAAGGGTAGGTGAACACAGTGTTATATAGAACATAGTCCTGAGAGCATGATTGAAAATGAAAACTAGATATAGTGTGTGGTATAAACTATGCACCAAAAAGTGTGATATAAGATGAACCGGGCGTGAAATATAATATGCAATACATTGTGCGCAATTACAGATTAATTGGAGAGCGCGAGATAGCACAGGCACTAGCGCGTGCTATGCGATGCGAAATGCGCCTTGGAGTGTAATATGCACAGGGCAGTGTTGTGTAACCTAAGTAGTCTCTAAAGTTGTAATATAAAATATGTGCTGGGGAGTGTAACATTGCATATGCACTGTGACAAAGATATGGATCCCAGATTGTAATATGTATGGCATAGCACTGTGCGTTATAACATAGGCATCGAGGAAGGCACGTTAGATGGGGCAATATAACCCGTGCGAAGACAAGTGTGGCATGACATATTTATGGGGTGGTGTTACAGTGCACATGGGCTAGAGAGTGTCATAGCATATGCACTAGCTAGTGGAATACAACACAGAGATGTGTGGCACTCAGCAGGCAATGGTGGGTGTAACACAGCATTGGGCTCTGCCAGGAGCGCGCTGTGACTCTCAAGTGATGTTCGTCCCCTTTCCAGAGAGTAAAATAAAAAGTATTACACATCCGGCAGTGGATGTGTGTTTTATTAACCGTGAGGGGAGTTTATTGCATAGTTTTGGTCGAATTTTTGTTGAATCCCCTTTGAATGGCTTGGTGTGCATGTGTATTAAATGTGCCCGTCAATAGCTACCCATGTTTGTATAAATAAACGACAAGGGTGTCTACCGGGATTAGGCACGGTAGGGCATCAGACATGTCAGAGCTTCACTAGTGGTGTAAATACATTCCACGTGGATTCATTGTATGCATAGTCGCCTTTTAATGAATATCACGCAAATCGTCATGGTGATAGGTACGTACGGTTTGTCCAGCATGTCATAGGTGTGTCTATAAATATATATTTTTTAAGAATAATAAAAAACAGTGGCCGGCCCTGGGGATTGGGGTCAAAAAAATATATTAAGGAGACAGGCCCTGGGGGATGGGGTCATCAGGGCCAATAAATTAGAATAAGAAGGGGAACCACACAGCCCCCCTTCTTAAAAAATTAAAATAAATAAACGACTGGCATCGTGCCGGAGGCCACGCCCCCTCCTTGCAGCACTCTGCAAATGCGCCCCCTGGTGAATTGTAAGTTGGGGAATTAATTCCTCTTCAATACTGAGGGTCCCTGAGGGCCAACTAGCCCAACAGGCATCTCCAGTATGCGTCAGGGAGCTGCGCTGCAGACAGGTGTTCTGAGGCCAAGCCCCTTTTTACATCTCTCTGCAACGCAGCTCTGTGGCGCTTACTGGAGGTACCTAGTGGTCTAGTTTGACCCTAGGGACCCTTAGGATTCAAGGGGACTTAATCTCTCAACTTAGAATAGCCACAGGGCACGTTTACACAGTGGTGAAGGGAGGGGACGGGGCCTGAGGTGACGTGTGCAAACACGCACTATGGCACGTTTTAAATTGGGGATATAATTTCCCTTCAATACTGAGGGCCCCTGGGGGCTAACTAGCCCACCAAGTGCTTCCAGTAAGCGCCACTGAGCTGCATTGCAGAGAGGTGGTCCAGGCCGTGCCACTTTTTACACCTCTCTGCAACGCAGCTCTTTGGCACTTACTGGAGGTACCTAGTGGGCTAGTTGGACCCTAGGGACCCTCAGGATTCAAATGACCTTAATCTCCCAACTAAAAATGGACACAGGGCGTGTTTACACAGTGGTGAAGGGAGGGGACGGGGCCTGAGTTAACGTGTGCAAAAACGCCCTGTGGCCTGTTTTAAGAGGTAGTTTTAATCCCCCTGCCCAATTATATACTAGGGGCTTACAGAGGAGGTCATGCTAATCACAGGGGGACCCCAACGCATAATGTTCCCTAGTGTATGTAGGTGTTTTCACTGTATTCTAAGTGTCTTTTAACATAGCACTGGCTCTAGGACTGGTTAGTCAGACTCAGTTACCACCAGTATCCGTCTGAAAAAGTTGAGGGTACAGGATGATTTTGCAACAAGGCTTCTTTCTGCTCTTCTTTTTGTTCTTTCTGCACGTTATCCTTCTTCCTGCACTTTTCTTCGTCTTTGAGGACTTCTGTTGCTTCTTTCTGCACTTCTTTTTTTTCTTTCTGTGCATTTTTTCTTCTTTCTTCACATGTCCTATCTCTATAGGCATAGTTAGAAATTAGCATTTAAAAAACCTTTGAAATTCACAGAAAAAAACATAGGTTTCAGGTACGTTATAGTTAGGAATTAGCATTTAAAAAACCTCAGAAATTCACTGAAAAAACCATAGGTTTCAGGGGTGTTATAGTTAGCTGGACTTTTCACTTGTCCAAAACCATTGAAATTCCCCCGTTATAGTTAGTTCAGCTAACTATAACTCGCGCGCCCGCAATGCACTGCTGATGACGTCACATATTACATCACTCATGACATGGTCAGTGACATCACTCATAACATCACTGATGACATCTCAAATGACATCACTGATGACATCATCTTTGTGATAGAGTGGCAGACCTCCTCTCACCCTAATATAACCTTTGATACACACATTCAAAAATAGAGACTAACATTTTCAAAACAATGGACATACCAATACCAGTTACAACAACCTCTTCAGTAATTCTAAGATCCACATACACATCCACTCATTCACCAACAGTCCTATACAGTCACTCATACATGTACTCACTCATCATATGTACTCATATACCGATACATCCTGTTACACAATGCCACTCATCCATAGAGTTACTCACACACATAGTCACTCATGCTAATAAAGAATCAAACATACATTTACTTGCATATACAGTTATACACACACCACCACACTTACTTCTACGGAAACTTACACATACTTAGTCTTTTAAACAATCACTTATAGAAACACATACTTATTCATACAGGAACTCTTTCAATCTCTCACTTTCACATATACTCACTTATATACACCAATAGTCACATATACTAGTTTAAAACATATGTAGTTACTCATAAAGACACTATTGAGACAGTAATTCACTCACTAACACACCCATACACACACTCATCCACCCATACAGTCCTGCACACATGCTGTCTTCAACACATACAAACAGTGAGTCACTCATTCATGCATCTATGCACTACATAATACCCCCCACCGAACCATGCAGACACTCAGACTGATACTCAAAAAAACAACTAATAACCTATATAGAAACCCATGTAGCTACTCACCAACCCATGCAGCCACTTACACACAAAGTGAGAGACTGATACAGATATTTACATATTTAAACATTACTCACTAAGCCATGTATTCACTATGATACACTTAATCAGTCAGTTACACAATCAATTTTTCAAAAACAAATCCTCCATTTAGACACGTATATACCCATTTATTCTTCCATCGACCTTGAGATATACATATATAAAACATATTTAATTTTCAGAAAAACACACATTCACTGGATGATGTCATCAGTGATGTCATCAGTGATGTCATTTGAGATGTCATCAGTGGTGTCATGAGTGATGTCACTGACTATGTCATGAGTGATGTAATATGTGACGTCATCAGCAGTGCATTGCGGGCGCGCGAGTTATAGTTAGCTGAACTAACTATAACGGGGGAATTTCAATGGTTTTGTACAACTGAAAAGTCCAGCTAACTATAACACCCCTGAAACCTATGGTTTTTTCAGTGAATTTCTGAGGTTTTTTAAATGCTAATTCCTAACTATAACGTGCCTGAAACCTATGGTTTTTTCTGTGAATATATATATATATATATATATATATATATATCAACAGCTGCACATACAGGAACTGTGAATTTAAAACAGCATATATATGTTTGCTCTGCAAAGCTGATAAAGAAAAAAAAAGAAGTCAGTAAGTGGAGGCAATCATCTTCATTACTGAAGTGTTTAGAGGTGAATAGATTTCTGAGAGACCTGGGCATATTTCCAGTCCCAACATATGAGTCACCCGCCCAGGACTCTTGGAGGAATGAGCTAATTTTATAGCAAAATCAAGTAGAGGCATGTTGGAGATCCTAGTCAAATATTCGGAATTGTATTTGACACGTATCCGTAATGAGATTAAGGATATGAGAAAAGATCTAGAGTAGGAAGAAGAACAAACAACATTTAAAGACTTACATATAAAAATGACCGAAAGACAAATCATGAAGAAGTCAAATTTAAGAAACAGTTGGAATTCCAACGCAATAGGATGGATTCCGCCGAAGGCAGAATCCTATTATTTGCACAAAAGTATGATATTTAATGGAAAGATATGAGATAAGAAGACATGCAGAAAAAGCAAGATATAATTTCATCAGGATCAAGCTTGGATGTGAGCACAGACAATGAAGATCCAACAATGTGGAGAATGGGGGAGCTTTTGGGTTTTCAAAATGAATACTGATTAATGCGTCACTCCAACAAACCCCAGAAGGACAGACCCCCTTTAAAAGGAGGGGAAAGAATTCAAGGAAGAGGTGAAAACAAAGTACAGAACAAGGAGAAGCAGGTGGTGCAACCCCACTAGTAGGGAGAATGACTCACTGTAACAACGAAACGAGCTAAGCACCAAGTTGACAGTTATGAACTTGTCAAGCAGGGACTTAACAAATGAAGAACTTTCATTGCTTGAATTAAGATTATTGTAATAGCCGACCACAAATTGGAATTACACTCAAACTAGTATTGATTTGTACCTGTTTATCAGCAAGTTAAAATTGCATAAAATAGATAAAATGTCTTAATGTAAAACAAATGTATTGGGACCTGATGTCTTGTTAGGCGATACTCAAATGGGTAATGTACAGAGGCTATTGGTCTTAGAAGCTCTACATAGAGAGGAGGATTTTGAAGATCCAAATGTGGATCTGGATGAAGTAATGAACACCTTTGGGCTTTAAAGAAATACATCTAGTAACAGTGGATTTCAACCCATATTTAGAATAATGCCCTCCTTTCCACAGGGTAACATCGATGTCTTTCATGACATCATTGTAAAAGAATTGGCATCTTTGAGAAGTAGAGCAAGGAATAACACAGATAATTTAACCTCATCTCATCGATCGACTCTAACACCATTAGAATCAGACCCCACAATGGTTATAAAGCGCTCTGATAAAGGGGGAAATGTGATTGTTATGGATGTGGCAAAAGACGAAGGAGAGTTCATACAGCAATTGAGTCAATTTGAATGTTATCTGGTTATTTCTATTGAAAGCACTGTGCTAGTCCTATGCTTAAAGACTTTGCTGTAGGAATGGCAAAAAACGTTGTCCTTTTCTTTCTTGACGGCGATGACACTGTGCTAATCCTATGCTTAAATACTTTGATAGAAAAGCAGACATTTGAGGTGAGCAGATCTAGAGTGTCGCTGGTGTTGAGAGTGCTCTAACAGGAGCTGTTTTCAACCTAAACTTGAGAACTACCGAGAGATCTCAGCTTCTTTTTCTGCATATATATGTATTACCTACTGGCGGCCGCCATTAGGTAGTTATAGTTAGGACCTTGTTTCTATTCAAAAAGCGTTTTTTTCTTTTCCCAATAACTTTGGCGCCGGTGGACGAATTTTCACGAAATTTTCAAAACTTTGGTCCCGCTCTAGTCAGCTCCTATTCTGAAAGTTTCGGGGTGATTCGCCAAGCGAGGGCCAAGAAAAAAGGGGGGACCCAGAACACGTTTTCTCCATGTTATTTCCCATAGGAAACTTTAGACACGACTACAGCAAGGAACTGCTGAATGGAATAACACCAAATTTTGCAAAAAGGTAGGCCTTGGTTCAGAAAGAGACCTTTTTTTTAAATGGTGTAAATCCGTTCAGTAGTTCCTGAGAAATTCAAAAAATAGAGGTCAAAAAATCAATTTCCCATAGTACATTTTAGACACGGTTACAGCTGAAACTGCTGAACAAAATTAAACCAAATTTGGCAAAAAGGTAGTGCTTGGTTCATAAAGCGGCCTTTTTTTTAAATGGTGTTAATCCGTTCAGTAGTTTTTGAGATATTGAAGGAAAAAAATCTTTATATACTTGGGCAGGACCTAACTACACAAGCACGAGCTTGGCTATAATTGACTGAGAACACTTCAATCCAGAAAGTGTTGGTAGCCATCTTGGTGCAATGCTATTTAGGTCTCACCTAGTGACGCAGAGCATGCGCTGACACACAACACAAACACAATGGCACTGACCTAAACTCTAAAACACTACCCCAGCACGAGCCCTTACACTGCATGAACACCACTGCACTGCCCTAAACCTGAAACACTACCCCCAGCATGACCCCATACACTGTCCAAACACCACTGCACGGCCCTAAACCCTGAAACACCACCCCCAGCACGACCCCCTACACTGCCCGAACACCACTGCACTGCCCTAAACCCTGAAACACTACCGCCAGCACGACCCACTACACTGCCCGAACACCACTGCACTGCCCTGAACCCTGAAACACCACCCCCAGCACGACCCCTACACTGCCCGAACACCACTGTACTGCCCTAAACCCTGAAACACTACCCCCAGCAAGACCCCCTACACTGCCCAAACACTACTGCACTGCCCTAACCCCTGAAACATCACCTCCAGCAAGACTCCCTACACTGCCTGAACACCACTGCCCCAAACCCTGAAACACCACCCCAGCAAGAGCCCCAACACTGTACGAACACCACTGCACTGCACTAAACCCTGAAACACCAACCCAACACGACCCCCTACACTACCTGAGCACCACTGCTCTGCCCAAAACCCTGAAACACCAGCCCCAGCATGACCCCCTACACTGCCCGAACACCACTGCACTGCCCTAAACCCTGAAACACCAGCCCCAGCAAGACCCCCTACACTGCCCAAACACCACTGCACTTCCCTAAAACCTAAAACACCAGCCCCAGCACGACCCCCTACACTGTCCGAACACCACTGCTCTAAACCCTGAAACACCAACCCTCAGCAAGACCCCCTACACTGCCCGAACACCACTGCACTGCCCTAAACCCTAAACCACCACCCCCTGAATGACCCTCTACACTGCCCGAACACCACTGCACTGCCCTAAACCCTGAAACACCACACCCAGCACGACGCCCTGCACTGCATGAACACTACTGCTCTGCCCTAAACCCTGAAACACCACCCTTAGCACAACCCCCTACTCTGCCCGAACACTACCCTAAACCCTGAAACAACACCCCCAGCACATCCCCCTACACTGCCCGAGCACCACTGCAAGGCCCAAAACCCTGAAACACCAGCCCCAGCAACACCCACTATACTGCCCGAACACCACTGCACTGCCCTAAACCCTGAAACACCAGCCCCAGCAAGACACCCTACACTGCCCGAACCCCACAGCACTGCCCTAAACCCTGAAACACCAGCCCCAGCATGACCCCGTACACTGCCCAAACACCACTGCACTGCCCCAAACCCTGAAACACCAGCGCCAGGAAGACCCCCTACACTCTCCGAATACCACTGCCCTAAACCCTGAAACACCACTCCCTGCCAGACCCCCTACACTGCCCGAACACCACTGCCCTAAACCCTGAAACAGCACACCCTGTAAGACCCCCTACACTGCCCGAACACCACTGCACTGCCCTAAACCCTGAAACACCAGCCCCAGCAAGACCCCCTACACTGCCCAAACACCACTGCACTTCCCTAAAACCTAAAACACCAGCCCCAGCATGACCCCCCAGCACTGTCCGAACACCACTGCTCTAAACCCTGAAACACCAACCCTCAGCAAGACCCCCTACACTGCCCGAACACCACTGCACTGCCCTAAACCCTAAAGCACCACCCCTGAATGACCCTCTACACTGCCCGAACACCACTGCACTGCCCTAAACCCTGAAACATCACAACCAGCACGACGCCCTGCACTGCATGAACACTACTGCTCTGCCCTAAACCCTGAAACACCACCCCTAGCACAACCCCCTACTCTGCCCGAACACTACCCTAAACCCTGAAACAACACCCCCAGCACGTCCCCCTATACTGCCCGAGCACCACTGCAAGGCCCAAAACCCTGAAACACCAGTCCCAGCAACACCCACTATACTGCCCGAACACCACTGCACTGCCCTAAACCCTGAAACACCAGCCCCAGCAAGACACCCTACACTGCCCGAACCCCACAGCACTGCCCTAAACCCTGAAACACCAGCCCCAGCATGACCCCGTACACTGCCCAAACACCACTGCACTGCCCCAAACCCTGAAACACCAGCGCCAGGAAGACCCCCTACACTCTCCGAATACCACTGCCCTAAACCCTGAAACACCACTCCCTGCCAGACCCCCTACACTGCCCGAACACCACTGCCCTAAACCCTGAAACAGCACTCCCTGTAAGACCCCCTACACTGCCCGAACACCACTGCACTGTCCTGAACCCTGAAACATCGAGGAAAAGGGATGACGAATAGCAACGCATAGAAGTAAGATTGTTAATTACCGTCCGGATAGACATATCACGAGTCTACGAGGATATAAAGAAGTGCGGGTAGAAAAACCACTCTCGCATAACATATATTTTAAATAAGATTTTATCCAAGTCTATATACATGGCCTTTAAATATACATGATTAATACAAGGACACATATCACCAAGATCAACAGATGGTGAAAGTGTTGGCATTGTATGAGAAAAAAAAGATAAGATTGCAGCGACAAATCTAAGGAGCAGACCATACAGTTGAAAAATAACAAGCAGGATTGTCCTTAGCCTAAAGCGGCAATACGACAGACTTTTCCTACGATATTAATTGTATAAACAAGAAGAAATTTGACCCCGTATCGCACTTTGTCCTGAGGAAGGTGGTTCAGCTTTAAAGCTTGTAGACCGCCGAAACGCGTCGACGCTTCTGTAACTCAAGAATCCTAAAGAGCAAGTGACCTTTAGATAAAAAGGAAATCCTTTCTACAAAAAAGTGTCGGACAGATTATACTCAGCTCTGGGATCCAATGTATTTTCAAACAGAGAACAATGACTGTTTTGTAGTAGGGTTGCAATAGGTTTGTTGTTCATGATTGTTTTTGGAATCATGTTTAATGATATTGTAATGTACTAAATGCATTTTTAATATTGTATATCTTCGGAATATTTCCGAAATTTTAATCATATTTTTAAAAAATAGTAAACTCTTTTTTAACCTGAGAATAGTGTATGCATTACATTTCAGTTTGAATCTGTATTCGAGTTTGGGATGTCTGATGTAATGGTGATGAATGGTCAATGTAATGTGAGGGTTCAACAAAACCCATAGTACAATTGGGTGAAGATTTCAGTGTATGAATGGCTTTCCAGGGATTTTTTACTTTGCTTAGCACACAAAGATAGTACTCATAAATGCCCTTTGTGAATTCCAAAGTCGTAAACTTAAATGTTTGGTCTACATTCACACCAAACGTCTAACTCTCCCTGTGTGAATCGGGCACAGAATCTCCACTTTTCTCACACTGAATTCTATAGTAATTATAGTAATGTTTTCATGAATCATGTATGTCAGAAACATTTGAAAAAATGGTTGTGTCATTGCAGTTGAAACATATAATGTCCTTCTCATTCCTCAGTTGTGTGCCACCAGGGAGGCAAAAGTGTATGACATTTTCCACTATTTTTTTTTGCTTAGCTTTATGTTACTTTTTTGTCACAGTTTTCGCTCATTCACTTTGTATTTCCACCACTTTCCCGCCTCTCCTCAACCTCATCGGAGAAATATTACAATCTGACGTCATAGGAAATGTAATTTATTGTTTTGATAATCTTTGGACTTTTCGTTTTTCATTACTTTTTTTAAATTGTTGAAAAGTATTCAATATTCATAAAATGTGAGTGAAAGTCATAAAATACATGATACATATAGTGACCATTTGTAAGCATGGCCAGAAACAAAATCACAATTTGAATGGACATGGATAATGCACTCGGTTGGCGGCTAGGTAAACTGAACAGGGCAGAGGGAAATTAAATGAAGTTATCAGCCTGATTCATTACAACTTGGTGTCATTAAGTGTAGAGAAAATGAAACTTTCTGTAGTAGGATGGCAGCATTTAGGACATGATTTAGAGGTAAGCTTTAATAGATATCCTGCCTTATAAGAACCTCACACTGCTCCACCGCATTCAACATCATACTAGAAGACTGGTCATCACAAAGTCACCAGCTCGAATGCAAATTAATTCCTTTCCTCCTTTGGATAGACCTTCCAAAAACGTTTTTTCTGAACGGGTTCAACATGTGACCACATGTTTTTTATCACATGAGGGATATCTTATCTGTGTAATGACTAAAACACACATGTTTTATGGTGCCAACATCACACATGTTTAATGTCTCATGGGTAACAGTGCTGCTCTCTAAAGCCAGGGTCTATGTAAAAAGTAGATTTTTTCTGCTGTGTGAGACCTGGCCACATAGGTTTTGTTTGCCACATTCCATCAGTTATTTGATTTTCGAGGTGCAGGACAAGGGGAGTTGCAACATTCCTTTGAATATAAGATTTCAGCAAAACATTTATAATTTTTAGTATCAGAGTCACAAAGAACAGAGACATTGATATTGAAGCAGCATCATTTATTCTCCACCCTTTGTACATCATTAAAATACATTATGTACTCAAACACGACATGTATAATGTGTGTTTTAACTTCATTAACATGTTTGTTACATTTAAAATAATCAATAGAGTATATCCTTTGCCAACACTATAGTTGTATAAATGTATGTGTGTGTGTATATTAGGGGTGGGCGGAATTTGCAAAATTCACTTTCGCAAATGATCGCGAAAATGTTAAAGATCTCCGCAAACACGCGGAAATATCACGAAGTTGCAGAAGTCTTTCTCCCGCCCGTTCACGGTATTTTCTGCATGGTCGCGGCTCGCCAGCTTACCCATGCGGTTGCTCGCGGGTGCAGCCATCTTGTTTTCACTTGTCTCGCGGTGCATGATCGCGAGAAGAAAGACGTGATCGCGCAACGAATGACGTTACTGCGGGCGCGAGACAGCGCAAAATGGCTACCAACAATCCAACATCTCGTGGAGAACGAGAGCGGATCGGGAAAACTTGTTGGCGAACGCGGGGATTCAGGTAAGGCGATCGCGCGCATGCGAGAATGTATTATTTTACAGCGCGAGCAAGCAAAAAATTTCTGGTAAAATGCGGATTGCAGAAATTTTTACATTTTCGCGCTCTCAGCGGAACACGAAAATGTCAAATTATCGCAATTTCCGCGAACGGAACGGAATTTTAGCCCAGGCCTAGTGTATATCACTCGATTTCTGTAACCATGTTATGTATAATTCACATTTAACATCTGAGTATTGTTTTCACTTTACATGCACTTCATAATGTAACCGATATCCATTTTGATTCTGAAAAGTTTAACTTGATATAAGGCCTTGATAGAAAATGCTTTCTTTAATTTGCCAGTATATTAACTTTTTTCTTCTGCAGGTTTGTTATCATGCTTCTTGTTAGCTAGAAAAAGACTTGTTGTTTTTATCAGAGAACTGATAGTGAGGCCTGTGGGGAGGAAGTTGACACATACTCAGAGAAATAAGGTCTGAGGAGGCCTTCTGTTTTCTGCGAACCATGATGATGTGGTGTTCAAGGTTGCCTGCTGCAGACATGGTTTTGAGGAGATGGGAACCTATAGAGAATGTTGACTCCCCTCACATTCAGCAACTTGGTTGGTTCTTTGTGTTGAGAAGCGATATATGGATGTTTTTGAAGTTACAGTTAATTGGTATTCCCATAACGAGTTGGGTAGACATTCCCTTGACTCCAGGAGGGAACAGATCTCTCTGCTGGGCTTCCAGAGTGTGAATCTTCATGCTTAACACTTCTTCTGATTTCTTGAACTTCTACAGAATTACACTTCTATACTGACACCGTCTATGTTCTCTGGATAGAAATCCCCATTAGCTGGTCCTGTTTCTCAATCTGTGCTTAGAATGGAATACGAAAGCAAATTTTCCTGATTGCAGCAATCTGCTTTATTTCCAATGTGGCCCTTACTAGTCTGTATTTCATATCATTACTATTCAATTTACTGGTCCATTTCAGCCTTCAAACTATATTGCTGTATGTCTTGAATTTATTTTTACTTTGTGCATATACTGGATTGTATTAATATCCGAAAAGAAATCCTTACTATTAAAATGTATTGATTCCTAGTCTTTATTGTGGAGTCACATTACATTCACAAGCTGGAAATGTATTTTTGATGTTAATTCCCTTACAGCGCTTCAGGTCAACTAACAAAGTTCCGGAAGACAAATGGAGAAATATAATTGATGGTTTTACAAAGAGATTAAGGTGCAAATATCAACGTGCCATCAATATCATAGATGTCATTGGACTGTTGGCCTAGTGAGGGAACACAAAATCAGTCAGATGTGTTGTCAGGATTAACAGCAAACAATAATATTTTGGGTTGCTAATAACGACTCAACTGAAATGTCACAAGGTTAGGGAAGGAGTGCAATGTAAATGTTTGTCTTTTTTTATGAGATGTGGTGGCTGTGGGCTAATTTCCTGCTTTGTCAAACACGTTCATTACAACCAAAGATAATTTAGTTATGTACATTTATAATCTGTTGGAATTCAATATTGCATGGATTGTAATACTGATATTTACTATTTCAATTGACTAAGGTGAGCCATTGAGTGATACTTATCAACACCAACTCAGTTGCTTTAAGCAGTTAATGCAAAATGTATTTGGTATGCTAGGGCATCTTATCTCTCACTTTTAAACAGGGCCAGCTTTAGCGCCGATGGAGGTGAGATAATTTTTTTGGCACCCACCCCAATGACCTCCTCCTCCACGGATTCCCTCACTACCACCCCCAACAGTGCCTCCAACAGTGCTACTCATCTCTCCATAGCCCCTCTGCCATATACTTTTTGTTTTTCAAGTGTTGGTTGGGGTTAGCTTTATTAATAAGAATGTATTTCTACCCAAACTAACCCTTTTTAGCAACATTAGGAACAGACAGCATGTTCAGACAGGACACTAAGGGAGGTGATGTCCTCTCCACTGGGCTTTGAAACACGCTCCTCTGGTGTCCCATCCACCTGAACCAGGAGACAATAAGCTTGGTTTCCCATGCCCCTTGCCCTTTACTCTTTTGGCAGATGTTTGGACCAATCTTCGAGGCGCCAGACCTCCTTGACTCCTTTCCTGGGTAGCCACGGACCTAGTGGTTACACAAATCTGCTCCCAACATTCCCAGGTGTGACCTGAGCTCCACTAACTTCCATTTAGCGTGCTCAAGGTCCTTCCCTAACAAACAATCCACAGGCTTGTCAGGGCTCACAGCTACTTTCAAAAGACCTGAGACCTCCCCCTACTCAAATGGAACAAGGGACACTTGGTAGTGGCCCTCACAGTTGCCTGCTACTACAACCTAGTGGAGTGTATTGGGTATATTCTCCTCTGGGGCCACTAGTTAACTCATTACAATAGTCATGCTGGCACCTTTGACCCTTGGAGCCTCAATACCTTGCCCATTGATGGTGACCCACTACCTATACTTTGCAGTATTGGAAGGGATATGGATTTTGGTACCATCTCCATGCTATCCAGGGACACCAGTGTAACCTCACTGAGTTTCCCGCCATTAAATAGGAAAAACTCCTACCCAAGCACTACACTCACCATCCATGGTGTCTTTCCTCCAGTGGGAGGCTGTGCCCTCGTGGGACACTTTGGCCCCCTTGTAGTGTGCATACTCATAGCACTCGAGATTTGTTCTGATTTTTGTAAGGCAGCTCTTTTTCTGGTTGCCAAGATAGGAACTAGACCCTTTTCTCTGTGAACTGTTTTGAGGGCCTTGAGAGAACTCCTTCATTTTCTTTCCCTCTCCTTCTTCTGGTTGGAACCTGACTACTCTTTTGGGAGACATACCCCGATGTCTTCTTGGACACACTGATGCTGACCCAGATGTCCACCTCGTCAGCAAGGTTCCTGGGGTCAGTCAACTTGCTATCAAACCAGTGTTGGGGCAGCTTTGGAAAGCAAATATCTAGACTGTGCTCCTTCAAAATCAAGTTGTACAGCCCACAATAATCATCAACCTTGCTGCCCCTCCCCAGCCCTTCAGTGCCTTGATGGATTAATCAGGAAAGCTCACCC
Organism: Triturus cristatus; assembly: GCF_964204655.1. Taxonomy (NCBI): domain Eukaryota; kingdom Metazoa; phylum Chordata; class Amphibia; order Caudata; family Salamandridae; genus Triturus; species Triturus cristatus. Next base: position 121,227,333 of record NC_140588.1, read on the forward strand.
AGGTCTGTGTTAAAATGTTGTGGCTGCCCCTGAACTTCTGTCTACACCTCTCAGGGTTCAGTCCTAATTTGTTGACAAGGATGGCCTTCATGACAGTGTATTGTGTCTGGTCTTCTACTTCTAGTGTTTGGACTGTTTCCCTCCCCGCTGTTGGTGTGTACCTCCACGAGCTATCCTTCAGCGCTCCTCAGGAACCTTGTGCACCCTTAGAGCCACTTCATCGGCTTAGAACCATTTGTCAATGTCCTCCCCACCACAAAAATGGGTATTAAATGGTTGGGTGTGGAAACCCTTCCTACTCCAGCAACTACTGCAGGTATGCTGCCACCATTACGGCAGGAACCTATCTGTTTAGATATGAGATCCAGCTCTCTAGGCTGAGCTCATATGCCATCCTGCGCTCTTCCATGGCCAGTCTCTTTTCCTCTAGAGCCTGCTCCTTCTCTAGTTTGGCATGAGTCAGCTTACATTTTCTCTCCTCCTTCCTGTCCTCCAGCTCCTTTGGGGAAAGGTTCTTGGAAGGAAAACTGCTGCCTGAACAGGGTTAAATCTCCAATTCTGGGAGGATGTTTACCCCTCCTCAACAGGTTACAGTCCAAGACACCCCGGCAGGTCTTGTTCCAATTTGTCTTCTGATTCTGACCCTTCCTCCTCATTGTCTGTGGGAGTCTGGTGGGCCTCCGCCCATGACCTCAAAGCCTTCTGGAGCTCTGCCTTTTTAGTGCCCCTCTAGGCAGACAATCTCTTCTCCTGCCAAAAATCCTTGAGCTGGACCACAGTGTAGCTCTCTAGGTTGACCAGCTCAAACTCCATATTTGTAGATGAGGACACAGACACAACAGGCAGGTAGGAATAGGGAAAATTTGAAAAAATAAATAATTAGGGAGTATTTGCTCTAATTGTTTTTTCATGTGAAAAGTAGTGTGCACCAAATTACTGTATGGTACTGCTCAAACACAAGTCCTATCCTCACCACTGATCACCAGTTTTTAGAAATTGGGTTCTTGGTTCTTGCACCCTATCCAAGCAGAAACTACAGTCCTATTCACGGTAAGTCACAACACACCCTATATTAGCCTGTGCTCACCCTCTAGTAGTTTGGCACAAAGCAGCTGGGCATAACGTAAGAGGAAATGAGCAAAGTATTTGTGCAACACTTCCAACAGTAGCACAGTAAAAACACCACAAAAAGACTCCACACAATGCTGAAAAATTATCCTTCAATTTTTATAAAAAAACAAAAACAAAACGACAAAAAATCCAATAAGTAGAAGTTGAGCTTTGATTTTTTAAATACAAAATATGAAAATAAAACTTAGCAGCAATAAGCATCCATTTGGGATATCTAGTCACACTGGATCGGAACAAAGTCAAAAGTTCTGACTGACCACGATGGAGTGCAGTCCTGAGCCAGGGAACTCGTAAGGCCCAGTGAACAAAAGTACCTTGATCCTTTGCCCAGCGGCAGAGATGTGGGGTGCAGCCGAGCGATGAGTCAGCGTTGATCCCGCAGTCAAGGTGATGCATCAGTTTTCTCCATGCAACAATAACTTCCTGTTCTGAAGACGATGCACTAGTTCCGTGATGCACTGGTTCCAAAGCTGATGAGTGGAGCATGCGTCGATCATCTCACTGCAGTGGAAGTGATGCAGGGGTTGTAATGCGGCAGTTCAGATGGCGATGTGCCGGTCCTGCTCCCACAATGGTGATGATGCATTGATTCTGCTCTTGCAGCATAGGATGCATTGGTGCTGTAGCAGAACATCTCAGGCCCAATTCCAATGGTCCTAGTTGTAAGAGCAGAGTTAATTGAAGTCTGTTATCTCCCTGAAACTTCAGATCAGGAGACTAGTCAGCAAGGCCTTAGAGTCACTCTGGTTTCAAGTGATGTAGGTCACTCTTTACCCAGTCAGAGACAGCAACAGGCAGCAGGGCAGCACAGCAATGCAGCAGTCTACCAGAGCAGCAGTCCAGCAGAGTGGCAGACCTTTAGCACAGCAGTTCTTCTTCCTGGCAGAGTTGTTTCAGGTCTAGAAGTATACTGAGTTGGTAGTGCCAGAGGTCCAGTACCCATACCCAATTGTGCCTTTGAAGTGGGGATGGCTTCAAAGAAGGGTCTTTGAAGTGCACATAGGTGTTCCCTTTCTGTCCTGTCTCCAGAGACACTACAGGGGGTATGAAGCCCTTTGTGTGTGGAAATGACACAGCCTATTCAGGTATAAGTGTGAGGTTGTGCCCAGCTCCTCTTTCCCATTCTTCCAGGGCAATCCATTAACTCACACCTAAGTTCCCTTTGTGTGTGGCTGTCTAGAGGGAATACACAAATTCCAGCTGTCACCCACCCTAGACTGATCAGAGACAGGATATAGCACAAAAAGCAAAGAGCAGAAAAATGCCAACTTTCTAAAAGTAGCGTTTGAAAGGAGGCAATGATAAATTCAACTGTATCATTTTAAATGCATAGGTATAAAACATGACAAAAGTACACCCTCTCAATCAGGAATTCCAGCTTAGTTAATGTAATAAGGAATCTCCAATGTTATGAGAGGGGTAGGCCTTGCAGTAGTGAAATTTGGGTGCCTTTCACTACCAGCACATGCAAAACGTAAAAGTAAATTTTGATTACACCACACCTTGCCCTATTGTCTTCCTATGGTCTACCTTAGGGGTGACCTTTATGTGATAAAAGGGGAGTTTAAGGATTACCTAGGGTTTTAATGCCAATTCAACATGGCGGTTTTAATGCCAAGTCAACATGGCCGTGTAAACTGCACACACAGACTCTACAATGGCAGGTCTGAGACATGTTGAAGGGCAACTTGAGTGTGTGGCATACGCAGTGCTACAATCCACTAGTAGCATTTAATTTACAAGCCATGTGCAAAAGTAGTGCACTTTCCTAGGGACTTATAAATACTTTAAATATGTCAATTGTGGATACTCAATCAAACCATGTTTAGGGAGAGAGAGCCCACACACTTTAACACTGGTTAGCAGTGGAGAAGTGCTCAGAGTCCTAATGCCAACAAAAAGGAATCAGCAAAAGATGAGGCAAGCAGGCAAAATGTTTAGGGGAAGACCACCCTAAGGATGTCAGGTCTGACAACAGGTGACATCTTTGCGTGCGATGCACTGCTGTTCTTAATGTACTATGACACACTAATTTAGTTTCATATCAAATAAATGTACCTGAAGACAGAGATGCAATACAATCACACAAAACCTTACATTCCTCTGATTAAGATATGTGTGCGTACTTACTGGGGGCAAGTTTCATTATATGATATCAAATTTACTCATGAGAAATAAACGATCACTTCTAAAACAGGCCACAAGTGAACATGCCTTGGCTCTGAGTGTCCACAACTCAAAAACATATGGAAAGATGGGAAATTATTCCAAAAGAGTTACTTCTGCATTTGGCAGATTGTTTTATATTTTCATTCAATGCCATGATAAGTCCTTATTATTAGTGACAGTTGCAGATTTTCCTAAATATTTAAGCATGTGGCATAAGAACCAGCTAAATAATTGTGCTTTAGTAAATGCATTTGAACATAAACTTGTATTATTTTCAGTGTTAGATTCACTGCCCACAAAGAATACCCTTCTCCCCTGCATCTCCATTGGTTGTGGGGTATTTCCTACACATTTCCTCTTTGAATAACCTGACACTTGCCCTTGCCTGGAGCAAAACTACATGCATTTTCAGGGTGGAAAACAACCTTCAATTCATCACGAAGTAGCCAAATACATGCTTGTGTGGGTGCTTAAAGCTTTCCAGCAGTCCCACTTAACAATGTCAATAAACTGTAATAGACCGGAACATTTATATGTGGAAATTCACCGGAGAGGTGGAATTTCGTAACTTAATATCCAATTTTTTTTGTAAAATTCTGCCACTCCTGATTCTTTGTTTATTGACTTAAAATGTGAATTTATGGTCACAATTTGCCTTACACAAACTCTGAAGAATAGGATTATGAGTCTTCTTGCTAGTTCAGTCATCTGTCAAAAAGTTATTTTTGAAATCACATGTCTTTCCCCAACAAATAATAGACCTTCAGAGGACAAGCTTCATTATGGGAGTATCTTACTGTAGGCTTTGGAAGAAGTTTCTCAACCTCTATTTAACATCAATCAAATTCAATGTCTTGGGGATGAATACTTGTAAATCAAATATTTGTATCGCTTCTTACGTATGTAACAATGGCAGAGTTCTTGCACAGAATATCAGTGCTGCTCCTTGTGTGGGACTTAACTCAGAATTGAATGTTAAAGACATTGCTAAGTCCTCTGTTGAAGTGTTCAGTATTGGAAGAAATACCTTTCATGAGACAAAGCTAAATCACTTAAAAAAATTCCCTCCTGCTGGACAAATCTCGAATGTAGGGTTTACCACTACCTATTCAACTCAGAATATTTTGCTTACAGACCCACTGTACCCAAATCCATACATTTTGGGCTATAATGGGCAATTTGTGTGGGCAGTGCTAAACTCCCCTGCTATAGGTGTTTATCTCAGAGGAGAATCTTTTGATGGGTTTGCCTCTGTCATATGGTGGTCTAGCAAATATATTTCTGACAGCAAATTCTCCATTAGAGGAGAACCGAGGATTTATCGTTTCTTCATTCAATTGTATAATGGTCTGTTCCCACCCAACTGTAAATCAGGCCCTAAGTCTATCTTAGGCTTAGTCTCAGGGATGGTTTAGAGTTTGACGGTTGCCAAAATCCTTTGAACATTTTTATTGTCATAGTTATCCAGCATTAGGGCGATTTTATGTTGAGCAGATTTATTTTAGGTTGTTGCATGGCAGGTTAATAAAATATTGTACCAGAAATTGTAAATCAATCTCTTTCTTCACACCCTTGCACACCGATTTGCTCTTACACCCTCTCTCACAACCTGTCTCATTTCCTATTATACTCTCTCAAGCCCATGCTGTCAATCTCACTCTCAGGAACTCCATCTCACATTCTCTATCTCTCATAGGGGCATATTATAAGATAAACAAGTAGAAACTCGAATAGTGGATCTTGCAGAGAATTAGCTCTGGTACTACCATTCTACCGAGACGGATACACCGGCACTCGAGGCTCCCTACTACAGGACCCGCAACACTGCACCTTAAGTTATCCCAACAGGGATCCATTCCACTAGAGACATTACCCAGTGTCTTATATTGCCCAGGATTTCCAGAGCTAATTCTCTGCAAGATCCACTATTTGAGATTCTACTTGTTTACCTTATTTCTCAAAAGCGCTTCATTGGCTTCCATAACTTGCCCTGAAGAAGCCCTTGTTTGGGCGAAACGCGTTGGCTGTACTGAACTTGGCTGTACTGAACTTTGAAACATCTCAAGATTAAAGATCAGCTAAGAACACAAGCTTCAGCGTGGACTCTCTAATTAACTGTACTTGATATACACACTGTGAAATATATAACGTATTGCCTCTCATACCACTGTGAATGTGAATCTATTTATGGTCCTGTGGCAGCTGGCCATCTGAGGTGGGCAATACCCCTATTACTATTGTGTGACATATCTAGGCAGTGCAGTCACCTATAACCTAGCTGCTTTCCTTCATGCTCTTAGAGTTTTTGGAGTCTGCTACACAAGGATAGTTTTGAAAGCCAAAGAGAGCTTACAATGAATATTATAAGAGGTAGGGGAGTTATGTCATCTCTATGACAGGAAGGCCTCAATTATTGCTGTCTTAAAATCAGTGAAAGAAGGGTACATAAACATCTTAAAACAGTGAATATAGGGTATATAAACATATAATCTAAAACTTAGTGGGGACATTCTTGTTTTTAACCTTCACAAATCTACCTTATCTTGCAGTCTTGCTCGCTAATTCGCTCTCTCACTGTCAATTTTTCGTTCTATTACTCTCTATCTTTCTAACCTGATTTCTCCCGTATATGCCTTCTTAGGGCCTGATGTCGATGTCGGGCGGAATTCCTTCCGCCTGACATCGACTTGGTCCTGGGACAGAACGACACCCACTCGATGGTCCTTACCGCCTTATTAGGATGCGACTGAGCACTGTTCGGTCGCATTCTTACATTTCACTATGGGAGCATGAATTAAGGCATTAAACCGTCTGTAATGCATGCTCCGATAGTGAAATGGGTGGTGTGGTTCATCCCTGCTCCCCGTGGCAGGCACCTCAAGGTGGCTGTCACAAGGTGCAGTGATCAACAGGGGGGCACCATAGGTGCCCCTTCCAAAGGGGGCATGCTGGGCCCCCCAAACATGCTTTCCGACATGGTTTCCAAGTCGGACAGGCCGGCATGGAAACCATGTCAAAAACAATGCATTGCAATCTCAAGGGCGGAAAGACCCGCCCTTGAGATTACTGGCTGGATTCCGACTGGTCGATGGGCTCTCCAAGTCTTCCAGAAGCCAGCTGGAATGCCAGCAGGGAACCCATTACAATGCGGCTCGGAAGGCTCCGACCATTGGTCGGAGCCTACCGAGCTGCATCGTAATCGGCCCCTTAGTCTTGATTCGTATTTGAAATAGTCTATTTCAGCAGCCCCTGCTGAATTCTCTCTTCAGTGCTAGGACTTCACTTATTGCCTGTTAAACGTGACAGGATTTTTAATCTCACTATGTCTTCCTGCATGTGTTGGTCAATGAGTTTCAAATTATTGTTATATTCTTTGCTCAGGAATGGGCGGAGCTTAGAGAGCAGGGTTAAAAAAAGAATTTTACAACAATTCCCAGCTCTTTCTGTATTACTAAGCACAGATTTGAATAATTGCAACCTAACATCTGAAATACTGCCTTCACACTCCCCGAATCCAAAGCATCGAAAGCTTGAAAAACTCAGTAAATTGTAATGTTACGCAGCATGGACAGGAAACAAGCAAGAGACCACTCATGCAAGGGTTCTGAACATGAAACGGAAGTCAACATTTAGGGATGCTTCCACATTCACGTTAGCAGCTACACAATGGCTCACAGTGCATGCAAAAATACTTGTTGGAAATAAATTGCAGTCGTTCTTAATATTTGCGCGCCAAATTGATTCTTTGATATAGATGAAAGCCTCCTGTTGTCGCTGCTGGGATTTGAACTCCCATCCGCAGTCACTGTGTAATAATGCTACAAATGCCCGTGTACAGGATTTAGATTTCTTTAAATGTCAGCTTGGACTCAGTTCAAGGGAATGCATTAGCTAGTGTTGACGGCCACGGAAATGGTGATTACCGGAATGCATATTGTGTTGATGCAGAGATTAACATTAACTTGAAACCAGGTCATTTTAGGCCAGGGCTGGCTGGGTACATTATGGTCTCAATTAGGAGCGCTGGGGAGGGTGATGTGCTATTTGCTGCACTGGGTAACATCAGATACCATCAGCGTGCAGAGTTTTCTATTGCAACAAAAAGCACATATTTTGAAATTTGCCTTAAAAGGGGTCATTAACGAGGCCTTACTCATCCATAGTATTTTCTACATTTCAATACTTAGACAGCCATTACTTTCCCATACCATTACCTTGACGGTTTTACGTCTACATGCCTTTAAATCAAAGAGCCTTTTATTTCCCTTTTAATTCCAAGTTTTAAAATAAACAAAATATTCTATAACTATTGCATGAATATTTAGAGTCAACCAACATGCTGAAATAAAGCTCTCGGGAGTTATTGTCATGATAAAGTAATGGCGTGGGAATGTAAATGTGTCAATATTCAGAATGTCTCGATGTGTAGGTCTCATCCAAGTGATATTGTGGGAAAGTAAATGCTCAGAAGTAGAATTGTGGGTAAGTATTATTCATGTTGGAGTAAAGATTTGGGGGCATATTTACTAGGACGGCAATAAATAAACGCAAAGTGCGTTTTAGCGCTTGTTTATTTATCTCCGTCTATCGCAGGAATTTATCCCCCTGGTAACGCGTTATTAACAACGCGTTACTCCAGGGCGATAATATTCCAGGGAAATGGGCCAAAATTGCTGGAAAACCAGCCATGTTGCACCCAAAATGGAAATAGCCTTGGTGATACAACCCTGTGGTCGTATCACCATAATCAACCTCCCATGTTAGCTATGCCTTAGTCAGGAATTTAACAGACGTTTAGGGCCATATCAGCAACGGCCAGCGATAATTATCGCTGGCCGTGCTTAGCGATACTTTTCTTATAGCTGGCTATCTCTGCTTTTTATCGCCCTGGTAGCGCGTTATCATCAATGCGCTGCTCCAGGGCGAAAAAAGGTTCCAGAGATAGCGATGATATCGCAGTTTTGCAGGGAACATCGCTGGTTTCCAAGCAATGTTCTCTGCAAAAGGGCGATAACCTTGCTGATACGACCCTGTGGTCGTATCAGCATAATCCACTCCCAATGTTAGGGGTGGCTTAGTCAGGATTTTAGCAGACGTTAGTTTTTGGAGAAAACAGCAGTTTTCTCCATAAACTAACGTCTGCAAAAATGCAAGAGCATCCTTGCTGATAGCGCAAAGACGCGTTATTGCTCTCCTGACATGTAGTGTATGTCAGGAATGCCCACTTTGCATCTCATTAGAGATACAAAGGTAGGCGTAGTATAAAAGGGTGCTAACATGCGAATACGCATGTTAGCACCCTCTTGCTGATAGGGCGTTGGTTTTATCTCCGCTTTTCTGGCTTTTACAGATAAAGCCCCTGATGATATGCCCCTAAATTCTTGCGTTAAGGCATAGTTAACGGGATTTAAAATATCGCTACCCCTCGTTGATGATATCACGAAGCTGGGGTAGCGATATTTTCCCATCGTGTTATGTCAGGCACGCCTCCTTTGCATCTCATTAGAGATGCAAAGCGAGGCGTGAACAAAACGGGAGCTGAAACAATGAAACACGCGCTAGCGTGTCCTTGCAAATAATGCAATATAACTATCGCCGCTTTTCGGCCGAAAACGGCCGCAAATGCGGCGATAATTATGTCACCAGCCCTTGATGTTATGCCCCTTGGAGAGGTAAATGAGCCAATGCAATGTTTAGGACAAGTTAAAGTCATGTTGAAGGACTGCTATGGGTTTGAACATTTGTTCAAGTAAAGTTCTTGGGGAAAGTACAAGTCTTTGTCAGAGTAAACACGCCTGGAAGCGTAGGTTTTCCCACAATAATTGAGTAGGGAAATAAATGTAAAGAAGTAAAATTATGGGGTATATGGTTGAGTTGAACTAATGGTGGAAGGAAGTACATTGATGAACTGATGGTGGCGTACATAGCAAACATCTTAGTGAAATGGTATGTCAATGTAAATGCTCTCATTTATTTGCATGGGGAATTAATCTGTTAATTAATGGTGTGGTGAAGTAAATGTATTGATGTGATGATGAAGGGAATGTACGCGGTCTGAAGATTGGAATTTTCTTACCTTCCACCCTGTAACAAATCTAATCACCGTTTCTTTCTTTATACATCCACCATATCCGCCCTCAGCCCCCACCACCACCCACCTCTTCCCTCCCCTTTCCAGCAGGAGGCAATAAGTCTGAGAGAAGAGCAGTTGATGTAACTGTGCGCAGGAAAACGAGGAAAAACGGATGAGCCTTGGTCTGCTCAAATATTGTGTATTAAAATTTAAAACCCGAGAACTTAACCTCCAGAGCTAAATTGCATGGCCCAAGACAAAACTCTGCTGATTGCAGTGGATGAATACTTGCACCACCCTTTTAAGTAACATCTATGAAGATACACGCTGTAAGCTTAAAAAAGTGCTCAATGCAGGTAGAGCCCTTACAGATTTGTTGCCTTCTGCTGGAAAGGGGAGGGAAGGGGCAAGTGGTGCTCCTTGCATCTCATCTTAGAGGTAGACAGAAACAAGGTATTTTGCAACAGGCCAAGGCTGGTCCATGTATCCGACCTGCTCTCCATCACGGTTGGCATGAACTTTTGTATTTGACCCAGCCTAGCACAAAAGATAGCTCCGGTCGGCCCTGTATGCATTCAAGAACTACATTTCAGTTTATTCTTTAAAAATTCATAACTCCAGTTGTACTTATTGTACTTTTGTCATATTATTCTTCTTGTAGTTCTTTACCTGTTTAAAGTGTTGCACAAATACTTTGCACATTGCCCCTTAAATTAAGCCTGACTGCTCTGTGCCAAGCTATCCAAGGATGAGCACAGGAAAATGTAGGGTGTGTGGTGACTTAGCCATCTAGGATTATGGCTCCTGCATGGACAGGATGTGTATGTCTGCCAGCCAGAAAATCAATTTCTAACACACAGATGGCTAAGCAGACTGCTAAAAGAACACACATAGACTTTAAAGCTTAAAGTGAAACAAATAAGCCTAGATTCACTATTGCTTATTTTGTAAACAAAAATAAGTGCCAAGGCCCTCGTCAGGAGACCACAACAACTTGCACCACCCAATTCCCCTGTCAGTACTGTCATCACAGTTCCTACACAACTACGAATCATGACACTGCCACATGTGTGACAATTCAAACTGGTTGAGGCCCACAAAACTATAAGAATGGCTTGGGAGGCAGGTAATAGTTGTTTTGAATGCATATTGAATTATTAAAACAACTCTTGTCCTGCTTAGCTCTAAGTCACATAAACAGTGCCACCATGTGGCAGTTGTCATACATACCTGTGTTGACAATTAAGTGCCAGTACCAAGTGTAGAGACGTTGCCACGCATCCTTTTGGATCATGCACCGGTGCTCCTACAGGTCATGTTCCCCTGCATCACAGTCTGGGAGCACAGATGGTCTTTCCCTGCTATGGCACTATTAGATGAGGTATTTCGCTCAAAGCTCCATGATGACATACTTGAATACGTCGCACTCATCTTAGGGTCTGTCTCTGTTGGACTTGGCCCTTTTTGCAGGGTCATCCCTGAACTTTTTGCCTACCTCCTGTATTTTGTCTGACCTGTTTTGGTTGGTTTTATGACTCTGGGCTCTTTACCACTGCTGATCAATGCTAAAGTGCATATGCTCTTCCTATTATAAATTGATGTATGGATTAGTGACTCCATGATTGGCTGATTTGGTTTACTTCTCAGACCCTAGTACAGTGCACTGCGTGTGCTCAGGGTTTGTAAATCAAATTCTGCTGGTTGGCTTGCAGCACTGGTTGTGCCACCCACAGAAGCAGCCTGTGAAGTGTGTCTTAGGCCTGCCATTGCAGAGCCTGTGTGCAGTCTGGTTCTGGCATGTTGACTGGGCAAGTGCACCCACTTGCAAGTCCCTAAACCTTCCATTTTCTTCATATCAGACAACCCTATGGGAGGCCCAAGGGCAGGGTGCATTGTAAGTATATGGTAGGACATACCCTGGTGCGTGTGGCATGTCCTAATAGTGAATTACAGCCATTTTCGTTTTTCACTAATGCAAGGCTACTTGTTTCCCAAAGGCCAGAATGGGCAGTTTGATTATTACATCATATAATTCTAACTGACTCAGGGAACTAGGTAGAAATTCGAGTTTAGTATGCCTGAACTCAGAATGATAAAATGCATTTTTTAGTGAAGTTGGTTTTAACATTCTGTGTTTGAAAATACCACTTTTAGAAAGTAGTTATTTTCTTGTCTAACTATCCAAGCCTGCCTCTACTAGGTTGTGTATTCCTTGACTGGAGTTTGAGTGACAGGGGCTGGGGGATTCAAGGAGACAGGGTGAGTCAGCACAGGGCTGAATAGAGAGATCTGCATGTAGATGGGTGGGAGGAGTTGCACCTGGGACCTGCATAGGGCTGTGCCTTCCCTCCACAATGCTGGCTCCACCTCCTGCGGTGCATCTGATGTCCCTGGCCTGCACTGTGAAAGGAAAGAAGGAGTCTTGTCAGTGAAGTGCTCCAGGACTGACCAGAACTGGTTTGGACTAGGCAAAAGCCTCTCTGCCTTCAGCGAATAAAGAGAAACTGTGTATAAAAGGGGGACCCAGACCCGAGAACTTTGGATCACTTTTGGGAAACAAGAAGAAACCTTTGCTGAGGAGAGGAACCAAAGAGACTGAGGAGAGACTGTCCCTAAGCATGAGGGTTTGGCCTCCAGTGGTTGCCTGACTGCCAAAGAGAGCAGAAAGGAACTTTGTGTGTACTTAATTCAACTTGTGAAGGATCTCCAAGGGCTTGAGATAGCGCTTGTCTCCTGCTGAAGTCTCAGGGACAACAGACTTCACCAACCAGCTCCCCAAGAGTTCTTTGAAAGTGCCTGCAGTTGTGTTGGGCCTTCTGAGGGACTGCGTGTCGCAAGGAGCTGGAAGCGCGACGCATGAAGAAGTGTGGCGCCGAACTGCCGCTGTTGCTTCACAACGCGAAAGCGCCTCGCATCGCCAGAGAAGAGGATCGACGTCGCACCAGATGCCGCCTCATCATCGAAGAAGCGTGTCGCAGCCGCTGTCGTCGCATCGTTGGGAAAGCGTGTCGCAGCTGCATTTGTCACATCATTGTCGAAGCACCTTGCATCGCTTGAGAAGAGGATCGACGTCACATCAGGCACCTCCGCATCACCGGGAAGCGTGTCGCAGGGCCTGACGCGGCACAGAAAAATCGTTGAGTCACCGCACGGCCGTCGGGCGTGCACGCATCATGTCGTATCAAGCAGAAGACGCCATCTTTGTTTCATTGCGCCGGATCTTCATAGCATCACAGCGTTGCGGGTTGCATCGCCACAAAAGCGCAGTAAGAAACCGACACATCACCTCCCCTCGCAGAGAAGAACCGACGCATCCCCTATGCATCAGTGGGGACCCGATGCTTCACTGTTCTTGCGTGTAAGGAACCGATGCATCACCTTCCCTGCAACACTTTTGTTGTATAGCGTTACGCAGAGATGTTCTCTGCAAAAGGGCGATAACCTTGCTGATACGACCCTGTGGTCGTATCAGCATAATCCACTCCCAATGTTAGGGGTGGCTTAGTCAGGATTTTAGCAGACGTTAGTTTTTGGAGAAAACAGCAGTTTTCTCCATAAACTAACGTCTGCAAAAATGCAAGAGCATCCTTGCTGATAGCGCAAAGACGCGTTATTGCTCTCCTGACATGTAGTGTATGTCAGGAACGCCCACTTTGCATCTCATTAGAGATACAAAGGTAGGCGTTGGTTTTATCTCCACTTTTCTGGCTTTTACAGATAAAGCCCCTGATGATATGCCCCTAAATTCCTGCGTTAAGGCATAGTTAACGGGATTTAAAATATCGCTACCCCTCGATGATATCACGAAGCTGGGGTAGCGATATTTTCCCATCGTGTTATGTCAGGCACGCCTCCTTTGCATCTCATTAGAGATGCAAAGCGAGGCGTGAACAAAACGGGAGCTGAAACAATGAAACACGCGCTAGCGTGTCCTTGCAAATAATGCAATATAACTATCGCCGCTTTTCGGCCGAAAACGGCCGCAAATGCGGCGATAATTATGTCACCAGCCCTTGATGTTATGCCCCTTGGAGAGGTAAATGAGCCAATGCAATGTTTAGGACAAGTTAAAGTCATGTTGAAGGACTGCTATGGGTTTGAACATTTGTTCAAGTAAAGTTCTTGGGGAAAGTACAAGTCTTTGTCAGAGTAAACACGCCTGGAAGCGTAGGTTTTCCCACAATAATTGAGTAGGGAAATAAATGTAAAGAAGTAAAATTATGGGGTATATGGTTGAGTTGAACTAATGGTGGAAGGAAGTACATTGATGAACTGATGGTGGCGTACATAGCAAACATCTTAGTGAAATGGTATGTCAATGTAAATGCTCTCATTTATTTGCATGGGGAATTAATCTGTTAATTAATGGTGTGGTGAAGTAAATGTATTGATGTGATGATGAAGGGAATGTACGCGGTCTGAAGATTGGAATTTTCTTACCTTCCACCCTGTAACAAATCTAATCACCGTTTCTTTCTTTATACATCCACCATATCCGCCCTCAGCCCCCACCACCACCCACCTCTTCCCTCCCCTTTCCAGCAGGAGACAATAAGTCTGAGAGAAGAGCAGTTGATGTAACTGTGCGCAGGAAAACGAGGAAAAACGGATGAGCCTTGGTCTGCTCAAATATTGTGTATTAAAATTTAAAACCCGAGAACTTAACCTCCAGAGCTAAATTGCATGGCCCAAGACAAAACTCTGCTGATTGCAGTGGATGAATACTTGCACCACCCTTTTAAGTAACATCTATGAAGATACACGCTGTAAGCTTAAAAAAGTGCTCAATGCAGGTAGAGCCCTTACAGATTTGTTGCCTTCTGCTGGAAAGGGGAGGGAAGGGGCAAGTGGTGCTCCTTGCATCTCATCTTAGAGGTAGACAGAAACAAGGTATTTTGCAACAGGCCAAGGCTGGTCCATGTATCCGACCTGCTCTCCATCACGGTTGGCATGAACTTTTGTATTTGACCCAGCCTAGCACAAAAGATAGCTCCGGTCGGCCCTGTATGCATTCAAGAACTACATTTCAGTTTATTCTTTAAAAATTCATAACTCCAGTTGTACTTATTGTACTTTTGTCATATTATTCTTCTTGTAGTTCTTTACCTGTTTAAAGTGTTGCACAAATACTTTGCACATTGCCCCTTAAATTAAGCCTGACTGCTCTGTGCCAAGCTATCCAAGGATGAGCACAGGAAAATGTAGGGTGTGTGGTGACTTAGCCATCTAGGATTATGGCTCCTGCATGGACAGGATGTGTATGTCTGCCAGCCAGAAAATCAATTTCTAACACACAGATGGCTAAGCAGACTGCTAAAAGAACACACATAGACTTTAAAGCTTAAAGTGAAACAAATAAGCCTAGATTCACTATTGCTTATTTTGTAAACAAAAATAAGTGCCAAGGCCCTCGTCAGGAGACCACAACAACTTGCACCACCCAATTCCCCTGTCAGTACTGTCATCACAGTTCCTACACAACTACGAATCATGACACTGCCACATGTGTGACAATTCAAACTGGTTGAGGCCCACAAAACTATAAGAATGGCTTGGGAGGCAGGTAATAGTTGTTTTGAATGCATATTGAATTATTAAAACAACTCTTGTCCTGCTTAGCTCTAAGTCACATAAACAGTGCCACCATGTGGCAGTTGTCATACATACCTGTGTTGACAATTAAGTGCCAGTACCAAGCGTAGAGACGTTGCCACGCATCCTTTTGGATCATGCACCGGTGCTCCTACAGGTCATGTTCCCCTGCATCACAGTCTGGGAGCACAGATGGTCTTTCCCTGCTATGGCACTATTAGATGAGGTATTTCGCTCAGAGCTCCATGATGACATACTTGAATACGTCGCACTCATCTTAGGGTCTGTCACTGTTGGACTTGGCCCTTTTTGCAGGGTCATCCCTGAACTTTTTGCCTACCTCCTGTATTTTGTCTGACCTGTTTTGGTTGGGTTTATGACTCTGGGCTCTTTACCACTGCTGATCAATGCTAAAGTGCATATGCTCTTCCTATTATAAATTGATGTATGGATTAGTGACTCCATGATTGGCTGATTTGGTTTACTTCTCAGACCCTAGTACAGTGCACTGCGTGTGCTCAGGGTTTGTAAATCAAATTCTGCTGGTTGGCTTGCAGCACTGGTTGTGCCACCCACAGAAGCAGCCTGTGAAGTGTGTCTTAGGCCTGCCATTGCAGAGCCTGTGTGCAGTCTGGTTCTGGCATGTTGACTGGGCAAGTGCACCCACTTGCCAGTCCCTAAACCTTCCATTTTCTTCATATCAGACAACCCTATGGGAGGCCCAAGGGCAGGGTGCATTGTAAGTATAAGGTAGGACATACCCTGGTACGTGTGGCATGTCCGAATAGTGAATTACAGCCATTTTCGTTTTTCACTAATGCAAGGCTACTTGTTTCCCAAAGGCCAGAATGGGCAGTTTGATTATTACATCATATAATTCTAACTGACTCAGGGAACTAGGTAGAAATTCGAGTTTAGTATGCCTGAACTCAGAATGATAAAATGCATTTTTTAGTGAAGTTGGTTTTAACATTCTGTGTTTGAAAATACCACTTTTAGAAAGTAGTCATTTTCTTGTCTAACTATCCAAGCCTGCCTCTACTAGGTTGTGTATTCCTTGACTGGAGTTTGAGTGACAGGGGCTGGGGGATTCAAGGAGACAGGGTGAGTCAGCACAGGGCTGAATAGAGAGATCTGCATGTAGATGGGTGGGAGGAGTTGCACCTGGGACCTGCATAGGGCTGTGCCTTCCCTCCACAATGCTGGCTCCACCTCCTGCGGTGCATCTGATGTCCCTGGCCTGCACTGTGAAAGGAAAGAAGGAGTCTTGTCAGTGAAGTGCTCCAGGACTGACCAGAACTGGTTTGGACTAGGCAAAAGCCTCTCTGCCTTCAGCGAATAAAGAGAAACTGTGTATAAAAGGGGGACCCAGACCCGAGAACTTTGGATCACTTTTGGGAAACAAGAAGAAACCTTTGCTGAGGAGAGGAACCAAAGAGACTGAGGAGAGACTGTCCCTAAGCATGAGGGTTTGGCCTCCAGTGGTTGCCTGACTGCCAAAGAGAGCAGAAAGGAACTTTGTGTGTACTTAATTCAACTTGTGAAGGATCTCCAAGGGCTTGAGATAGCGCTTGTCTCCTGCTGAAGTCTCAGGGACAACAGACTTCACCAACCAGCTCCCCAAGAGTTCTTTGAAAGTGCCTGCAGTTGTGTTGGGCCTTCTGAGGGACTGCGTGTCGCAAGGAGCTGGAAGCGCGACGCATGAAGAAGTGTGGAGCCGAACTGCCGCTGTTGCTTCACAACGCGAAAGCGCCTCGCATCGCCAGAGAAGAGGATCGACGTCGCACCAGATGCCGCCTCATCATCGAAGAAGCGTGTCGCAGCCGCTGTCGTCGCATCGTTGGGAAAGCGTGTCGCAGCTGCATTTGTCACATCATTGTCGAAGCACCTTGCATCGCTGGAGAAGAGGATCGACGTCACATCAGGCACCTCCGAATCACCGGGAAGCGTGTCGCAGGGCCTGACGCGGCACAGAAAAATCGTTGAGTCACCGCACGGCCGTCGGGCGTGCACGCATCATGTCGTATCAAGCAGAAGACGCCATCTTTGTTTCATTGCGCCGGATCTTCATAGCATCACAGCGTTGCGGGTTGCATCGCCACAAAAGCGCAGTAAGAAACCGACACATCACCTCCCCTCGCAGAGAAGAACCGACGCATCCCCTATGCATCAGTGGGGACCCGATGCTTCACTGTTCTTGCGTGTAAGGAACCGATGCATCACCTTCCCTGCAACACTTTTGTTGTATAGCGTTACGCATCCTAAGGTACATTGAACTCAAAGTGTCGCATTTTACATCTTAAGAGAACTAAGCTATTTTCTACCAATTTTAAAGTACAGTATTGTGGATTTTTGTCGTTTGTGGTCTTGTGTTAAGTCTATATAAAAATACTTATTTTTATACTACAACTTGTGTGGTGTCCATCTGTAGTGTTGTCACTGGGTTACTGTATGTGTTCACAAATGCTTTACACGCTGCATTTGAGATAAGCCTGTCTGCTCGTACCAAGCTACCAAGGGGGTGAGCAGGGGTTATTTTAGGAGTGTACCCCCTTACCCTGACTAGAAGCAAGGGTCCCTATTTGGTCAAAGGTACCTACCTCTGCCTACTAGAGACCGCAGTTCTAACAGTCACACAGCACTCAGTATTATGGGATGCCTTCAAGGCGTATATTCGTGCTAACTGCATTTCCAAGCAGTCAGGCGTATTGTAGGCACTGCAGGGCAGCCTGACCTGACTGGAAAAAGAGGTGGCGACCATTGACAGTACAGTACAGATGACTAATCCTCACGCAAACATATTGGATAGATGAGCAACCCTCCTTGTAGAATTTAACAAACTGGATGACTGGGAATCCACGCTACTGGGTAAATATAGTGCAGCGCGCAGGTATGAGGAGGGGGAATGCCCCTGGAAGACATTGTCTCAACTCCTTCGCCCCCCCCGGGAGCAGGACACATCACGTCACTTTGTTTAGAAGACGGCACTAACCTCTCAGGCGACATAATACGCAAACTAGTCTTGTAATACAAATTCTTGTATATATCTCTAAGCTGCTCCTGACTAAACAGCCCATTTTGCTTACCTTGAAGAAGTTGTGATGGTCTGGCAACCCTCTAGACAGGCCCAATTTCTCAGCCAACCTTTTATGACTGAGGGAATCACCCCTGCAATAGACTCTCTTGATGGCTCGAAGGCCCCAAGTTTAGATAGCCTATCTGGCACCTTCTACAAAGCATTCAAACAGGTGCTGGTACCTCACTTATTTGAAGTATACTTGGAATCTTTAGATAACGGTATACTCCATCCTACGATGCGAGAGGCTGCGATCGCGATCACGATGTTACTGAAGCCTGGAAAAGATCCTACTTGATGCGCCTCTTATAGACCTCTATCTCTCCTTAACTTCGATAATAAGATATCGGCCAAGGCAATTTCAAATAGGCTGTCACTACTCCTAGATCTGATCCTGTCACCAATCCCAACAGGCTTCATCCCACACAGGTCAACCGCTCTTAATCTCAGTACCGTATTCTCAGTATTGAAAGACTGCAGTGGTGGCACTTCTGGATGCCGAGAAGGCATTTGATTTGCTGGAGTAGCCCTTCCTTAATGCAACACTTCATAATCTTGGCATACCCAATAGTTTTTTTTTTTTGTTAAATAATTTTTATTAAAGATAAGAAAGCACAGAATTACAAGTGTGAATTAAGTCGAGAAGAATATAAGAATAAGCATACAGGCAAATATAAAGTAGTAGTAAAACATTAAATAAATAATACATAGAAAAAAGGTAATATACTTTATGAACAGAGATAATAATGTTGCTAAGAACAAGAGGCTATAACAAGAGTTATTGTATTATAATAGTACACAAAGAACCAGAGGACCTAATGAGAATGAGTAAAAACTGTAAAAAGTAGGTTAAACTTTTTTTTTTATCAAAAAAGGGGAAAAGAAAAAAGAAAACAAAAGAACAGAGAGAAGAGAGAAAGAGAGAAAAAGAGGAAAAGGAGAAAAGAGGAAAAAGATTATGATGTTGGTGACAGAAAAGGTGTAAAGGGAAGCCATAATAGATCAGATTTGATTTGAAGATGATTGGAGGATTGAGGAATAGAGGCGATTCTATGTTCATCACATATAAAGTTCCACCAATGTAAAAAGGATAATTTAGAGTTGTCTTTCCACCAAGTTAATATAACTTTAAAGGCCACAGCAAGAAATAAATCCAGTAATGGTGAAATACGAGTCACTGTATTAAAAGCTGGTGACCAAGTGCCTAAAAATACATTTTGAAGATTAAGTTGTAATTTATGAGAAAAAATCACAGCACATTTTGACCAAATAGCATCCCAGAAAGCATAAACCTCAGGACAATAAAATAATAGATGCAATAAAGAACCTTCAGCATTAAGGCAAGACCAACAAGATGCTGTGACAGAGTGATTAAATGTATGTAGCAAGAGAGGAGTAATAACAACTCTAATATAAATAATAAATAGGGATTGGGTGAGACTAGCAGCCTTAGATGTCTTAAATATTTTCAGCTAGAATTTGTCCCATTGTGATATAGATAGAGTCAAAGAGAGGTCCTGTTCCCAATCCAATTCAACTTTAGACTTATTCCGAGTGACAATAGGGGAAGATAAAGATTTATAGATGAAAGAGGCAGTAGGAATAGTGTCGTTAGAAATTTGATATAGAGAAGAGTCAGGAAGAAAGGAAGTAGGAGTTGGCAGGGAGAGGAAGGTGTGAATACAACCCTGAAGGATTGGAGCTAAAGTATCATATTGCTGAATACAGGAATCAGGCAATTGAAAAGATTCTTGCAACTGATGAAAGGAAAGAATTACATTATTGGCGAACATTTGATGTACATAAAAAAGACCCTTTTCTTTCCATTGTTTGTAGTAAAATGATTTGTGGCGAAATTTGATGTATTTGTTAAACCATAGTGATGACGCTAGAAACGATTGGTAGTTGTTAAGTGTCTTAAAGAAAAGTGTGTGCAACAAAACTTGAGAATGTTTCAAAATAGGATACTTAGAAATAAAAGTACAATTAGACATGTGAACAACATCACGTATTGAAAAATCGTTTAACAGTGAGCTTTCAACATTAACCCATGGAGGCTTAGGTACATCCTGATAATCCTTAGACAAAGCAAAGAATTGACGAATCAAAAATGCATCATGGTATAAATTAAAATCAGGGAATCTTACCCCACCCTCATTCTTAGGTCGAATCAGTTTAGATAAGGCAATACGTGCATGTTTGTTATTCCATAGAAACTTGGAACATATTGAATTAATCTGAGAGAAATAATATCTAGGAATTTTAAATGGTAACATTGACAATATAAATAGAACCTGGGGGACAATCATCATTTTAATTGTATCAAGTCTGCCCCACCAAGAGAGAAACAAAGGGGACCAAAGATTTAACAAATTAGTAATCTTAAGTTTTAAGGAAGAAAAATTATGAAGTAGTGTATCACGAATGTTGGGGGAGAACCAAATGCCGAGATATTTAATTTTTTGAGGACACCATGTAAAACTAGATATCTCAAACATATATCTGTAACATGAAGGATTTAAGGGTAGAAATTCAGTCTTAGAGAAGTTTAATTTGTAACCTGAGACTTTAGTGAAAGAGGAGATTTCCTGTAAATAGGGAGGTAAGGAGGAATCAGGGTTGGACATATAAACAATAACATCATCAGCATATGCAGACAGCTTAATTTGTGTAGACTTAAAACTGAAGCCGGTAATGAGAGGGTTATTCCTAATACGTTCCAAAAATGGCTCTAAACATAACAGGAACAGTAATGGAGACAGAGGGCAGCCCTGACGTGTACCTCTCTGCAGGGAAAAATAGGGGGAAAAGAGACCATTAACAAAAATACAAGCTTTAGGGTTAGTATATAACAATTTAACATAAGAAATAAATTTCGGGCCAAAACCAAACCATTGTAATGTATGAATCAAGAATTCCCAATTAACACGATCAAAGGCTTTTTCTGCGTCTAAGGACAGAGCAGCTAGCGGGGAAGGATATTTTTTACTAAGGGCAAGAATATTGGAGAACATCCTGGCATTATCAGAGGCCAATTGACCTTTGACAAAACCCACTTGGTCTGGGTTAATGAGTATAGGGATAATTTTCTCTAAGCGAGACGCCAATATTTTTGCAAAAATTTTACAATCTTAATTAATTAGTGAAATAGGACGAAAATTTTTGCAATAGGATGGATCTTTACCAGGTTTGGGGAGTACAACGATAAGAGCTTCCAAAAAAGAGCCACATGCCAGGGAATTGGAAATAAAGGAATTAAAAAGTTCAAGTAATTTGGGAGCAAAAATTGAGGAAAAAGCAGAAATTAATTCAATTGAAAAGCCATCGGGGCCAGGAGCTTTTGCTTTCTTTAAAGATTTAAGAGCATCATTCAATTCTTGTAGGGAAATATCTACTTCCAGGGATTGGAAATCATCTGGGGAGGTTTTAGGCTTAGGGATATCATGGAAAAAAGAGACAAAATCTTCCTTAGAGGGATTGGTAGGTTCGGTATATAAGAGCTTGTAAAACGATTGAAATGAGGCAATAATATCAGAATCAGATGAGAGGAGTGTATCATCAAACTCTGAATGAATGGGACCAATAACTTTTCGTTCTGATTTAATTTTTAGGTAATTAGCAAGCAATTTCCCGGCTTTGTTTTGGCCACCATGATATTTCGACTTAATCTTAAGGAGAGTATTACAGGCGTCCTTGGTAATGATCTTATTTAAAGTGGATTTAGCTTTTATTAATTCTTGCAATGATGAAGAAGATTTGGAAGAAAAATAATTATCTTTAAGCAATTTTATATGGGCTAAAGTTTCTTTATATTTAGTGTGCAGTAACCTTTTCTTCTTTGAGGAATAAGCAATAGTGAAGGCTCTAAAAGATGCTTTAAAAGCATCCCAATTGTTATGCAAGGAAGTGTCTAGGGAATTATTAAAGGAAAAGAATTCCTTGATAAAGGAAGTCGCTTCTAAAATAAAAGTACGATCTGATAACAGGAAATTATTGAAGCGCCATCTGCCCTGTTTACAAGTGGTGAGGGATAGATCAATATGGGTGGAGACAGGAGCATGGTCAGATATAAAAATGGACCCAATGTCAGAAGACAGGAGACAGGGTAACAATGCTTTAGAGACAAGTATATAGTCAATACGGGATCTAGTATGGTGCACGGGTGAAAAGAACGTAAACTCTGAGGTATCAGGGTGACACGTTTTCCATGAATCAAATAGAGGACGGGAGGAGATGGCAGTTTGAAATGATTTGGTGGATTTGTCAGGTTTGAACTTGCATTTGGATTGTCTATCTGTGAACGGGTCTAACCAATTATTGAAGTCACCACCAACCACAATATTGGAATTGGAAATGGACAGAAGTTTCAACTTTATAGAGTGCCAAAATTCCGGATCTGGTTTAACAGGCCCGTAAATATTGAAAAAAGCTATCTGCTTCTTATCTATGATAACCTCAGTCAATACCCAACGACCATTTTGATCACATTCAGTCGACAAAATTTGAGCATTAATAGATTTATGAAACAAAATAGCAACACCACCATGTCGATCCGTAGCAGGGGAGAAAACAATCTGGTTAACCCATTGACATTTAAGTTTAAGAGATTCTGTGTCATTGCAGTGGGTTTCCTGTAAAAAAGCAATCTGAGTGTTCAATTTAGCAAGATGAGACAATACCTTCTGACGTTTGACTGGGTGACCCAGACCACGAACATTCCACGAAACGACATTAACCATACTTCTGGATGGAGGGGAACGTACGGACATAGGACCACAAAACTGCAGAAGTGACAAAAAAAGAAAAAGAAAGACAAGTTTCAATAGCTAAAACAAAGGACAAAATCCTGGAAAAAACACCAAAGCAAGAAAATTGAATAAAAAATAAAGAGGAAAGAGGAAAAGGGGAATAGAAATAGATTAAAGAGAGAAAAGAGTACAACAGGAGGAGTAGGTGGAAAAAAGTAGACAGATCAAGGAAGGACATCCAGATCTGTAAAAAGAGAGAAGATCTAAGAACGGGGAGCATAGTGACACCGAAGGACACGGACCACCATGAGAACAGGTGAAGAAAACAATGAAATGTACTAGAACCTCACAAGTATAAAGAGAACAGAAAAACAAGGAAGGAAGACATGCATATCAATATAACAGTGAAGAAAAACAATCCATCAATAGAGAAGAAACAAGAGCCAGTGTCCATGCCATGTGCAGAAAAATTTTGAAGAAAAAGTTTGAGTTTTTCCGGATCCTCGAAGGAGCGTGTGCGACCTTCATGTGTGATTTTGCACAGGCAGGGATGAAGAATTCCGTATTGAATGTTAAGCTGATGCATCTGAGGTCGAAGAGCAAGAAATTCTTTACGTCTGGCATTGGTGGCGTTGGAAATATCTTGAGATATAAAAATATTATGGCCAGACCAGGTAAGACGGCGCTTGATTCTAACAGCTTTCAAGGCTTGCATAAGATCGGTGAACTCCAGGAAAAGCATTATAATTCCACGCGGTCTGTTAGCAGATGGTACAAGCCGACCCAGTCGGTGAGCCCTTTGTATGTTAAGAGGATTTGATGAACATTGAAGGTCTAGAAGCTCAGGAAGGAATTTCTTTAGGAATGATACAAGATCAGCCCCTTCAACATTTTCCGGCAGGCCAAAAAGGCAAAGGTTGTTTCTGCGATTGCGATTTTCAAGATCCTCTGTGTGGAGCTTTAGTTTAAGAACTTCCTGTTCAAGAAAAGGGATCTTTGTGGAGATATCCTGCAAATCACTGACCCGTTGTTCGAGATCTAGTACCTTACTTTCCATAACAATCCATCTTTCCTCAATTTGTTTAAGCTTGTCATTGGTAGCGGACATGAATGGCTGGAGGCCACGTACCTCATCTAAGATGGAGTCCAGGACAGGGTTCTGAGATGATAAAATCGGTGAAGGCGGGTCGTTTTTGTGCCTTTTCGGTTTTGTACCTGAGCTCGAAGCTCTGGGCGCATGAGGCTCGTTTGACATCCTGGAGCAGTAGAGAGTCAGGGATACAGTAATCCAAAAGCAGCAAAAGCTTAGCGACACTTTAACACGGGATAGTAGTAAATTCAGCAGAAGCAGGAACGTAACTTAGAAGTCTGATATGCAATAAATAATCCTGGAGCAACTAATCCATTTGGACACTAGAACACAGTTCAACAAGACCCCATCATGACTGGACTTGGCACAACGATGTCGTAAGGAAAATGCCTCACAAAACCAGTAAGTAATTGAGGAGACCGCAACTGAGGAGGTAAATTCACGTCATAGAAAACGTAAGCAGGAAAAACTCACATATTGACTGGGAGGTAAAGTCCATGAAAAACCAATGCAGCAGCAGGAGGTGAAAAGAGGCAGCAGAAAATATAGCCAATTGATGCCCTTGAGGAGCTTCAGACCATTTGTAAGAACATTGTAGACATAAAAAGTCACATTTCCATCGTTATTTGGAAAAAAACACAATTAGAAGATGAAAAAAGAACCGAGCACCGCAAAAAAGTCATACAAAATGGCGGTCGCTCGCATCTCAAAGGTAAATAACAGCATTGACTGTGAAGAACCACTTAAACTGATGAAAAGTAAGAGGAAAGGCGGTATAAATAACTCCCTGCGCTGTCCTCATCACAAAAATGCAGAAAGGGCATAATGAAATTGATGGACGACCAGGCATTGAATTTTGAAGAGGAAGAAGTCAGAAAAATCGGAACGCGAGCACCGCGATTCAAAATGGCGGACGCTCGTGTTTTTATGAGGGAATATTCACCGCCGCGGCTCCTAGGGCGTAAAACAAAGCAGGAGACTCCATTTGCGGCATTCCGACTCACCGACCCATTACGGACTTGGAGAGGTCTTCCAGGCGTGAAAAAGTGGCGTCCGAAGATGGAATAGTGACAGAGAAGCTCCGCGTCCACACGGAGCTCACTGAGAAGCCGCCATGTAGCTACGGCGTCCAAGCCACGCCCCCCATACCCAATAGTTTTAACACACTAGTTTCACTCCTGTATTCCTCGCCCACAGGTCGGCTGCCGGTAAAAGTTTTTGTCTCAGATACCTTTCCCATCTTCAGGAATACCCAATAGGGTTGCCCGCTATCACCATTACTATTGATTATAGCCATGGATCCTCTGGTCAGACACCTCCAGGAAAAGTATTTGCATCAGGGCCTCCGGTTCCGTCCTGCCCTCTTTTAATGTCCATGTATGCAGACGATATTTGCTGTTCATCAGAAATCCCTTGGAAATCCCTTAGTAGAGGAAAGTGTCCATTTCCGAGATATGTTAGACCTGCGTATAAACTGGAATAAATTAGAGTTTTTCCCCTTTACAAATTCAACAACTCCCCCGCTTAGCGAGCGCCCCCTTCGATGGGCAGCCGATACCAGTAAGTACTTGGGGATCACACTTCACAGAAACAAGGACCAGATTTTCTGCCTCCATTATGGCCCTGCCATGGATAAACTTGCTACCCAGGTGGTCCGCTGGGTCCGCTTGCTGCTCTCCATGGCCTGGTGCATAGCCCTCATCAAGATAAATGTTCACCCCGCTTCTTATATCTTTCTGTAAACATACCCGTCCCTTTGACGAACAAATTCTTCCTACAGCTCACGTATAGCACGTATAGCATGGACACTCATATTTCCAGATGAACGAGGTGGATTTGCAGTCCCTGACTTCCGCTTATACTACCTAATGGCGCATGATCAGTTTGCCTATTATTGCTTTCATCCTGATACCCGTATACCGTATAATAAGCCTGAGCAGGATTTAGCAGACCCTATAACCCTAAATTCTATATTACCGCAAGGTATTCGGCCACACACTACTGATGTTCAAACACTATCCGCTACGTGCTGGTCCTGGCGAAAACTCCGCAGACTGCTGGGCTTTAACTCTCTGTACTACCCTAAATTACCCTTACTTCACAAACTCACTAACATCAGAGAGACTGGTGCAACGCGCCTTGCAGAAACTGTGCCTGAGCACCTTTGGGGAACTTTTTCCAGTTGGTCATCTTGAGACACAGCGAGGCATCTCCCATGACATAGAATTATCATGTATGGACAGATTCATCCTTGCTAGACTGCACAGTTCTTTGTGCACAGTAATGCCATCCTATCCATTATCACCTGTGGAATTTCCACTTCTCATGCTTCTCATAGTGGACTCAGTCGGCTCTCACCTGATCACTAAACTCTACCACTCATGTATAGCTTTAAAACAGGTGCACGATAAGGGGGTACGCCTGGGACACTCACTCTCGGACAGGGACTAGGCCCACAGATGCACACAAATACAACTTGAATTGCCTAACCATCGCTCCAAGCTTCTCCATTTCCATTTTGTCCATAGATCCTATGTCACCCCGTGGAAATGGCCAAGTACGATGCGTCCAGATCCTCTCAATGCCCAAATTGCCACTCACCTGGAGCTGATTTGGCCCACATGACATTGTCCTGCCCTGAGATCATCACCTATTGGGTACCATCCCCCATACTAGCCCTGCTGGGGATTGTCTCCGACATCGCAGTTTACTACCGAAGATTTATTGCTATTGCCCTATTATTAGCTAAGTGGGAAATTACAGTACATTACGGAGATCGGTTCTGCCCCTGAAAGGAGTCCTGGCTCCGGGTCATGATCTCTTACGACATGTAAACTGAGATGTACTCCACACTACAACCCCCACGTCACGTCCCAAGGATATTTAGCACGTATATCAAGCCTACCTGCTTACCGTGCAACCTGACTCTCTGACACCTTCCCCTCCTCCCAATCATGACCACAGCGCTACTCCTCCAAACCCCAGTCCCCCTCTTCCCCCAGTTGCTAGTTCTCATTGCTTCGTAGCACTATCCAATCAGGGCTCCCTCACACAGTCTCCAACACACACAGACTCTGCACTGCTGTACCACATAACTGCATTATCATTCACACCGACCGACTTTGAGAGCATGCATACTTTCCCTCCCCATTTTTCCCTCCCCTACACTCTGTGTATTGAAGTTTTGTATGATGTTTGTCGTTTTCTCTACAATAGTTTTCCGTAGTGCTGAAAATTACGATTTATAGACAAGGTTTATAAAGATGCAATATCAAGCAACTATGCGCTAATGTAGCACCTTAGATGCTTTATCAGACAAGATGATGTTGTCAAAGTATGTCTGTTGTTTTTTCCCAAATAAAGTAATACAATAAAAAAAAAAAAAAAAAAAAGTGTAGAGCACCAAAAACCACTGGCTCAAATTAAACACTGAGGCTCACTATCATCGAATTGGTAAAACGTCCAACATAATAATGGAACCTGAAACAGTACTTGAACTCCTTCTGAAGTACAAGATCTGCAGTATTGCAAGATTTTCTCTGACTAGGAAATCCCAACTCCCTGAAAGTCAGAGAAGTAAATATTTAGGGACATATTTATCATAGTTTTGCATCGCCCATGCATCATGCAATGTAATGAAAGAGTGACAAACAACTAGATGTGATTTACCAATCCAAGCAAGGCCACCTTCTGTGGCTCTGCAGAGTGCAAGGCAGAGCACAGAGTGCAAATATTGGTGGAGATGGAATTACAGGGTCCCAGGGAGGTGTAAGAGTAGAGGTAAGAAGTCAAGAAGTCAAGAGGAAAACATGGTGCAGCCCATGACAGAAATGATTGCAAGTGAAAGAGCAGTATGAAAGGGGTATGTGGGGGAAAAAAGTGAGCAGGGAGTAGGAGGGAGTACTTTATGCAATGGGTAGTGTGATTTGCAAGGCAGGCAGCATTTTATACATGGTGAGTTGAGGACAGAAAGGTGCAATGCAAAGCTAAAAGTGAGAGCAATATGTATGTGGGAGAGCAAGGTTCAAAGGGGAGTACACAAACGTGTTTCCCAAACAGATAGAGAATAGGTACAACATCAACATCAGCAGTGCATTCTCCAGGCTTTATTGTCACTATTATTGGCTTGTACCTAAGGGTTATGTTCCAGTCTCATTAATATAATGGTTGTTGTATTAGAAGATTATTGTAGCTCATTAAATTGAATTATAATATATCATTATTGGACTACATTGCAAATGGTCCCCTTTATATTTTAGGCAGTGTGATTTTTCTCTCCTCTTGTCTCACACAGATTGTATTTCAGCACTGTGTGTTCTTTTTTGGTCGAAGCCTACCAGACAGTGCAGCTGTCTGGTTGCATAAGATTTCTTGGGGACATTCTGAAAGTTGACCTGGCCGCCCAAGATCCATGTTTTCAGGGCTTTCCTAAATAACAGCAGCTCTTCAGAGAGTCTAAGGGAAGCAGGAAGCTTATTCCATAATTCAGCTGCTACACAAAGTGTATTTGGCCTGGTTTCCGCTTACCTATGGACTTAAAAGAAATTTTGTAAAAAAAAATGCCTGAGATGGAAAGTTTAGCAGGGCAAGGCAGCCAGTGGTGTCTGAGGAGAAGGCATCAACGTTGAAATCTGCTGGACAAAGTTTTGGTGCAGTTTGTACTTTCTTACTTTTTTGTTAGTCAAAAATCTACAGAAGGTTAAAGCTGCAGGGCAGACCAAATACCTTTCTGGACAGGAGCTGCTGAACAGGATTTTCTGCTGTGGGAAGAACGTAGTGGAAGGTACGGCAAAGTCAGACCAATCAGCGATGCACCTTGGGCTGTTGGCAAGCTCCCAGTTCTCAAGTCCTGAGTTTTTGATTTGGGCTATCTGGCCACCTTTAGCAGCACTTCCAAGGGTCCAGGACAAGAGGGGCACCACTTGGAGGGTCATGACTCTTTCAGGCTGGGACCTTTGCATGTTGCTGCTTTTTCTGTCCCTGAGGCTGTGATCAAGAAGCCAGCCGACTGGCCCTTGAAGTCACTCAAGAACACTTGGTTTCAAGCAGAGCAGAATGTCTCAGTGGCAGGGCAGGCCTCCGAGGGCACAGGGCAAGTTTGAGGCAGCAGAGCAGTTCTCCTGGTGCAGCAGGGCAGCCCTGTAAAGTACACAGCAGGCCACAGGCAGCAAGACAGTCCTCTAAGAGTCCTCAGCAGGCCCAGAAGTGAATTGAAGAGTGGGCCTGAGGTTCTTAATTGTATACCTGGTGCCAGCTTGGAAGAGAAAGCAATGTCAGGAGTTTTCCCCTCACAGGTGTCTCAAATTTCCTGCTGTCCTGTCCTTGCCCAGGCTGTCTAGAGTCACAAAAGGCCAGTTTAAAGTTCTGCCTCCTCATCCTACCAGATGCCCCCCCTCAAACACCCAGTCCCCCTATTGTGTGTGAAGTACCGGGGAAAATAGGACCCCAGCGGTGCCAGGGATAGCACCCTATGACTTCGGGTTATCCTGTTGCTGTAGTATTATAAAAGACGCTCTCATGTCAATGTAACAAAGAAACTGGCAGAAGAAGCTGAAATATGAAAAAGACATCTTTATTAAACATTAAATGAGTGAGACTACGTCACACAGAAGCCTTAGCAACTGAATGAGGCAGTCTGCAGAACGAAAACCAGTGTTCTCTTTTATAATGCATATTATGCTCTGGGCAACACCGCCCTTCTCTTGCAGTTGGTCATTCACATATTTTACTTCAAAGAACAAGCAGAGTCACGATTGCAATCTCACATTTCAGTTCAGCCAGCCCGCAATTATTTACCGAGCAAGGCTCAGATCCCACATCTGACCCCAATAAACATGAGCATCTCCTGTTTTGAGAAACAGGCCATAAAGCAGGAACAAGCAGGTGCGAAAGTGATTAGCCGGAGGCTTGTGTGCGATGAAAGGACTTTATGGTGTGTCAAGCCCTGATGCTAATCACAGGTGGCCGGAGGAAGGGGAGCTCGTGAGACCGGACTGACCTGGGGCAGCGGAGACCAGCTGCCCAGGTCATGGAGAAGTCAAGCAGAAAGTACATGTATTCTAAAGGCCCGAACTTGCTTATAATGTGTTTGTCTATGTGAAGGCAACTTATAAGATGGCCACCACTCCAAGATGGAACCCACGGAGTCAATGTATAATAACGTATACATAGTGCATTTGGCAATGGGACGTTATGCAAAGCGCTTGTAAATACCGCATTGACCAATCGCGGTTTGCTAAGACATGAAAAAACAGGGGTAGGGCCCTGTCTCCTACGTGGTCCCAAATACCAAAGTACGACAGACCCTCCTTTTGCCCTTACATAGGCAATCACTATACTCATACTGATCTTAGTCCAGGTCTACATTCACCAGATCATCAAGATGTTGCTGATGGAGCAAAATCCTAGTACTTGGACTCTCTCTCTGGACAGGTCTCCTTGAACACGAAGAAGCACAAAGGCCACATATGGCAGGACAAAATAAGGAATACCTCTATCTAGGTGGCATAAGATCACACCCCAACAATTAGTGATGTTCACTACTAACTAGTGTCGATGCAGGAGCTGTATAGAAGAATCGCTTACGAATTCTAATCTTTTAACCTGCTCATGTTCAGGAAAAGGGTGAAAAGAGTGAAAAAAAGACATAGGTTGGGAAGCGGGTGCAGAAGTCAATTGGGTAGAGAAAAACAATCCCACCCATAAATGACAACGTCATGTTTAAAACCCACTAGAAAACACGTTATTAAGAATATTTAGACAACGGGAGAAAGTAGCGACCACTATTACAAATGAAATATTTAGTAACATTTTAGGGCTCCTATACATTTTGTATGTTCAGGTGAAACAGTGGTGACCCTCATCAATGCTCTGAGGTGAAAAGGGGGCACCTTTCCACAGAAAATGGATTTTATTCTGCTTATACTAGACAATGCCAGCAAAACAAACATCTTCTAACACCTAGTCTATATAATCACACGGAAACCTCTCGTGAAACCACCTATGCCCAGAGTCCGTTCAAAAAGCCTCACTGGCAGGCTTCTATTGTCCATCAAATCTTCTTCTGTTGTTTTCTTTGGCATGGGCTTCTTCATTCAAGCCTTTCATGAGAGAAGAAAGTACTGCTCAGTTGGAGTGCCCTCCTGGCAAACACTCACAGCTCACGGTCTCAATGTTTCAAGGCAGTGCACCTGTGTCTTTCCTCTGCTGCAGACACTACAAATAATATGCTCTTCATTGGTCATGGGCACAGATCATCTTGTGCAGACCCGGGACCATTCTCAGTCTCCAACACTCATCATTCGGTGTCAGAGGACGCTCAGGCTGCTCTTTCATGGGCACTGGAATGTAGTGCCTTCTGTCAATCTTGGATCCGCCGGTGCACTGCACTTCCATTGAAGCAAAGGAAAAGAGGGGGTATGTGTGGCCAAAAACTCAGGCCAAGGGGCTCAAGGGACTGCACACTGTCAGAGGTTACCAGCACATGACAGGCGCTCTTTTGTACTGAAATTCTGGTTCTTGGCAAAACCAGCTCCTTCTTCCTTTCTGATGTTGAACGCCTTCTGATGAAGCAAGTGCGATGCTTTAAACAGTTCGTTGTATAACAAGGGGACTGTAAACAGGTGGCCTGCGGTCCTTCAAAGGAGTGGCCACACGCCATGGGACAATTTTGGTCCAGAATACACTGTCTTTCTTAGGAAGCAATACAAATAAAAAAAGGCAGTAGGCAAAACAGTGCCTCTAAGCTTTTCAATTGGGTTTCCGTGTGAGAGCCTTCATCATCTAAAGGTAGATAACTACACGAGAATTCTATCTAAAATGGATGTCTTCACATATGGTGGCATTGTCTAATAGGGCAAACACACATTTTTTTCTGAATGATTACATATAAGTGTTTCTAAATTCCTTATCTAGGACATTTCAATAGAGAAATCACATGGTACAGATTATCATAGGCATGTAGAAACCTTTCATATCAGGTGCACTAGGCAATACACAGGCTAATAGTCAGATATGAAAACAAAAGACAAGAACTAGAGGGTCCTGATATTTGCATGATTAGAACACATCTGATCCCACCAAAAATTAAAGCAGCAGGAACAAAAAGGGTAAAAACCACATTAAAAATAGACATTGAAAATTCATCATGTTCAAAAGGGTAAACGCAAGATATCCCCTATTGGTATGGAAAACTTGTCTTACTATAATATTGAGTCAGTTAGCCAGGCTATCGCTACCCTGACAGTCAGGCTGGAAAACATTGCAGCAGGCCTAAGGAAAATTCTTGGAAACCAGTCTGGTCATGCAAAAGGGAATTGTACATAATATGGGGGTTCCTGGTGCATCACTGCAGTCTGGAAGTATGTACCTGAACAATACACCTACAATAATAAATGGGCTGACTGGTGAAAGGAATACGGAAAAGGGAATTGGAACTAGGACACAACTAAAATCCCCAATCACTAAGCATAATGCGACATTGGGCAGGGAAGAAACAAAAGCAATAAAAAATAAAAAATCTATAGGAAGGACAAGAATTTACTTGGGTGGTAGTCAGGCATGTGACATCACCAAGAGTACGGGTGATACACAAAAAGGCCAAAGTCACATACGTTTTAACTCTACCGCTGGCGACTACACCATATACGGTAATCTTAGGTAATGTTCCAGTTCCTTCTGCAGGGAAAAATGAAAACCTAGTTTCCTTTTAAGAAGCAAAGGCCATATGCTACTTAGGAGACAGGACACCATTACCTAATGTAATATAGAAATTAGGCCACCTTGAGTCACAGATCTATAATTTCATCCTTAGGTCCAATCAAGGATACATAAATGTAGGGCTGCCTGTTCCTTTAAGGGAAGGGCAGTATAACGTGACAGGTGACACACTTTGATCCTGTAGATCTCTTTTAGTTTTCTGTAATACCATTATAGCCAATTTAGACATGCACTGGTGAAGTGTTGCCTCTCATGTTCACAGCATGAAATATCATTAGCTGTGGAATTTAGTAACCAGAACAAGTTCAACCAACTGTTGCGTAGCGATGGGCATCGTCATGACCATCCCCATGCAATATAGGAAAACTTGTAATAGTATAAAAAGCAGCAACAAAAACAACGAAAACATGCAAAAAATAATAAAAAAAGCACAAAACGTCAAGCCATCAGATACTTGCTGTATATCAAGCACAAAAAGCATAGACAAAACAATAGCATATGTAATAAGCGGTGACACACAACACCATGTCATGTACTTTATGCACTGTAAAACTGCAGCCCAAAACCCAATATTTGGGCCTGTTTAATTTGTCAGGTTTAAAATACTTACCCTCCTTTTTGACAGTAGATCACCAGGCAATGGAAATCTGCTGTCAAACATAACTCTACTGTTTCTCTTCTAACAAACAGGACCAGCAAGAACAATTCATGATAGAACCAAATACACAAAAATAAATTGCATTACTTAACTGTTACCCTCTTGTCAGTCCTTTCAACATCCAGCCACTTAAGTTTTACATTTCTAGAAATAAAAAATCGTTACACTGACACTCCATAGTAATTTGGCACCTACAATTTCCACTGTGAAAAAGAAGTCTTAATTGGCAATGCATTCTCACGTAGGCATGTAGCCTTAAAGAAATTTTAGAAAAAGGCTGCATCTTGTTTTCTGTCTAAGACTTAATGCAACACTTCGTTTTCTGTTAAATAAGAGCAACTATAGCAGGCATCATTCTATTTTCTTTTTTTAGAGCACCAATGTATCAGCAAAGCATTTAACGTGATGTTTGGACTTTCAAAGAAAACCCCTTTTCCCGGTGGAATTAAGTTCTTTAGTTTTAGTGATGCTATGGAGAAACCAGAAACCCCACCTTTAGAGGCCCGTGTAGCAAGGGCATTCTGCATTCCACAGAGGCAAGGCCCTAATTTAAAAGGGTCATAAATGTCAACTCCATTGTTTACGGGAAAGATAGCATCTCAGCAGCGTGACCAAGCCAGCCTCTGCAGGTCTCCCATCCCCCAGCTTCTAGCACTCTGAATTCGTCAAAGCCAGAAGGCCTTCCTAATCCCTCCTAACTTGCAATAATTCGCTCTATGTTGAAAAATAATTTCTCCTTTTTAGGCGCTAAAAAATTATCCCTATTCCCAGATTGTTAAACTACATGTACTGTGAAAAATTCACAAGACTTAATAACACACATACCAGTTTTTAGAATAAATGCTTGTTGCAATCCCATGCAATGGTATACATTTCATCAACCTTAATTGAATTGTATTCACAATGAGTTTTGATATTTTCTTCATCATTTAGTCATTTGCCTTTATTCAAGCTCTGTTCGTCCCTTTCATATTAGCATATGAAACTCAGTGCCTCCCGTTAGGTAATTACAATATTTTCACCCCTACTGCTAGAACCTGCAATCTCATCTTTCCCCTCCTACTTACTCAAACCAATACCACATTCCTTTTCATTCCCTTCGTCAATACAACCTTCCTCACGTTACTCTTCATGTCTTTATTACTCCTCATCATCATCTCTCTTCCCTCCACGGCATTGTACTTTCCCAATTGTTCTTCACCTTCCTACGTATTACCCAGTTCCTATAACCGTAGTTCTACATTTCTCCACCCCTCTATCATTACTGACTTCATCACGTACCTGCTCACAAACATCCTCTTTTTCCTTCATCAAAAAACAATTCTCCATTTCTCTTTCTCTATGTGGGTGCTAACTCCATTAAGGCCGTTTTTTATTAACATCAAATAGTTGCGGGTTGCGACACCATATTTTATTTAATTTCCCCAAGTTTTTAAAAAGGTCTCGTTTGTCATAGCGTGTTCAGTAGTATCGTGACAGACACAGCTAAAGTTAGAACCTTCAACCCTGATATTAAAACAAGCCTTTGTACTGGCACATTGACTCATTGAATCATAAGATGGCACAACCTGTAAATATATATCAAAACCTAAACGTATGCATTTACTGAAGCCTGAGACACTTTAAACAGTACTCTGAATGAAAGAAAATGCAATTGAAACAGTCTTTTTTACCCAAATTCGACTTTGATATTTTAAGCATTAAAAAATGAATATCCTACAATTTTCTTGCGTAATATGCATTACCAGAATGTCTATTACATAACCCATGAGTCAGGCATTGGAAATAATAACTCATACTTTATAAAAATGAGCTTGTTTGCGCCTGCGCCAAGGGAAAATTGTACGCGCGAATGCTTGTCATTTTAGTGATGCAACACAACTTAAATCAAATTTTAATGCTAGGAAGTCATAGTATGAGTATTAAGCTTTATAAATATCAAAAAACGATTTTGAAAAGCACTTATTTTTTAAAATAATTTTTCCCATGATTAATAACTTTCTTTTAAAAAAATCCCAATTATTCGTTTTTGTGATAATCCCATGTATAAAAAAACAAGCTGCATCCCTTGCCTATAATTTTGGACACATTTAACTCACAAGCCTAAGCGCATAAGCCCAATTTGAAACGCGTCACATTTTTGCGCCACTTTCATTTAAAAAACGGTTCTGCCAAATTTCACCCGTGTTCAACTGGGAAGGTGCTGGCTGAATGAACATTTCTATCAAATATACTTCAGCTGAAAAGTTTGCCTGTGAACATCTAATATAATGCATCAAAGGAAAATGCTGTAAATTTATTTACTTTTGCAAAAATAGATAATTTCGTTTTTGGGGCCTGATTTATATCTATCGAATGTGTTTCTAATTTTATCCTTTAAGCATTTAACGGCAGTTTTGTATATGTGCACAATTGCTCATCCTATAAATTAAAGAGCACCATATAGCTATTTTAGCACATCAAATGGTTAATTTCTGGATTCCTTTTCTAAGTTTGTACTTGATATTAATTAACCAACAATTTACTTAACAGACTGGAAACATCAGAAGACCCACAAACACATATTGAGCTCATTTCAGACACAAACAGAAAGGGGTTAAACAGACAATACAGCGCGCTTTAGCCATTTTTCATAAATAGCGCCGTCGCAATTTACTTACAGAAGTTGCGCTAATGATAGAAAAACCACAGACATTTAAACACACAGTTGACTTATAAATCAGTACGCATGACAGAAAGAAAGAACAGCTCACAGACTATACTTGAAACAAACCATTTGCAAATACTGTTGTAGGTCATATTTACAAGCAACGCTTTTCAATAGTGTTCCAAAAGGCTGCATAAACAGCTCCACAGACAGATGCATGTCCAAGAAGCAGCGAATGCGCTCAATTCACTAGCTCTGCCTAGCAGAACACCACACAAAATCGTTGTGCATATCTTCATTCGTGAAACTGCGCAGAACGAAGGATCCTTGTTTTGTATTATGTCATATTTTAATTCCCTGGGGATACAAAATCACCAAGGAAGAAATATGTTTTTAAATCTAACCTATTTAGATAGTTCCCACACTATGGTACCTTTCAAAACAAAAAGCAACACATTTTTCCATGTGAGCTTACAAACAGGCATGCCAAAAATACTGCGGAAAACGCAAGTATTATAATCAAAACCAAATGGAGAAATATCTCCTCATTACCTGCCTACACAAATTGCAATTCGCATATCCAAACTTATACAAACCAAAAGCTGGCCAGCACAAATTTCGTAGTTCCAAAGCTACATTTCCAAATTTGCTAAGATCAGGCATCTTATAGCTCACTAATCTAGCTTCAAACTTCAAGGGTTTATCTCTACCAATAAACTCGCAAATATGCGAGACCCTCGGTTTTGGTAATTGCAATGACCAAATCAGAAACCAAGAAACCAACCCCTCGGCTTTGGTAATTGCGATAACCAAATTAAAGACCCAAAGAACCAAAGTACTGGGAGCGACCCACTTATACTTAATTCTTATTCTTAATAATCAAAAGGTTATCCAAATTCTAACTGTCAAGTTCTACATGCCCATACGTCTTTTATAATACTCACGCCAAAAGGGTTCTAATCGGGAGTGACATCTTTTGGAGAGTCAAAGTCAGAAAGATCAGAGATATACTGGGCTGCAGAGACAAAGAATCCCCCAGAACCTCGGTACCTGCTTAGTGGATTTCTGTCCTGTTCTTCCCAGTAGATTTCTGTCCTCTGACAAGATCGCTCCTCCAGATAGTCACTTGTATTGATGCCACGCTGTCGGGCGCCAACTGAAGTACCGGGGAAAATAGGACCCCAGCGGTACCAGGGATAGCACCCTATGACTTCGGGTTATCCTGTTGCTGTAGTATTATAAAAGACGCTCTCATGTCAATGTAACAAAGAAACTGGCAGAAGAAGCTGAAATATGAAAAAGACATCTTTATTAAACATTAAATGAGTGAGACTACGTCGCACAGAAGCCTTAGCAACTGAATGAGGCAGTCTGCAGAACGAAAACCAGTGTTCTCTTTTATAATGCATATTATGCTCTGGGCAACACCGCCCTTCTCTTGCAGTTGGTCATTCACATATTTTACTTCAAAGAACAAGCAGAGTCATGATTGCAATCTCACATTTCAGTTCAGCCAGCCCGCAATTATTTACCGAGCAAGGCTCAGATCCCACATCTGACCCCAATAAACATGAGCATCTCCTGTTTTGAGAAACAGGCCATAAAGCAGGAACAAGCAGGTGCGAAAGTGATTAGCCGGAGGCTTGTGTGCGATGAAAGGACTTTATGGTGTGTCAAGCCCTGATGCTAATCACAGGTGGCCGGAGGAAGGGGAG
Source organism: Triturus cristatus (assembly GCF_964204655.1). Taxonomy (NCBI): domain Eukaryota; kingdom Metazoa; phylum Chordata; class Amphibia; order Caudata; family Salamandridae; genus Triturus; species Triturus cristatus. The sequence goes on from NC_140588.1 coordinate 121,264,950, forward strand.
CTCGTGAGACCGGACTGACCTGGGGCAGCGGAGACCAGCTGCCCAGGTCATGGAGAAGTCAAGCAGAAAGTACATGTATTCTAAAGGCCCGAACTTGCTTATAATGTGTTTGTCTATGTGAGGGCAACTTATAAGATGGCCACCACTCCAAGATGGAACCCACGGAGTCAATGTATAATAACGTATACATAGTGCATTTGGCAATGGGACGTTATGCAAAGCGCTTGTAAATACCGCATTGACCAATCGCGGTTTGCTAAGACATGAAAAAACAGGGGTAGGGCCCTGTCTCCTACGTGGTCCCAAATACCAAAGTACGACATGTGACTCTCTGGAAGTAATAAATGCAAGCCAACTGCCTGCTAGTCCTAGTTAGTTGACCCAGGAACAGACTGCAGGCACTAAATGGTTAGGACAATGAATTGCCAACTTTCTAAAATTCTAAAATCAGAAGTGAGAGTCAAAATCAGACTTCATCATTGAAAAGGATTTAAAATTATAATTACTAAGACCCCAAACATGACATGTCTATCTAGTCCCAAACACAATGTGTCACTTATTTAATGTAATAGGATAACTCAATATTTTTCTATGGAGGAGGAAGACCTCACAATAGTGAAAAACGAATATGTGAGTTTTTCACTATCAGGACATGTAGGGAAATATTCTCAAGGACCTATCGCCGAGTTATCGGCACTTTAGCGCAACCAAAGTCGCGATAAATTTATTGCCCCATTCACAAGCTGGTGCAAACAGCCGATAACACCAGTTTAACTGTGATAGCAGCTGCAAAAGACATCGCCACGGATGAACCAGGCAACTATCGCTAATGAGATGCAGAGTAGACGTTCGCAAGCAAAAAGCAGCGACAACACCACTCCGCAACATTCTCAACGACCAGCCAGATCTGCGATAAGATCACAAAACAGGCGATAAGGTGCGTTAGCAGCAGGAAATTAACACCTGCTCTGACCTGGTGCAAAGTCGGATGACAACCGGAAGCAGCCAAGGGAGCACAGCCCATAGCCAAACATAAAGAACAACAGATGCCCCCGAGCAACTGAACATGCAGCCTGGAACCCCAATAGGGGAACAACACCCACTGCCACCACCCCCAGGACCCTCCCCCTTTGGACACAGATGATGCACATCAACTCCACGAAACCACGAACCAAACAAATCACCTGAAGTTGCACAATCACAACATCTAACATACAGGTGTGGCCAGAAAAAAGGAAATCATACATTCATATCATATGATCCAAATAAAACGTTTATTACAGATTAAACAAAAAACAACAATTCTGAAGAGGCACGGTGGGTCTTCTCTGGGCATTCTGTAAGTCACAGCCTGCAAGACAGAAATACAGAGTAGAAGGTGTGTCATGCGCCCATCAAAGTACAGAGAGTGTGAGCCAAAGAGAGAGAGAGAGAGAGAGAGAGAGAGAGAGAGGGAGAAGGGGAGAGAGAAAGAGAGGGAGAGAGAGGGGGAGGGAAAGAGAGGGAGAGACAATGGGAGGGAAAGAGAAAGAGAGGGAGAGAAAAAGAGAGAAAGAGAGGGGAGAGAAAGAGAGGGAGAGAGAAAAAGAGAGGGAGAGAGAAAAAGAAAGAATGAGAGGGAGAGAGAAAGAGAGAGAGAGTGCCGACACTGCAGACCCAGGCCTCACTGCTCACCTGCTGCCACTGGTGTGTCTCCAACCACAGGCCGGTACACACTGCAGTCCCCAGGTCCCCTATCTGCAACAGTTCACAGAGACATAAGTGGCAGAGTCCATACAGTTGCACATGCCATCATCACTTGCCCGCCCCTGCGCACACAGGCTGCCACACTTCAGCCGCTCCCGCTGCCCAGAGGTGATTGCCCGCCCCTGCTCAACCAGGCCTCACTGCTCACCTTCCAACACCGTCGTGTCTCCAAGAGGACACACCACGTGCCGATTGGAGCACCAAGCCCAGGGTCCGTGACCATGGCACCCTCCAAAGCATGCAGCCCTGCACCGCAGGCCACCAGGTCACACACTTGATTCTGGGTCTTGATTACACAATGACAGAGACCATATCAGTGTACACGGCATCATCGCAGGCTGCACACCCGCTCAGCCCTATAGGTGCCACTAACTCTGTGAACCGCTAGGCAACGCCACGTGGCGGGAGGCCCACACTGCCCACTGGCTCAGGCCTATACTGCGGTCCAGCAGGGCACCTGTGCCTGCCGCAGTGTATCCGGTGCCACCAAGTCTGTGCATCGCAAGCCATGGACCCTATATGATTGAGTCTCGTGGTGCAGACGCCATCATGTCACCCCCGGCACTGTGCAATGTGCTGTGGCAGGGCCATAGGCCCTAATGCAGAAATGAGAACCACACGCAGACACCCAGTTACAGTTTGGAAATGGTGTCCAGCACGTGTGCCAGGCCCTTAATATTGGCAGGGTCGCATGTCCTGTGACGGCTGAGCTGGATGGGTGTGGTGTGGGTGTAAACCAGCTGTGATGGAGTGGCTGTGGCATGCTGACAACTAGACCTGTGAGCAGCAGATCCCGACAGGGAAGAACTGGGACATGTAACGTTGTCCTCCCCCCTGTGAGCGTAAGTGTAGTGGGCTGGCTTGGCATATGCCAGTCCAACGTAGGGGTGTGAACAATGACCCCGGGGCTCTGTGCTTGGTTCTGTTCTGGGCAGGACAAGGAAGTAATGCGTGTGTCCCTGTTGTAGTGTCGGCGCGGCCAGTGCCGCAATCGGCAATGTGTCACCCGTGACCCAAGTCCCACAACATGAGCAACATGGACGTAAGGGGGAATCACTGAACCTACATTCATCCAGTCTTCCACACCTGAAAGATCATAGGCATGACACATCGGTGTGACCACAAATGTTTATTGCACAATCAGTGGAGTTCTGAAGCCGGAGCAGTACAGGGCCATGCAAACCCACTTCACATTGTTGGCCCGTGTAGGGCCAGCCAGAGACCTTCAGGGAATGACAGGTACATCAGAAGAGGAGGAGTTCAGTCCGTAGTCTGATAGCTGTGTCATTGGTAACCAAACAGAATATGGCAGTTCATGTCGAGGTCCAAGCAGCCGCGGTCCGTGGTGGGAGTTCCGTGGGGCGGAAAGGCGGGGCGGGGCAGGGTGGGGGGTACTAAAAACCGGAATATGGATAATTGGAGGTAAGTAAACAATTAAATAAATAAAACGAATTTCGTTTTGCGATGCAGGGCGCGCTACGAAATTCGTTTTATTTATTTAATTGTTTACTTACCTCCAATTATCCATATTCCAGTTCTTAGTAACCCCCACCCTGCCCCTCCCCCGCCCCGCCTTTCCGCCCCATGGAACTCCCTCCACGGACCGCGGCTGGGTCCAAGGTGAGTGTCGCAGAGTGCATCGGGGGACAGTGAAAGGTGATGATGCAGAGGGCAGAACCAAGCAGAAACAAGCCATTTGGCAGTAATGAATGCTATTGCGTTCTTCTGACCACAGAGGCAGATTCATCCGCATCTTCGTCCTCTGCTGTTGCAAGTGCCTCACATGTGGGTGGTGGTGTGCTGTGTCCAGCACTGTGTGGCAGTGACACCTCAGGGGCCGGAGGTGGAATGTCTGCCGCACTGTGTGGCACTGACAAATCAGGGGCCGGAGATGTGGATGGAGTGGTAGCAGCAGCATGCATCAGTACCAGGCCTTGTGACAGCAATGCCATGAGGAGGTTCTTTATGGCATTGAGGGACCCAGCTACCTCTCGCTGATGTGCAGCCATGGCAGCCCCTCTTTCCGCCCACGTCTGCTCCATGTTCTCGAGTTCTCTGGAGGCACTTTTACTAGACAGTTGTTCTTGTTGCAGAGTCAGGACTCTAGCGATGTAAGCTATGGTTCATTGGAGAGCATGGAGTGGACTGTGGGTGTCCGTTAGGGACTGTGAGCAGTCCCTGATGGGACTTAGACACCCACATATGGCGTCTAGATTGTCTGCCATGTGGTCGAACCCCACCTGCACCTGTTCAGCCAGCTTTACCTGGCACCCCAAAACAGGGTGTTGGAAGGCCATGAGTTTGTCGTGGGGGTCCTGGGAGGCAGCAGTGGTGGTGGGTGCTGCCTTCTGTGTGTTCTGTGCAGGGGGTGGGTTCTCCTCATAGCAGCTTGGCCACCCTGCTCCTGGAGGTGGGGTGCGGAGGATCTCCACAAGCTGTTGGAGGGCATCGGAGTTGAAGGTGTGGTGGTCCTCTTCGTCATCAGAGAAGAGAGGTTGGGTCTGCTCTGCAGGAGGTTTTTGATTTCCCCCTTCAATGAGAAGGGGAGATACAGTTTAACATTGTGTTCACATGTATGTTGACGCATTGTACATTTTTACATTCAAACTGAATGACAGTGTACATTTTGACTGTTTGTGGGGAGATGCCTATATGATGTGGGACAGTGAATATTTCGACAACATGACGGATGTGTGTTTGCACTTGTACATTGTCTTCTCACATTTCCCTGCGATGCCATATGTGATTGGCCAGTTTCTGCACACAAGCAGCACCAGTTGTGTCATTTGTTCTGTTGTGGACGTGTTGCAGATTGTGCCACATCATTGTCAATGTTGATGTGCTCTGCATGTGATGAGTGTGTGCCGCATTTTGGGGGAGTCGCCTCTGCAGCTCTGATTTGGCTGCCCCTTATCCCTAACATGCAGTGTACCTCTGACTTCTGTGCTTATACAGTGCTGAGATGTTGCTTACCTGGGTGCATTGGTCTCTTGGTGGGAGATGGGGGTCTGGGGCATGGTTTGTCCGCAGATGTGTTATATTTAATTGTGCATGTGTGCCATTGTTCCCATCTTCCCCCGTCCCCCCGTCACTGGTCGTTACTCACCCTGTTGCTGTTGTGTCTGGTCGTGTTGAGCAGTGTCAGTTCCCCCAACTCCTGCCACTGTGTCCCCACAGATGACTGTGGACACCATTTCCTCCATCTCATCCAGCTCCGCCTGTGGCGCTGGACTCCCACCTCCAGTCTGCATTGCTGCCTTCCGGTTATTTGCGAGTTTCCGCTTGACATCATTCCAGCGCCTCTTGACCTCTTACATTGACCTCTTCAGCACTCCGACTGCATTCACCTTGTCCACGGTGTTCTGCCATATTCCATTGTTATTTCCCAGTGACACAGTGGAGGTGACGAACAGTAATTTATGGTGTTCCATCACCTCCGTTATCAGGATCCTGTTTTCCTGCGGACTGAACCTGTCATAGCCCACGGAGGTGCAACCAGGAAGAACACTGCCTCATAATGTCAACGCGATCCACACCCGAACTACAAGTCCCATGATGCTCGTTGTCGCGACGCTGGTGACGTCAGGACGCCTACGCATCCGAGCGTATGAAGGAGAGCAATGGCGGCGAGAAGTTGCCGATTACTCGACCGTAGAGAGTTGCTGTTTTTCGAGGCTGGTAAGGGTGCTCTGCACCAACTCAGTTTTTCCCCGTAATTTGGTGTTAGTGGCAGCGCGGATCTCTCCGCTTCTTGTGGTGGCATTTTGGGGGTCTTGGCTTGCGCTTCTGAGACTCCGTATTTGGCCAACCGGTGAACGACAGTAAGGCGTCCAAAGAACTCCTGAACACTTCCCTGGATAATATCCCCCTCCTAAGTAGAAGAGGAGGACGTAGCCTTCATAGAAAGCTCTGAGGTAGAGCTCAAGTCCTGAAGTCATACAGGCTTTTGGAATATTGAAATAGAGGTCTTCCCCTGTTGGCGAGCGCTCGGCTGCTCATGCAGGGAAGACGGCGGCGACATCGTCGAAGTTCTTACTCACAGTTTGAACATCTTTCCCTGTTGGCGAGCATTCCACACAGCTCTTGCGGGGAAAGATCTTTTTTTTGGTTCTAGGCGAGGCCGGCTGGCCTTCTCTGCTCTGGGTTGATGCATGCTAAGAAAAGGGTCGTACTTAGCTGAAGATACAGGAATACAATCCCACTATAAACTGCTGATACATTTCAGGAACATTTAACATATTCCAATGGTATAAAGCCTGCTATAATGCTGTGGTATCGAGAGTCATTGTTTATAAGTCGCACAGACTAGAATCTGGTTTGATCAAGTGTGGTTCCTGAAGATAAGGAGAAATTCACTGCAGAATGAACAGTTAATGCTTATGAAATGTGAACCATTGATTTATTGCTGCCTGCTTACTCTTTGTTGCATACCTATTCTCAGACAGAGGGACAGCGAGTGAGCAGGACTTTGGCTCTTCCATCCCCTGTTTCTTTCTACCTTAAGGTAGCTCGAGGTGGGTAGCCCAGATAATAGATGTGTCACAGTCTAGGGGAGATAAATGTAACCCTTGTAATTGCTTTGCCCTTTCCTTTACAGAACCTCAACATATAAGCAAGGGTGTGACCCTATCTGACGTATCAGCAGAGTTGTTATCTTTCTTTTACAGGTATGAGGCAGGATGAGTTAGGCCTTCGTCATACAGGAGTCAGGGGGAGGATAGAACGCACAAAGTAGCCATCTGTGTTATTATTCTTTGTATTGTTGTCGTTTCAGATCTCCCTCCCCGCTGTCCCCTTCCTACCCTTCCCTCACTTGACAACTCCATGGAGTCTGTGTAACACTTATCAGACCGTGGTGGTGTCGAGAGGTGGACATTATATACGACGTGCGATCCTGGGGATTCCTGGCCGCAACAGAACCGCTTCTTCCTACTCTTCTTGTCCTTGCCCTTCCCTGACCCCGAAGTCCCAGGCTGGTCCTCCAGGGGGCTTGTGGGGTTCTGGTTGTCCTCTGCACTTGCTCTGGCTACTTCCATTGGGCTTCGCTGTTGTTTGGCTTTTGTCTGTGTTTTTTTTCCGACTTTTATGGTGCATTTTCCCGAATAACGCGTGGGAATTGCAGGCCAGTGGCTGGTTTTCGCAGATTTTTGTATCGCGATTGACCTCATAGCAGCTTTTTTTGCGTTCGTGTTTCGCATTTTTGCAGTGTCGCGTTGACTTTATCGCAGTCATTTGGCGCGTTATCGTGGGGCTATCGCATGGTGTCACTAGGTAGAGAAAACTACGTTAACACGGAGTTATTTTCCCGCGATAGAGTGCGATGTGAAGAGTTGCGTTAAGCTAAATTTGCAATGGTTATCACACATTCTCGAGAATATCCCGCGTAGACTTAAATGTACATGTTCGCCATTTTAAATATACTGCACCCTGCCCTATGGGCTTGTTTGGGCATGCCCTAGGGGTGACGTATATGTATTAAAAAGAGAGTTTTATGCCTGGCAAGAGGTTTATTTTGTCAGGTCGAATTGACAGTTTAAATCTTCACACATAATGAAATGGCAGACCTGTGACATGTTTTCAGGTACTACTTAAGTGAGTGGGATGATAAGTGCTACAAGCCCACTAGTAGCATTTATTTTTCCAGCCCTGAATATATGGCTAATAGTAACCTATAATTAAATTTAATATGCCAATGAGGTGGAAGCCAATTTTACCATGTTTTAGGGAGTGAGCACAAGCACTTTAGCACTGGTTATCAGTAGTAATGTGTGTAGAATCCTAAGGCCACTAGGATCAAATTCTGCAGTACAGGAGGGAGAAGGCAAAATATCTGAGGGAAGACCACCCAAAAGCTGACAGCTCTAACAGCTATATATCAACCTGTTGTCCTTATCTATGGAAATCAATATGAGAACATTAAGAAGGAATTTTTTAGTAGGATGTTAAACCCTAGGGCAGGTGCTCGCTCGGCAGATGCACATTTGCATAATCTTCACATTTGATTGACTAATTTTAGGCGAGGAACATGGTGGCTGCACACTGACGGGGGCAAGCTCACCGGGAGGAGAGAGGGAGGCGGCAACCTACTGTAATGCGGTGAGGGCCAGTTGAGCCCCTTCTGCCACCTGGCTGGCTTGCGTGGAGTCTGGAGGCATCAGGTGCAACCTGGATGTTTGAGGAGCTGCTCCGTGCCGTGCTACAGAGAGCGAGTCTGCCGTGTTGGAGAGAAGCTGCAAGGGAGCTTCAGTGGGGAAGGACATCCTTCACCCAGACTCCTAGTGGCAGCGTCAGCATAAGTTTTGCAGCCTCTACAAGGAAGAAGTTACAGATTCTACATCAAGGAATGCTGCCATCAGAAGCTGAGAGTAGAAAGCAGCAACAGCTAGGGCAGTGGAGACTGGAGCTTAAGGAGGCAGGACAGGAAAATATATATCCTGCATATACGGAAAAAGGAGATGCGTGCAAGACAACAAGGTAAGCGCTTTGCACTCATGCTCTGGCCAGGTTACGTCCTGAAGCTGATTTTCCCATGGGGGCCCCTATAACAAACATAAGGTAGCAGAAAACCATGATGACGCTCTAAGGATTCAAGCCTTAAGATTGGAAAGTCCATAAAGGCAGTAAAACTGCTCAAAAGTAATAGCAGCTTTAACGTTACATCTGTGTAAGAAAGGGACCGTACGGAGGACAAAACAGGCCAAGAGTCCAAGTATGGAGTCTCCTGTGGGTTCCACAAGCAACTCTAGTGGGGTACCTAGCTCTCCTAGTTTATCTAGTCCACCTAGCTCGCCTAGTAAGGGAATTCTATATACAGGATTTGGGTCAGTGAAAGGAGATTCAACCCAGTGCCTACCGAAAATTAGTATGAAAAATAGGTATAAAGCCCTTGCTAGTTTAGAACAACAGGACCAGATAGAGGAGGGAGAGCAACAGGGGGAAAGCCCTCGATCAGTGATGCTAGCCTTGTCAAAGGAGAGTGAGATAACTGAGGCTCGGACTAAGGACTCGCTCACTGCCATCCTCCTGGGCCTCAAGGAGGAAATTAAGAATAGATTTGAGGTGACAGAGATGAATAAAACAGGGATACAAGCATCCTTTTCAACCCTAACACAGAAGCTGGAGGAGGTGGCCGCAAGAACTAAGGTGAGAGAGGAAGAGGTTGTACTGATTAAAAAGGATGTGCAGAAGAAAACTACAGGATTAGAACTGCTCACCAGACAAAATCAAGGGTTGAAACATGACCTTGAGTGGATCGAAAACCACTCTCTGAGGAATAATCTGAGGATCATGAATGTTCCAGAGGCAGTAGAAGGTGGAGATCTAAAGACCTCAGCATTACTCTGAGACACGGTCCTCAAAGATAGGCCTGATCAATTTGGAGCAAGAAATACAGAGCTACATAGAGATACATTAAAAAGAAACATACTACTACAAAAACCTAGCAAGATCCTGGTAAATATCTTGTCCTATACAGTGAAGGAGGCTATCCTGGGTAGAGCCTTAAAGAAATGCCCTCTTACTGTTATAGATTTTTCCTTTTCTATAAGGTCAGACGTGTGAAAGGCAACGGAGCAGAGGAAATTGGAGCTTGGCAGGAGAATGGATGAGCTCCATAAATTGGAGGCTGAGGTGCAACAAAAATGTCTGTCAATGTTACGTATTATGTGGAAGAATAAGATGTATAACTGTAGATCAACCGAGGAAGTGGACACACTGATTGACTCCATTAAAGTGGATACTAACCTCTGAAGTAATATTTCTGGTGTAGGGGGTAATAGTTTAAAAAGGAGGGAGATACCCCTATACTTTGTAAAGGGATGGGGTGTACATATAAGCAACAAACACAGAAGTCCCTATATCTTAATGCACAAGAGGACAATTACCTCACCCTGGACCGAGTGTCTTGTTATGATGAATAGCAATTCTAACCTGAAACTAAATATATTTCCCCTAAAGGACAATGCCTTACTCAAAAGCACTTATGTATTTCTGCCCATCCACAGTATAAAAGTACAGCACACAATTCCTGTGAAGATTTCTAAACTTGAAACACAAATTATGTTAAAAAGATTTATTAAAAATAATTAAAAATGATTTGTCACAATTTCATTCAAATGAAGCTATTTGCATTCCTCCCAATACAGGTCACGATCTAATTTCATTACACATATAGATAAAAACTTTTTTTAAACATTCGACGCAGTGTTTCAGTGACAATTCGATATTTTCACCTTCTTCAGGACAAAAAGTGTTCATCAAATCTTCTCATTAGCTGGATTATGTTTTCAATTGCATAATCTGTGGGAGATAGAAATCTCGCCACTGTTGGGGCTTCACTGATAGAGCCTCTTTTTATTAATTAAATTAATGAATCCTTTCTCTGTATCCATTAGAGCCACCGTGTTGTTGGGGATCAGGGGGTTGCAAAATAAAACTGGGAACAGATCTCTATCTGGCTATTTCTCTATTTGTAGAGACAGACTGCGTGTATATTCAGTATTGGCAACCGCATTTATAAATTTGCGGTACTGTGCGGACTGTTATTCGTGCCCTTCTCCTGAATGCAGAGGTCGCAGAGACTCAGAAAAGAGCCAGCGAGGATGTTTTAATTAATAACACAGGATCTGCTTCCCTTGCTATGGTCTGGTATACATTCAAAGCTTTTATCAGGGGTGTCTTGAGAAGACAAACAAATTTTAGGAACAAAGCTGAGAAAATCAAATGTATCTCCATGTAGCAAAAAATTGCAGTTTTAGAGGCCAATTTGCAGACAACAGTACATCAGGACAGAGAACTAGCATTGAACTGCCTGGAAGAGATGCAATTTAATTTAAGATCAGGCTGGAGATAAATTATAGGGAGAGATGGCAGGCTAGTTCCCAGAGCATTTTCGAATATGGAGAAAGATCAGGGTCACTTTTGGCATGAAAGGCAAGGACAGAAAGGACTAGGAATAATATAAAAGAGCTGAATATTAACCCCTGAGGGGACACATCTAAAAAGGCAGGAGAGCAGCAGGATCATTTGGTCTCCCTCTTTTCAGCACTATATACAGAGGAGGCCCATCCAGTTCTTGATATTCTACGGAAATGGCTAAAGGAAAGGGAACTTGTCGGACTAACGGAAGAAGGACGGGGATGCTTAGAAGCCCAGAAACATGTTAAGACTGGGAAAGCGGCAGGGCCAGATGCCATTCCAGAAGAGCTATAACAGATGTTGAGGGAAGAGGTTGAGCCCATTTGGGGAAAACTGTTTAACTCAATTTATTTTGAAAATGCCTAGATTCCAGATTCATGAAACAAAACTACACTGGTATTGATTTTAAAACTAGCCAAGGACACCAGGAAGGCAGATTCATATTGACAAGTGCCACTGATAAATTCTGACTATAAAGTATATTGACTGGCAGAATGTCCAAAGTAGCCCTGAAATTAAAACACCCAGATCAAAAGGGTTTTATTCCAGGGCATCAGATCCATGAGCTCAATGAAAAGTGTATTGCATTAATAGACTTGGCCACAACACATTATATCCCATTGTTGGTTTCCTACAATTGATGCTGCTAAGGCGTTTGATAGAGTGTGTTAGGTGTATCTCTGGGAAACTTTGGCGATATTTGGTTTTCGCTTATATTTTATCGTAACTCTCCAGAAATTGTATGAAAATACATCTGCTTGAATTCTATTCAATGGGGTATGGACAAAGAGCTTTGAAATCAGTAGTTGTACAAGGCAGGGATTTATTCTCTCTCCCCACTCTTTGATATATATCGAGCCATTTGAATAATTGCTCAAAAGGGACCATCAAGTTACTCCATTTACCTGGAAGCACATAGAAAATAAGATCGCAAGGTACGCCGATGATCTCATACTTTATACTTCGAATCCCGCTGAGACCATTCCAAGAGTAAAGAAGTTGGCAAAGGAGGTTGGAGCACTATCAGGATATTTAGTCAATACATCAAAGTCAGAGATTAGGTATTGGAATATAAATAATTGGGATGGAGAGGTTAAGTCAGAGATTAAGCAATTAGATATCTCTAAGGTACAGTCTTTGGAGGCTCTTCCAACACTTAACTTTCGAAGGGTGGCAAAGGAGGTTGAGCTATTGTCGACTAGATGGAAGAACTTGCCCTGAACAATTTTATGGGTAAGTAAATTTGATTAAAATGTTAATACTACCTAAACTGACATACCTTTTTAATGGCCTTCCACTACGTTTCCTAGATCAGCTTTAGCTAAACTACAAGAGTTCATGAGTTTTGGGGTTTGGGGGGAGCCAGGCTCTCCTAGAAGATGTTGAGGCGGAGAGTGAGGAAAGGAGGACTGGCAGTTTGAACCTGTATTGCACGACCTTTCAATTTGAGAACTGTAGTATTGCTTCTTGGGACTGTGGCTAGTTCATCTTGGGCGAGGATGTTGTCAGAAATGACCACAGAATGGGGAGCAACAAGGTTTCTTTATAAGTTTGGAGCCCCAAAATCTTTCAAAAAATTGCAACTAAAGGTGTTAAGAGATGCACTTACCTTATGGGTCAAAGTAAGGAAAACTTTGAGAATAAGCTATTACTCTGAGTTTTCACCAATTTGGGTTTTTCCTGGTGTGCCTGAATGTATGTTGAATAATTTAAGTTTCCCCCTGAGAAGGGTAGGGATATTCACCTGGGGGGAGATATTTACAGAACATGGTTTAAAACCTTGGGTTGGGAAATACTCAATGTTAGGACAGGGGGCTCCCTATCAATATTTAAGTATTTTCAGCTTTCTTCTTGGTATAAAAGTGATATCCGAGGATGGAACATCACCTGGGAGGAAGAATCCCCTATGCAAGATGTGAAATCTAAAAGCAGAGAAGTTGCTATGTGGTATTGGAAATTATAATGCGCAGACGATAGGAGATTGCCGGTACCACAGAAGATATGGGAGGAGATGATACCAGGGTAATAACTGTCCAATCTGTGGCATACATCTGTTAAATTTCTATTCTCTATGGTTAAATCGGCCAATTTAAAGTGAAATCATTATTTGACCCTGAATAGATTGTATTGGACACATCAGAATGTAGAAGATGAGGGTTTCTTGAAGCAAATGATGAACATGTTTTTGTGTCTTGTCCAATGCTTGAAAGATACTGGGAAATCGTGAGCAGCGTCATATCAGAAATGATGGGAACAAACATTAAGACGACTCAGATGCTGGTCTTGTTAGGGGTTGATACTACACCAAGGTGTTTTCTTAGTAAGTCTCAGCCATGGTTGCTGTTCTATCTCGTATAGCTGGCAAGAAGAGAGATATGCATACATTGGTTGGACCCAAGCCCTCCCACAGCAATGAGTTGGTTAAAAACAGTTTGTCAGACTTGTAGGTTGGATGTTGGAAGTACTCCAGCTAGAGCAGGTACAATATGCGCTGAGTATATAAGATGGAACGATATCCCGGATTCAGGGGGATGAAAGTCCTGTGGTTTCCCAAGCACATGGGTATTGGTCTTCAGCCAATATAAGAGCACCAGGACCATTGCAAATGCAGTAGGCTGATAGCCATACTCCCCGAATATAACATAGCCTGAATCCGCAGTAGCTATGGTGCTCTGAGGACAATAAAATAAAAAAAAGTCACGTTTGAATGCCTTACACAATTTAATTGCGGTGCAGTGGGATTGAGAAAAGTAAGTGTTCATCACATTATGTGGCAGTCTATTAATAAACAATTTACAAACAGAGTCAAATCTGCTTTAAAGACTGGCTGTGTGGGCTTTCCTTTCTCTTCTTGTGTGTGTCCCTCACCTGGAGCATTGTCTCATTACTGTGTCCACTGCTTACTTTTCAGACACTCCATGGGGCAGATTTATAACGGACTTGCGCCACTTTTACACCGCCGTTGCGTCACTTTTGTGACGCAGCGGCGGCGTAAACCCTGCGCCATGTTGCGCCCCATTTACAGCGAGACGCATCTAGGGAGATGCGTCACGTTGTAAAGCTTGCGCCACATGTGGGCGTACCTGCACGGGGGGGCGTTCCGGCGCAGGAATGCCTCCTAAAAGTGGCTGAGTGAAATCTACAAGATTTCACTCAGTCACTTTGAGGCCCATGCTGCGTCAAAACCCTGCGCCTGCCTGAAGCAGGCGTAAGGATTGACGCAGCATTTCAAAGATAGGGCCCCTCAGAGCATTGCTGGAGCTGCGTCGCGCTTGCGACGCAACTCCAGCAATGCGCATCTGTGCCGTTTTTGCCCCGTGGTGCGCCACATTGTAAATGCGGCGCATCCATGGTGGCGGAGCTGTGGCGCACAATAACTGGCGCATCCCTTCTGATATGCAGGGATGCGCCAGTTATTGTAAATATGCCCCCATGTTTCTTTTCAATTTTGTACTCTATGAGAATGCATGTGTTTTCCATCTGTCTTCCTTGTATACTTCTCTTTGCCCTTCTTCTGTACTTGCCCAAGTGATTCTCCCTCACCCCACTCCATGTTGTGCTTCCACTTCTGTGGTCTGCCCCAGCATAGCTTTTTTGCCCTTATTGTGTACTTCTCCTGCCATCCTCCATGTTGCTTTTGACCCCATTCTTTGTGATCCTTTCTCCCACCAGCACCCTCCCTGTTGCTTCCACCCCCACTCTCCTTCGAGCTTCCTTCCACCAACTTTAAAGAAAGAAATAAATCTTTGGCCCTACTTTTTTTTCATTTACTGATCCAACTTGGATGAGTGAATATAAAGATCTCCACCCATATGCGTTTTGTAGGTTGATGCATGGGTGGTACACTTGCCTGCAAAATGACATGGCCACTGCGGCTGAGTCATAGCACTTTTTTGAAGTGTTTCCTCTTTAGCAAAGCCAATAGTTTCAAAAGGCATGACCTATTGACTTTGCCAATGTGTGTTACCCTCTTGCAAACCTTTTTTTCTGCTAGTGTTTTCCTATGTTTGATTTTCTTTTTTCATTCAGTTTGCATCGTTACCTTATTTATGCAGTCTAATGCCTGTAAAAATTAAAACAAAAAAAATATTGAAAGGTTCCACAGAGATGAACAGTTACCACAGGGTCACCAGCACTAATACACACCCTGCAGCAAGTCAGCTTACTGTGCAGCCCTATGCTAAGGTAAAGGGCTGGAATGCACTGTATTTATGCAATTTGGTTCATTCCTGACCCTACCCCCTGCACTGACACAGTTTCGGCAGCCTATTGTCAACGCAGGTACACTTGCACCATGGTGCAGCCCTACGCCATGCTGTCGTCCACCAAAGTGAAAAGGCAGAAATCCACTGTATTCATGCAATATGCTGCATTTATGGCCTTTCCCTCTGCACTGGTGCCGTTTCGGCAGCTTAGCACCAATTGAAACACTCTTGCACCATGGTGCAAGGCTGCCTGTGTTGTAGGCAGGATTGTTTTTGTGCAGGAGAGGCACATTCCTAATACTTAATAAATAATTCTAACACACATAGAAAGAGGAAAAACAGAGGAAAATTAAGACATTTCTCTTTGTTATGCCTCACCTTGGAGGCGTAAGGTGTTGGTGCTTCGCCAGGTTTACATGCCCTTGTAAATCTAGGGAAGTGTAAAATTCCATGGGTTTTGCGAGGAGAAACCCATCACAATGCCCATAGAGCACCTCTCAAATACAGAGTAAGGTAATGAAGTGATTTGAACTGCCTTGCCGTACTCGATATCTATGAGATCATTCAAAGCCATGCATCGTGTATGAGTCTGTAATTTGCACCGCTGGAGCTTCACAAAAAGTGACTCTCTGTTGGCGCAAGGGGCTCGAAAATATGCCCTGCAGTGTTTAGGCTATGTTAAAAATATATATATATTATCTACTGGCGGTCGCCAGTAGATAGTTATAGTTAGGACCTATTTTCCATAGGAAATCCGCAACATTCTATTCCCAATAAGTCTGGCACCGGTCGACGAATCTTCGCAAAATTTTCCAAACTTTTGGCCAGCTCTGCTCCGCTCCTACCCTGAAGGTTTCGTGGTGATTCATCAAGCAGGGGCCGAGAAAAAAGGGGGGGCCCAAAACGCATTTTCCCAATGCAATTTCCCATAGGATCTGTTGTCGCAACTACAGCCCGAACCGCTGAACGGAATTACACCAAATTTGGCAAAGAGGTAGTCCTCAGTTCAGACTCATGCCTTTTGCATAAATGGTGTGAATCCGTTCAGTAGTTCCTGAGAAAATTAGAGTTAAAAGTACATATATATCTATGGCCGGGGAGGATCCGCGGACCCTACCCGCACCGTAAGCGCACCCTCCCTGAACCGAGCGCGCACCCTCCCGATCGTGCGCTGAATGCTAATTGGCTGTTGAGTGTCTGTCTACATTCGAAACCAGGAACTGTTGGTGGCTATTTTCTGCCTCGGTAGAAGCAAGGCTGAAGAAGCAAGGGGAATAAGTGTGTAAAACATATGAAGGGGGCAGAGTGGAAATACTCTGACCCTCTAGAGGTGCTTAGGGGGTCCCAGAAGGACCCCCTGGGGCCTCCTTTAAAAAAAAAACGGTAGAATGCGCGCACAGTGCGCGCATTCTAACGCGTTTGGTGCACGGATCCTCCCGCGTTGGGTGCGCAGATCCAAGGAAAAAAATTTGAAAAAAGACAAGAAATCATTGGTTGTATGACAACTTTCTACACTGAAAGGTAGGGTGTATATTTCTGTTTTTTAAAGGCATGATTCTTATTGGTTAACAAAAACTGATTGTAAGGAACATTATATATGATAAGCTGATATGTTGAAAAGTCAAGCACACTTGCTGTCTTGTTTAGCAACATTGTGTGCTGAACTTGTGGCCTGTGTGCTCAGTGCAGTGTTCCATGACCTGTTTCTATGGTAACAGGCAGAAGGCAGATTGGGGGAAGGGTTGAAATGTATTTCTGTTGGAAAGGGTTGAAATGTTTAACCAATAGAAATGTGTGTTTGCTTTTGAGTTTATGTGTGAAGGATTGTGATTTAATGTTTACATGTATATGTGTGGAAAATGAAAGGGAAACTTGTCCATTCTTTGTTTTTGCTGAGAGGTTCACAGTGTAGAGATTCTGTAAAAGAAAATATGGTGAGTGACTGATATACTTCTTAATCTACAAAATAATTTGAAAGAGGAGTTATTTAATTGTGAGGGGATGTATGTAGACTATTTTGATTTTAATCAGACTAATGTATTTCTCCGGCTAAAGTGTAGGGAGTACTTTTTTTCTCTACAATCTTATTGACAGTGTGTGTGCATGTAGAAACCATTCTGTGATAAGCATTTGTGTTTTTCATGTGTTTGCAGACAGATAACTGTGCTGTTTTTATATTTTGGTAGAATTGGAAACCAGTCATTGTTTATAAATTTGTGAAATGAGTTATGTTTCTATATTAAAATGTAGTACTCCATCTAGATGAAGAAATGTGTTTTGGTATAGTGCAAGGGATAGTGTTGTTTGTCTAGAATCACACAGTGAGTATGTGTGCATTTGGGAACCACTGTGAGAGAAGCATTCAATCAATCAATCAATCAAGCATTTATATAGCGCGCTACTCACCCGGAGGGTCTCAAGGTGCTGGGGGGGGAGGGGTTCATTACTGCTCGAAAAGCCAGGTCTTGAGTTGCTTCCTGAAGGAGAGATGGTCCTTGGTCAGCCGAAGGTGGATGGGGAGGGAGTTCCAGGTCTTGGCTGCCAGGTAGGAGAAGGATCTTCCTCTGGTGGTGGCTCTGCGGATGCGTGGTACGGCGGCGAGGGCGAGGCTGGTCGACCGTAGCTGGCGGGTGGGCGAGTAGAAGGTCAGGCGAGTGTTGAGGTACTTGGGGCCCAGGTCGTGGAGAGCCTTGTGTGCGTGGGTGAGGAGTCTGAATGTGATCCTCTTGCTGATGGGTAGCCAGTGCAGGTCTCTCAGGTGGCTGGAGATGTGGCTGTGTCGGGGGATGTCCAGGACGAGTCATGCGGAGGCGTTCTGGATGCGTTGGAGTCTTTTCTGAAGTTTGGCTGTGGTTCCGGCGTAGAGGGTGTTCCCGTAGTCCAGTCGGCAGGTGACGAGTGCCTGGGTGACCGTCTTCCTGGTTTCGGTGGGGATCCATCGGAAGATCTTACGGAGCATGCGTAGGGTGTTGAAGCATGATGATGAGATGGCGTTGACTTGTCTGGTCATTGAGAGGGAGGAGTCCAGTATGAAGCCCAGGTTGCGTGCGTGGTCCGTTGGCTTGGGAGTGGCGCCCAGGGCAGGGGGCCACCAGGAGTCGTCCCAGGCGGAGGGCGACGATCCCAGAATGAGGACTTCCTTCTTGTCTGAGTTCAGTTTCAGGCGGCTGTTCTTCATCCATTTGGCGACGTCTTTCATCCTTTCCTGGAGGCTGGTTCTGGTGGTGGCGGGGTCGTTGGTGAGGGATAGGATCAGCTGGGTGTCGTCGGCGTAGGAGATAATGTTGAGGTTGTGTTGAAGTGCGATGGCTTCAAGGGGGCTCATGTAGACGTTGAAGAGTGTTGGGCTGAGGGATGATCCTTGTGGGACGCCGCAGATGACTTCGGAGGCCTCGGATCTGAATGGGGGCAGGCGGACTCACTGAGTTCTTCCGGCAAGGAACGAGATGATCCACTCCAGTGCCTTCTCTTGGATCCCAATGTTGTTGAGGCACTGTACTAGGGTGCGGTGGCAGACAGTGTCGAACGCTGCCGAGAGGTCCAGGAGGATGATGGCCGCTGTTTCCCCATTGTCAAGCAGGGATCTGATGTCATCGGTGGCTGCGATCAGTGCGGTCTCGGTGCTGTGGTTGGCTCGAAAGCCGGATTGCGAGGGGTCGAGGGATCCGTTCGTCTCGAGGAAGGCGGCGAGCTGTCTGTTGACGGTCTTCTCGATGACTTTGGCAGGAAAAGGGAGGAGCGAGATGGGGCGGAAGTTCTTGAGGTCGGTGGGGTCCACTGTTGGTTTCTTGAGGAGGGCGCTGAGCTCGGCGTGCTTCCAGCTCTCCGGGAAGGTGGCGGTGTGGAAGGAGGTGTTGATGATGTCCCGTAGTTGGGGTGCGATGATGGAATCGGCCTTGTTGAAGACGTGGTGGGGGCAGGGGTCGGCAGGTGATCCGGAGTGGATGGTGTTCATCGTGCGGGTGGTGTCTTCGGTGCTGACTGGGGTCCAGGTGCGGAGTGTTGTGGTGGGGGGCATTGGTTCGGCGGTTGGGTGCGTGGTTTGTGCGCCGAAGCTGTTGTGTATGTTGGCGATCTTGCGATGGAAGAACGAGGCGAGTGAGTTGCAGAGGTCTTGTGAAGGGGTGATGTCGTTGTTTCCGAAGTTGGGGTTGGAGAGCTCTTTGACGATGCTGAATAGTTCCTTGCTGTTGTGGGCGTTGTTGTGCAGTCTTTCTTTGTATGCTGTCTTCTTGGTGGTGCGGATCAGCTGGTGGTGCCTGCGGGTGGCAAGCTTGAGGGCGGTCATGTTGTCTGTGGTCTGGTCGTGGCGCCAGGCTTTCTCGAGTGTGCGGCAGTTCATCTTGGAGTCCTTGAGCTCGTCGGTGAACCAGGGGGCTTTCTTGCTGCCGGGTCTGCTGGGAGGGTTCTTCAGTTAAGCGAGGTCCTCGGCGCAGGCGGTCAGCCACTGTGTGAGGTTGCTGGCTGCTTCGTTAGGGTCCGTTGTGCTGGCGGGAAGGTTCCGGCTGAGGGAGGTGGTGAGCTGTTCGGCGGTGACCTTGCTCCAGTTCCAGCGAGGAGCCTGTTGCGGGCGGTGGTGGGTCGTAGTTTTCCTGAAGCTGAAGTGGATGCAGCTGTAGTCGGTCCAATGAAGTCCGGTAGAGTGGCTGAAGGAGATGTGTTTGCTGGATGAGAAGACGGGGTCAAGCGTGTGGCCGGCGTAGTGGGTGGGTGTGTTCACCAGTTGCTTGAGTCCGAGGTTGGTGAGGTTGTCCAGCAGGGTGGTGGTGTTGCAGTCCTTGTTGTTCTCCAGGTGGAAGTTGAGGTCCCCTAGGAGGATGTAGTCAGCGGAGGGGAGGGCGTGTGGGCTGACGAAGTCGGCGATGTCTTCGCTGAATTGTGTGCGTGGTCCCGGGGTTCTGTAGATGAGGGTGCCTCTGAGGGTCGTCTTGGGGTCGGTGTGTATCTGGAAGTGAAGGTGTTCGGCGGCGGTGAAGGTGTCGTCGGAGTTGGTCGTGATGCGGATGGTGTTCTTGTGTATGATGGCAATGCCTCCTCCAGTTCAGGTGACGTGGTCCCTCCGGGAGATCTTGTATCCGCCCGGGATGGCTGTGGCGATGTCGGGCGCTGAGGAGGCGTTCAACCAGGTCTCTGTGAGGAAGGCGACGTCTAGCGATGCTGCGTCGAGGAGGTTCCAGAGCTCGATGGCGTGTCTGTGGATGGAGCGGGCATTGAGCAGGATGCACTTGAGGTGGTTGTGGCTAGTTTGCATCGGCTTGGTGGGTGTGGTGCAGGTCCGGAGGCAGGTGAAGTTGCAGGCCTGGCAGGTGAAGGGTCCGTGGGTGCGTTTCGGGGCAGCCTGGTAGCAGACGGGGTTCCGGCCGGGTTTGAGTGCGTTGAGGGTTGCAGCATCGTAGGTCCGTCGTGTGGGCTGGCTTCGACGGGCACCAGGGGTCCTGGCGCTGGGCGCGGTCCGGTCGCGGACGGGCGAAGACGGGCTTGCCTTGGGCGCGCCTTTGGCACGCCAGCGGCGCGTCCGCTGCGCACGGCCGCTGCGCGGCCTCCATATAAGTGGGTGTGGGAGGGAGGAGCAGCTGGGAGGCGGGAGCGGGGTGGCGAATGGGAACGGCGGGGGGGCGGGGCCGCAGGGAGCAGTGGCGGGAAGCAGAGGTCGAGGCGGGAACTGGGGGGGCACAGAAAGCAGAGGGGAGCGGGGTAAACAGTTACGGGATACAAAATGCAAAGGGGGAACGGAGGGAAAAACAGATGCGGGATACAAAATGCAAAGGGGGAACGGGGGAAAAAACAGATGCGGGATACAAAATGCAAAGGGGGAACGGGGGAAAACAGATGCAGGATACAAGTGCAAAGGGGAACGAGGGGTGAAACGGCTGACACGACACAAGTACCAAGCAGGAACAACAGTGGTCAGACCGCAGCTACAGCGCACAGCTCAGGGAGGGTCACGCGGTGGCTAGGGGGGCGACCTACCTGGTGACAGGGTCAAGGGTCGGTAACATTGTGGATTTGCTGATAGATAACTGTTTTAAAACCTGTCATGTTGTCAAGTTTTAGTAGCATTAGAAGCCAGTCTTTGCTTATGCATTGATAAAATAAGTCATGCTTTCACACTAATGTGTTGTACTTTAATATGTAGATTGTGTGTAGTCTCCTTACCCCTTGCACAGTAGTGAATGAGTTTTGGTAAGCTGCTAGGGATAGTGTTGCTTGTCTAGAATCACACTGTGAGTCTGTGTGCATTTGGGAACCACTGTGAGAGAAGCATTTGGTAACATTGTGTATTTGCTGACAGATAATTGTTTTAAAACCTGTCTTGTTGTCAAGTTTTAGTAGGATTAGAAGCCAGTTTTTGCTTATGCTTTGATTAAATGAGTCGGGCTTTGACACAATAGTGCAGTCCTGAAATATGTAGATTGTGTGCAGTTCCCTTATCACTTCCACAGTAGTGAATGATTTTTGGTAAACTCCTAGGTATAGGGGTTGTTGTCTAGAATCACACTGTGAGTCTGTGTGCATTTGGGAACCACTGTGAGAGAAGCATTTGGTAATATTGTGCATTTTCTGGCAGATAACTCTTTTATAACCTGTCATGTTGTCAAGTTTTAGTAGCATTAGAAGCCAGTCTTTGCGTATGCGTTGATTAAATGAGTCATTCTTTGAAACTAATGTGCTGTACTTAAATATGTAGATTGTGCGCAGTACCCTTACCTCTTCTAGACTAGTGAGTGAGTTTTGGTAAACTGCTAAGGATAGTGTTGCTTGTCTAAATTCCCATTGTGAGTCTGTGTACATTTGGGTAAGGATTGTGAAAGAAGTGTTTGCTAACATTGTGTATTTGCTGACAGATAACTGTTTTAAAATCGGTCATGTTGTCATGTTTTAGTAGCATTATAAGCTAGTCTTTGCTTATGCATTGATAAAATGAGTCAGGGTTTGACACTAAAGTGCAGTACCATGTACTATTCTCTTCACTGTGCCAGAACTGAAAATTTAAAAGTTTTACCCTGGCACTGTCCTAGCAGTAGTCTGATGATTTAATCAGTTTCCAAGTACTCATGTTGTGAACCATACATTACCACATAGACTGCTTCAAATGTCTGTGCAGTATGAATGCAGTCTTCTAACATACTCTACACTTGTCTTTCACATCTTCAATTCCCTAGTCAGTATCCATACAGTCCAGCAAACATCCTGTCACTCCATTTGCACTCCTCTAGTGACCCATTCAGTACCAAGTACTAATCCATTGACTGTGTCAAAAGCCAACCACTTATAAATTCCCCCAGGCACTCTCCTTGCTGTACCCTAATCATTCAGTCAAGTCCCAAGTACTCATGCAGTGAGCCAGGCCTTAGTACATGGACTGCTTCAAATGCCTATTCACTATGCATGCAGGCCTCTAACCACCTACACAGTTGTCTTTCACACCTTCAATTCCCTAGTCAGTATTCATACACTTCTAGCAAACATCCTGTCACTCACCCAGTGTGTCTCCTTACAGTACTGTAATCATTCAGTCAGTTAGCATGCAGTCTTTTAGTGAGGTAGGCTTTAGGGCATGAACTGCTTCAAAGTAGTATGCACTATGCATGTAGTGTTTTAACCATCTTCACACTTGTGGTTCAGGGCTATAGTTTCTTAGTCAGTTTGTATATAAGATGTGTTTGTACAGTAATGGAATAGTATACATTTGAAAGTTATTAATATACATTTATTTGTGATTCTTTTTTACAGATACAGAACAGGAGTGTTTCTCATCTGTTTGCACTCTTCTCGTGCAAGATTGTTTGGATGAAGGGTCCTTCGGTGTTTCATCATACTTGCCGTGCCGTACAAGTATTTCTTTTTAGGATCCCCTTGCAACAGAACTCTTTTACATATCTTGCACGTGACGAAGGTGGCATTGATCTTTGCTTGCCCCTCGGGAAAAGTAAAACATTTCCACACCACTGAAGGAAAACGTTGTGGGCGTGATGCGTCCTCCAAAAATTCATCCTTAGATTCGGTGAATATTTTAAAGTGACAACATTTACAGTTTTTGTAACTGAAACTTATAAACTTTGTTAGCTGTAAGCATTTTATATATCTGTGATTTGTATCTTGTGGTATTTTGTTGAGAATAGCATAATGTTTTTTTTTTTAACAATCTTTATGATTGGTTTTCTTTTTGCCCGCTGTTAAGTGATGAGTACGATTGAAATCACTATTTTTAGTGAAATTTAATATATTCTGAGAACAGCAAAAAAGGCAAACAAATTACTTTGTGGAAATTATGCTGTGTTGTAAAAAATTTATTATTACATGTTATAATTTTTTTTTCTTTTCTTTCACAGATCCAAATTAAAAAATAGGCAATTTATGTGAATTTAGATTGCAATGAAAATCTGAAAAAAATGTATACCATATTTTATTGCTATTACTGGGAAGGTAAGTTTAACTAAGTCTCAATATGCAGAATGAGGAGGTCTGCAAGAAGCTACAAAGTTGAAACACCTTTCTAAAAATACTCTGTTTATACCTATGTAGTTTTGAAATCTGACCATAATCAGATATCATGTGACCTGCAAAAAAAGAGATTTGAGGGGTTCATAATATTTCCCAATGTAGCTATTGAAGGACCGTAATTATTTCAATCATTCTTCTTTGAACATCTTTGCAGACAAAACTCTGTGCTTACCTTCTATCATTCACAAGGAATATTTAAACTGGAAATATGTCACTTTTTGTAACATAGTTATTGCGCAAGACACTCTTTCATATTTACAAAGAGAGGAAAAGGCACTCTGTGTACTTTTTATACTCCATGTAAATACAACCTCATCATGCACACCAGTTTGCGTTAAAAGGGTGTTCTATAAGTGTTGTTGTACATGGTTGCACTGAATACTCATAGAACAAGACACATGTCTAGATTTGTCAGAAATCATAAAACTTGATTTGTGTGTGAATGCTGCACCATTCTAAAATTGGTGTAGGAAAGCACAACAAGGAGAATTGTTTTCATTTCTCCACATTTGTACATCTTCAATGCATGCTAAAATGCTCAGCATACATTGAAGGAGAAAAATGCCTTTACTGATTGTTTTTGTGCAGGAAGGTGTGTCTTCCTACACAAAAACAAACAGCACATGACACAGATATCCTTGCACTATGGTGCAAGTGTGCCGGTGTCACCACATGGCCGCAGTTTAAGCAGCCGTGCAGAGAGAAGCATAGATTTGCAACATATTTATGTACATATGTTGCATCCCTGTGCTTCGGAACTACTACAGCTCACTGTAGTTAATGAGGTTACTGTGTGATGCTGTAGCACTTCCTTATAGTTCTGCACTCATACATTCACCATACGCTACTAATGCATTTGTCCAGTCAATTACGTACTACACATACATTCATCTAAACTTTCACAGACAAACAAACAAATATAGCTCTTTTTTTAAACCAGGAAAGTTAGTTCTTAGAAGAACTTTTCTTTTTCTTCTTTTTTTTTTTTTCTTTTTTTTTTTACTTTTTGGAACAATTTTGTTATTTTTTTCAAAAGGTAAAAAAGACAACAGGAGGAACAAAACAGTCAACTTCTGCAAAAAAAAAAATAAACACAAATTTAGCACTTGTGGTTTTGCTGCGCTCGGCAGATTAGTTCAATTGACTGCTCGCCGTAACATAGTAGTTTGTTGCATTTAATGCAACTCATTTTTAGTTTTCCAAATTCTGGACGTATGTCCGGGTGAGTGCTTGATGGTGATGCTGCAGAAGTGCTTGCCACTGCTGGCTGAGGCTGCTGTCGGAGTCTTCTGCATTCCTGCTTGGCCAGGTTCACGGGATGCAGAGTCTTCAGGTGTTTTAACATACTCGCAGTCCCACAAGAGTATTTTTTTGATAGATCTCCTCTGGAGAGCACTCTTTGACATATTTTACATGTCACTTTGGTTGAATTAGTTTTATTTTGTCCTTCTGGGAAGGTAAAAAATGTCCACACCACAGAGGTGTATCTTTCTGTGCGTGGAGGTTCCACAACAAATTCCTCATCGGACGAATGGTCTGATTCTGATGGTGGCTGCTGTGCAGAAGCCATTGTCTTCAGAAAAATTGCAGCTGTGGAAATCTTCCCCAAAAAGTTTCTTCTAGTTATAAGGTGTGAGATGTTCCTCCAAAGAAGCTCAAAGAAGAATGATTGAAATGGGTGGGGTCTTTCAATAGTTAGAATAGGAAGTGTAATGAACCAATCAAATCGCTTTTTTGCAGGTCACATGGGATCCGCGCACCCTGCGCTTCTGCATCACGCCCCAGCGCGCTTCCGCGAAATTCAATTAAAAAGAAATATAGGATTAGATGTAAAAATATATTACTTTTAAGACTAGTTTAGATTTTGTCTTCAATTAATATTCACATGAAATACATATATATATGTTTTTTAATGTTAAATATTTCACCGGATCCGCGCACCCATCGCGTCATACATGCATATGACGCATCGCGGAAGCGCGCATCGCGGAAACGCGCATGCGTCGCGTTACGTTCATCGTACGTGTCGCGTATAGGCTTGGAGTGGCGTACCGGTCGCATTGGAAACACGTACCCAATGCATACCGTGCACAGATGCTTTCGTGTAGGGATCGAGAACGGTGCGCATAGGGTGTGCGAATCCCCAAAAAATGGAGAAAAAAATTTAAAACATTACGGGGCAGATTTATGTTTGACTTGCGCCTCAATTACGCCGCCGTTGCGTCACTTTTGTGACGCAGCAGCGGCGCAAATCCTGTGCCATGGTGCAGGGTATTTACAACGTGACGCATCTGGGAGATGCATCACGTTGTAAAGCCCTGCGCCACATGTAGGCGTTCCAGGGCAGAGGGGGGCGTTCCGGCGCAGGAACGCCTCCTAAAAGTGGCTGAGCGAAATCTACAAGATTTCACTCAGTCACTTTTGAGACCATGCTGCGTCAAAACCCTGCGCCTGCTTGAAGCAGGCGTAAGGATTGACGCAGCATTGTGAAGATAGGTCCCCCAGAGCATTGCTGGAGCTGCGTCGCGCTTGCGACGCAACTCCAGCAATGCGCCACTTTTACGGCACAGATGCGTGATGCATCTGTGCCGTTTTTGCCCCATGGTGCGCCGCATTATAAATGCGGCGCATCCATGGTGGCGGAGCTGGGGCGCAAAATAACTGGCGCATTCCTGCTGATATGCAGGGATGCGTCAGATATTATAAATATGCCCCTACGTTTTGAAAATATAGTTTAAAAATAGTTTTAAAAATATAAAATACCAAATAAAAACAAATGATAAAAGAATTAATAGAAAAAATAAGTAAAAAAAATGGTGATAAAATAGTATTTCAAAAAATTTTTAAAAATATAGAAATCCAATGAAAATCATTAAACATGATATCTTTAGAGATAAGTTATAGATAGGAATTAGCATTTAAAAAACCTTTGAAATTCACTGAAAACAACATAGGTTTCATGCACGTTATAGTTAGGAATTGGCATTTAAAAAAAACTTTGAAATTCACTGAAAAAAGCAAAGGTTTCAGGGCGTTATAGTTAGGAATTGGCATTTAAAAAACCTTAGAAATTCACTGAAAAAACCATGGGTTTCACACACGTTATAGTTAGGAATTAGCATTTAAAAAACCTTAGAAATTCAATGAAAAAACCAAAGGTTTCAGGGGTGTTATAGTTAGCTGGACTTTTCACTTGTACAAAACCATTGAAATTCCCCCGTTATAGTTAGTTCAGCTAACTATAACTCGCGCGCCCGCAATGCACTGATGATGACATCACATATTACATCACTCATGACATGGTCAGTGACATTACTGAGATGTCATCAGTGATGTCATGAGTGACAGAGAGCTGCGTTGCATAGAGGTGTAAAAAGGGGTGGGCCTTTTTATTTTTTTTATTCTTTAGGAGGGGGCTGCGTTGCCCACCTCCTCAGGCCACTTATGGCCCCAGGGACCCCATCCCCCGGGGCCGGCCTTTGTTTTGTATTATTTAAAAAAAAAGATATATTTATAGAAACACCTATGACATGCTGGACAAACCGTATGTACCTATCACCATGATGATTTGCGTGATATTCATTAAAAGGCGACTATGCATAGAATGAATCCACATGGAATGTATTTACACCGCTAGTGAAGCTCTGACGTGTCTGACGCCCTACCGTGCCTAATTCCGGCACCCCCGCCGGTGGTACTCTACAAGTAGACACCCTTGTCATTTATTTATACAAACATGGGTAGCTATTGAAGGGCACATTTAATATACACGCACACATCCACCGCCGAATGTGTAATACTTTTTATTTTACTCTCTGGAAAGGAGACGAACCTCACTTGAGAGTCACAGCGTGCTCCTGGCTGAGCCCAATGCTGTGTTACACCCACCAGTGCCCACCGAGTGCCTCACACCTCTGTGTTGTATTCCACCAGCTAGTGCATATGCTATGACACTCTCTAGCCCATGTGCACTGTAACACCACCCCGTGAATATGTCATGCCACACTTGCCTTCGCACGGGTTATATTGCCCCATCTAACGTGCCTTCCTCGATGCCTATATTATAACGCACAGCGCTACGCCATACATATTACAATCTGGGATCCATATCTTTGTCACAGTGCATATGCAATGTTACACTCCCCAGCACATATTTTATATTACAACTTTAGAGACTAGTTAGGTTACACATCACAGCCCTGTGAATATTACACTCCAAGGCGCATATCGCATAGCACGTGCTAGTGCCTGTGCTATCTCGCGCTCTCCAATGAATCTGTCATTGCGCACAATGTATTGCATATTATATTTCACGCCCCGGTTCATCTTATATCACACTTTTTGGTGCATTGTTTATACCATATACTATATCTAGTTTTCATTTTCAATCGTGCTCTCAGGACTATGTTCTATATAACACTGCGTCCACCTACCCTTTTCACGGGCATTACATTTTGCGATGGGGGGTGGAGGGTCAGGGTGTGTTTCTGCCAAGTGAGCCCAGAGTCACTGTCACAGACGTCCTCTTCTTCCTGAATAAAAGTGAGATTATGTTGCATACTTGTTCATATTTTAAGTAGTTCGCACAGACACTCATTTTAGAAACAATAAAGTTCCTAATACCCACCTTCTCTGAACAGTTAGCTTGCTGCCCCATCCACCTCCTTCCTATCCACTGTTGTCTGAATCCATGGACTAGCCTCCTCCCTCCTGCCATGCATGGTCTGATGTGCTGCCACTGCCCTACATTTAGCATGATGTACCAGTCCACTCCTCCTGCCCTCCATTGCCCAATTCTATGGCCCATCATTATCCTCCTGTTTAGTTTCTGTGCTTAGCTTGCTGCTCCTATTCTCCTCCCCCCTGCCCTCCGATGTCTTTGTGCATGCCCCTGCTCCATCCTTTTTGCCCACCATGTTCCATGGACCAGCCACTCCTATCTACTCTGAGTGTTCTGTTGAGCTGCCACTCCCCTCCCACCTGCCTAGCACCACCAATGCTCATGTAAAGCACTCCAATATCTGACAAGTCTGCACTATATAAAACTGCAAATACACAAAAAAATTAGTGTTTTGCACACTTCTGTCATTGAGCTATACTTGGGTTACATCTGGGTGATATTTGTGCTACATTTGGGCTCTTTTGTCTCTGGTGGCCATCTTGGGAGATTTATTTGTTATGAAGTTTCCTAATTTCCTCATTTACTGCAGTCTCCTCAGTGGGAATACTTTCAGTTTTTTATTTTGGTTCCATCAAGAAGGCATTCAGATGTGTCACACATTTGCCATAAATTCTGAATGTTAGCACTCTAGTTGCTCATTAGATCACTGTAGTAAAACTACTGCTCACCAGGGAAGTCTGCTGCTGGTATTCAAAGTGCATGTTTCAGTCTGCATGTCAGAATTTTTTTATGAAATAGAAGAGTATCTGAGAAGTCAAAATGTGCCCTAATTTTTCTTTCTGCAGAACTTATCATAATTTCTATGGCGAAATGAACCCCCTCATTTTGTTTCTTTGTAAATTAAATGTTTTAAGTGTTATCACTTTATTCCAATTAAGATGGCTTCAGTTGTGCCATACTTTTGTCATAAGTAAGACTGTTAGAGCTCTAGTTGTTCGTTAGAACACTCTGGGACGTTCTGTCATTGGGCTATACTTGGGCTACATCTGGGTGATATTTGGGCTACATTTGGGCTCTTTTGTCTCTGGTGGCCATCTTGGGAGATTTATTTGTTATGAAGTTTCCTAAATTCCTCATTTACTGCAGTCGCCTCAGTAGGAAATACTTTCAGTTTTTTACTTTGGTTCCATCAAGAAGGAATTCAGATGTGTCACACATTTGCCATAAATTCTGAATGTTAGCACTCTAGTTGCTCATTAGGTCACTGTAGTAAAGCTACTGCTCACCAGGGAAGTCTGCTGCTGGTATTGAAAGTCCATGTTTCAGTCTGCATGTCAGAATTTTTTAATGAAATAGAAGAGGATTTGAGAAGTCACTCAAAATGTGCCCTAATTTTTATTTCTGCAGCACTAATCATACTTTCTAAGGCAAAATGAACCCCCTCATTTTGTTCCTTTGTAAATTAAATGTTCTAAGAGTTAGTACTTTATTCCAACCAAGATGGCTTAAGGTGTGCCATACGTTTGTCATAAGTAGGACTGTTAGTGCTCTAGTTGTTCTTTAGAACACTCTGGGAAGCTGCAGTAGAACACAAAGAAATCAACTGACAGTCTCTGCCCTTGTTGGATGTACATGTTTTACTGAGAATGTCAGACTTCATTCTCACATGACTGAGAAAGATAATGTGAATTTACTGAAAATATGCTCTCAGTTTAGCTTATAGATCACCTTCCAAACCTCTGTGGGAAAAGCATGAGAAAATAGTTTTCTCTCAAACATGATTCATGATATCACAGCAGAAGGCTTTTTCACATGGTAAAATCACATTACAACACACCACAATTCCTAAAATGCGTATGGTACCATCAACAAATAATTTCAGATGTCATCAGTGATGTCATCAGTGATGTCACTGACCATGTCATGAGTGATGTAATATGTGACGTCATCAGCAGTGCATTGCGGGGGCGCGAGTTATAGTTAGCTGAACTAACTATAACAGAGGAATTTCTAGGGTTTGTCTGGGGAAATGTCCAGCTAACTATAACGCCCCTGAAACCTATGGTTTTTTCAATGAATTTCTAAGGTCTTTTAAATGCCAATTCCTAACTATAACGCCCCTGAAACCTATGGTTTTTTCAGTGAATTTCAAAGGTTTTTTAAATGCTAATTCCTAACTATATCAGGCCTGAAACCTATGGTTTTTTTTAGTGAATTTCAAAGGTTCTCTAAATAACAATTTTGAATGTTTTAATTGTCATACTAATTTTTTTGATACTGATTTACTACATTTTTTAAACTATTTATTTTTAGATATATAATTACATTATAATTACATTATAAATTACAATACAAAATATACTTTCTCAGAATGAATTACTTTAGTTTAAATACTTGGCAAATAGGCAACAGACTTTTAAGTACAGTAGTTACAGTTGTTGCAATGGGCAACACAATTTCAAACACAAAGCAACATTGAGCTCAATGTGAATTTCTAGTTAAATGCAATTAGTTACTTTATGGATTACTTTTCTAACCACAAGTCTGGATCCTAGATTCAGTCCTTGGACATCTCCTGTAAACAGTTGAGTAAAAGCGCTTTGGTTACGGTAGGGATTTTTAAGAAATATTATTGTATTTTAAAAGTTAACACTTAGAAACTTTTTCCCATAGAATCACCAATGTTATCCTATGGCAGAAAATTCACTTAGCAGGCGAGTAGTGTTATAGTTACTTTTTCTTACTCAGTGGTGGATCCTGGATCTAGCACTGGCCAACCTCCTGTAAACAGTTGAAAGAATGTGTTTAAGTCATACAGATGATTTTTTAGGAATATTTTTAGTTTGTGAAAATAGACACTTAGAAACTTTTCTGGTGAAAACCACACAATGGATTCCTATGGAAGGAAATACAAGTTACTGGTAAGTACGCTTAGAATTACTTTTCAGGGTCAGTGCTGAGCTAAATGATGCAGCCCTGGGTTCTTTCCTGATAACAGGTGAGTAAATCGGAATTCGTAGTTCGGCTGATTTTAGAGGAATATTCGTACATTTAAAAAATGGACTGAAAATATTTGTACAATGGTGAAGGAAGGGGGAGGGGCCTGAGGTGACGTGTGCAAACACGCCCTGTGGCGCATTTTAAGTTGGGGCATTATTTCCTCTTCAATCCTGAGGTCCCCTGGGGGCCAACTAGCCCACCAGGTACCTCCAGTATGCGCCAGGGAGCTGCATTGCAGAGAGGTATTCACAGGCCACGCCCCTTTTTACAACACTCTGCAACACAGCTCCGTGGCGCTTACTGGAGGTACCTGGTGGGCTAGTTGGTCCCCTGGGACCCTCAGAATTGAAGAGGAATTAATTCCCCAACTTAAAAAACGCCACAGTGCCTGTTTGCACAGATCTCACCTCAGGCCCTGCCCCCTACCTTCACCACTGTGCAAACGCACCCCGTAGGGTGTTTTAAGTTGGGGGATTAAGTCCCCTTGAATCCTGAGGTCCCCTGGTGGACAACTAGCCCACCAGGTACCTCCAGTATGCGCCAGGGAGTTGCCTTGCAGAGAGGTCTTCAGAGGCCACACCCCTTTTTACAACACTCTGCAACGCAGCTCCGTGGCGCTTAGTGGAGGTACCTGGTGGGCTATTTGTCCCCTAGGGGACCTCTGGATTGAAGAGGAATGCATTCCCCAACTTAAAACGCGCCACAGGGCGTGTTTGCACAGTATCACCTCAGGCCCCGCCCCCTACCTTCACCACTGTGCAAACGCGCCCCGTGGCACGTTTTAAGTTGGGAGATTAAGTCCCCTTGAATCCTGAGGTCCCCTGGCGGCCAACTAGCCCACCAGGTAACTCCAGTAAGCGCCAGGGAGCTGCGTTGCAGAGATGTGTAAAAAGGGGCGTGGCCTCATTACACCTCTCTGCAACGCAGCCCCCTGGCGCATACTGGAGGTTCCTGGTGGGCTAGTTGGCCCCCAGGAACCCCCAGTATTGAAGGGGAATTCGTTCCCCCTCTGCAAACGCACCAGGGGGCGCATTTGCAGAGTGGTGTAAGGAGGGGGCGTGGCCTCCAGCCCGATCCTTTTTTTTTTTCCCCCTCTGTTTTTTAGAAGGGGGGCTGTGTAGCCCCCGCGTCCTGCTGGATCCGGCATTGCTTTTCCACATGGGGAGCAGCTAACATGCTGCTCCCCGTGTGGAAAAACAATTGTCTTTGATATTTGGAAGAGAGAGCAGGTTTCCGGCTCTCTCTTCCAAATACCAAAGCAGTTTGCTATGGCAGGGCGGGAGCCGCGAGGCTCCCACCCTGCCATAGCAAACAGCAGTGTCCCGGGGGTGGGCACCCCGGGACACTGCAGGAGCCGGCCCTGGGGGGTGGCGGTCCCCGGGGCTTGGGGGTCCGTAACAGACCCCCTATTTTACATAATCAGTGCCCCGGGGAGGTGGCGGTCCCCGGGGCATGTGGGGGGGGCTCGAGCTCCCCCACACAGGTTTTTTTTTTTTTTTTTTTAAAAGCCCCGGGGGGTGACGGTCCCCGGGGCTGCGGGGGTCCCATGAACCCCAACGCATACATTTACATAAGCCCCGGGGGGTGGTGGTCCCCAGGGCTGGGGGGCCCCTCTGGGCCCCCCATTATAAAACCATATTGCCCCCAGGACTTGGCCCCCCGGGGGCTAAATCTAAACGAAGCGCGGGAGTCCGCGCTTCATTTTTTTTTTCGTTAGCGGGATGCGCGGACCCTACTCGCATCCCGCGGTTTAAAAAAAAAAATAAAAATTTTGGGCCTTGGGGGTCCTTGTGGGATCCCCTGAGCAGGCCTAGGGGGTCAGGGTGTTTCTACCCTGCCCCCTTTTTGCGTTTTGCGTCTTTGTTTTTTGTGCTTTCTTGTGCCTCGGTTCTACCGAGGCACAAGATGGCTGCCAACACTTCCTGATTCAGAGTGTTGGCAGCCAATTAGTATTCAGCTCGTGCTCGGGAGGGTTCGGGTAGGGTGCGTGGAGGATCCGCGGATCCTCCGCGGCCATAGATATCACTAACTTTTTTACCTTAATTTTCTGAGGAACTAGTGAACAGATTCACACCATTTATGCAAAAGGCAAGAGTCTGAACTGAGGGCTACCTCTTTGCCAAATTTGGTGTCATTCCGTTCAGCGGTTCGGGCTGCAGCTGCAACAACAGATCCTACGGGAAATTGCATGGGGAAAATGCGTTTTGGGACCCCCTTTTTTCTCGGCCCCCGCTTGATGAATCACCGCGAAACTTTCAGGGTAGGAGCGGAGCGGAGCTGACCAAAAGTTTGGAAAATTTTGCGATGATTCGTCAATCGGCGCCAAAGATACTACCAATAGAATGTTGCAGGTTTTCCTATGGAAAATAGGTCCTAACCTACGTTCCGTTTAAGGCGCGCGCACCTTCCCCAACCTCAGCGCGCACTCCCGGATGTGGAGCACGCACAACGATTCCAGGACGTCCGGAGAGAGGCGCCGCCGCTTTAAGAAGCTGGCGGCGCGAAAAGCGGTGCTGGCGAGGAGTTGTGGAGAGTGCAGGTAAGGGGGCTTGTGGGGGTTTGAGGCGGCTTGGGGGGGCTTGTGGCGGCTTGGGACGGCTAGTGGCAGCTTGGGGGGTGGGCTCGGGGGTGTGTGGCTGCAGAGCGCGGGGCTGATTGTGGCCTTTTGTTTATGTATTGGTGGTAATCACAGCCCATGAAGGGGCTCTGATTACCATCAATACTTAAACAAAAGGCCACAATCGTCCCCGCGCTTTACTAACAAAAGAGTAGAGTCGGTTTAAAAACACAGCGTGTACCAAAGTACAGGCTGTGTTTTTAAACTGGCTCTACTCTTTTGTTAGTAAAGCGCGGTGCGGGGACGATTGTGGCCTCTTGTTTAAGTATTGAGGGTAATCGGAGCCCCTTCACGGGCTGTCATTACCATCAATACTTAAACAAGAGGCCACAATCGTCCCCGCACCGCGCTTTACTAACAAAAGAGTAGAGCCAGTTTAAAAACACAGCATGTACTTTCAGAAAGTACACGCTGTGTTTTTAAACTGGCTCTACTCTTTTGTTAGTAAAGCACAGTGCGGGGACGATTGTGGCCTCATGTTTAAGTATTGATGGTAATCGGAACCCCTTCACGGGCATTTATTCCTGACGAGCTTTGGATGCCTAAAATGCACCAGATCCAATGCAGCAGATGCATTTGTTCCAGCATTGAGACCCCACAGATGGGTCACTCACACGGCTTTACGGTACTCCCATGTGAAGAGACAGCGCATTGCCCTCATCAACCAGACAATAGTGCAGTTTTTGATGGTTCTCCAATAGGTCATATTGCAGTTTTTGATGGTTCTCCAATAGGTCATATTGCAGTTTTTGATGGTTCTCCAATAGGACATTGTGCAGTTTTTGATGGTTCTCCAATAGGACAGTGTGCAGTTTTTGATGGTTCTCCAATAGAACATTGTGCAGTTTTGTGACTCACTGAAGGAGTTAGGGCCTTGCAGGGCAGAGCACTGACTGAGATATGTGGATCAAGGGAATGATGACATTCATGAATACACAAATGTCTGCAGAAGTGAAAATAGAACATAGGGAAGACTACATCAGTGACAGCCAATCGCAGGACATGAAATAACAATCGTGTTGGGCTATTGTTGTAACACTCAGTTCTAGCCTCCATCTCTCCTTGCTTGCTGCAATAAAGCTCAGCTGTTATGGCACCTGCCTTTCAGCAGCGATCACATTATCTCTGAGGAGAGCGAAGAATGCAGTGCCCCTGACAAACCTCAGCTTTCAGGCGTTCATGAGCAATTTACATGAATCTGGTGTTTTTCAGACCCCAGTATCGAGAGCAAATTAGGTATATGCCATGCTCTCTGTAGATGCATTAAGTATGTTTCCCACTCACACGCGTATACTCGTGGTCAGGGCTAGGAGTGATGAACTGTGTCTATCCAGATTATGGTGCGTTTTTAGATAGCTGAATATACCATATTAATCAAAGGAAATAGACAGAATCCTCTGATCGTTGATGTCATTGTCTCAGTTTGCAACAAAGGAAAAATAACACTGTTCTCACCGATGCAGGTTCTCATGTCCAAGGAAGCCATAAACCCATCATAGCAGAGGCAACGGTATTCTCCATGGATGTTCGTGCACTGACCGCCATCACAGATGTCTGGGTTGTCCTCGCTGCGGGGTGATTGAGTGACTTTTTAAACTTTTCTGTGCTTGGCATAGTGTGCCCCCCAACTTGTATTTTCATGTTTCTGTCATTGCATCCAGATATATGATACAACAAGTAACATCATACCTACAAGAAGTCGGACTATTGGCTTTGTCAGTTGCATGAGATAAATAAGCAGCAACTATGGCTTTCATATAATATTGAAAACGCTTCCACTTAAAGCCCTGGTGACACCACGACAATGTTGCTGCCCCTGAGTTTCAAAAAGAAAACGGAAGCAAGTGTTAGTGAAGAGAATACTCCCGACAAATGGATCTGTCTTTAACACACTTGCAGCTGCCATCTGCTCAGACCTGCATCTTGGCAAGGCCTAACCAGCCTTCCACCCTCCTTAGATCGTTCAGGAGAGCACGGTTACATAGAGCAAGTGTTTAGAAATGACAAGATGGCGAAAAAGGCTCCTTATAGAACCCCCCAATGTCGATATGCAGAGACGCTACTTTTGAAGCATTGCCATACCACACTCGCTGTCTTCTCTGATATATCTTTTGTCCTTTTTTTCCACTCCCCAGCTGCTCTCGCCATCTCCTTCTCTTCTTTTTCTTCTTTCTCATATTAGTCCCGCTCCACGTTTACCCACTTTCCCCTTCTCCCCATCCCATTCTTGTCTCCTTTTCCCTCTCACTGCCAGTCCTTTGCTTTCTCTCTTACCGGTTTTCCATTCTCCTTTCTCCTTTCTCCCTCCCAGTTCTCCAAAGCCTCTGGCTGCCTTTCTCTTTCTGTCCCTCTCTTACCAATTTCTCTATTACCACTTCCCCATTTCTCGCCTTTGCCCCCTGACTTTTTTTTACTTTGTTCCTCTCTCCCCCTTTCTCCGCCACTAAATCCTATTTCTCACTATTCTCCTCTCCTTCTCCTTCAGGCTATGTGACAATTTTGAAAACACATACACTATCCCTGAATATTACATGGAAGCACATTTAGAATTTGGACCAGTGTGCCTCTGCAGTGTGGGTGACCTGGCCAAAAAGGACATGAAAAAGCTGAAATGTAATCATACATCCAAAGCTGTTCTAATCAGGGGCCCCGGAAATAAGTTTGGCCCTGGCACTCAAAATCCTTAAGATGTCCCTGTGCATTTGGTAAAGTTTTCATGCTAATCGCAGCACCCATCATGAGCTGCAATTAACACGAAATCCTTAACAAATGCACACAATCCCCCCGCAGCCCAACCGTATTAAGAAAAGAAATACAGCAACTTAGCTGCCAAGGTTTGAAATTGCAATGTGGGATGTTTTCATAATTTCACTGTCATTATTAGTGCCATTTGAACAGGGCTGGCTTTAGTGCTGGTGGCGCCTGGTGTGACAATGTTCGTTGGCGCCCCAATGGCCACCTCCGCCACGGATACTCTCATTACCAACCTTTAACAGTGACCCTCAAGTCTCCATAACCCCTCTCTCTTTCATATTTATTTTGTTTAATAGCGCCACTCATACCAGTGTAAGGTGTTAAGCACTTTACATCGAATACACATTGCACAGAGTCACTGAATCATAGTGTGTAAATCAATGTATAGGAAATGTTACATCAGACAGAGGAATAAAATGTCTCTTAACAGAGCTGGGCTGCTAGGGTTTTAAGCAAACGTTTGTAGTGATATTTGGCTCTGCACACACGCGCGGTGTGGTTCGTGGCGCACATAGCCATGACTGCAGCGCACACAGACCCTACACTGCCGCACACAGAGGAAAATAATTAGAGGGAACATTGGTCCTAACTACAACTATCTACTGGCGACCACCAGTAGATAATATATTCACTGAAAAAACCATAGGTTTCAGGGGCGTTATAGTTAGCTGGACTTTTCACTCGTACAAAACCATTGAAATTCCCACGCTATAGTTAGTTCAGCTAACTATAACTCGCGCGCCCGCAATGCACTGCTGATGACGTCACATATTACATCACTCATGACATGGTCAGTGACATCACTCATGACATCACTGATGACATCTCAAATGACAACACTGATGACATCATCCAGTGAATGTGTGTTTTTCTGAAAATTACATATGTTTTATATATGTATATCTCACGGTCGATGGAAGAATAAATGGGTATATAACTGTCTAAATGGATGATTTGTTTTTGAAAAATTGATTGTATAACTGACTGATTAAGTGTATCTTAGTGAATACATGGCTTAGTGAGTAATGTTTAAATATGTAAATATCTGTATCAGTCTCTCACTTTGTGTATAAGTGGCTGCATGGATTGGTGAGTAGCTACATGAGTGTCTATATAGGTTATTATTTGTTTTTTTGAGTATCAGTATGAGTGTCTGAGTGTCTGTATGGGTGAGTGTCTGTATGGTTCGGTGGGTGGTATTATGTAGTGCATAGGTGCATGAATGAGTGACTCACTGTTTGTATGTGTTGAAGACAGCATGTGTGCAGGACTGTATGGGTGGATCAGTGTGTGCATGGGTGTGTTAGTGAGTGAATGACTGTCTCAATAGTGTCTTTATGAGTAACTACATATGTTTTAAACTAGTATATGTGACTATTGGTGTATATAAGTGAGTATATGTGAGAGTGAGAGATTGAAAGAGTTCCTGTATGAATAAGTATGTGTTTCTATAAGTGATTGTTTAAAAGACTAAGTATGTGTAAGTTTCGTAGAAGTAAGTGTGGTGGTGTGTGTATAACTGTATATACAAGTAAATGGATGTTTGATTCTTTATTAGCCAAAGGGACTATGTGTGTGAGTAACTCTATGGATGAGTGGTGTTGTGTAACAGGATGTATAGGTGTATGAGTACATATGATGAGTGAGTACATGTATGAGTAACTGTATAGGACTGTTGGTGAATGAGTGGCTGTGTATGTGGATCTTAGAATTACTGAATAGGTTGTTGTAACTGGTATTGGTATGTCCATTGTTTTGAAAATTTTAGTTTCTATTTTTGAATGTGTGTATCAACGGTTATATTAGGGGAAGAGGAGGTCTGCCGCTCTATCACAAGGATGATGTCATCAGTGATGTCATTTGAGATGTCATCAGTGATGTCATGAGTGATTTCACTGACCATGTCATTAGTGCTGTAATATGTGACATCATCAGCAGTGCATTGCAGGCGCGTGAGTTATAGTTAGCTGAACTAACTATAACAGGGGAATTTCAATGGTTTTGTACGAGTGAAAAGTCCAGCTAACAATAACGCCCCTGAAACCTATGGTTTTTTCAGTGAATTTATAAGGTTTTTTAAATGCTAATTTCAAACTATGCCTTCAGAGATAGGACATGTGAAGAAAGAAGAAAAAACGCACAGAAAGAAAAAAAAGAAATGCAAAAAGAAGCAACAGAAGTCCTCGAAGATGAAGAAAAGTGCAGGAAGAAGGATAACATGCAGAACAGAAGAGCAGAAAGAAGCCTTGTTGCAAAATCATCCTGTACCCTCAACTTTTTCAGACGGATACTGGTGGTAACTGAGTCTGACTAACCAGTCCTAGAGCCAGTGCTATGTTAAAAGAACTCAGAATATAGTGAAAACACCTACATACACTAGGGAACACTATGCGTTGCGGTCCCCCTGTGATTAGCATGACCTCCCCTGTAAGCCCCTAGTATATAATAGGGCAGGGGATTAAAACTGCTCAGTGGCGCTTACTGGAAGCACCTGGTGGGCTGGTTAGCCCCCAGGGGCCCTCAGGATTGAAGGGGATTTATTTCCCCAACTTAAAACACACCACAGGGCTTGTTTGCACACGTTAACTCAGGCCCCGTCCCCTCCCTTCACCACTGTGGAAACACGCCCTGTGGCCGTTTTTAGTTGGGAGATTAAGTTCATTTGAATCCTGAGGGTCCCTATGGTCCAACTAGCCCACCAGGTACCTCCAGTATGCGCCAGGGAGCTGCATTGCAGATAGGTATTCAGAGGCCACGCCCCTTTTTACAACAGTCTGCAACGCAGCTCAGTGGCGCTTACTGGAAGCACCTGGTGGGCTAGTTAGCCCCCAGGGGCCCTCAGGATTGAAGGGGAATTATTTCCCTAACTTAAAACGCGCCATAGGGTGTGTTTGCACACATCACCTCAGGCCCCGTCCCCTCCGTTCCCCACTGCATAAACACGCCCTGTGTCCGTTTTTTAAGTTGGGAGATTAAGTCCCCTTGAATCCTGAGGGTCCCTAGGGGCAAAATAGCCCACTAGGTACGTCCAGTAAGTGCCATTGCAGAGAGGTGTAAAAAGGGGCAAGGCCTGCACCACCTCTCTTCAACGCAGAGCAGTGGCGCTTACTGGAAGCACCTGCTGGGCTAGTTGGCCCCCAGGGTCCCTCAGGATTGAAAGGGAATTATTTCCCCAACTTAAAACGCGCCACAAGGCGTGTTTGCACACGTCACCTCAGGCCCCGTTCCCTCCCTTCACCACTGTGTAAACGTGCCCTGTGGCCGTTCTAAGTTGAGAGATTAAGTCCCCTTGAATCCTAAGGGTCCCTAGGGGCAAACTAGCCCAGTAGGTACCTCCAGTAAGCACCACAGAGCTGCGTTGCAGAGAGGTGTAAAAAGGGGCGTGGCCTCAGAACACCTATCTGCAACGCAGCTCCCTGGCGCATACTGGAGATACCTGTTGGGCTAGTTGGCCCTCAGGGACCCTCAGTATAGAAGGGGAATTAATTCCCCAACTTACAACTGACCAGGGGGTGTGTTTGCAGAGTGCTGCAAGGAGGGGGCGTGGCCTCCGGCGCGATGCCGGTCTTTTATTTATTTCATTTTTTAAGAAGGAGGGCTGTGTGGCCCCCCTTCTTTTTGTAATTTATTGGCCCTGGGGACCCCATCCCCCAGGGCCTGCACCCTATTTATTTTTGTTGAAAAAAATCAATTTGGCCCTCCCAAGGCCTTAATCGGTCCCGGGGACCCCAACCCAAGGGTCATGGCCTTTTTAAAAAAAATTCTTTAGGAGGTGGGGCAGCCCCCCTCCTCAGGCCACTTATGGCCCCGGGGACCACATCCCCGGGGCCAGCCTTTGTTTTTTATTATTATTTTTTAAAATATATTTAGAGAAACACCTAGGACATGCTGGACAAACCGTATGTACCTATCACCATGACGATTTGCGTGATATTCATTAAAAGGTGACTATGCATACAATGAATTCATGTGGAATGTATTTATACTGCTAGTGAAGCTCTGACGTGTCTGACGCCCTACTGTGCCTAATCCCGGCGCCCCCGCCGGTGGGTACTCTCCAATTAGACACCCTTGTCGTTTATTTATACAAACATGGGTAGCTATTGATGGGCACATTTAATACACACGCACACCAAGCCATTCAAAGGGGATTCGAGAAAAATTCGACCAAACTATGCAAGAAACCCCCCTCACGGTTAATAAAACACACATCCACCGCCGGATGTGTAATACTTTTTATTTTACTCTCTGGAAAGGAGACAAACCTCACTTGAGAGTCACAGCGTGCTCCTGGCTGAGCCCAACGCTGTGTTACACCCACCAGTGCCCGCCGAGTGCCACACACCTCTGTGTTGTATTCCACCAGCTAGTGCGTATGCTATGACACTCTCTAGCCCATGTGCACTGTAACACCACCCCGTGAATATGTCATGCCACACTTGCGTTCGCATGGGTTATATTGCCCCATCTAACGTGCCTTCCTCGATGCCTATGTTATAGCGCACAGCGCTATGCCATACAAATTACAATCTGGGATCCATATCATTGTCACAATGCATATGCAACGTTACACTTCCCAGCACATATTTTATATTACAACTTTAGAGACTAGTTAGGTTACACAACACTGCCCTGTGCATATTACACTCCAAGGCGCATATCGCATAGCACGCGCTAGTGCCTGTGCTGTCTCGTCCTCTCCAATGAATCTGTCATTTCACACAATGTATTGCATATTATATTTCACGCCCCGGTTCATCTTATATCACACTTTTTGGTGCATAGTTTATACCATATACTATATCTAGTTTTCATTTTCAATTGTGCTCTCAGGACTATGTTCTATATACCAATGCGTCCACCTACCCTTTTCACGGGCATTACATTTTGCGATGGGGGGTGGAGGGTCAGGGGGTGTTTCTGCCAAGTGAGCTCGGAGTCACAGTCACAAACGTCCTTTTCTTCCTGAATAAAAGTGAGATTATGCTGCATACTTGTTCATATTTTAAGTAGTTTGCACAGACACACATTTAAAAACAATATAGTTCCTAATACCCACCTTCTCTGAACAGTTAGCTTGCTGCCCCATCCACCTCCTCCCTATCCTCGGTTGTCTGAATCCATGGACTACCTTCCTCCCTCCTGCCATGCATGGTCTGATGTGCTGCCGCTGCCCTCCATTTAGCATGATGTACCAGTCCACTCCTCCTGCCCTCCATTACCCAATTCTATGGCCCATCATTGACCTCCTGCTTAGCCTCTGTGCTTAGCTTGCTGCCCCTATTCTCCTTCCCCCTGCCCTCCGATGTCTTTGTGCATGCCCCTGCTCCATCCTTTTTGCCCACCATGTTCCATGGACCTGCCACTCCTATCTACTCTGAGTGCTGTTTTGAGCTGCCACTCCCCTCCCACCTGCCTAGCATTGTCAGATGACTGTAACCTGTCCCTGCCACCTCCCCCCTGCCTGTCCACATGCCATGCCCCTATCCCCTTCCTCCTGTACTCCATGGTTCATTTTACTGCCACACCCTTCTGCCCTCCCTGGTCTGTTGTGCTGCAACTGCTCCTCCTGCCTGTGCCACGCGGTCTGTTGTGAGGCCCCTTCCCCTGAACGCTCTTGTCTGTGCCCAGGTCCTGACCCTTCCTTCTATCCTCCACGGTCCTTTGTGCATGCCCCTGCACCCTCCTTCTTGCCAGTCATAGCCATTGTGCTGCCACTAACCCTCCCGCTTGCCATGCATGGTCTTCTGTGCTGCCATGGCCCCTCCCACCTTCCCTGTGTTGCCAGCTAGCTGGCCCTGA
This sequence comes from Triturus cristatus, assembly GCF_964204655.1. NCBI lineage: Eukaryota > Metazoa > Chordata > Amphibia > Caudata > Salamandridae > Triturus > Triturus cristatus. Next base: position 121,307,116 of record NC_140588.1, read on the forward strand.
CCCCCTCCCACCTTTCCTCCATGGTCTGTGTGTATACCATCATAGTCTCATTGTTGCTCTTCATGGTATGTCTTGTTTCTAGTGCCCATCCTGCCTGACCTCCATGGTCATCTTGCTGCTCCAGCCCTGCCCCCTTGCCCCCAGCCCTCTGTTTCCATGTGCAGACCCCTATTCCCTCCCTCCTGGCTTGTCTGTTCCATTGTAATGCCCCTGATCCGTCCCTCCTGCCCTTTATGGTCTGTTATGCTGCAGCTTTCTCTCATGTCTGTCCATTATGGTCAGCTAGCTACCATTGCCTCGTTCCCCTCTGTTCTCTGTTGTCCATGTACATGGTCCTGTCCCCTCCCTAATGCTTTCTATGGATTGTTGTGCTGCACACCCGCTGCGCATGCCATGTTTGGTGTATTGTGCTGCTGCAAACCCTGATGCCTGCCCTGTAGGGTCAGTTTGGTGCACCTCTCCATGTCCATCCTGTCCTCTGTTATCCGAGTCCATGTCCCTACCCCAATTCCTCCTGCCTACCATGATCCAATGTACCATACTTGCGAACATTTTGAACTTGGTAAGAGGGAGATTTTGAAAAAAAACTGGGGTATTGATTTTCCCCTTTGAATTACATTGAAAAAGAGGAGATTGTAGACAGGAGACAGGTCAAATAAAGCCCATTTGAGCTTAAAAACATTGGACGTTTCCTGGCTGAAACGGGTCTGTTGGTATGCATGGTTGTACTACCACTGTCTCTTCCTTCTGCCCACAATGGTCTATTATATTGCCACAGCCTCTCTTGCCAGTCCTGTATTGTTGGTTTGCTGCCCCTGCCCCACTTTCGACTGCCCTCCATAGTCTGTTGTGCTGCCACTGTCCTTCCTGCCTGCCCAGTGTGGTCAAATTGTTGCCTCTGCACTCTGCTACCTGCCTTCAATTTTCAGAGTCCCTGGCCTCTGCCTCTCAACAGAATCCCAATGAACAACTATATTAAATAACAAAAGTGTGGAACGCCTGACGTCATCTTGATGTAATCAAAACTGTAATACTTAGAGCATTTCCTTTAGAAATTACATATACGAGAGGGTCTTATTTGCATCAAAATTATGGTTAGTGCTCTAAAAACCTAAAATGAGGACATATTTTCTGAGTTTTCAAATAGCGACAAAGAACTTTTAAATTATTTGTAATCTTTATGTTTTTTTATCCAGGTGACCACTTGATTAAATGTTGCACCTAGGGGAGAGGATGTGGTGTTACTTCCAGAGCTGCAGACTTTGCAACTGGGGAACCAGGTTGGAATTTCTGCTCAGCTCAACATTCTGTGATTCTGGTCAAATCACTTAATCTCCCCATGTCTACAACCGAAATGAATTTGATCTTGTGTGATGTAACCGATGCTCATGTAAAGCACTCCAATACCTGACAAGTCTGCACTATATAAAAGTGCAAATACACAAAAAATAAGTGTTTTGCACACTTCTGTCATTGGGCTACATGTGGGCTAAATCTGGGTGATATTTGTGCTGCATTTGGGCTCTTTTGTCTCTGGTGGCCATCTTGGGAGATTTATTTGTTATGAATTTTCCTAATTTCCTCATTTACTGCAGTCTCCTCAGTAGGAAATGCTTTCAGTTTTTTACTTTGATTCCATCAAGAAGGTATTCAGATATGTCACACATATGCCATAAATTCTGAATGTCAGAACTCTAGTTGCTCATTAGATCACTGTAGTAAAGCAACCGCTCACCACGGAAGTCTGCTGCTGGTATTAAAAGTGCATGTTTCAGTCTGCATATCAGAATGTTTTAATGAAATAGAAGAGGATTTGAGAAGTCACTCAAAATGTGCCCTATTTTTTCTTTCTTCAGCACTCATCATAATTTCTATGGCAAAATGAACCCCCTCATTGTGTTCCTTTTTAAATTAAATGTTTTAAGTGTTACCAGTTTATTCCAATCAAGATGTCTTCAGGTGTGCCATACTTTTGTCATAATATAGTAAGCGTTCTAGTTGTTCTTAAGAACACTCTGGGACATTCTGTCATTGGGCTATACTTAGGCTACATCTGGGTGATATTTGGGCTACATTTGGGCTCTTTTGTCTCTGGTGGCAATCTTGGGAGATTTATTTGTTATTAAGTTTCCTAATTTCCTCATTTACTGCAGTCTCCTCAGTAGGAAATGCTTTCAGTTTTTTATTTTGGTTCCATAAGAAGGCATTCAGATGTGTTACACATTTGCCATAAATTCTGAATGTAAGCACTCTAGTCGCTCATTAGATCACTGTAGTAAAGCTACTGCTCACCAGGTAAGTCTGCTGATGGTATTCAAAGTGCATGTTTCAGTCTGCATGTCAGAATTTTTTTATGAAATAGAAGAGGATTTGAGAAGTCAAAATGTGCCCTAATTTGTCTTTCTGCAGCACTAATCATAATTTCTATGGCAAAATGAACCCCCTATTTTTATGTATTGTATTGTATTGCACACTACTCCGGAACCTAAAAGGGATTAGTGGTGAATTAGTATAGTGAAATATGAAAAGTGATTTGAGCAGTGGATATTTTTGTCTGTAATTGGGGATGGGGATGGCTCAATTTAAGAGGTGAAAAAATTAATTCTAGGTCTATTGGATTCCTTTGTGATACTGTTCACAACTTTTGTTGACACACCAGCTAATCATGACTTAACAAGGGAGAAAGGGCAAGGCTTGCATCTGTTGTTTATATTGCTATGAAATGATGTGCTACACATCTTTACATGTGATATTCTGAACAACAAGGGGGCAATTGAGTTTACTTACATGGGAGAATAATTTTGTTTGTGGGTACATTGCTAACATTTTCACTAATTATTTTTACTGTCTCCCATATTTGGCAAGGCATAGTTAGCCTTAATGATTATTGTCATGAAGGGTTGTGGGGTGGGCACCTCATCAAGAGAATGAGAAAAACATAGCACGTGATGACATTACCATATACATAGCAATAGTTTTGCCTATTAATGCGTATACTGTTTGTGGACATGAATTCTAATTTTTGGCATACGTTTGTAAGTCATCTGGTATAACATATATGATTTTTATTCCTTTCTCTTTTAATTTTTGTGTGCATTTACCTTTAGCTTAGCACACCAACTGACAGTTTTTCTACAACCTATTTAAGATGCATGGCTTCTGTTGATCGTGTTGTTGATGTGAACAAGATATGGCTATTTTTAGTACTTTTCCCCCACTGCAGGAATGGAATATTGATGCCATGGATTCTCAAGCACAAGAGAACTCTAAATATGGCAGGCATAGTATAGTTTTCTTGCCAGTATTCCTTCCAATATCTGACTCGACCACCATTGCGTTGGAGTGGAGTGTGGCAGAAGTGGTGGACACGACACAGAGTTTTGTCCCTTTTTGCACTAGACTCTCAATGAGCAGATGGTAAGTCATGGTGGTGGAAAGGAGAACTGGCATCGAATTCGTTTTCATTTAGCCTGCATCCTCCAAGCGCTAGGGGCGACCCCTAGAAATTCTAATACGAATGCACAATAGCTGATAATACCCATGATGATGCCAGGTTTATGCAAGTGCCTTACATTTCAATATTTTACTAAGCAATACAATTTCCAATGTAAGGCTGTGCGTGCTAAGGTGAGCTACATGTCCATGAGTCTGATTCAGTATAGGTGAAAGAGTATATTTTACTAACCATGCAGTTTACTGGAAACAAAGTCAAGATCGCGGATGCAGTGATGAAACACAGAAAGGCAGTCTTGCAACTCATGACTCTGAAAAAAATACTATACACATATGTTCCTATTTGTTAAAAAAATTATACACATCTTCGTACCTGCAAGAGGTTGAAAGCCCGAGCAGGTGGCTGTATTGCCAACAAGTGGATTTACTTTCTTGCACTTAGAACACATTTGAAGATAGACTGTTTGATTTCATGTAGCTCCGACTGTTTGATTTATTCCTATGCATTCCTGACGATTTCTAACATCTCACGTTTTCCTTTCCAACACTCCAGTATAAGGGACAAAAACGTTCTTTTGCAATCATTACATGCATTGGCTTATCAAGGAGTACCGCTTAGTTCTTCGAGTGCCATAAAGTGGTCAGGGTTTTCCGTGACCAACAATGAATATTCATGGCACTACTTTCCATATATTTAGACTAGTTGTATGCAAATGTATTTGAAGAATATTCCTGTTGGACCTCCTGACTGGTTTGTACCCCAGAGCCTCGGCGTTCGCGTACTCCTTACCACTTCTCTCATTAGCAGTGAAATGTATCCTTGTTGCCACTCAAGGGAAGTGATTCTACCAGAAAGAGAGTATTTATTTCTAATTAATTTATATTAAATGTTATCTTTAACACATTCCCCTGCTTAACGAACTTCGCAGATCACCCCGATTTCAAATACATGAAAATGAACAGACACCGTTTCTGAGCGGAAAATGAGATTTTCAAATAGGAAATTCAGAGTCTGAAGAAAAAGACAGTTGGTAAGAAGCAGAAATGTGGCAACCAAAAGCCTGGCAACAGAAAATGTTGAATTAATGTGTGTAAAAAAAATATGCAAATGAAAAATCCTTTTCTGGCAATCTTAAATTTGTTGCAATTTACACACTTACAAATTTGCAGTTGTGTATTCCGCGGTAGGTCCACCTGTAAAAGATCATAAACATACACAGCTTTAATTTGACAGTATTCACATTCCCTGACCTGGAAGTATGGCACTGTGAAAACAAACTTAAATTGAAAAAAGCATATTTAAGGCTGACTGTTAGAAATTCATTAAATCTTGTCGGCAGAGTATACACCCTGTCCAAGCAGGAGGCACATTCCTAGTCAGGGTAAGTCAGATACACAACCTAAATTAACCTGTGCTCACCCTCTGGTAGCTTGGCACAGAGAAGTCAGACTGAACTTAGGAGGTAATGTGTAAAGTATTTGTGCTACATTTTAATTACAGTAACATAAAGAAAACACCACAAAACAACTAACTCCATACAGTTTAGACAAATAGAAAATATTAATCTCAGTAAAACAAGATCAAAACAACAGAAGACAATAAGTAGAAGTCCCAATATGAATTTTTAAATATTAAATCTAGAAACAGTACTTAGAAGTCAGTAGCTAAAAAATTACTTGTGGTGGCACTAGACCAGGGAAAATCCAAAGTTCCAGGATGACCGCAATGAAGGGCAGTTTGGCTACTGGACACATGCAGGGCCCACTGAGAAAGTGCCTTTGTATGGAGCAAGCATCGGAGACACAGTCTCACAAATGTTTGTTGGATAGACGCTGGGTCATTGTCAAGCCCCACATTCGGAACCTTCAACTGGCATTGTGGCATCATCGAACCTTGCAGTCAAGACAAAGCATTCTCTTCGATTCACGCAGGGATGTTCTTGGATTGACACTGCATCAGCACTGGAGGGCAATGCGTCGATTCCGATTAGGCTAGTGGTGACGATGCATCAATTTTTGCAGAAGCATTTGCGGAACCCTGTTCTGAGGCCCAAGACTAGAGGGGAGCTCCTCAGGCAAGGGTAGGACTCACAGATGGCAGCTTCCAGCAGCACAGTAGAGTTGCAAGAAGTATTTTGTGACTCTCAGACTTCAGAGAACAGGAGACAAGCCAACAAGTCCTTGGAGAAACTTGGGTTTGAGGATGTAGAAAGCAGGTCCAGTGCCTCTCACACTCAGGCAAGAAGCAGCATGCAGCAGGTCAATACTGCAGATGAGCAAAGTGGATGTCCCTCCTACCGCACAGCTATCAGCAGGCAAGGGGTCAATACAGCAGTGCTTGTAGCAAAGTGGCAGCCCCTCCTACAGCATAGCAGCTCTTCTTCCTAGAAGAATGTCTGTGGTTCCAGCAAAGTTCTGATTTGGTGGTGTCAGAGGTCCATTATGTATAACCAAATGTGCCATTGAGGTGGGGGGAACATCAAAGTGGCCTTTGAAGATCACAAGGTTCATGCCTTTCCTGCTCTGATTCCAGACTCACTACAGGGAGTCTGTAGTGAGTCCTTGTGTGGGGACAGGCACAGCCCTATCCAGGTTCAAGTATCAGCTCCTCCCTCCAAATCTACCTCAGGAAGGCCCATCAGCCTGGTGATGGGGCATCAGCTTGCAAATGTCACACCCATTCACCCTTTGTGTGACTGTCAAGAGGAACTGCGCAAAGTGGACGTTTTTGCAGGCTTACATTTACCAACGACTACTTCACAAAATCACCAGTACCCCGGGGATTCTTGGAGAATTGCATGCAAATTGGGTATATTTTATTCACAAAAGAGTAATCTTAAGGATCCCTATTCCTGAATTTAAAGCCCTATCTTTCATTCAGAACATGAAGACAACAAGTTTGTGTTTGACCCTTGTGACTGCAAGCTTTGGCCTAATGGAATGAGTTTGCAACCAAACAGACATAGGGCATAAGTAAAAGTGCCCAGGTGTTTGAAGCAACAATTAATACACTCAATACAATCTGACACCAAAGTGTGTAGAAATAACTTGCTGCAATAATTATCCCATTTGCTGAGTTTGCTCTGCAAATGGCACATAACTGCACCATAATTTGCATGCACTATTATTTATCACTTATCATTTAATTCTCTAATAAATTGAGTCAAATCATGCACTGATGAAACCCTGCATACGGGAAACGGTTCTGAATATTGAAAAGGCATTATCTGAGGTCCAACTATTATATGATGTTGTCCCAAAATCAGAAAGACTTCTTTTTGTCAGTTCTTAATGGATGTATGACGTTACAACGCACACTTTTACAACGCATGCACTTACAACGCATTTTTTACAACGCAAAATCCATTACAACGCACTACACTTACAACGCATGACACTACAACGCATTTTTAAAAACTACCTTTACAACGCATACCATTACAACGCATAATATAAAATTGCATTTAAGGTAAGTATTAGATAGTATAGGGGTAAAAATTACTATTCTAACTCCAGGGGGTGCAACAGTAGGGTAAGTGTTGGATAGTATAGGGGTAAAAATTACTATTCTAACTCCAGGGGGCGCAACAGTAGGGTAAGTGTTGGATAGTATTGGGGTAAAAATTACTATTCTAACTCCAGGGGGTGCAACAGTAGGGTAAGTGTTGGATAGTATAGGGGTAAAAATTACTATTCTAACTCCAGGGGGTGCAACAGTAGGGTAAGTGTTGGATAGTATAGGGGTAAAAATTACTATTCTAACTCCAGGGGGTGCAACAGTAGGGTAAGTGTTGGATAGTATAGGGGTAAAAATTGCTATTCTAACTCCAGGGGGTGCAACAGTAGGGTAAGTGTTGGATAGCATAGGGGTAAAAATTGCTATTCTAACTCCAGGGGGTGCAACAGTAGGGTAAGTGTTGGATAGTATAGCGGTAACAATTGCTATTCTAACTCCAGGGGGTGCAACAGTAGGGTAAGTGTTGGATAGTATAGGGGTAAAAATTACTATTCTAACTCCAGGGGGTGCAACAGTAGGGTAAGTGTTGGATAGTATAGGGGTAAAAATTACTATTCTAACTCCAGGGGGTGCAACAGTAGGGTAAGTGTTGGATAGTATAGGGGTAAACATTACTATTCTAACTCCAGGGGGTGCAACAGTAGGGTAAGTGTTGGATAGTATAGGGGTAAAATTACTATTCTAACTCCAGGGGGTGCAACAGTAGGGTAAGTGTTGGATAGTATAGGGGTAAAAATTACTATTCTAACTCCAGGGGGTGCAACAGTAGGGTAAGTGTTGGATAGTATAGGGGTAAAAATTACTATTCTAACTCCAGGGGGTGCAACAGTAGGGTAAGTGTTGGATAGTATAGGGGTAAAAATTACTATTCTAACTCCAGGGGGTGCAACAGTAGGGTAAGTGTTGGATAGTGTAGTGTAATATTATGCGTTGTAATGGTAGGCGTTGTAATGGAATGCGTTGTAAAGGTAGTTTTTAAAAATGCGTTGTAGTGTCATGCGTTGTAAGTGTAGTGCGTTGTAATGGATTTTGCGTTGTAAAAAATGCGTTGTAAGTGTAGTGCGTTGTAAAAGTTGCGTTGTAAAGGTTGTTCCCCGTTCTTAATGGATGGCAGCCGCAGAGGGCAACACATCTTAAACAAGGAAAGTTCAGTCTTAGAGTCCTTGAAGGGATTCAGCGTCCTAGATTGGGCTCCAAGGATCCTTAATAAATTGTCTCTGTCTTATAGAAATTTGTTTTTGAGAAAAGTGATGCTTTGCACTCTTGGCCAAGTCTGATGGAGCAGCAGTCCCACACTTGTGGTCCTGAATAAAGTGGATGAAGAAAAGCAGTAACAAAGTGGTCCCACAATTTAGATTTTCTTTTCAATGGCTACCTTATGATTAGGTCTTCTGAACAACACTTGATTAGTTCCAACAGCGCAACACCAGAATTCACTTTCTCCCAGACCTTGCAGACAATATTGACTGAAGGTATGAAACTTGGCAAATACAATACATCTTTAGTGGCTTGTCATTTTTTAATCACTCCTGTGGCATCAAAGATTAAGCAATGCAATATTACACTGCAGTCTGAACTCTGAGAGACTGCGGGTCGATGTAGGTGTGGAGCCGAATGAAGAAGGCTGAAATACTTGGAACTTTGCCTCCTGCTGTGTGGCAGGCTCTGACTGTTCCTAGGTACTTCTTGCTGAGTTGGTGCAGGGCTAGACACACTGACTTGACTTTACTCAATTACTATCTCAATGCAGAAGGTCTTGATGATTCGAAGATACATTTTACAGCCATAGTTCGAAAAAATTCAATGTTATGATTAAATGTGAGCAAAATTACATATTTGTTTTCACTGAAATTATGCAAACTTATATTTACATTATGCAAAATTCATCATGAACCATCTCCAGTGACAATTAAATTCAAGGGCATACTCACATTTAAAAGTCACTGGACATGCTGACAAAGTGACAGAATCATTGAGAGAATGTGTCTTGCATCATATTTTATGCTCCAACCTGTCTCATGCAAGATTACTTCTGTTTTAATGGCCACTTTTCAGTAAAAAAGAATTGCGCTCACATAATCCCCAACATTTAGCTTACTTTGCGTAACTCAAATTGCATGATTTTGTCCTGAATTTTCCTCAGGTCTATTAGTAATGCTGGCTACCTAAAGCATGGATGTTCTTTTCAGCTCAATAAATCCTCAGGCTTAAAGTAGAAAACTGGCTCACCCAATTCTATAGGTAAATGCTGGTTACGAAAGTTCAAAACAGACTAGAGGACAACTCTACCCACAGATCTCTGTCAGACAGAAATTCTCCTTTTATTCAGTAAAGGCTTCTTTTGTGTTCAAATCCAAATAGGTTCTCTCACTTCAAATGCTTATTGTCAGGGTTTTAATACGCTTGTGCTCAGGATCCTTTGAAACCCATGTTCTTTAACTTCTCGCTCCATCCCCATCAATGAGTACATATTCTTATACATAAAGGCAGTGAGAAAAGGCTGGGAAAGGGGAATGGTATATGAGAGAAAACAGAGACAGAGGACTTTATACCCTGGTTTGTCACCTTTGAGGTCAAGGATATCTGCAGGTTGCAGCGGATCTCCAGAAGACAAAAAGATGTCCTAAGTAATTTTAAACTGGGACAATGAAAATAGCTGTAATTCTGAAATGATAGACCCTTGCGATATCTCTGTATAATCAATCCTCTATGCTTTGACAGGTAACTGGGTATTCCTCGAATGTAGCCATGCGAAAGAATAATTAATATCTTGTTAAATTAATGTACATTCACTTCACTCCCAATGTTTAGAATAACTGCCTGAAGCTGTGTGACTATACACTCCTTTGTGAAAGAGGAGCATCATTTTTACTTGCCGCCTCTAAAATTGAAAAAATAAGGAACATCATTAACATCCTTTACTTCACTCCTCTTAGCAATATATATATATATGGACTGGATTCATGCACTACATTTATTATCTATATTTAAAACAATGTACAAAGAATAGATAAACTTCATTTTCAATTCACACACAACTTTATTATATTTCTCTACAATCCAAAATGTCCATTGTTTAATCCTAAAATAGCAAGAGGTCTTGATGCTTGAAAACAAACTTCCATGTAGCAAGGTAACATTTGCAGCAAAATTGTAGCCCAAATGTCTAGCAAGGACACTGAGCACCAGGAGGATAGTTATACATGAAGATCCAAGATGGCATCCATTATCTGAACATGCTAGAGTCTGTGGACTTCTGGGAGAAATAATTCACTGCTCCTGCTCTGCATTGCATTCATGGACATTCTCAGCCTGAATCCTGTCAACACTAATACTATGTATTGACTGACAACCTTTCCTTCACTGAAAGACATTCAGCACATATGGGTTTAAAGTACTGCTTCTTTGCACTCAGATCAGACTTAAGAATAAGCAGGAACACTAGCCCCACTTCCTGACACTCAGTTATATGATTTTAAATGATAGTCTATTTTTTACTTATGGTCAGGACCTCTAAACCAATTCTTACAAAACTGTTATGCCTTCTAATCTGTCTTTTATGACTGTGTGAAGCACATCCTGCCCCTGGAAGATGTCCTGTTTTTACGTGTATGACACCAAATATGAGCGCAAGTGATGTTTAGTCAACCTGGATGCATGATGTTGTGCATCCTGCTCTTTAGTGTACTGTACCCAGAACTGTGCTTCGATAACAGTTGGTAAAACAGAATTAACCGAACTGTTCAGTTTTAACCAAAACATTTTGGCTCCCTGGGTACTCAGGACTACAGAACCCTATTCAGAAGCTCACATGGTGAGTGTGTGTGTGTTGAAGGTGTTGGAGACTTGTTAAGATTAAACATATTATGTGTATGTAACTTGTATTAATTTTGGTAGATGAGCATCAGCAAACTGTTTGGTAGCTGTGCTGAGAACTGGAAATCCAGTTATATAAAACCGTTATTATAAGAACATCTACTGTGTGCTCCACATGTAATACTGAGCAATAGACTGTTAGAACAGGATGCATATGTAGGGTTGTACATGTAGATGCAGTCAAGCAAATGTTGATTACCACAGGTCTATCTTGTGGTTTTGGTCATCTAGTTCGATGCACTCGCATTACTGGCAGAGAATATAACATTCGCACATTGCACCACCACCTGTGATAACCACTAAGCACATACAATACTGACATTAACTAATTATGTTTTGTTATACCGATTTGCAGAGCACACTCTCACTCGGGAGGGTATCCTGGTGCTGAGCAGGTGCAAGTGTGGGTATACCAAGCGCCTAGTGGGACTACCCGAAAAGGCATGGCTTAAGCTTCTTGCAGAATTTAATAACTGAGTAGGCAAGAGGCTCTTATGCGTACAGACAGATCATCCCTTGCTCTAGGAGCAATATGGGAGAAGGCTCAACTGCCAGATCTGGTTTTCTGTGTGCATTGGATGTGGGCAAGCCGGAGCCCAGACGAGCAGAGGAGTCTGGAAGGTTTGTTAAAGAAGATGCAATTGTTGAGGTATGGTGGACCATTGTTGTATATAGCCTTGAAAGTTTGGACTAGGAGTGTGAATTGTGCTAATTTGTGAATGAGGAGCCATTGGAGCTGCTTCAGGTGTGGTGTCATGTGAGTGTGGCGTGGGAGGTTGAGAGTGATTCTGGCTGCCAATTTGTGAATGTTCTGCAGACTTTTGGTGGGTTGTTTTTGATCCCAGCATAGAGGATGTCCCTATAATCCACCTTGCTTGTGACCAGGGCGTGCATGACAATGTTCCGGTTGGTGATTGAGAGCCATTTGAAAATTTTCCTCATCATATTCACAGTATGGAAGCATCAGTCGGTGACAGCATTGACTTGGGCAGTCATGTCAAGTTTGCTGTTTGCTGTTGATGATTATCTGGAAGTTCTTGGTGTGGGTGTTGTGTGGGAGTGTCACTCCTAGCTCTATTGGTCACCAGGTGGAGTCCCATGGTGATATGCTCTTCCGGGACATCATGATTTTTGTACTAACATGTACACAAACCTCGGCACTCTAATCAATTCATAAAAAAACAAACATTTCGAGGCAGTTCCGAGTAGGTCAGCAAAGGTTTGCTGACCTACTCGGAACTGCTTTGATATGCGACGGGATTCATTTGGACAGGGACATATCATAGTCCTACACTCCTCGCTGACTAAACTTATGCTCATTACAATATTTTATTGAAATATGGGCACTACTTTCATTCCGGACAAAAATACTTTATCTAATAGGACTGAATATCCGCCCTGGAAGATAAGAATACTTTATGGAATACTTTGAGAATTTTCTTACTATCCACTAAAGCCTTGAAAAAGTTTCTTTGAAACAAAACACGTGTCGGCTGCCGGTCCAACATCATACGGAAGGATCATTGTATCAAGTTTTCCATCGTTGAATTACAATGCTCTGTTTGTTCCATTGTATATTTAATTGAACAGCAAGTCAAAAAATTTATTGTCTGCTGGTATTTCAAATTGATCTCCATTAATAAAAGAAAAAAATGTGTTTATGAATTGATTAGAGTGCTGAGGTTTGTGTACATGTTTTGAGGTTACCCCTGGGTGCCTTTTGGGCCACAGTGGGTTGACACCCTAGGTAGTGGGGTGTGGATTTCTAACCTTGAGGGGCACCAATACTGTGAATTAATGGACAATGTACTTAGAAAGTGATGTGCTACCAATAAGACCACCACTACCATTTGTAAATATGGTATGATTTTTGTCTTGTCAGTGTTAAGCTTTTAGATAATTGGTCTTCATCCAGTAGGCAATATCAGTTTTAGAGGCATTGACCTTGATCTGGGTACTGGGCGTTTTGTGTATGAGGGAGAGAATGAGTTCTCTGTTATCAGCATAGAAGAGGATGTTGATATTGTGAGAGCGGATCCTGCTGATTAGAGAGCTCATGTATGCACTGAAGAGGGTGGGGCTCAGAGAGGATCTTTGCGGAACTCCGCAGATGCGGTTGTGGGCATCTGAGGTGTACAGTGCTAGGTTGACTGACTGTGTCTCACCAGTTATGAAGGAGCTGGTCCAACTTAGTTCTTGTCCTTGGATTCTTTGGATTCCGATGGTGTGTAGGCATTGGATGAGGATGACTATGTCAAATGCTGTGGGGAGGTCCGGGAGGATGAGGGCCGCCATGTCTCCTCTATCCAGAGTCATCTGGATGTCATCCGGGGCAGCGATGAGGGCAGTATCCGTACTGTAGTTGATTCTGAAACCAGACTAATTGGTGTCAAGTAGTTGGTGGTCATTGAGGTATTTGGTGAGTTGTCTGTTAATGATTTTCTCCTAGATCTTGGAAGGGAATGGTAGAAGGAAGATTGCTCTGTAGTTGGCAAGCCAGGAAGGGTCTGCAGAAGGTTTCTTCAGCAATGGGAGGATGATTGTGTGTTTCCAAGCATTTCGGAAGGTTGCGAAGGAGGTGGAGGCATTCAGAATGAGTGTGAGCGTGATGCTGATAGTTTGCATTCCTCTGGAGTGGGCAGGATGGGGGCAAGGGGTCAGATGGGGCTCTTCAGTGAATGGACTTCATGGCGCTAGCGGTTTCTTCTGGGGTGATGATTGGCCAAGTGGTTAGCATTGGTTCTTTTTGTAATATCAAGAGGCATTTGGCGAGGTCTGCTGTGTTCGGTTGCAGGTGGAAGTTGATGTAAATGGCGGTGATTTTGTTGCTGAAGAATTCAGAGGGTCTGCTGCAGAGGTCCTGCGAAGCGGTGATCGGGTTTGAGGTGGCTGATGGCGAGGTGAAATCTTTCACAATGGCAATGTTGTCTTTGCTATGGTGCTGGCATCGATGTGGTTCATGGTCCGGAACATTTAGTGTCCTGGCTCATTCTTCATTTGTGCTCCAGTTGTTTGTAGTGGCATTTCACCAGTTTGAGCTCCTCCATGTGCCAACTGGCTGGGGTCTGGATCTTCTTGAATTGCTGTGTTTGAGGGGGGCCAGACATTCTGTGCAGGGGGTATCCCATTGTTGAAATTCTTGATGGTTTTGGGTAGACTGTTGCTGTGTTTGGGCAAGGATGTTGAGAGGAGTGTTATATTCCTTGTCTCTGACGCTGTTTCAGTTTTGGTGATCTGTTCTGGTGGTAGTGTGTGTGTGGATTGGGAAAGGAATGCTGAAATTGATAAGAGAATGGTCTGTCCAAAGGACTGGTGTGGGTTCATCGACTCTTGCTGAAGTTGGTAAAAATAGGGTACAGGATGAATCTGGCAATGTGGGAAGTTCCCTTTACTCATTGCATGAGAACCAGGCTTCCAAGGTCTTCAATGAGTACACTTGAGTTGAGTTGGTGTGGTCTTTCAGGTGGAAGTTCAGGTGTACGAGTGGGATGTAAGCTAGCATTGAGCGTGAGTGGTACATCAAAGTCCTGGATGGGGTCGTGAAGTTGGTGGACGGTCCTGGTGGTCTGTACATGAGAGTGCTGCCTAGGGTGAAGTTTTCTGTCACATGGAGCTTGAACAGCCAGTGTTCTATGTTGTAGGATGACGTGTCCGTGGAGGTCGGGCAGCTGATGGTCCACATTTCTTCTCATTTATCATCCCAACCCTGCTTCTCTCTCTAAGTTGCTAACCACTATAGCTTCATTGAAGGTTTAGATAAGTGAGAGAGGGCATGGATGAATATGCATTGTTCTTGTAAGGGATAGTGTTTGATACCTTGACATCTTCTGCCTGCTCAGTCTGCTGAACTGCGAATGAAATGTTCTTCCCCAACTAGCCCTAGACAAACCTCTCTCACAAAACAGGATTGCAAGAAAGGCTGCATTAGACTGGAAGGGTGGTACGGGTCCTATTCGGAAGCAGATGTTTCTACTGATAGATAGCAGGCAGTAGATTTCTCATCTCCAGTGCTTTGAGAGCTGTGATTGAAATATGTGATGTGCTGGAGACTCAAGGCATAAACATGCCTTATGTGAATGTGCAGCCTGTGAGATCAAATGGATATTATTTCATAATACATAACTGCTTAAAATATACATTGTGCCTGGAATATGACTTGACTGATTAACTATTCAGGCCATTTCACCTCTATGCTGCAAATTTGATCCTGAGGCCCATTTAACATTTAAAAGTTACAAATAAACGGCAACACCCCTTTCCTGAAAATTTGGGGTTCTTTGCAGTATACCTGTAAAGCATGTTTCAGTATTCGATGTGGCCTGAAAAATCCTATCCTTTGCAACAAAGTCATACATATGTCTCTAGTAAATAGGCTGCAGTCACTGCTGAAGACAAGATGTCTGCCTGATACACGTCTCATATGAAGGGGTCTCCAGAGGCTAGAGGTGTCAATCTTAAGACTCATCATGTTGGTGCTGCGGGTGATGTAATTGTGACCAGTAATGGACAGTTCTTGGCTAAAGGTCTTGTTCACTGGCATGATGTGACATTAATTTATTTTGATGTTACTAGTGTAATTTCTCGATGGAGTGTTCGTATTTTCCAATAATTGTGCAAGTCGTGGTGTGAAATGCAACCTTTAGAACGGTGAAGGATTCTGCAATGGGCCGGGTATGTGCAGATGTCATCTGGGAGGCGTTGTTTCTTGCCTTTTTCTAAAGTTGTCTTGCCCTTTTTCACCATTGCATCATTGCTATATCTCGTTTGATTTATACGGGGGCAACCCAAGATCTCATGCTACTGATATTATTCTTTTAACTGTCCCTGTGACAATGCTCTTTCTCCAAGCTGGCTAGAGCAAAAGAGTGTGTTAGTTGGAAGTCGTGGGAAGGGGCAGAATATTATGCTCTGGGCTGGTCTCATAAATCACTCGTGGTGATCTTAAAAAGAGCAATGATTTTGAGATCAGGTCCATTTCACATTCTGCTAAGGAAGCCTCACTACACCTGTCCAGGTGAAAAAGCTGATCTAAGCAGCATGATCACTTCAAAACATATTCTTGTCTAGCATGTGTTTAGACTGTTAGTGCTAACTCATTAAATGTGTTTGGAAGTTATACTTTTAGCACTTCCAGGGCGTGCAAGTACACAAGTGGTCGCCCCAATCACAAGCTGGTGTTAACAGCCCACAGCACCGGTTTACCCGCGATAGCAGCCGCAAAAAACATCGCTACAGATGACCCCTGCAACTCTCGCTAATGAGATGCAGAGTAGGCGTTCCCGTGCCAAAAGCCATGACAACACCACTCCACAACCTTCACAACAACCACACAGAACTGCGATAAGAACACAAAACAGGCCATAGGGCGCGTTAGCAGCAGGAAAATAACACCTGCTCTGACCTGGTGCAAAGTCTGACCACAGCTTGCACCACAAAAGGGAGCACAGCCCACAGCCACACTTGAGGAACAACAGATGCACCCGGGCAACTGAACATGCAGCCCCAAGGGCCGAAAGGGCAACAACACCCTCCGCCACCACCCCCAGGACCCCCCCTCCCCGGCACCCCCCGACCAAAGACATGCCACATCAGCTACACCTACACATATACAAAATAATCTGCTTGATCATCAAAGGACAGAGAGAGAGCAACGGAGAGTGAAAGAAGGAGAGGGAGAGAGAGAGATAAGAAGAGAGGGAGAGAGAGAGAGAGAGAGAAGAAGATAGGGGGAGAGGGAGAGAAGAAGAGAGGGAGAAAGAGAGAGAAAGAGAGAGATAGGAAGAGAGGGGGAGAGAGAAAAAGAGAGAAAAAGAGAGAGGGAGAGAGAAGAAGAGAGGGGGAGAGAGAGAGAGAAGAAGAGAGAGAGAGAGAGAGAGAGAAGAGGGGGAGAGAGCGAGAGAGAGAGAAGAAGAGAGGGGGAGAGAGAGAGAGAGAGAGAGAGAGAGGAGAAGAGAGGGGGAGAGAGAGAGAGAGAGAAGAAGAAGAGAGGGGGAGAGAGCGAGAGAGAAGAAGAGAGGGGGTGAGAGAGAGAGAGAGAGTGTTGACCCTGCTCAACTGCTGCCACCGGTGTGTCTCCAACCACTTGCCGGTATGTATAGCAGTGCACCAGGTCACACATCTGAGACAGAGCTGTCATCTGAAACAGAGTCCAGATACATGATTGGCACAGTACACACACTTGCACAAGACAACATCGCCTGCCCGCCCATGCACACCCAGGCAGAGGCACCCCAGCCCTTCCTGCCACCCATCGGAGCATGCCCACCCATGCACATCTAGGCCTCACTGCTCACCTTCCGCCACCGGCATGTAGACAGGAGGTCCCACCACATGCCGCTGCAAGCCACAAACCCAGGCCTGCGGACATGGCACCCTCCAAACCATGCAGCCATGCTCCGCAGGCCACCAGGTCTCACGTTTTATGTTTGGTCTTGATTACTCCATGGCATAGGACATACCAGTGCACCCGGCATCATCGCAGGTTGCACACCGCTCAGCCCAATGGGTGCCACTAACTCTGGGATCCTGGAAGCGACACCACGTGGTGGTAGGCCCACGCTGCCCGCTGGCTCTGGCCTACACTGCGGTCCAGCAGGGCACACAAAACCTGAGCTGTCAGGACCGCTGGGACGGGGCATCATCGCAGGCTGCACACCCGCTCAACAGCTTAAGGTGCCACTGACTCAGTGCACCCAAAGTCACCATCACCTGGCGGGGTGCCTGTGCTGGACACAATGCTCTGGGTGCCACTAACCCTGTGCAACCCCAGTCAGCGCCACATGGTGGTAGGCCCGTGATGGCCGCAAGGCCTCGGGTGCCACTAACCCTGTGCAACCCCAGTCAGCACCACGTGGTGGTAGACTTATGATGGCCGCAAAGCCTCGGGTGCCACTAACCCTGTGCGCAACAACTCATGGGCCCTTTATGATAGAGAACCGTAAAGCGTCCGTAATCCAGTCACCACCGGCAGAGGGGAATGTGACGTCGTCGGCCCCTTATGTTGGCAGAGTCACTTGGCCTGTGATGCCTGGGCCAGATGGGTGTGTTGTGCAAACCTGCCCTCATTGAGTGGCTGTGGCATTCTGACAACTAGACCAGTGACCTGCACACCACCAGTGAGTACGCCTGCAATGGGTAGCAATGAGGGCCCCCCCTCAGAGCGTAAGCGGAGTGATCTGGCCTGCCGTATGCCGGGTCAGTGCAGGGCTTGCAACAATGACTCGCTGGCTCTGGGCGTGGTTCAATATATGTCCGGACAAGGAAGTGACTGATGCGTGTGTCCCTGTTGTAGTTTTCACGGGACCCGGTACACAATATGCAATGTAGCACCCTCTGACTGGCATCCCATAGGATGAGCATCATTGAAGCAAGGAAAATCACTGTCCCTGCATTCATCCACACATTCGTACATGAATGATGAAAGATATGACACAGCAGTGCGTCACTGGATGTTTATTGCACATCCAGTGCAGTTCTGCAGCTGGAGCGGTGCAGGGCAATGCCGAGCACATTACACAACATGGGCCCGTGGAGGGCCAGCCAGAGTCCATCCGGGGATAACAAGTACTGCGGAAGAGGAAGGGTACAGTCCGTAGTCTGGTCGCCCTGCCATTTGTCATCAAACAGGATATGGCAGTCCATGTCGCTGTCCAAGGTGAGTGCATCGGAGTGTATCAGGGGTCAGTGGAAGGTCATGAGGCCATGTGTGGCACCAAGTAGAAACAGGCCAGGTGGCGGAAATGAATGCTAGTGCCTCCTGATCACAAACCCATCCACGTCCTCATCCCTGGATGTGTGCTCTGCCCCACCTGTGGGTGTTGCAGTACCAGCTGAGGCACTGTGTGCCACTGACACATCAGGTGCTGGAGTGGATACGTCTGCTGCACTGTGAGGCAATGGCACACCAGGGGGTGGAAATGTGGATGGTGTGGGGGCAGCAGCATTCATCTGCTTCACACCTTGTGGCAGCAATGACATGATGATGATCTGCAGGGCATGGTAGATCCCAGCTACATTTCGCTGATGTGCAGCGGTAGCTGCCATCCTTTCCACCTCCATCCTCACCATGTCCTCCATGAGCATCCGCATGTGTGCCAGCTCACGGCTGGTATTGCTGGTGCCCCTCTGAGTGGACAGGTGTTCTTCTCTCCACGTCAGCACTCCAGCAATGTCAGTCAGGGCTCGTTGGAGACCATGGAGCGGGCCTAGACAGCCATGGATGGTGTCCAGTTTGGTGGCCATGAAGCCGAACCCCACCAACACCTGCTCAGCTGTCTCCCTCTGGTCCTCCAGCACACGGCGTTGGAAGGCCGTGTGTTGCTCCTGGGGGTCTTGGGAGACTGCCGGACCGTGGGTGTCTCCTGCTGGGTGGTTTGGGTGGTGGGTGGGGTCTCCTCGATGCAGCTGGTCAGCCCTGATCCTGGAGGTGAGTCGCGGATGATGTCAATGATGTCTAGGAGGGCTTGTGCGTCGATGATGGGGTTGTCCTCCTTGTCATCAGTGAAGAGTGGCTGGGACTGCTCTGCAGGGGCTGTTGACGGTGGCCCTGCAATGTGAAGGGGAGATGGTGTATTGCAATGTGCCCACATGTATGTAGCCGCATTGTACATGTTGACATTCAGACAGCATGGCATTGTACATTGTGACAGCCTATAGATCTGGGCGATGACTCAGAGTCATTGAGTCATTGAGGGTGTGCATTGTGCTCTGCTTGATTGTGCATGTGTGCCATCATGGCCTTCTCCACCCGTCCCCCCAGTACCTGGTGGTTACTCACCCTGTTGCAGTGGTGTTGTATCCTGTCGAGCAATGTCTGGTCCCCCGACTCTGGCCACAGTATCCACACTGATGACTGTCGACACCAGCTCCTCCATGTCATCCAGCCCAAGCTGTGGCGCTGGGCCTCCTCCTCCAGTGTGCATTGCTGCCTTCTGGTTGGCTGTGAGTTTCTTCCGCTTGATGTCATTCCATCGCCTCTTGACCTCGTTCGTTGTCCTCTTGTGGTCTCCAACAGCATTCACCTTGTCCATGATGTCCCGCCATATTCCAGTTTTGGTGCCCAATGACACCTTGGAGGTGACAAACAGTTGTTGATGGTGTTCCATCACCTCCGTGACTATGATCCTGTTCGCCTGCGGACTGAACTTTGTCTTCCTCTTCTTCTTGTCCTTGTTCTTCCCTGTCCCCGAGGTCCCGGGCTGGTCGTCCGGGGTGCTTGTGGGGTTGCGCTCGTCTTCTGCACCTGCTCTGGCTGCCTCCATAGTGCTTGGGTGTTGGTCAGTTTGTGTTTGGGTGTTTTTTCTACTTTTATGGTGATTTTTCCCACCTGTCAGGTGTATGTTGCAGGCCTGGCGCTGCTTATCGCTGATTTCCTCATCGCGCTTTGGCCCATCGCAGGTTTTTTTGTGTTGTGGTTTGTGTTTTTATCTCCATCGAGGTGGTTGTATCGCGGACATTGTCCGCGTTTTCGGCAGACTATCGCATGGTAACGCCTTGTGAATTCCACGTTGACACAGGGTTATTTTCCTGTGATGGGCTGCAATGTTGAGAGTTGCGTTAAGATACTCTTGCGGTAGTTATCACACTTTCATGTGAATATACCCCTCTGTCTTCTCCCAATGGTTGCACAGTAATGAATAGTGACAGCTGCCATGAATAGATTTGGTACGTCTTTCTGTGCTTAAAATATCCCCTCACCGTTTCACAATACCATGCCTGATGTGGCCAGGCTTCTCTCATGTTTCTGGCCTTGCTTTACTGACAAGATGGCGTGGTCCGGTACAGCAGACTCAAGAGGGTTGAACAGCCTCATCTGAATTAAAAAATACAAGGTTTCAGTACCTAAAACATATCTGTAATTCATGCCTACAAATAGATTTACTTACAGCGAGATTCTTCTTGAATGTTCTACATTTAAAAGCGATATTTGAGGCTCTCAGTTAGAGACTGTTCATATATGAAAGAACTTATATCCATGAATAATCCCTCATATTCATCAGTAATGATATTAACAGAGCCGAGAAAGGGTAATTTAGATGTTACCCATTAAGCTTACCCCCTAAGTACATCTTTGACATATATTAAAATAATTGGACACCACACTGTGAGTACCCCATCTATTGGCAGATAGTATGACAACAAACTGTGGGAGGCTTTTAGAAAACACATTTAAAAACCATTTGACAAAGGCATCAGATAAACATACTGTTCATAACAATTAGACAATCATTGGAGCTGAAATTCTACAATATTAAAGTTGAAGTTTAACTCAGTGTCTGCATGCTTCAGACACTCTGAAATGTGTTTTAAATTACAAATATAATAGAGTAATTAAAAAGTCTCTGGCTTATTAGTTACATGTATGAACCATGTGGGAACGTGTTTATAGAATCATGTTGGGTGGATTTCAGGAGTATTAAAACTATCTGAGGCTGGATCATCCCTCTGTTCTGAAATTGGAAACAGAGATCCGCTTCAGTGAATAAAAATAATGGTTGTTCTGTTGTGAGTAATTCTGAAATTACCTAAAGACATAACAGCCATTGGCAGAGCGAACAGGTCTCGCCCGTGGTTGAGCTATTAGCTTTGGTAATCGGTGGGGTTGGCCAACGGGTGAAGGAGTGGATAACGGGATGATTCTAAAAATCGCAATAAAGTAGCCAGAGCTGGCCGCTTCATAGCACTTTTTAGGTTGAGATTGCAGTCTCTGGGGCTAGCGGGAAGCATGTAAGGAACCAGAGACGGGATGAGAAGAAGTAAGGAGGGGGATGGGCATACATTAAAAAAAAATAACGTGAATTAGAGGGGAGGGAGAAGAAACAGGGATTGGGAGGGAGGGTACAGGAAACTGGGGGGAGGTGGGGATAAGTTAAAAGCGTTTTTTAAAAAGAGCTATGACGCAGCCAGCATTCACAGTGTAATAGCTCAGAAATAGTAAGTGTCATTATATATCCCTTACTACCCGTGATGAAGCAGTGAAGCACTTTATGGCGAGTAACATGCTGCTCCAACTCTGGAACCCAAGGTTAATCTAGTGGTTATTGTGATTAGTTGTATGCTCGCCACAAAAATTTGCATGCACTTACTCCAGTTGCTTGTGATTATACAATAGCGAATAGGTCTTGCTTTTGGGACCTTATAAATGTTGCGATTGAGGTATTAGCTTTGCCAATGTCTTTAAGCTGTGTTGTAGAGCAGCATGGCTGCTGTGCAGCATGTTGAAAAATTAAATTTAAAAAAGTGTTATAAGCATTTTTTTACCACATATATAAACAAGAAGACATTATGTACAACTGAAAGACCCTTTTTAAAAAAATAACTAACATAAAAAATGTCTTCTAGTTTTTTTGTCCTTGCAATACTGTCAACTTCTTCCTATCTGTTCTAATGCTTGTTTCTTATAGCTTTTTGTTTTTGCTTATGGGGGTATAAACAGCTGCAGGGTGGAGATTGGGAAATAGTACCAGAATTATAATTTAAGCAGCGGATGGACACTAGGGGAAAATCAACAGAAGCCAGATTATGAGGTCAGACTTCAATCATGGTAATGGGGCACATTAGAAACTGTGTGGATAGAGTCTGAAATCAGTATAACATAATACATATAGAAGCACTGAGGCCAGAGATAGAGAAAGAAACATTGAGGTAAGAGGGTGTGTGTAGGGGGAAGACATTATCAGGTGAAAAAGACAGACTGAGTTAGTATGAGAGGAGAGCAGTAGAGTAGAAAGAATGATACCCTCATGTAGGAGAGGGTGACAAAGAAAGAAACAAGAGAGAGAGAGAAAGATCAAGAAATTGTGTTTGTGTATGTGCTTGAGAGAGAGATAGTGGTGGTGTTGCACTGGTGTTGAGGTAGTGCAGTGCTGGTACTGCACTTTGGCAGAGTGATGCTGAGATGGTGTTGTAGTGGTGTTGTGGTGGTG
This sequence comes from Triturus cristatus, assembly GCF_964204655.1. Classification (NCBI taxonomy): domain Eukaryota; kingdom Metazoa; phylum Chordata; class Amphibia; order Caudata; family Salamandridae; genus Triturus; species Triturus cristatus. The sequence continues at coordinate 121,329,886 of NC_140588.1, forward strand.
CTCAGGTGCTACTGAGTGATGCTCAGGTGGTGCTGTGGTGGTAATGTGTGGTGCTGAAGTGCTGCTGCGCTGATGCTGAGGTCTTGCTGAGTTGGTGCTGAGGTGTGTTGCACTCATTCACTGGTGCTGAGGTGGTGCTGATGCTGAGGTGGTGCTAAAGTGGTGCTGTGCTGGTGCTGAGTGATGTTGAGGTGGTGCTCCCAAACCCTGAATATGTGTACACATCATCAATAAAGTTACTAGTAAAGAGCTCATAAACCTGTCTTTTTTGACAAGGATGTGCCTCTGAGTCTGAGCGAGGCACCTCAGCTCAGATGGTCACGCCACCACAGAGCTTCTAGGACAGAAAAATAAATTATGCTGCACCCCTTATGGCTCACCTGAGACAAGCAATGCAGTGGGCACCAGACATGGGCAAGGATATAAACGTGTACGGTACACTCAAAGCACCTGAATGCACAAAGTGTACACAGATATTAGCTGGTTAACCGGGGGTCATTGTATCCAGCTCAACAGAGGCAGCACGAGGCATCCATAATCTTGCTCAAGTTCAGTTTAGACTCTGGACTCCACAGAATAAACATGCTTGTGGTTGTGAAAACTAGCGTGGCTGCCATTCAGTATGGCTAAAATGTATTTGTGTAGAGGGGCTTGGAGTGAAGTGTTCTGAAGTTGAGCGAGGCATGGCATAGAATGGAATGGCGTTGCATAGAGTGGCATGGTGTAAAGTGGAGTGCAGGTGCATGGAGTGGAGTAGCAATTTGTAGAGTGGTGTGGTGTGGCGTAGAGAGGAGTGCAGTTGCGTGGAGTGGTGATGCATTGAGTGGCCATTCAGTATGGCTAAAAGTTATTTGTGTAGAGGGGACTGGAGTGAAGTATTCTGAAGTTATGTAGAGTGTAGTGTTAAGGCGTGGCATAGAATGGAATGGAGTTGCATAGAGTGGCATGGTGTAAAGTGGAGTGCAGGTGCGTGGAGTGGAGTAGCAATGTGTAGAGTGGTGTGGTGTGGCATAGAGTGGAGTGCAGTTGCGTGGAGTGGCGCTGCATTGAGTGGAGTGCAGTTGCATGGAGTGGCACTGCATAAAGCAGAGTGGTGTTTTGTAGAGTGCAGTGGCATTTCATAGAGCAGAGTGGCATTGCGTGGAGCGGAGTGACATTGCGTGGTGTGTAGTGCCACAGAATGATGTAGAGAGGAGTGATGTGGTGTAGAGTGGATTGCACTTGTGAGCAGTGGCAGAGCGTTGTCTAAGGTGGAGTTGCGATGCAAAGAGTGGAGTGGCGTTTCGTACAGTGTGTGCATTGGTGGCTGTTTCTACAACATATTAATGATATTATTGCACCAGAAACTCTAATTTGAATCTCTAAGATTCTATGTAACCTGTACGGGATATAAATGCTCCAAAGTGTGCTCCAAAGTGTGCTATCCACTCCAAAGTCTGCTATGCAAAGAAATTAGTGCACATGGAAAAGAACGTTAAATTCCCAAGTCCACACTGTTTTATAGAATTGAGAAGCTGTGACCAGAAACCATGAAGTGGAAGCAAAACTTTGCAGTCCGGGTACTTGTCAGCACCAGCATTCAATAGTGCCAGTGGCCGGCTTCTAAAAAAAACTTTTGCCCTTGCAATTTGTTAATAAGAAATTAGAGACCAGAGAAAATTAAAATATTGCCAAGTGACGAAAAGTTGATTACATTCTTTAACCCCTTCGCTGCGGCAGCGCGGTGGCCCGGTGCTCATGACGGAGCCACTCCGTCATGAGCCACGGTTGAGCTGTGCTCATGACGGAGCTGTTCCGTCATGACTCCGCCCAGTTGCGTTGTCCCCCCGCACAGGCGGGGAAACAGCGCCGCGTAGGCAGAGCGGCCGCCAACGGCCGTGACATGACGGAACCGCTCCGTCATGAGCACACGGCAACCGTGGCTCATGACGGAGCGGCTCCGTCATGAGCGGGGAAGGGGTTAAATGTCACCACATTATCGTGGCGCCAACACACCTGAGAAATCTATTAATTAAACTCAACAGAACATTTATCAAAATGCAGAGCTACCAATTTGCTTCAACCCACACTCACCACTTGTTGTGCCAATTAACTACAAACAATAGTTAGGAAAGTGATAGAGGAATGTTTATGAATGTTAATGAATTATTTCGCACCGCCCGATCTTAAGCTAACAGGTCCTATCAGCAGGTTGTTATGCAACACAACAAACACCACTACATACAGCAAAACATGAAAGAAATTGAAGAAGGTTACCTCCTTAAATAATTGTCAAACACAGAAATAATGAAAACGTATACCCCTCGATGTAGGATAAGCTTGAAGAATCTATGCAAGGTTCTGGTTAATACGATGTTGCCCCCTCCCCCACCACCATCCATAAAATAAAATTGCATTGACATATACCCACAGTGATATTTTGTTAACACTGCCCTGGCAGGAGAATATGATGCTTGGCAAAGCCAATAGGTCCTGATACATAAAAGAAGTTTACTGAACATTAGCTAATGCGAATAACTCTCTTCCATCTGTCTGGGTAAAAAAAGCCTGGACAAAACACTCATATGTTTTTTTTCATTTTTCTACTTGGAGATGAGCCATCCTAAAATGGAAGGTATAGATGCTGGTTCTAGCTGAGTTCCCCATCATCTGCATGCCCTCTTCTGTCTGCGCTCAAAAGTAGCTGAGATTTTGTGGCCTGCCCAATGATACACTGGCACCAGAAACAGGAACCTCAATCAGCACACCACAAACATGTCTGGCTACAAAAAACAGTAAAACGACTCCACGTTAACAATCTCTCCCCAGCCACGCAGGCGCTTACGCTCAGTTTAATTAAGAATGTGTGTATACAACACTCTATTGCAGAATTCTCAGATTAACAGTGGGTATGAGGAGCAGAAATGTCACCATTTGGTTTGCACCATATAGTACAGCTTGGTACCCGTTTTTCATGCACATCTAATAATAGCTGAATTAAAACTGTACATATGTTTAAGACTGGGAAAATAAACACAAAAGTAATTATTAACTAATAAGACAACAAAAGCACGTGTCATGAAACAGGAAAAATCAGCTTGAGGATGGCACAACAGCAACGTCTTTTGCAGAGAACTGAGAAACTCTTAAGGTGGCATAAAACACTATACAGCTACCCAGCTGTGGGTGACGCCCTGCTATGAAGAGGGGAAGTGCACATTTTCAAAGAGCAGCTTTTACTATATAGGTTCACACCAGAACATGGACTTCTATTGGAATTCTCAAGGGCATATTATCAAGCCCATTATTGCCACTTTAGCAGCAGTTTCCTGCCGCTAAATCGGCGATAATTTTAACGCCGTTCTTGATAATATGCCCCATAGAGTGTAGTTCTCTTTTGAAAGTATCCTTCTTCTGCCCTGGACTGTTGTTGCGTGTAATTTGAGCAGTGAAAACAATGTGCTCCTGCTGGAAAGAAAAAACACACTAAAAACTCGAGGTCAAATACCAGTGGCCACTTCCTGCAAGATCCAGCTTTATTGCGTAGAAATGTGAAATGAACCCAAGAAATCAGCCCTAACGCAGCGCATGCGTAGAAAATGCATGAGGTCACTGAACCGTCTCGTCCTAGCCACCCTCTTCTGTGTGTTAGGAAAGAGTGAACTGCTCTTTTCACTGCATCACAAATACATTACACAAGATGAGCATGCGCTTTACATAACTTGCTTCTTCTGAAATATTCATGACCTAAAATGTTTATTCTTGTGATTAATGTTCTAACAAGAGATGTCAGGAACTAAGGGGCATATTATCAAGGACGGCGTTAAAAATTATCTCCGGTTTAGCGGCAGAAAACTGCCACTAAACCGGCGATAATGGGCTTGATAATATGCTCTATGGAATTCCCATAGAAGCCCATGTTCTGGTGTGAACGTGGGCTTCTATGGGAATTCTCCAGGGCATATTATTAAGCCCATTATCGCCGGTTTAGCGGCAGTTTTCTGCCGCTAAACCAGCGATAATGTTAACGCCGTCCTTAATAATATGCCCCCAAGGGGCATATTATCAAGCCAGGGGATAAAGTTATCGCCGATTTAGCGGCAGAAAACTTCCGCTAAAACTGCGATAATGGGCTTGATAATATGCTCTATGGAATTCCAATTGAAGCCCATGTTAGACGTCCTTCACATTTAACATGGGCTTCAATTGGAATTCCATAGAGCATATTATCAAGCCCATTATCGCCGTTTTAGCGGCAGTTCTCTGCCGCTAAAGCTACTATAATATTATCGCCTGGCTTGATAATATGCCCCCAAAATTGGTGAGACATACCCTAGCTGAGAGTAAGTTCGCCCCCCTTACCAAAAGCCTCACAATAAATGGGGAGAGGATGTAGCCTAACGGCTAGGGCAGTGGACCTCGAATCTGGGGGACCTGTTTCGAGTCTCAGCATCCTGTGATTCTGCACCAATCACTTAATCTCCCTGTAACTAACAAAAATTAATGTGTTCGTATGTAATGAAACTGGTGATAATGTAAAGCGCTCTGTACCTTTGGGTCAAGTATGCACTATATAAAACTACAAAAAAAAACAAGCATTTGTAATGCAATAGGTCGTGCATTCATGCAAGTTTAAGCTATCGGCATTGTAAATGACAATGTGTTTTATTTATGCTTCAAAACCAAAACATAAATAAAAGGCATTGTCATTTACAATGCCAATAGCTCAAACTCGCGTAAATGCGAGTCCTATTGCATTGCAAATGCTTGCTTTAATTCCAATCATTTTATTGGTGTAATTTCTCCCCGTAAATGGGAGACACGAGCAATCCAGTGCAAATGTATCATTGAAAGGAGGAATCTGTGCATACATCCGGCGTGATCCGCTGATGGAGATTACAGAAAGCATTTGTATACAGCATCGATGCTGCCCCTCCCCGTACACATGCTCATCCACTTCCCCGCCCCCTTCATCTGACCCACAACTGCAGAGACGTAAGTGTACCCCATGTGTCCGCCACCTCATGTGGGCTCATAGTACACAGTCTCTGGGCCAGCCTGCTTGTCGGCGGCACGTCTGCCTCACCGGGCGGGGCGGGGCCCCACTCTGTGCAGGTGAGTGGAAAAGATCCCGTGCCCTCCATCACGGGAGGAGAGCTGGGCTAGGGGTTCCCCTCCTTAAATACTGCTCCAGTGGTCGCCGCATGGGGTCAAAGGCCATGTGGAACCCTTAGATTCTGCTGGTTAATTGTTCTACTGACAGGATGATTACAGCCTCTGGGGCTCTGTATCTGCGGGGTGCAATCCGGTTTCTTCCAGTTATAGGCTACGGTGAGTTTTGCTGCACCAAAGTATTGGAGGCAGAGATACTATTCACCTCTGAACATCCGGGGTTTATGACCCTCTGGCATCGCCAGAATTGGGAGTGCAAGGACCCCCAGAGTAATGTAAACGCCTCTTCCCAGAAGGACTAAATTACAGGGCACCCCCACCATATGTGAAGCATGTCACCTAGGGCACCGTGGCCTCTCAAGAAAGTAGGCAAGGCGTAAAGATACATTAAATGTAATCTATGGGGAGCGTAGTGCCAACCAACGATTCTGCATAATGTAGCTTCTTCCCCAGGGACAAGATCTGTGCAGCTTACCTCATCTTTTAAGCGGCATGTGTAGGCCCTGGGCTTCCTCCTATTCCCAGTTATGTCCCTGCGAGGGCGAGTGTCGTGAGCCAGTAGGGGTCAGAATAGCGCTGCAATGGTGCTTGGAGTGCCTAGTAATTCCAAAAGCTATAGTTCAAATGGCCTTTTTGCCCAGGTGGCTCCTCCCATAATATGGACCTGAGTCACCCAGTGTCCTATCTGGGCATACCATAGTCACTCAGTTTCGGAGACCCCATATGTATCTTAGCACTGCTGAAAGGATCTCAGCGCCCACCCTCATACATATCTGAACCCTCGTGCACCCACTCCCTCCCTCCCACTAGCTATGGGAGGCGTGGCTGTCCAATGCGGGTGGGAATGAGGGATTATAATGGATTCGGTGTATGGAGAGGCATTGGTCATCAGCCTGGGCGTGCTCACACATTGGTCCCAAGTCTTCATTCTTATGCAAATATCGGGCTTTACATACATGTTACTTGGCCTGGCCATGCTGCACAACCGTCACTTCTGTCCAAGGGCCGTGGAAGCGTCGCATTCTGGGCTTGGTATGATGTAGCTGTGCAAACACTAGTGGTGACGGACGAGCATGCATTTCATCAGGACCTAGATGCGGCCATTCATGCTGAAAGAAAGGAGGCGCTGGAAGGATAGCAGAGATGTCCAGTAAATCGGACCGTTCTTGTGTTCTGTAACTTCATCTTGAGATGCTCGTGTCCAGGGACAGAACTCTGCACCTCAACTATGAAACGCCCAATAGGTGGTGCATTCCTGCTGCGAACCGTCTAATAGTGAACACATTTTATTATTAAGACCGAGGCAACCTGTGGAGCAGGGTGAACAAGAATAGAACTGAATACTTTAGTTTGTCATTGCTTGGCCCAGTGATCATGGCACAGCTCGTCCCAGGGTTGATTCCATGCACATTGCATCATGGACAACGGGAGGGAGGGGGACAAGACATGGACAGCGGGGGGAGGGGGGAGAAGGCACGGGACAATGGAGGAAGGGGGGAGTAGAGAAGGCAGTAGGAGAAGCTCATTAAGGAAAATAGTGCTCACAATAACACGTACTGTGCAACACTCGAAGTAAAGGGGCCAGTAGCCATTGGAGGATACAAATGAGGATATGGCTGTAATAAAAAAGGACTAGCAAGCCTCATAATCAATCAGAAGACAGCATTAATGAACGACAAAGACCCAAGCCAATGAAAAATGTAGGTCGGGGGAGAAGGTGGGCCTTCCCCCACCTACTGAACTACCCCAGATCTTCACCTGAGCAGCGCTTGCAAGCTGGCTGTAGGCCCGACCTAAAAATGAATGCAACAGATAGGCACAATATACTGCGAAACAGAACTAAAACATAAACGACCTCTGAATGCATTAGTGTAATTGAACAGACATTTATAACCACAAAAGTGCAGCAAAAAATGAACAAGACCTTTTATAAGCAATGGTAAAAAAAAGTTTGGGAAGCCACATTCATTTCTTCCAGCAGAGGCTTCCGTACTGAGTGCGAGAAGTTGGCCTGGCATATGCTGGTCACTAGTTATAGTGGCCACCTTGCACCAGTCTAATTCGACTCTTATGGTAGATAGGTTTAAGACTAACCCTGGGCGTAGTGGGTGTAGTGGAGCTACGTGGAGCATCTCGAAGTGTGCCCAAATCTACGCACACTTCGCGTAGCCCCACTATGCGCCGCCCGCCTCCCGCCCGCCTTCATTTTAAAATAAAAGAAAGTATTTAAAAGTAAGAAAATATCTTACCTAAGGTGCCGCGTCCCGGGGCACCCAGTTCCTCCTTCAGCTGCAACTTCTTCTTCAGAAATGTGCATGCGCGGGCGCCCGCGCATGCTCATTTCTCGCGAGAAAAGCATGTGAAGAAGAAGTTGCCGCTGAAGGAGGAACTGGGAGCCCCGGGACGCCGCACCTCAGGTAAGATATTTTCTTACTTTTAAATACTTTCATTTATTTTAAAATGAGGGCAGGCGGGAGGCGGGTGGCGGGCAACTCTGCTCCGCCGTGGCGTGTGCGTAGCGCTGCCTACTACGCCTACTTCATGCCCCACGAAGCAGGCAGCACTACGCACCCTCCGTGGGCGAAGCGGAGTACTACGCCCACCCTTATTTAAGACAACCTTTTAAAGAAAGCTATCCTAGTGGTAGCTGTGGAGAGCAGCCTTCAGGCTAAGTCTCAGAGGAATGTAAAGCAGCTTGTTTTACCTTATAATCTCTTGAATTACCAAATGAAAGGACACCACACAGGTATATATATCAAATATATATGTATTTATTTATAGACACACTCTACTAATCTCTTTATGAGATTAGAAGCCAGGAATACATTCAAATATCAATGTTTAAGGGAACTTCGAGGTAGTCTACAAGCAAGCCACTTACAAGGTAAGTAATTTGAGGGCCAACACACACTAGGGCACCGGAGTGCACGAGTTACCTCACCCAGGGAAGCCGGGTGCAGAGGTGTCTTTTGGTGTCGGGTCGCGACGCTGTTTTCTATGGAAGCCAAAGAAGATTTGCTGCTTGTGAAGACTGAAGAAGTGTCCGGTGGAATCCAAGGCTGGATTCAAGTTGAAGAAGACCTGAAAGCAGAAGTGACAGTGTTCACAGTCACTTGCCAGTCAACCGGGGCCAGGAAGATGGATGCCCACGGATGTTGGGTGATTTCAGGTGATCAATGGTGTTTTGACTCTTCACCTACGAGGTTCAGGAGAGATCGACGATGACCAGCAGCTGGTTTTGGAGTGTCCCACAATGTTTGAAGCAGACTGAGGTGTCGGCAACCGGATTGGAGCCAACAAGCCTTGGTAACAGCAAGTCTTGTGAAAAGTGAATAAAGTCAATGGTGCAGACCAGCAAGGTCTGAGGGACTCACCCAGCAAGGGTGAGTGAGGACAGGCCTGGAGCAACCAGGAGAGCTCTTTGGTTTGAGAAGAAAGTCTTCAGGGGACCCAGAAGCCAATGGGAAAGGGATCGCAAAGACACCTCATGAGGAAATGCTTTACAAGAGCCCACGGTCACTCGGGATGGGGTAGGCTTCTGATTTTCAGTACACAACCTACTGGAGGCTTGGGCCACAAATGGTCCAAAGCACACGTTCATAGAACATAGTGAACATAGTGAAGGGGTTGTACTCCACAATAGTGCATGGTACCCAGGTATTGCTGTTCCTCATCTCTCGTGGGGCCCACTCACCTCAGCTCTGCTGGGGTCTCACAATGGCCATCGAGAAGTCAGGAAATCCACTTCTAGGGCTGCAGGGACTTCGAACTCTGGCAGGAGCGGGAAAGTTTGCAAATGTTGATTAGAGTTTCTGGTGCCTGCCAAGCAGAGGACTCACTCCTTGACTCCAAGGGAGATTCTTCTGTTTTCCAAAGTTAGTGAAACGTCGAAGGGCCAGGATTCTTCTTGTAAAGCGTTGTCCAGGGATATCTGATTTGCAATGGCAAGGTTTCCCTAACTTATACTAAAAGGAAGGGAGGGACTAGCTTTATGACCACTCCTCTGGGAGGGTCAGGGGAGTGGGTGGTTACACCCACTTCCCTTTGTCCAGTTTCATGCCAGAGCAGGGGCAGGTAGCCCCTGAACCGGTTTGAGCAGGCATATGCACAGAGGAGCCTACTGCTCCCCCAGTGCATGACTTCAAAGCACTCTAGGAGTGTACCCACCCAGCCCCAATACACTTAATCCTGTCTGGAAGGTGGTGACACCTCCCTGTGACAGGATGCCTATTGATGGGCCTCCTCCACTGCGAGTTTCAGTCAGCAGCAGGAGGGTAACCCAGTGTCTGTGCTGGTGGCATCCATTTTGTGATGCCAGGGCTCTTTCAGATTTCTACCGTGTTTCCACAGTAGGTACATTTTGTCCCCTCTAGAAGGGTGGGATCATACTCCCACACCAGTTACTGGTGTTGGGTATGATTCCAAGTTGTTTGACACCAAACACGACATATTTTGATGCAGTCATTCCAAAGTTAACATTTACCGCTAGGTTATAATGCACTTAAGAGTATATGGTTTAACCGCATCCACAAACAGCCACAGAGAATAGACTCTGCCAGCTGCAGAGGGGCACTGCTCAGGCAGAGGCACCCCCTCACATTGTAAACCAAGCACCCTGCCCTCAAGATTGATAGGGCCTGCCTTAGGGGTGACTGATAGGTGTATATGTGTGTGTATGGTGAGATATAGGAACCTATACCTCCGTGAGGAGTGCTAACACCACCTCACCCAGGCTGCAGTCGCAGGCCTGTGGTGTCAGATTTAGTCTGCTTCCCAGGGGTAGCATAATACATGCTTCAGCCCCTGGTAGGCCAGTGAAGTACCTATGCCCTTGGTACCTAGGGTACCATATACTAGGGGCTCATAAGGTACCACAGTATCCAATCACTAGTGCATCTAGTATGCACTCCAAGTTTTTTAGAGAGAACAGAGAGACAGGGGCCCTGATTAGCAGGGACCCAGCCAGACTATAGCCAGAAACCAGTGTTAACATCAGAAAAAAAGTGGGGGCAACATAAGTGCAGATTTTACTCTCCTACACTGAGGTAAACATGAATAAAAATATAGATTACGTCAACCAAAAATGAAAATAAAGTGCTCTCAAAAGTTGCTTTTAAAATGTCCATGGGTTCTCTTTAGTAGGGAGTAGGAGGGGACTCTAAAATGAGCAAAAAAAAGGGAGCGTTGTTGAGGCAGAGGTTTGGGAGAGCACAATACGAGGCTTTGATAATAGGGGCATTGTTTGGAAGTGAGCTGTTTGTCTTAGTGCTTGGGGCTGGAGGCCTGTCCCAGAAAACATCCAGCTTGATATGTTGTGGTCAGAAAAACATAGGGGACCGCATGGCGCCAGTCTCTCTGCTATGTGCTGCTGAGCAGGACTCCTTGGAGTGGGTCACACATAATGCGATTTGCATATGAAAAGAGAGATTAAGCCTAAGAAAAATGAACTAAAGTGGACTCACCATTGTTTTTAAACACAACATGAAGTAGAAGGAAAACAAAAGTATTGCTTCAGCCAAAAATGGGAGCCCATTGATTAACGTTATGAGACGTTTCAGGCAAGGACAATGATACATGTTACCAAGGCACAAACAGAGGCAGTGGCAGTTCTTCCGCTAAGGCAGAGGAGCATCGCCCCACTGCTTTATGCAGTGTAAAAAGGAAAAGTAAAAACATAATAACTCGAGGTTTTTATCATTTTATTTTTTCCCATTGCAGCATCTTTGTGGGGCCGGGCTCCTCTTAGAGCAGGGGGACGAGTGGTTTGCATCCGTATGTGAGAATGAGTGATTGGCCAGCCTTCTCGAGCCAGCCAAACAGTCATGCGCACATAGAATGCTCTCCATGCAGGCTGCATTTCAGCCTGCATGGAGAACAGGTCCACCCCTCCAGCCCCTGGCTGAGCACTATGTCACGGCACTCTGACCAATCACAACGCTGCATTGCAGCGTTAGGATTCGCTGCGGGGAGAGAGGGAGCCCTGGTGGTTCCTGCTTCCTGTTTCCCCCAAGAAGCCTAGAAGAGGACGCAGGAGAGGCGGCGGCCTCCTAGCCGGCCCAGCCGGGAAGTAAGTGATTTTTTTTTAGCCCAATCCCCCCTCTACTTTCCCCCAACCTCACCACACTGCTGCTTCCAGGTAGCAGCCGCCACTGTACAGGGGCACGTTTCTTTTTTACATTAAGCACAGAGTCAGCCTTTAAAAGAGTCGGGAGAAGCAGAGCATGAAACAGTCTTTCACAAAGCTGTCTCTTTGACGTAACTGTGTTGAGGATGTGGTGTAACATCTAGAGCTGTCAACTTTGGACCTGGGGACCCGTACTTGAGTCTCGGTGTCAGCTCTCCCCATGCCTAAATAAGGCAACTTTTTTTAGTAGCGACTCACCCACATGAACAGGAAATGCAGCGATGGGGGTAGGAAACGGCACTGCGAGCCAAGTCAAAAGAGAAAGTAGCGAGATGAAACTAAATAAATGACCAGAAGTGAACTGATCAATGTAACTGGGTCAATCTCCAGGGTGGTAGCAAAACAGCCAAAAGGTGAGACAAAAGTAAAGCATTTACCAAATAATCCAAAGGAATTTAGAAAGGCAGGCCAAGGAACAAGTTAAAGTAATAGGCATGGTGAAAGCCCAAAGAAGTAACTACAGAATGACGAGAGACAGCTCATGCGCACTGCCTAGGATCTACCAAAAAAGTGTAATGAACATAAAACTATATGTTAAGATTTTTAGACTCTCTCCTTCTTGCCCCACTTTTCTGGGTCTTTAATTTTTGTTTATAAAATGTTGGTAACCACCTCCTTCCTATTCTTTTTTTGGGACCAATTGCATTAAAAAATATCACTTTGTCCGAGAAAAACTAGTATGGACGACAGCTTTCTGACCTAAGTATATCATCAAAGTACTCAAATGCTGTTTCTGCACGTTGATCACCCTTGCCCAGAGACAAACAACCATTCACACTAAGAACCTCATTTAGACTTTGCTTGGAGAAACTTCCTCAATGCAGTGATCCCCGTATTTGCCTCCTCATGTCACAGCCATCCATTGATGGTGGTTGTCCTCAGGTAGGGGAACAGCCCGGATGTCTGTTGCCATCTATGTAAAGGTATGTAACTTGCAGTAATATCAGTTAACTTAGGTATTTAAGGATAGTTTTTTGTTTAGAAATCCATGTTTTTCATTGATTGATTGTATTGATTGATTTAAAGAAATTTTCAGGAAAAAACTAAGGGGCATATGCATCAACATTAGCATTTGCGATTCCTTATTAGCGAAAAATAAGGAATCGCTAATAAGGAATAGCAAAAGGCTATGCATGTAGGAATCGCTATTCAAATAGCGATTCCTTAACATTCCTTATTACCGAATCGGTAATACCGAATCGGTAATAAGGAATACCTACCCATTCATTCCTATGGGCTTGGAGGCCCATAGGAATGAATGTAAAGCCATTCTGTATTAGCGATTCGGTATTACCGAATCGCTAATAGCTGGAGCACTTTCAAGGGTGCCAGGGTGTCAAAAGGACACCCTGTTGCACCCCTGAAAATGATATGTGCACATATGTTGCACACACACATGCTCTAAGGGCATGTGTGTGCGCAACATGACACTTTGAAAAATGCACAAAAGTGCATTTTTCAAAGTTTTTGCAAATTACCATGCAGTTCATCTTCATGGTAATTTGCTCCCCTTATTAGCGAAATCGCTAATTTTTTAACTTTGATGCATTGCATTTAAGGAATCTCACTTTGGGATTCCTTAAATGCAAGAGCTATTTAAGGAATCGGTATTTAAGGAATCCCTATTTAAAGAATCGCTATTTAAGGATTCCTTAAATACCGATTTCTGCTTTTGGGTTGATGCATTGGGATTGGGTATTTTTTACTTAATACCGGGAGCTAATAAGGAATCGGTATTTTACCGACTGGATTTTGGCTTGATGCATAAGGGTGTAAGTGGGAAATAAAGCAGATACCAGCATTTTATGGCATGCATGCACCCGTAACTGAATCCAAAATGTAGGGCATCCCACCAGACCATAGCAAATCCCTGTGATTAGTCCCTTGTTGCCCTGTGTGCATGGCAGTGCAGTGGGGCCCCCCAACAACTTCCCAGGCCTGGGGAACTACTGTCCCAATTCTAATCCTCATGATGATTACTTTTACTACTGGATGTGCTCCCTCTACCCCTTCACCACCAAAATGGAAATCTAAGGGATTCCCTCACTGGTACCCATTTCATGTTTGGGACTGGTGTGAATAATCCTGGTATCTCCCTCCGACACTCCCGTTGTCAGGAGGTACCTCTGCACCCCAGGGATGGGACCTTAAGGATTACTAGGAAAGCTTGAGCCACATTTCTAAGGTTTGTGAGGGTGCTAATGATGTAGAAGGAAATTCAATGGTTTCTATAATGAAAAGTAAAGAAATGTTTATGAATGTTCAGAATGCATCCTGACTCTTGAGAAGAATCACACCACTGACCTGTGTAAAACTGTAATTTCACATGTCCCTCATCATTTCACATGCCCCTCACCCAGGGCCGTCTAAACAGCATTATTGGCCCCCCAGAGCAAAGCAGTGCACTGAGCCCTGCCTGCACAACCACTCACAGAAATAAAACAAATTAAGGGAAAATTTGTCTTAAATTCTGGTCTGCATGGACCCCTGTGCAACTGCCCAGCGTGCCCATGCCTTAAGACAGCACTGGCCTCACCCAAACTCCCAGTGCTTAATTTGAGCCGAGCACCGGCATTTGACTGTCAAAACCGGCACTTAGACAAACAGGGCCGCCATGTGGCACACTGCCCTAAATTAGAGAACAGCACAACAACGTGTGTTGATTCAATATACCTTAAAATGACTAATACATGTGGCACAGGCCATTCTTATAGCTAAGGGGGGCCTAGAATAGACTTAATGGTCACACTGCTAAGTGTGTGGTGGAGGGAACTGTACTGATACTGTTATTGGCAGCGCGATTAGGAGAAACGAGTGGTGCAAGCTGCAGTGGCCTCCTGACTAGAGCCCTGGCACTTATTATTTTACAAATTAGGCACTGCAAACTCCACTGCAGCACTAGCTAGATTGTTCCGATTAGTTCCTCTTCCTTACTGCATTAAATTCAGGGAAATAAAAATGGTGACATTTATAACCTAATAAGTATTGTTTTAGCTGACATGACCATTTTATAGATTGATAACAATTCCTAGGAGTACGTTTAGGAATAACAGACTTCTACGAGCTTTCCTATATTACCGAGTCAAACATCTAGAAATTGACCTCCGTTAGAAAATCGGCACATTTAAAATGAAGAGAAAAGTGCAATTTGACATGTTTGTATCACTACATGGCAAGAAATGTAGGGTTGCATACCATAGTTTGGCTTGAGAATTGTTCTAAACTTCCTGCTGTCTCTGACTCAAGCTCGTACATCGACTCAATAGGTCCGATGATAACTGGTATTTTCAACGCATCTGGTAACCTCACTCCTCTCTCCACATCTGAGCTGCCTACAGACTTATACCGGGCATTCTCGGTTCCTATCAAGATCTTTCCTTCTATTCCTACTTCTGATCGGGGTACTGTTCCCCTACTCTCTTCTTCCTTTGTCTCATTGCCTTCTGAGGCATCCGGGTTGTATGGAGGTGGTCTCTCGGATAGCAACCTGTTTACCAGGCTATCATCCGTGTCACTGTCTTCCTCCCCGTCTACTGTCTTTTCCTTTGACTTTTCTGTTGTCTCTAATAAGGGAAATCAATTATGTCCCTCTATTGCCTGCATTTTCCATCTTTTCTCCGCTGCATCCCATCTAGCATCTTGGAAAGCCTGGACCGACCTTTCACCCTTTCCTGATTTCTGCCTCTCTCCTTATCATGCGCTGCTCTAATCCACGCATGTAGTGCTTCAAATTGTATGGGCCTCGGCATAGGTCGTAAAGCTGCCATTACAGTCTTCAGCTGATACAACACGCTAATCTGAATGAACCATACCGTGCGAACGCTAACTCTCCTTCATCTTGAGTCATTTTATGCCAATTCTCAAGCCAAACTATGGTATGCAACCCTACATTTCTTGCCATGTAGTGTGCTGGCGTGTCCTCAGGAGGGACCTCCGCACCCTCTCGAGTAACCACATGTTCATCCCCTCGACACAATTCTCGGAAAACTTTAAAACATTTCATAATGACCGAATGCTAAACGCACACAATCTCTGTTTACTTCCTGGTATCTGTCCGCCAATGACAGCGCGAACTACACCAACCAGCCTATCGCAGCGCGACACCTTCTGACGTCACTTTTCCTCCACTCGCAGCAGTTCCCCTCCTGCACACCGCTCGTCTTACCCTTGCATTCGTCCCATTCACACGCTGAAATAACCGTTTGTCCCAAACAAGTTACTACCCTGGCTGTCCGTCCACAGCCTCTGACTGTCCGTCCACAGTCTCTGACTGTCCGTCCACAGTCTCTCGAAATTGTCGACCTCGGTTGGTTACTATCTGTCCCTGCCGGGCAGACAGATCGCCTCTGATAGGTTACAAATACTCAATTCCACATACAACAACCCACGACCAGCGTCAGGTTGGCACACACTCATACATTCGCTCCCCCTATCTCGGTCCAGGTGATCGATGGTGCCTCACGATCGGTGGTCAACAAAATCTACCAGGGGTGTCTTCTCACCCTCTCGCTTAGGCTTCTCTTTGCCTAAGACTTTCCCGGGCTGCGCGCGCTCACAGCCTGATCTCATAATCACACAACATTCACACCAACTCCGCAAAACATCTCACACAATACAACACCGCAATCTACAACATCGTATCCTGTTCATACTCACTCTTCGAGCTTCTGCTTGCTGCCGCACTGCTACTCGCCATCTACGTCCGTCCGCCAGGCCGTCTGCCGTTTGCCCTCCGATGATTCAACCTCACTTATCATTGATGGGCCTCAAGGATCACTTATCCTAATCTCAATCTTCCCTCGCTATCAGAAATAACCATCCGTGTCTGCTACCAACTGGGAACGCCGGATTCTTGTTCTCGTCTAGTTATCTACAAGAATCCACTCAGGTCGCCAGGATCTTTTTACTTGCAAAATAGCGTAGAGGGAAGAAACACAATTATCAAATCGTATTTACCGCAATTTGACTTTTCAGAAAGGAAGACTCATAATCTGGGAGGTTGACCTTTTATTATCAGCAAAAACATCTGAATATATAGGCACCTCAATACAAGGCACAAAAGATAAATGGGGACTAACACAAATGCTAGTCTACGAAGTATCCGCATACGACTAAAGATAAACAGGATTACAGCTTCCAAAAGCATCAATTACCCTATGGCAATTGTGATATCGAAATTTAAAGTCATGAATCAAATCATTTCTGTCCCTACTCTATTCTAAGGTGACATCCCTACTCAATATTCCCTTCCTGGTGAGGATCGCATAAAAGGTGTCAGCAGTGAAACTTCCTAAGAAGTTTTCACCATATGAGAGCTCGATCTATAGTGCTCCTTTCAGTCCCTCTCCTAAGTGTCTTCTGCTCAACCCACAGGGCTCTGTCCCTAATACAAAACCCCAAAAAGCTGTACATGCCCTTCAGCACACCCCTTCAGGCAGCTTCTTCCTCCAGTAGATTTCTATTTGTATCCTTTCATCTTCCTTTCCATTAATTCGACCTTGGGTCCCAGGCCTTTTCTGTACCAGGAGTTGCAACTTTACATTCCAATCCACTCCCTTCCTGTCTACTCCTTCTGTCTCCATTCCATTTGAACAAAGACTTATTCTAACTAACGAGCTACATGGCCTTGTACCTGCAGCCAAATGATGAACAGAAAAAAAAACCAAACATCATGAGGTTTCACAATTCACTGCAATTTAAGCTTTGCTAAAATCCTGTCGTCCTAATAAAACATGGCTAAAATAAAAGAAAGGCCTTCACTTTACATACATGGTTAGGCCTCAAACTACACATAGTACAATTACTAATTAAATTTATTTGTCTCATATTAGTAAGAGAACTACCTTCTTCATTCTTCTAACGCAACCTAATGTCTCTTAATGCATGACATTACTACAAACTAAACATTACACATACACAAATGCATTTCTTAATAACTGGTGGCCTTTTCTCTTCTCTAGAGGCCTATTTACATTTCTACTTTGCTATTTCAACGAATATATTTCTATTACTCTTTAAACATTCTTATTTATATGCGGGTGCTGACTAACAATGAATACGGTGCACCCCTACAATTTTCGCATCAGCAACGCTCTATCATATCACTTTGTGTTTTTTTTTAAAGCAGAATCTATCTTTTAGCAGCATTCTTCCCTTTTTTGTTTACAAGGGTCTCGAGAGGAAACGCTTGATTTTAGCAGGCACTACATCGCTTTTTAAAAAACGCTGTTACTTTTACATCGGCAGTGACTGAAGCCCTGATAAAAGTGCATCAACTCTCTGAGTACATGACTGTTTTGTGTTCTAAATTGACAAATATTACATTGTGCTAAATCAACTGTTTGCACACTTGTACTGAGTTCAGATATGGTGTAAAGGACTGAAGGATATATTCCTCACACTTGCAGCTTGAAATGTAACCTGTATGTTTAGAAGTGCAAGTTAATCCACAGTACACTTGTAGCAGAATCTGTCGAAAATGTTGAGTGCTTTTTATTTCAAACGTTTAAAGTATAATTACTATCAAGATCTTACTTCCACCAAAATGAAAATTTATTTTCAAAACATCATTAGTGAAATCAGATCCAGTTACTCAAAGTTATTTTCGCAGTCATGGGCAATGAATAATATTTTCTCCAATGACAGTAAGTTCTCAACAAATAGCATTTCCATCTTTGGCAAAGGCTTTACAGCCTTTTTCACTTCACGCCTAGTTTGCACCTCCTGCGCAACCTGAGCCAAAGGGCAGCCAGTACAAAGTATAGACACAAAGGCCAGGGAGGGGAGGGAAGCGTAGGCTTCCTGAGTCACATCTGCCTCTTGATAGACCACATTTTTGTCATTAAGGCCCTCATTTATGAGAACGGTGGTATCGCTAGAGGGAGGCAGCAATTTGTTCAAAGAAGTTGTGCTGCAGTACAACATTCTCAAATGACTTGGATGCTCCATATTCACGTTACGGCACACCATGGCGAAAGGTCCCATGGTGTGTCAAAAAAATGACGCCTCCTTGGGACAGTTGCCACAGAGAAAACTGATGTATGCACAGCCAAAGTGACGCTAGGCTGCTTTACGGCATGTAAAGCAGAGTCACTCTAGTGTCACATTCGAGTGCATCATGCATCAAAAATCCCTTACAAAGTGAATGATTTGAAGAAAAAACATTTCCCCAAACCTCAGAAGGGAGAGCCGGAGCAGGCAGCAGCAGCCGGGGCAACAATCCTAACAACCCCAGCACCAGCCAGGATGTCTAGAAAAAACCCCAGGGGAAAAGGAAGAGTAATTTTACTGAGGAGGAGAATGTGGGGGCATATTATCAAGGGCAGCGTTAAAAATTATCGCCGGTTTAGCGGCAGGAAACTGCCTCTAAAGCGGCGATAATGGGCTTGGTAATATGCCCTTGAGACTTCCAATAGAAGCCCATGTTCTGGTGTGAACATGGGATTCTATTGGAATTGTCCAGGGCATTTTATCAAGCCCATTATCACCGCTTTAGCGGCAGTTTTCTGCCAGTAAACCGGCGATAATTTTAACGCCGTCCTTGATAATATGCCCCCAAATTCTCATAACAGAGGTAACAAAGTATGAACATCATCTCTTTGTCACCTCCAGATTGCCATTAGGGAAGAAAAAGGCCATTTGGCAGTCCATAATGGACAAGATTAACAGTGTTGGGCAAGCCAAGATGACAGTGCCAGAGTGCAGGAAGCACTGGCACAATTATAAGCGTAGGATCAAGGAAAAACTGGCCAATAACGTGAAGGCAGCCATGCGGTTGGAGGAGGAGGACCTAAGGAGCCGGAGGCGCTACTCCCTTAGAGGAGCCGGGGGCATCAGTCATCCCAGCAGAGTTGGTGACAGGAGTTCCCACACAGGACAAGGTTGGCTATGAGGACGAACTAGTCCTATAGGGTAAGTGGCAACAAAGTACAATATGACCAAAAATGTCATGCTCTGCAGCGCAGTAAGCTGCGATCCTGCACTGCACGGTGCTCAGTGTAAGGGAAAGGGATGGAATTGCTCACATGTCCAGTCATACGCCATATAACATTTCTGTCAAATTGCCCAGTTAAATGTTGCACAGCCAAGTTTGTCAAGTCCATGTGTGATGTTCAGCATCAGTCCAGGTTCACCTTTGCATACTGGGACTTGTAGTGGAATGTACATTAATGACCAGGACTACAAGTCTCATAATACAAAGCAAAAACCAGGACTGGATCACCACATCATGCATGGACACTTGAACTCTGCTCACCCTGGCTTTGACAATGCATTCCTGTTAGAAAGGTGGGGTCTCTAGTTAGCAATGATTGGCACCTTTGTCCTAGTAGGGACCCTTGCTTCTAGTCAGGGTAAGTAAGTTACACCCTTAGATAACCCCTGCTCACCCCTTTGATAGCTTGGCACAAGCATACAGGCTTATCTCAGAGACAGTGTGTAAAACATTTGTGCACAGATACATTAACACAAATAGACACAACACCAGTTTAGAACAAAGTAACCTTTCATCTTAACCAAACAAGACCAAAACGACAAAAATCCACAATACATATACCAAGATATCCTCAAAAATGGGTTATCCACACAAATAAAGCTTGTAGCCACAAATAACTTCACCTGGAGCCATTATGACATCATTACAGATGAAAATCCAAAGTACGGCGCCAACCGTGAGGTGCAGGGCGTCGGGTATGGAGTCAAACAGACCCCCAAAGAACAGTACCTTGGCAAATGAAAGCAAAGATGGTGCACGGCATCGGGGAGGTGATGCTTCGTTGGCACAGGTGGCGTCGGTTCCTTATGACCACAGGAGAGATGATGCATCAGTTCCTTACGACCCCAGGGGAGGTTAGGCCTTAGGGCCCGATTACAATGGCGGAGGGATTACCACCGCCGTCCCGGCGGTGGCAGCCCCTCCGCTATCTGCATGCCCTTTTCCCTCTGCCAGATCAGGATGGAGGGGGGAAAAGTTCCACAAGCATGGCAGGCGCGAAGACTCACCACAGGCAATCGTAACGATTGCCTGGCGGTGTAGATATGGCCGTGGTTATGGGGGCGGTGCCTCGAAGGCACCGCCAGCCCAATGCTGGAGTCAGCCAGCCGTTACGGGCCCCCTCAGGGGGGGGACACTTGTGCACTGGGGCATTTCCATGCATAAGGTGGCAGGCACCGCGCGTGCCTGCCACGTTGTGCATGGAACTGCACAACATGGCCATTGGACATTGAGGCGGGTGCTGCATCCAGCAGCACCTGCCGCAATGTTAAATTGCCAGATGCGACTGCCGCTGTGGTGGTCGCATCATTATCAGGAGCACGGGACCACCGCATGGCAGGTGGGCAGTCCCATTACTGCTAGGGTGGCGGGCGGACTTCCTAATGAACCCCTTAGTTCCTGACTGCCTTGCATGAGAGGTGAGGTCTCGGTTCCTTTCTGTTGTCGAGGAGGTGAGGTGTCGGTTCCTTACTGTTGCCCGAGGGTGAGGTTGCGCTGGCGGCGAGACTTCAGTTCCTTATGACGGTGCGGTGTCGATGGATTCAGGAAGTCACTCACGTTCGGTATCAGCTCCGTGATGATGGAGCACCAGTGTCGAGGAGGTTGCAGCTCCAATGTGAGTTGTGAGCATCAGGAGCAGTGCTCTCCGCTCTGGTGCACACAGCGGCCTCAGTGACAGCCTCTGAGTTGATATGATGTGGCCTCAGCAGGCGTCGGGGGCTGCGGTGCAAGTCGGCGGTGCATTGTGCACTTCACAAGTGGTGCCCACAGCTTTGTTGCAGGTCCCGGCATCGTTGGCCGGCATCAGGGTGCAATTTCCCTCTGTGGCAACTGAAACATCAGTCTCAAATGCAGGGAGGACAGAGAAAACAAATCTTCATGTCCCTGAAACGTCAGAACATGAGGCAAGCTGTACACTAGGTCCTTGGAGATCTTCTTCAAGCAGGATACACAGCACACAGTAAAGTCTTGGTCTCTCCTTGGCAGAAACTGCCACTGGAGGCCAATTCCGGACAGCACACAGCAAAGGGGCAGTACTTCTCCTTCAGTTTTCCCAGCTGTTCTCCTTGGCAGAGGTTCCTCTTGGGTCCAGAAATATTCTAAAGTTCTGGGGGTTGGTCCCCAGTATTTATTCTCAATTTCTCTTTGATCTCTTGTGGCAGAGAGGCTCTGTGCTCAGTCAAAACCAGTTCTGTTCTGCCTGCGCCATCTTCCTGGCAGGAGATGGAGACTGCATTGTTTATGGCAGACCAGGCCTAATCAGGTGCAGGGATATCTCCTCCCACCACTCTACATGCAGCCCAGGTCTATTCAGCCCAGCCTTGACTCTTTCAGGAAAGGCAGGACACACCTAACCCCCCCCCCCCTCAGTGGCTGTCTGAGACAATGCACAACCCTCAGCCCCTGTCACTCCAAAGCCAGTCAATCCACAGACCAGTAGATATACACAAGATGGCTAAGCAAGATAATAGTCACTTTCTAAAAGTGGCCTTTTCAGAAACACAACATAAAAATCATTTGCATTAAAAGATGCATTTTTATATTCTGTGCTCAGGCATACTAAACTGCATCTTTCTTCTTTGTCACAATGGGAAGTCATACTTATTAGATGTTATAAATAAACTCCCATTCTATCTTAATGGACAGATGGCCTTTCACTAGTGAAAAATGAAATACACTGTATTTCACTATCAGGGCATATCACACACACCAGGACATGTCCTACCTTTCACATACACTGCACCCTGCCCACACGTGTACCTTGGGCCTACCTTAGGGGTGACGCACAGGTAATAAAAGGGAAGGTTAGGGCCTGGCAAGTGATCCACTTGCCAGGTCAACATGGCAGTACAGACTGCGCGCAGACACTGCATTGGCAGTTATGAGAACCTTCTGCAAGGCTGCTTGTGTGGGTGGCACAATCAATACTGTAGGCCCACTAACATCATTTGATTCACAGGCCCTCGGCACACACAGTGCACTGTACTAGGGACTTAGTAGTAAATCAAATAAGCCAATCATTGAAACACCAATTCATAATAACAATTTACACAGAGATCATATGCACTTTAGCAGTGATTAGCAGTGGTAAGGTGCCCAGGGTCCTAAAACCAACAGAAACAGGAGGCCAAAAATCAAAAGGTCTAGGGGTTAACCCACTGAAAAAGCCAGGTCTAGCAATTCCCCATTGCTACATGAGGCTAGAGTGTCTGTCTTGGGGACAGTCAGAAAATCTGAACTGTAAAGCAATGGAATGTGGTTGCCAGAGGATTAACTCCTCATCTGAGAGGGGTTTCAGGTGTGGTGTATGTGAAGTATCAACACGTGGAGAAATGCAAAGAGCCATGTGTACAATCACTAGCATGAACCTACATCACACACAGTTGTACCGATGTGCAGGGTGAGAGCACACAGGTGTCCGCTGCCACCTTTCTTTCTGTCGTGCACAGATCGAACCAAGGTGTGGGGGAACTGCAAGTGAAACGCACTGGAAGACATGAATGTTTGTTGGAAGCAATATGGTATGTGAACCTGGTGGGCCCCTGGTAGTGTAGTGCAGTGCATATGTGGCTGAGCATATTCAAGTGGCACTGTGAATGGGGAGACGTTGCATAGCAGGGAGGTGAGAAGTGACATATGTACTGAAAGGTAGCTTGAGCGATACTCATGCACTGCTGTATCTTATAGTGTCACACTTCTGATGCAGCTGGGAAGGTATGTCATAGAAGAGCGCATTGGTGTACTACATCCTACATATTATGTGGATCTTGGTGAAGATGAAGCACCTGTCAGGAGGGATTTGGAAATCATTTTTTTTGACTATGCCACATATGTCAAAGCAAGAGGATATCAAACAGGGAATTGTGAAGTGACTGGATGAGATATGTTTCCCGACGATGGCCAGGTCTTAGTGATGCTTGGAGGGTGAGGTGTATGGCCCTAATTGGGTGGCAAAACTTGGTAGGTACATGTCACAGAATATCGTAACTACTAGCTTGTGGGTCACAGCTTGAGCCATAACCCTCAAATACAGGCAGCATTGGTGCTCATTTGCAAATGGTGACTCACATTGGGGGTGTTGGTGTCACATGAGAATCAAATTATCATCTCTGGGTGACAGTGTGTAACATAAAGTACAGTTCCTGGGTCCACTAGAGGTTTGGCAGAGGAGTCATGTACAGAGTGGGGCTAAGTTGAGGGATGTGTGATGCTCTGCAGATGAGCAAATCTGGCAATTACAAAATGGGGTGAGCGTCAGTAGTAGCAACCTTCCTAGATTGACTGGGCCTATCCCCTCACAGTTAGTACACAGTGCCTATTTTAGAGAACTAGAGAGACATCTGTGGGTGTACTGTAATCACATGAGTATACAATTAGGGAAACCATGGTGAGTGCATGGCCTTACACATACCTACAGTGTAAAAAGGTTGATAGCGCTGTAGAGATGTGTGGATGCATGTCAAATATGAGACCTTGTTCAAATTAATGCACAATGTGCATGCAATGCAGCACAACAAGGAAGACTGGGGTGGGGCACTGTGTTAAAGGCAGACTGCAGGATCAACAATAATACATGACCCAAGCCACATCACTTACCCAGAAGCTTTGGGCTGCATAGTGGCCAGAAGAAATGCAGGCACCCTGGTGATGTGGTGCAATGTGCACCGTAGTGTTGTCAACATGTGAAACTCCATTCAGTATAGCGATCATGAAAAAGAAAGGCTATCTCCAAGGCAGATGTGGACCTTACGTCAACTCACCTTTCTGGGAAGGGCAGGCCAGCAAGCGGTGTAACTGTCTTGTAATGTGCAGTATGACACAAAATATCACCCTTTTCACACAGTGATCCTGTGAACAATGTAGAGGTAATGCCATCTGAAAGGCAACTACATTGAATCTTGGACACAATTCCTACGATTGACATATGTCCTACACATCCCCGTCCTGAGGAAGACCCGCCTGCAGAGGATACAAACCACCCTCTATGCGCCAGGGTCAAAACGTCGACACTTTCCCCTAGTGGGCATGTACCCTACTTCACCCCATCCCCACCTCTTTACAGAAGATTATACTCTGTACAACATCAAGAAACAGAAAAGTACTTTTGAATCCATGAGAGACAGGGCCCATTGTAAAACTAGAGCTACTGTAAACCACAACCACTTTACTAAGGACATTACATTGTGTAATTGATTGTTTTAACTACTCTATGATTTCTCTCCCTATACATCTGTTCTATCCTCACAAGCACAGTCCTTTTTCCACACTCCCCCTGGAGCAACCCTCTTTTCTGTTTTGAAACGTTCCCTACAGTGATCTGTTATCATAACTGTGAGATTAAACTGTCACTATTGAAGCTCTTTATGATGCTTGTGTGTCTTTTTGAGGATATACTTAATTGAATTAAGAAACTACTGGGGAACACTTATGATGTAATTTGAATTCTATGTGTATCATGTTCATAGGTTTTGACTTAATCAATACCTACCTAAGGCAATTAGTCTAGGACCATTTTTTCTATACCATGCTTGAAGTCTGTCTGCTCATGTTTGACACTCTGTTACCTTGAATTCCCTGCTCACTGCTTTGTCTCCACCCCTGCATGCCAAGGATGGGTGGAGCAATTCAGCTCACCCGTGGCTGGCTGCTGCTAGCCTGCTCACACCTGATACATATGATTACTGTGAGCTCTTTTAAGCCCCAGCTCCCTTCGGTCCAAGGTGGGTCATTGTAGCTGTGTGCTGGTGAGACCGACCCTTGTTTCCAGTGTTTCCTGAGCCTTTGATATCCTTGTTTCCAGTGTTTTCTGAGCTTTTGATATCCTTATTTCTAGTGTTTCCTGAGCTTTAGTTATTCCTTGTCCCTGAGCTGCTGCAGTAGTTTCCCTTGTTCTTAAACTAGCACTGCCAGCAGTGCTACCTTGACTCCTGAGCCTCAAAATTCCTTGTTTCTGAGCTGCAGCAGTTTCCTTGCCCCTGAACTAGCACTGGCTCCAGTGCTACCTTGACTCTTGAGCTTTTGCTCAATTCTAGTTCCTGCTTCATTACTGCATTCAGTGATACTTTGTTTTCTTGATTCCTGATTCAATACTATTGTAGTATACCCTTGTAGCCTCCCCTTCTGTATATCCTTTTCCAGTCCATGCTTTTCTTCCCATTTCCTTGGTTCCAGTTCCTGGATTACTGTCTTTCTATTCCTGCTGTCTTGCTTTTATTACCTTGTATGTTTGTTACTTGCTTTCTGCCAAGTGTGCCCTGTTATTTCTTCCTTCCCTGTTAAGCACTCCTCCTTGCTAGCTCCTTGTCTATTGTGCTTGTTTTTAGTTCTACCACCTTGCTGTTACTGCCTTGCACGTTCCTGTTTGATCGCCAGGATATGTGGGCACAGCTGACTACCTAGGTGGTGTTTCTTGTTCATTGTGAGTGCTGTCTTTGAGTTACATTTATAACATCATCATAGGTATCAGCTCCACAGACCCTGTCTTTGAATGCATATCCTATATGTGAGTATTTGCAGTCGGTATCTTTAACAGCAATTGTGGGGGAGGAACTTACTAAGTTTCAGTCTTCTGTGTGGAGTTCCCAAACGCTTTACCCTACATTCCCTTTATTGTTAATGTTGTATATATGTATGTCTTGCATGTCCGTTTGTTTGTAGTTATTCTGAATGCTACATCACCTCATGAGTGCCTGTCCTTTCTGAGTCTCAGGCATCTTGTTCCTCCGTGCAGGCTCCCTTTTTGCCTCTGACTTCCTGTATGATACTGGGCAGCGCTATACTCCTCTTTCTGCGTATATACTCTACCCAGTCCAAGTCCCTGACTGTGGTCCAGACATAGTCCCGGACAGTCACTGACACTTTGGCTCTCAAACAATGTTGAGGTTGTTGCTGCAAGAACTGCTACTTTGAATTAGCATCTGAGCACACCTGTAAATAAATGCACTACTTTGAACCTGTGTGTTGCATATCTATTGCAGATATGGACTAACTAGACCATGGTGGATGTGCAGACCCAAAAGGCACTTCCTACCATCTCAAGGAAATTGTGCTACAGTCCCTATCACATACTCTTGTTGGACAAGGTCCAGCATCATTGACCTCCCCTGCCATGGCATTATGTTGCTAATTCCTTGGAACTATTGAACATCATGAGCATTGGTACCTTAATTTCCACATAGTGAAGTAGGCCAACTAATCGCACAATTCCAGAACTGCACACATTGCGTCCTTTGAGGCATGTGAGTCACTAACGCATTTTCACACATTCAGTTATCTTGCTCAGTTATCATGACAATATCATCATGCACATATGTCAGCCGCAATGTTTAAACTGAAGATATCCTAAGAGTACTATCATAATGCATGCACCGACAATATGCAGATATTAATGGGCAGACTCCTTCTGGATAGCACCATATGTATGCCACTCGAGGATGTAGAAGCTCTGTAGTACACTTTGGATGTCATTAAGCAAGAACCTCAATTACTAAGTATTTGGGGTCCTGTGCAAATGATAATTGGTTTTGAAAAGCATACTAGAATGTGAAGGGACATTGTGTTCCTTTGGCCCTGAGAGCCCTAACATGCATTGAGTGTGAGTGTAACCACACATGACATCAATTGTACCATATACACACATAACAATAGACAGGAGCCAGAGCACAGACCCTGGAACCAAGTTACACATCCCTAGGCTAAGAGGGAACATCAGACTACTGTCTATTCTAACTTTGCAAGTAGTTGCACAAAGTCACATGCATGAAGTCTCCCACTTAGCAACTACTCAATGACAAGGTTGGTTGAAGTTTCAAGGAAAGGGGGGCCCACTTTCATGGATACCAACAAGCAAACAATAATGTCGTACTAGTACAATGGTGCAAGGGTGAGTGTGTAAGTGGCAGGCTTCAGTGTGTGATCCCAACACAGCCATGAATGGGTACTATGGGGTGACAGACCCATCCCTAATATACATGCATCATCTCTTACACACACAATGCAACAGCAGGTGGTTATCTATGTAGGCCTGTGCATCAATTCACATGAAGATGTCCAATGACAGTGCCTAAAGTTTGGTGAAGCGTCCTTAATTGACTCAATGTTGCGGTAAACTGACTCTTGTCCATAGGCCTGTCACTAAGTAACGCATATCTACTAGAAATGCAGGCAAGTGATACATCATGTACTCAACTCAACTTACACAACATACATTTCTAGGGCAACTCAGAACTGATGCAAAACTAAATTATAACAGTCAGTCAAAGTTGGCTTTATTTCGATATAAAACATATCTTTAAAAGCAATACAATACATCTATTTTTAAAAAGAAAATAAAAGGCCAATTCATAAGAAAACAATTATGCAGGTTCAAAATACGAATGGCATAGATAAATTACATAAAAATTCCAATTTTTAAAACCATAATTAAACAACATACAAAAGCCTTTTTGATCTGATCGGCCATGCCCAATTTAAGAACTTCGCCATACCACAGGCGAATAAAGGGCGTGTGTCGGATTTTAAAATACGGAGAGCCTCACTACATTGTCTTGTGCCTAGCTCTTTACATAGGGGTTTCAGCCACCTGAGGCGAGGAGCTTTATATGCAGGACATTCAAATAAAAGGTGGGAAACCGACTCAATCCTGGTCTCACAGAAAGGGCAGATAGGAGTAGTCTGTGCTGGTACCTTCCATCCTGCGGTCAACTCACACACAGGCAGCACACCTATCCTAAATTTAAAATATAAAGACCTATCTCTAAATTTTGAAATGATATCGAGATAAGGCTCAAGTAGTGCCACCTCCTTTACTAATAGGAATTCAGCAGAACATCTACATAGATTGGGATTAGAGTTTCTGGAATCCATTACCCATTTCCAGTACAGTTTTTTCAGGACAGACTTGGATGGTGCGGTCCTGGACTGCCAGGCCCCTCCAAGACCCAACTCGTCCAGCAACCGCTTAACATCCCTCAACCATCCTATTTTATGCCAACCAGGCATTGATAAAACCTCATTTAGCCCCTCCGCATAACTAACAAGCTCCGGAACTCTCCATATGCGGGCCCAGAGGAGTAGAGGGCGCAACCTTGCCTGGTCTTTAGTAGGACAGCAGCCCATGTCAAGGAGTAAGGGAAGGGTGGGGGTACTATAAGGGAGGCCCATTAAATCCTTTAAAAACTTATTTTCTGAACGGGTCAACTGATCCACATTCTGCGCCCCCCAAAGCTCTGCTCCGTAAAGCGCCGCACTCACCCCTCTTGCCTTGTAGATGTCAAGTACTGGGGCAATCGGTTTGAGGGTGGAGGACCGTTGTTCTTTGAGTAGTGCCCCCACCACCCTTTTATGACTTAGCAGCATTTTGTGGAGATGACAATTCCACCTCATGGTGTCAGAGAGGCGGATTCCTAAATAGTCAAACTCCTTGACCCTTTCTAGGGACACTGAGTTCAGTGCAGGTGGCCTACCCCTTTTTTGGGGGGGATTCAAGACCAAATATTTGGTCTTTCCCGTGTTAATTTCTAATCCCCTCAAATTACAAAAAGTTTGGAACCTATCAAGGAGGCTCTGCAGTCCAACTGGGGTCTTGGAGATCAAGAGGGTGTCGTCTGCAAATAATAGAGTGGGTATTCTCCTGCCCGCCAGGGATGGAGCATCTGAAGGATTTTGTAAGAGATGCTCCACCACTCCATTGACGTACAATGAAAACAGAGTGGGGGCTAAAACACAGCCCTGATGGACACCTCTATTTACAGTTATTCGGGCGGTCTTTTGGCCCTGATTGCCCCACCGAACCTGTGCAAAGTTTTCTGCATGGAACTTAATTATCAAAGATAATAAGTACGGTGGCATACCTAAATCTGACAACACCCTCCATAGGCGGCTGCGGGGCACTAGGTCAAAGGCAGTCCGTAAATCTATAAAGGCAAGATACAGACTGCCTTTGCCCAGCACAACCACCTTCCAGTATAACAACAGCAGACGGAATGACTGCTCAATGGTCCCAGTACCTGACCTAAAGCCCGCCTGGAAATCAGAAAGTATCCTATTCTCCTCTACCCACTGGAGCATCCTCCCTAAAACCACCTTTCCTGCCAACTTTTGCGATGAATCCAGTAGGCTTATAGGGTGATAATTAGCTGGGTCGTCCCGACTCCCTTTTTTGAAAATCGGGACGACCTCAGCGCCCATCCAGGAGTCTGGGAGAGGTGCATCATAGAGACTTGCATCAAGTAATGATGCAATGAGCTTTCCCCATTCTAATATATTAATGCGGATCAAATCCCCGGGTAGCCCATCCGGCCCCGCAGCTTTATTTGGGACAAGACACAAAATCGCAACCTCTATTTCCTTCCCTGTAAACAGGAGGTCCTCACTCAGCCCGAAAAAATCAACCGAAAAAGTTTCAGCTAGATCTACCCCAACCCCCGTAGTCACAGTATAAAGGTTGGAAAAATGGTCAAACCATGACGCCTCAGGGATATTGCATGTTATAAGGGAATCTATGGGTTTGTCCCTGGTTCTAATTAAATCCCAAAAACCCTTCGAGTCCCTCCCAGCACTTGCCAGTTTTAGATCACACCAGAACTGATTTTCCCACTCTTTCTTCGCCTTACCAATAGCACCCCTGTACAACTTCCTGGCTGTACTAATCAATTTGGTATCCTTAAGTTTAACTGCATTGATTAAGTCCCTTTTCGCACTTCTGCAGGGAGCAGAATACCAACCAGGGTTACCCTTAGGGCGCCCCATCTTGTTGGCCCTATAACCTGGATTTCGCACAGTGAAGAGGTCACCTAATGCTTTGGTAGTATGGCTAAACAGAGTGGAAATCTCATGAACATTCGTCGCAAGGGAATCTAGTCTGGACAAGGCATTAGCCATGATTGATCTTATTGCCACGATCTTGCCCTCATCGAAAGCTACATTTTTCCATTTTAGGCGCCTACCGCAATTCGAGGGACAAACATCGCTTGTTGACTTCCACGCCTGGGGGGATTGCAGTTTCTCCCCAACCGTCCACATTGGGGACAGTGACAAAGACAGCGGATTATGATCGCTGTCAGACGAAGGGAGGACTGCCATATCCAACAAATGCCCCCAGAGCTTGAAATTCAGCAGGATATAGTCAATTCGAGATGAATGACCTACCCTATTGAAGGTGTGGGCCCCACAGGAGTCCGACTTTGACCGTCCATTTACTGCCCTCACACCATATTCCAGGGTTAGGGTATTTAAATGGATAGCACTTTGGGTCCAGCTCTTAATAGGTGGTGTTAACAGGGGTGGAATGCCTCGCCTAACATCTTCTTCTTGAGAGCCTAATATGTCATCCTCGGCTAGGGGTTCAAAGGTGCAGTTAAAGTCCCCTGCTATCATAATATACGTTGCTGACCTACAGGATCTGAGTGCATCCTCTAAGCCCAGTAGGGTCAATGAGGGCACGCCCCCTTTCGGGAATCTAACATAGATATTAAAAATCTCTAAAGTCCGCCACCCAGAAGACCCTCTGACTACTAGTCTCTGCAAATCTGGGGACTTAGTTTCTATACACCTAATCTGATACCCCAATAAGATGCTTACCCAAATTAATAGACCGCCTGAAGGTCGACCTCTCCCAGCGGACGAAGGGGTTGCAGGTACAAAATAGGTGGTGTAACCAACCTTGTATCGTGGTTCCAGACACCAGGTTTCCTGAAATAAGCATATCCCGAATGACTCAATAAAAGAGTTCCATTCCGGTATGTCCAGGATGGGAGAAATGCCCGCTATATTCCAGCTGACAATCTTCAGGACCTCATCATCAACTGCAACCTGCGCAGAGGAAAACCTCTGCACGGATAGACTATCCTGAAATCCAGAGTTAGTTGGTACATCACTTACTGGTTTCAGCTGGTTAGGGGCTTCGAGGGCGGACTCATCGGGATTTGAATAACCTGTTGACTCCACAATATGGGACACAGCACTACCCTCAAAAGAAGATAAGTTATAACAGGGTGGCCCCAAAACTACCCCTTAACAATCTAAAACACAGCTCTCCTCCTCCTCAAGTACAGCAGGTGACTTCATGGGAGGTTGGTAACTATTTTGTCAACAATCCTGCCAGGACCAAGTGGGAAATGGGCATGGATTTTGACGAAACAGGCTGAATTGGGGGAGATTTTGAGGAGTTTGTCTGCCAATCCATCCCTCCCAACTAGCGATTCTAGCAGGCCGGGCGGGAGCTACATAGGGATTAAAAAAACTAAGATCACGCGTACCAATTCCTGTGTTGGGGCCCATACCGCCCTCACTATTGTTGAAACTACAAACATAGCTGGCTACCCTAGGGTCTTCAAAATTAACTATAATACAGTCCCCCATTATGTCTTTGGGCCGGGTGCCTAACCAGCTAACCCTCCACACATGGATAACCCGACCACCCAATGAGCTAGGGAGAGGTCTGTTTTCCTTTAGCCAGAATAGGGTTTTATTCTTAAGTTCGGCATATGACTCATGTTTACCTGGCTTTAGCACGGGAACCCCAGTAAGTACTGTCACAAAGGGCTGGCAGTCTGGGGGTAAGTTGACATTGGGGACAGGAAAAATGCTTGGAGCATTTCTTGGTTGTAAGATGGAAGTTGGGGTTATTTTGCCAGATTTGGTATTAGTTGTACCAGTACAATTACTATCGCTAGATTTTTTAGTCGTAGCGGTACCGCTTGTGCTTGGGCCCGTAGACCTCGCAATCGTCACTGGATAGACAATGCTACCCAGTGCTGCGTTAGATTGCGCCGGTACCCCCACTGTGGTTGCCCCGAACTTTGGGATGGCTCCAGAGGAGGCCACAGTTTGTACCACAGGGCTATTTACCTCGACCACCCCCTGCACTGCCCCACATGTGTTAGTTAGACTTATTGGGGCAGTAGATGACTCTCGAGGAGCAAAATTCCCTACTGAGACATCCTCCCTAATTCTAGAGTGGAGTTTAATGAGAGATTTTAGGGAGAAAAAATTATCAAGAGTGACTTGCTCGAATCTGTCCAGTCGCTCTGTTAGCCCCTTCACTCTCTCTAGAACCGGGATCAACAATGATTTCATGATTTTTTTGAGCTCGGTGATTAATGGGGTCTCGGTAGGGGGGCCGTCGGCAGATTCAGGAGGATCGGACATCAGATCCACACATGTCTTCTCTAAAATAGCACCAGTAACTGCTCCCCCTTTAAGCCCCTGTGGATAACCAACACCCACCCCTGCGCCCTTATGGGACCAACCCACCCTACTTCCAACTCTCCTGGGTTTCTTAAAAGGTTTTAAGTAACTGCCCTTACGTGGACTAGCCAGTCGTTTCCTTTTGCTAAAAACTTGGCCATTTACTGCCAGTGGTAAGGGCACAGAAGGGGCGGTGGAATCCTCCTGACGAGGTGGGGTAGCAACAGGGAGCAAAGGCGCAGATTTCCCAATCGGCCGTGGCTCTGGCAGGGCGCTCTCACCTCCCAGCGAAACCGCAGCAGACAAACTCTCTAGCCGGTCCAGGCTAGCCCTAATCGCAACAACCCGTGGGTGGTCAGGGTCTAGTAAAACATTAACTAAGGGATCAGATGCATGAACAGGAGAAACATTAACTAGAGGGTCAGTTGGGTGTACTGGGGAGGGAACTAATGCCAGAGAGCCCAACGATGAGCGTTTACCGGTCAGAGGTTCCCGAGAAAGACGCCGTTCCATCATGGCGATTTCTTTCTCGATAACCGTAACAACCCGGGTAATAAATTGGTCCATAGTCCCAGAAACACAACCAGCGCCCGCCCCGCCTACCCCCCTCAAGCCCCTACCAGATCGCGTAGACATTGGCATAGAGACCTCAGCAAAGATAGTTAAGCCACTAACTGCGCCTAGAGAATGAATCCTTCAGCTAACAATCCAATACACTCACAATACTTGCTACCCGTGCACCTCCTAAAGCAGATATCAGAGGGGTGGCCCAGCCCAGCCTTGTCCAGCCCCGGACGGCCACAGACGGTCCCGCCCTTCTCCCGGGCTTCTCCCGGCACGCTCCCGTGCGCTCCTGCGCTGCGGCTCTGCGACCTCCTTAAGTAGAACAAAAGGGGTGATAGGCGGGGGGGCGGGTCCAGCAGGGAGAGCAGCCCAGGTGAAACGAATTGGGCTCGCAGAGACTCCTGGGTGATGTAGTCCCTGCTAACGTACTCGCAGCCCTGCCAGCAATAACACACCCCAAGTTTTAAAGCACAAGACAGCCCCTCTCTCAGCAGCAACTCTCGCTGGTGGAATGTGCGCTGCGGGACCCGCGAAGCGGGTCCGGCGAGTTGCTGATGAATTTCAAGTCAAAAAAGGCAGAGAGCAACAATGGCAACAACAGCAGACCGGTGGCAGGTCCAGAGAAACAGCCAGTAGGAATCCAACAAACAAAGTCCTGAATCCCAGTTTTAACTCTGTGGGCGGGGGGGGGGGGGCGGGTCCAGCAGGGAGAGCAGCCCAGGTGAAACAAATTGGGCTCGCAGGGACTCCTGGGTGATGTAGTCCCTGCTAACGTACTCGCAGCCCTGCCAGCAATAACACACCCCAAGTTTTAAAGCACAAGACAGCCCCTCTCTCAGCAGCAACTCTCGCTGGTGGAATGTGTCCGGCGAGTTGCTGATGAATTTCAAGTCAAAAAAGGCAGAGGGCAACAATGGCAACAACAGCAGACCGGTGGCAGGTCCATAGAAACAGCCAGTAGGAATTATAACATTTCTATTATATGGAGAGACAAGGACAAAAATGTGTATATTGAAAAGTACAAAAATAGTTCTATATTGAAAATGTTATATTAAATATTCAAAAATTAAATCTAAAGCAAACCACAAACACACCACATCTGTGTCATCATTCATACTAAGCAGTCATAATGCGTACATCACGGACACAGTAGACACCTGAAATAGTTGCAATTCAAAACATTATGTACATAGTCAAAAAGTTGCATATTGCCATTATGATATTGATTTAAACATTTTCTATAATTGAGCCATAGATGCAGGTTTTTAGGTTCTAAATGTGTATCTGTGTCACTGAGTGGCTGTAACTCAAGATGGTTTCCTACGTGTGTTTCGGCATAAAAATGCCTTCTTCAGGAAAAGCCACGGCAGATACAGGCAATATCTGTAAATATATATTTATGTATTTTAGTGTTTTATAGAGCGCGAACTTGACCAGTTAGGGGATCAGGGCGCTTTACAGGAACAATACAGTATACAATAGGTTTGAAGTCACAAAAGTACTCAATAGTATAGGAAAGAGCGGGGTGCTGGGTACATAAGAGAGAGAGGATACGTATGTTCATTTTGCATTATACATTTACTTGTAGCGATCGCCTCAGATGTCTCTGGGGGGTTGAGGCGAAAATTAAGTGAGGAATTTGCCCATAAGGAAGGTTTTGGCATCCTTTTTGAAGCGTGCCAGTGAGGGTATTCTTCTGATGGCAGGAGGGAGAGAGTTCCATACTCCTGGTGCGGCCCCAGAGAAGGCCCGATTGTAGGTTTTTTTTCTGCAAGCACGCAGGTTGGAGCAAGAGGTCTGTGGCGGACCTGGAGTTTCTGGTTCCTCCAGATACCACGTGTTTCTGTGCAAGGTATGCAGGGGAGTTTGAGTATAGTGCCTTGTGTGTGATGCATGCCAGTTTGAGTTGAATTCTGGCCTTGAGAGGAAGCCAATTCAGAACTTTCAGATGAGGAGAAATGTGATCGAATTTCCTTGTGCCAGTAAGAAGTCTGGCGGCCGCGTTGAGGCAGGCTTTTAAATGTGCCAGGGAGATCTTGGGTAGCCCCGAGAGGGTAGAGCAGCCATATTCCAATCTAGAGATGACTAGTGCCTGGACTGCCATTTTTAGGTCGGGAGTGTTGAGGAAGGGTTTCAGTTTCCAGAGGTAGCTCAGGTGGAATCTGGCTGATTTAGCCATCGAGTTGATGTGGTCTTGCATGTTCAAGTTGCAGTCAAGGGTTATGCCCAAAGATTTGGCCGAGTCCACAATTGTCAGTTGGCAGTTTAGGGCTGTGATAGCCTTAATCCATATCTGAATCTCAGGGTTAGGTTTTGGTGGGGAAATTAGGAGAAATTCTGTTTTCTTTGCGTTGAGTTTGAGTTGATTGGAGGCGAGCCATTGTACAGTCATTTTCAAGTCCGCATTAAGGAATATAAAGAACATATGTATGCCATCCCTCCTAACATCACGGTATACACGAGATATCTTAACATATAGTTATTGCTTCGTATTTGGTAGTCCATCACCTCTGAGGACAGTAAAGGAAAGTGACTTAGATGGCCCCATCGTGCCACTGGTAAAGGAGCAGAATTGTGATTGCATGCTACAAATGCTAAAAGTGCTAAGACAACTCCCACACTAAAGGTTTGAATAGCCTTATATAAGTGCTCTTGCATCATGCACTATTTGTTAAATTATCATCACCATGTGTTGTGGAGACTGTCCGTCTAGACACTCAAAAAGGTAAGCAATGTCCTACTTGAAAGGAAAACATGCCCTGGTCTTCTAAGTGAAGCAAACGAAAGGATTCAGGTGTCTAGTATTGTAATGCTTCCATACTATAAGCATATTTAACGTGCAGCAGTATATTTACCATTGAAGTGAACCACTGGCACGATGGGGCTATCTATCTAAGTGACTTTCCTTTACTGTCCTCAGAGGTGATGGACTACCAAATATGAAGCAATAACTGTATGTTTAGATATATCATGTATACCCATGATGTTAGGAGGGACGGCATACATATGTTCTTTATATTTACAGATATTGCCTGTATCTGCTGTGGCTTTTCCTGAAGAAGGCATTTTCATGCCGAAACGCACATAGGAAACCATCTGGAGTTACAGCCACTCAGTGACACAGATGCAAATTTAGGAACTAAAAGCCTACATCTATGGCTCACCTATAGAAAATGTTTAAATCAATAGCATAATGGCAATATACAACTTTTTGACTATGTACATAATGTTTTGAATTATAACTATTTCAGGTGTATACTGTGTCCGTGATGCATTATGACTGCTTAGTATGAATAATGACACAGATTTGGTGTGTTGGTGGTTTGTTTTAGAGTTATTTTTTTTATATTTAATATAACATTTTCAATAAAGAACTATTTTTTTACTTTCAAAGAAACATTTTTGTCCTTGTCTCTCCATATATTAGAAATTGTATAATTGAGTGTTGAATCAATTCTGAGTTGCCCTAGAAATTTACGCTGTGTATTATGGAACTCCCTATTAGTAGCAGGGAACCCTTTTCATTTACGCTCAACTCAACTTACTCCCTTCTTGCAAACTATAATTTAAAAAGGATGACAAAGTTCTGAAAGTAGAAAAACATATATATGTTTGAAAAAGATTGCCTTACTACACCTATCCAACTTAAACTAACTATATCTAACAACACATTACACACTACTATCTATTTAAAACTACCTCCACCAACCTAGTCTATCCTAACAAACCCTAACTCTACCCCTACACTATCCTAACTTATCCTAAACTTTCTTCTCTATTAGACACAGCGGACAGCTTAAACATCTACACCTATCCCCATTAATACACATATATCAGCACCACACATAGATAACCTCATCCTAAATACTCACTACCTAAAATATAAATCTAGACAAAATATAATTTTTGTATTTTAAATTTCTTTCACACTATACATCAAACCCTCACACTCTAATAAACATACCCATTCATAAACACACCTAACATGTACTACATACTAAAATATTAAACTAACTTCTACTACCCTACACAAGACCTCCAACCTATGCTAATAATCCAATTGAATACCAAGAACTGACAAAAAACTGGGGAAAGGGAAAAGCACAAGGGAGAGTCATATTAGGGCACTCATCCAATCCATTGCCTCCTGCACGGTGAGCATTATGGCTCACAGATTTGAGACGTCCCCCTCAATGACAGCCACCCTCGGAGTTAGCTCTTGTAGGTCCTTCAGGGCCTGTGTCTCAAAAACAGACCCTACTTCAGAGGTAGTGACCAGGGCCTGTGATGCTTGGACTAGCTTTCCTGAGGATGGTCCTGGAAGTGGGCTCTGCTCAGTTGATGTTACACCTCCTGATGGGCTGATGCCTTTGACGATCCTGGTTGTTCGTGCCTCCCTGTCTTCCAGGTACCGGTTGAATTTCTTTCCTCGTACAATTTGTCCATCCTTTTGTTCAACATAGCCAAGTGCCTGGTGTGGCGGTAGCTCTCCTACCTGACGTAGTAATTCATCTGCTGTCATGTTGTCTAGGGGAGGTAAAGAAAATATGTATCACAAAAGCTGAATTTATACATGATGTCAGCAATAACAGGCTCACATTTCCTGAACAGCACATGTGGCATGTCAATCCAAAACCACATTTTGGGAAAGAGAAATGAACAGTATTCCTTTAAACATGCACTTCTCCTAATAAAGCAAGGCAAACATACTCAAGTGCTGGCTGTGTAGTTACACAAAATGGCAATGTCAACACAAATACACTGATAAGCATATAAATCCAGAGACTAAGTTGCAAGCATGATGTGGTGTACACTTGGAAATGAACACCTGGTACACATGTGTACTCTCTGGTGTTGGTTATGCAGCATGTAACTGGGTATTGTTGTGGTCAGTAACCTATATGAAATGAGTTATGCCAGCAAGTACAGGCAGTGTGCCTCAGCATTGGTTAACTCATCGGGAAAATACACAAGGCCACACATATTGCTGCATTGACAGACTGTGCGAGGAAATCAAACATAGATG
This sequence comes from Triturus cristatus, assembly GCF_964204655.1. NCBI lineage: Eukaryota > Metazoa > Chordata > Amphibia > Caudata > Salamandridae > Triturus > Triturus cristatus. The sequence goes on from NC_140588.1 coordinate 121,367,992, forward strand.
GAGGGTGGGTAGCCACCATGTGTGAAACAGAGCTGTTTGACACTTCACCAATATTGACTCAGTCAAATACCAGGAACCCTAACACATAGCTTATGGTATACAGTTCCAGCAATACCATTATGACCTAAAAATATCCTAGTGTCTGTCTACACATGTCAGCAAGGCTGCTTTCCTTGATGTACATTAACAAAATACCTATCCATGTCAGGAGTATGTGCATGCGTGCTGCAGATCTTATGTTTACAAGTACTCTGTGCTGTATCTAGCAGGTACTCTTCCACCATGAGTCAAGGGTGACAGGGTTGGTGCTAGCCAGTAGACGTACACCACCAGTAGGTGAGCAGTGTAATGGTATGTATGCTGCTGACACAGTGCAGACCTGCATTGAAATGAAAAACTCCCAGCAAATGTATGAATGTTTCCCAGGAATAGGACACTGGGCATATGAGGCCATGCGTAAGGCATTTAACTGCATTTTCATGTGCAGACTCGTGACATGCACTCCAACCCAATCTGTCTGCACTGAGGTAGGATTCCTTACATCCTGTCAGGACTTGCAGGGCCATATATCCATACCTTGCCATGTGGACATCTATACTAACAAGGTGCATCAAACAAGCAGTCTGAAGATGAACTGCCAAACACCATGGAAAAAAAGAGAGTGTCTGTCCTGCATCCTTGTATCCCCCATGGTGTCTATGTAATTTTTCTTCTGTTAGTCCATCTCACATAGTTATGATATGGAGTACTCTGAGGAATGCACAGGAACTCCTGAGGCTGGATTACAGCTGCCACACCTCAGGATAAGTACGGCATAAGTGGTGAAACTGAGCAAATGATTACTTTTGACACTATACTCACACCCTCACAACAACAACGTTGATAAACCATATTACCACTGTGATTACTCTAATCAATGATTAGGAATAACGTTGTCCCCTCACAACTATATATGTAGCATCTATCATAGGAAGGATTGTTGGTGGGCGGAAAGGAAGATGGCGGACGTTGTTTCGCCGCTGAAGGACGCCTCCTAGAGCTCTCCCCCCAATGCTCTGACCGATGGCTACGGCTTTGCCTCACCGGATTAAGACGGATTAAGACTGGAGGAACGTGAAATTTCACCAATATTAAATTTGCAAAAAACGGAAAAGGAGCGGGAAGGATTTCGAGGCTGTAAGGCATTTCACCTGATGTGCCGTCTTAAGCAAGTCAGCAGCTCAGTCTTCGGCGCTCGTAGCGCGAGGTGGCGTTCAGGCTCCGGACCCGTAAAGACGCGCTGCAGTATAGCGTGTGGTGAGCAACTCCGCGATACTGGGATGGCCCCCCCTCGCAGCACTCGCCGAGCCCGGGCCGAGCATGGTGGAGAATCAGAAGCTCCACAAGAAGCTGCTATGGAGGCTAATTATGAGGAGGAGCTAACGGCAGCAAGCAGCAATATCCAGCACAGCCCTATCCAGGTACTTGGTCGAGATTGGGGGGGTCGCGGCAGCGCCTATGCGAGCTCTTTACCGAATATTAATACAAGCAACCTCGGTAAACCTATTATGAATCTTCTGAAATCTGGACAGGCTTCTGTTCTCTTCCAGGCTATCGGCTCAGAGACTTCCACCCCGGGTTTTCCCATAGCTGAGGCACTCAATGCTGCAGTGGAGTGCGGGATGGCTAAGGACGCGGGTGAGGTTGGGAAAGTTGGTATACCTCTATGTTTACCTAGTACTGACCACCCTCAGAAACTGATGGTTCATCGCCTGGGAGCGCTGAGGATGTAGGTTTATCTCCACCTCATAACTTTGTTTCGGACTGTGGTGTTGAATCTGAGCAGTTAGAGCAGGTAGAGCCACAAGATGCACTGAGAGGAGTGAAAGGACTGTCGAATCAAGCTCCAACTCTAACGGGGCCCTCAAAAATCCCTAAAACTAAAGTTGCTAAAGTCTATGGGGTTGGCAGTAGGGGTGGAAAGGGCCGGGGTCACGGGAAGACACAAGTAGCCAGTGCTGCCATTGGGGGCAAAGGCTCTACAAGACCGGTTGTTAACAATACCCTGAAGAAGGATCTGGGAGCGAGCCCGCTACGTAAATGGATGTCAACAAAAGGCAAAGTGAAAACCATGGTTGCTCGATTATCTAACATTGGTTTACCTGCCGGTCAGGGTAATTCAATAATAGGCCCGGCAACATGCTCTGAGAGACCTAGATCTGCACCTGTTACCCCTGCAGAGCTCCCGATAGTGGTGGGTGAAGGCCAAGCCTCAATAGCTCAAGTTGGAGTCATCGTGGCTGACGGTGTAACACCTTTTATAAATTGTGAAAGTACAGAGACCTTTGTAAATCCCATCACTCAAATCCCCTTTGTAACAATTCCGGTATCACCTATAGATAAAATACGACAGAGGGAAGATCTAACTAGTACAGTCGGGGACCAGCAACTCTCCTCAAACTCCCGGACTCCGGGTCTGGCATCTTCGACATCTGCGGGCTCGGCAGTGGCCGCTGAGTCAGTGAAGAAACGCAGTAGCGAAGTCTTGAATCCCAAGATAGCTTTGCAATTGGAACCCACTTTATCTACAGTACTCTCAGTGTTGGCAACCCAACACGAGGAGACACAGCATTATTTCCAACAGGCCAGAACGGATAGACATGAGATTAAATCTGCCCTGGAGGAGGTTGCTACAAAGGTTTCAAATCTTGGTATCGAAGTCTTAGACCTTCAACAGCGGGTCGCCGAAGTGGAGGAGGCCAATCCTGCTGCCTGTGCCTCAATTAAGGTCCAAGATCAGCTGATGATTACTATGCAATCTAAGGTCGAGGATTTAGAAAATCGGCAAAGGCGTCAGAATTTGAGGGTCTTTGGGGTACCTGAAGGAAGAGAGGGCGCTGATGCTCGGGGGTTTATTGTTAACCTTTTTTCTAAAGCATTTTCCGACCTTGCTGACTGGGACATGGACACGCAAATCCAAAGAGCGCACCGGCTCCCCCTAGCAGCTAACCCCTCTCGATCCTCAGAATTTCCTCGACCAATATTGGTGTGTATAGGGAACTTTTTATTGAGACAAGCCATCTTCTTTAAAGCTCGACCTACGACTCCAGTACAATATGACTCAATGTCTATTTTTGTTCGTTCTGACCTATGTAAACATACTATGGACAGAAGGTGGCAGCTAAGGCAGCTTATGGATCCTTTTAAGGCTGTCGGTGCATCATTGTTTCTACAAGATCCTGCCCGCCTCAAGGTGATTAAAGCTGGGCGCTCGCACATTTTCTTTAATGAACAAGAGGCTAAGATTAGCCTGTCTAAATGGCAACAAATACCAAAGAAATGATAGGGGGAGCTTGCAATGGCTTTCGTACGTCCACGTATATTCACGTTCCGTTTTGAGACTAATGATTTATGTGCTGTGATTTATTTGGTACGGTTGGGTGGGGCTTCGTAATGCATTTTTATTTTGTTGTACTTATTAGCCACTGGTGGTCGGAGGAGGGGGGCGCTTTCTTGGGGGGTGTACCTCGGTGTGTTGCTGTCTTATTGACAGCTGGGAAAGGGGGTGATTCCGTTCCGTAGACACAGGATTGTGGGGGGTGGACTCAGGTAGGGGCAGGGGGGTGGGGTTGGGGGGGGTAAAAAATGAAAAAAGCCAAAAGAGTGTTAAAAAGGGTGTTAAAAGCTACAATGGATCTTTTGTTTTAGGACTAGATTGTGGATTGGAGGGACTGTGGTTAAGAGTAATATCTGGAAGAAAATGTCTAGAGTTCGTATAATGTGTTGGAATGTGGCTGGTCTGAACTCTTCTATTAAACGACGATTAGTTTCGGAGGAACTAAAAGCATATCAACTGTGGAAATATGAATTTTTATGGTCAATTGTGTCCCCTATCTTAGACCCCAACGGCTCCATGTACATGCTATAAGTACATGTATGTTCCCTCCAGTTCCAGCTATGAAGACGCAAATACATGTGCATCCAACGTCAACATGCCCTCTTTCAGATCCGCCATGAATGGGTCGAATATTCCATTCCTAAGTATGAAAGGCCACCGACTTTATGTGGTTCACTTTTCTAGTTTTATAGTTCGGGCGAGTAGGCCCTGAATTCTGCCATCAAGCCTTTTTCTGCTTCTGCCTCTGAAATGCTCCAGCTTGGACCTGCATCCGTGTCCATGAACTTTGTCTTACTCCCTGCGCGGCTAACGGTGCCTGACGCGGCCTGTTGCCTGCCAAAAACTGTATTCAGCCTTCAAGTTATCTGCTCCGCTCCTCATCCAATGCATTCCTGTCTAGTAGTTTAGGTAAACATCCCTCCAGCTACCGAGCAAAAGGCTCGACCTCGCTATCTCTATGCAAGTAATTCATAGCTCCTGTTACCATGGAGGATTCCTGCCCCCTCGCATCTCATGTAGACACATAGACGCTTGTACATGCACTAACAGTCAGTATAGAATAGATTCCGTCCGAGAGACCTTTCCTTTTGGATAAACCAGTTCCTTAAACAAAGACATTAGATACAATTTGGGATTAGGTTGACCTGACCCCCCAGACTTCTGTCTCCACATATAGAGCTAAATGTCAATTCCCCTTCACCCTCTAGTTGTACGTCAATCACACGTCATGCGGCTGCGCGCGCATCTCTGCCAAATATTTCTGCTGACACTGCAGGATTCTCTTATGGATCCACCCACTTGTGACATCATTTTAAATGACGTTTCTAGTATACGCCTGTATTTACGCCTATTTTCATTACGTATGTGTATTCTTATCTGTATTATCAGCTGTTACGCCTCCTGCATCTGTCTTAATGCAATGCGTTCCCTATATATATTGTTACTTGTCAATAATGTATTGCTGATCCCTTCCTGAACCTTCGTGGTGATGGAATATGATTGCCTGGTTCGAACTATAATTCCTTTGTAAGGAATAAAGCCCTTTTCAGAACCTCTAATACCACGGATTCTGCCTCTTATTTTGACTGAGTTATTCTTACTAGTCTTTACCATAAAAAAATAGTACAGGTAATTTAAATATTTACCACATAAATTGGCGCCCGAATAGGGACACTTTCTCATCTCACGCGCCGGAGGTGCGTTGCAGGCCCGGTCCCCTGCCACAGCTGAACGGACAAAAACGCGTACCCGCAGGATTTCCTGTATCTCCCTCCGGCCAAGCGGGGGTGACTGAGGCTGCGATCAACACCCAGACGAGGCGGTGAGAAGTGCGAAGTATCCCGACCAGAGCCTAGCTGAGAGAGCAAGATCCGAGGTATACAGAGGCCCACCAGGTTCCGAAGTTCCGAGTCGCGTCGAGTCCAGTCCGGTCCAGTTCAGTTCAGTTCCGAGGCCTTCCGTTCCGTGCTACCCGGTGAGTACCGTTGCTGGGGAGGCAGTTAGACGTGCACATTAATTCGTGCCGGTCCTGACGGGTTTGGGTACACAGATCCGGTCTGCACTGTTTTAGCAGTGTATCTGTACTGTTTAGCAGTATATCCAGTATGTTCATGTATACAATTCAATATCATCTAGTATTAGTATTATGTCAGTAACTAGTTTTCTTCTAATTATCATTGTTCGTTAAAAGTTAAATGTTAAATGTTAAATGTTTTACGGTGTTCAAAAATTGTGGTATGAATGAGTGTTTTTTATTGTGTTTATTGTATTCATTGTGTTCAAGTCCGGTTCAAGTAAGAATCAAGTAGCAAGGTTTAAAGATGCCGTTCTTTTCAAAATTAAGACAGATTAAAACTAGAAAAGGAGTACTCGAAGAAGCTGTTCCCATTCCACCTAGGGACACTCCAGGGTATTTTATGTATCATAAACATGGTCTAGATGCCGTATTATATCTTGACTTATGGGTGGACTACACCAAGGATCTAGCAGAAAGTCAGAGGTGGCCCGCAGCTGGGACATGGGATGCAGATTGCATCATGAGAGTAGAAGAAGAATTATGGAAAAAGAAAGCCAGACAGTCACAGAAAGATGCTATTGAGTTATGGCGTAAAGAATCGCATAGGCGCACAGAGAAAGCGCTCAGACAGGAAGAGAAAAGTAGGGAGAACTCAAATAGAGCCCGAGAAAACGTATTAGTTGAGGAAGGTATTCGAGTAAAAACAGAACAAGTAGACAGACAACGAAACACTCTTATGAATGGTATGTATCCTCTTTTGGCCGAAGGTTTACCTAAAGCCACCCCGGAAATACCGAAAGATTTGCCACCCCCATTACTCCCGACTAAAGCACATCCCAAGACCGCAAAAGATATTTTCCTTTCCTCCTATTTAGACGATATAGCTCCCGAATATGTTAATGATCCACCACACACGCCACCTGTCGATGGTGCTCAACGCCGAGATCATCCGCCCCCACATCCGCAACAACAAACTCCTCCGCACAATCCAACAGGTTCATCTGTTTCCACCGCTTTTCCTGCATCCACAGTCTCTACCTTACATCCCACGAATCCTTTCATGCCTAGCACCTCAGAAGGTGCGACAGCAATTTTTGCCACACCACCATCAAGAAGCAAATCGTCTCTTAGAGATTTAGCCAACCAACGTACACCCCAAATAGCAACGTCCGACATGTTTAAAGAACATCTTGTAGATTGTAGATATGATCCAGTGCCCGTTAAAAATGACAGAATGGTGCTATCATCACTACGTATACGACGAGCCTCAATATATTTAACGACGCTACCAGGAATGATTAAACATTTAGACAATATATATCGCTTTGTCCAAACAGGGCAAGGCCCTGAAAGTATTGACGAAGCCATTGAATACCAGAAAGCGGATATACAGAGACAATTGTTGCGTTTCTTCATAAACTGCTTGATCAGAGACAGAGATAGGTCCGAGGTAGACCAGGATGAAATGCAAGTACTTACCCGATGGGGTCAGAATATATCAGAGGGAAAACATGATAAACAGACATGTATAGTAGCTATGTGCCGAAAGATCCGCAAAGAAGTAGAACGAATACATAAAGCCAGATTGGAGGCAGACAAAACTGAATCAGAGGGAGAGGAGGAGGAAGAATCAGAGATGCCCACAGGACAATTAGAAACGATAGCCTATGTAGGTAGGGGAAGACCTTGTAACAATACCAGATACTTTAATGACCCGATACGTCCAATACGTCCAGAATGTAACAGACATTTCCAAACCCCTATGTTAAACACGAAGTCCCCTGAACACTTATTCCAGGCTGCTGATAAATTACTCCGAGACCGAAGGGGGTATCATATGCTCGATTCTATGGATGAACAAGAATTAGCCAGGTCAGCAGTACAATGGGCTGACAGTTCTGAAAAATACAGTGATGATGCGTTAGCACACACGTTTTTGAATCTTACCCCAGAAGAACAGCGTTTAGCTGGTATATACATGATACAGCACCTCGTTATATTGTATAGAAGCCAACGTTCCGATCCTGGTCCCTTACCTGATATATTGATGGAATTACTCACGAATAAATGGAGAGGTTCGGGTACTGATTTAATTAAAGAAATTCTAGAACATCGACACCAGTACATTGTCTTCGTATGCCCAGAACATGTTTCAGTTCCCCCCAAGTTGGAAAGAAAAACGTATCACATAGACAGACAGAATCCCTTACGCGAAGTGCACCCAATCAGAGGCGAAGACAATACTTTTAAACGCGTGTTTGTGTACACGCCCATAACTAAAATTGAATTATTAGAAATGAAGAAAGTGGTACCTAGCCATGACAAAGACCCAGCAGGTTTCCACCGTGAGATAAAAGACATGTTACTCCTGGGAGAGTATACTTATCCAGACATTATGAAAATATTAAAAGTTTTATTGCCTGCCGGTATTTACGAGAAACTCAAAGAAAAGGAATGGGAGGTGGGAGACCAAAAGATAGAGTGGACAGCATTAGAAAACGAAGAAAAAACCCGAGCTGCAGGTTCAGGGCTTGGGGAAAAGACTACAGCATTACCGGGATTATTAGTGCAGGTACTACCACGTCTATTGACTACGAAAAAGGAAGACTGGGGTGCAATTTCAGCCTGTAAACAAAAACAAGATGAAGACACTAGTGATTTCTATTCCCGATTTGAAAAATGTTTTGGTATTAATAGTGGCATAAAAGCAAATAGTGAGTCGTATCCACATCTGTTTGTGACAAAATTAGTTGAGAATTCCCTGCCCCAAGTTAAAGGTAGAGTATTAAAATTCGAGAGTACCTGGCAAGGTAACACACCGTCACAGATGTTACAAATGTTACAATATCATCATAATAGGATTAGAGAAGAACAAGAAAATGAACAAAGACGTATGAAAGACACGAAAATGAAAATGCTTGTTGCGCAGTCAGTTCCAGCTGATGGTCATAAAAGGGGTACAACACAGTCCAATGATTCAGTAGATCCTGTTAGAGGAACATGCAACTATTGTAAACAGCCAGGTCATTATATACACGATTGCGCAGTTCTAAAACATAACATCTCTACGGGTAGAACCAAGGAAAGACCACGTCCGCCTAGACAGGATCAGATCCAACAACAAGTACCTCAGAATACACAGTCTATGCCAGTTCCACAACAGAACGCACCACAACCACAACAACAACTACAACAACAGCCACAGCCTATTGCTGCAACACAAAACACGACACAACAGATGTACCAGTATGCACAAAATGACTATCCAGAGTATCAGCGCTACACATGAAATAGCCTAGAGAGGGAAGTTGGCTTACCCCTTATTGAGGTTCCTGTAGATCAAGAGGGTCCTTATGTACAGAGTCAAGTATTAGGGAAGGACCGAAAGTTTTTACTCGATACAGGGGCAAGCAGAACCACTATCAGTCACAGCGAAGTCCCAGGGGTACCCCTCTCAGGCTCACAAAATATTTCCCTTGGTTTTTCAGGAAAGCCCACTATTAACGAAGTATCACAACCACTGGCATTTACAGTTGGTCCATTGACACGGACTACAGATCTATTACTTACGAAATCATGTCCAGAAAACTTGTTAGGTATAAAAACATTGAAAGCTCTAGGAGCTGTAATATGTTGTTCTCCGGAAGGAGTACGTCTATTTTTGCGTGACTTTAAAGGTCACTACGTGTCTAGAGACATGGATCACCGGTTACAGAATCTACCTGCACATTTATGGGCACAAGGCCCCACTGATGTAGGTTGTATGCACATTACACCATATCGAGTCACACTCAAAACAGGAGTGGTACTACCACGAATGCGACAATACAAATTACCGCCAGATGCTGTTGTGGCTTTACTGCAAATCATTGACGAGCTCATCGCACAAGGAGTGGTTGTAAAAACCGACTCCAATATATGTAATTCCCCGATAATTCCGATTCTTAAACGAACTGATCCAAAAGCACCACCAGTATATCGATTAGTTATTGATCTGCGAGAATTAAATAAATGCATTGTACCACAATACCCCGTGGTCCCAGATATCTCTTCACTATTAACGGCCATAGATTCAGAAGCAACGTTCTTTACTGTAATTGATCTCAAGAACGCTTTCTTTAGCGTCCCAATCGATCCGGAAAGCCAATATTTGTTCGGATTCAGTTTAAATGGACGAAGTTTTAAATTCACACGCGCACCTCAAGGATTCACAGAAAGCCCCAGCATCTATAGCCAAGCACTGAAAAGAGAACTTGACAGTATTCACATGCCAGCTAACACTGCCCTGCTTCAATACGTCGATGATCTGCTGATCACCGCCCGAAGCGAACCTGAATGTGAGAAAGCATCACTGACGGTTTTACATTTCCTAGCCGACAAGGGGCACAAGGTGTCCCCTTCAAAACTGCAATTCTGTGTCCAGCAAGTTGTGTACCTTGGGCACTTGCTGTCCAAGGGGGGAAGACAGCTTACACCCGACCGTATCCAGTTAATTGTTAACATGCCGCCACCTAAGACACAAAAGGAGGTACGGGCATTCATAGGCCTCACTTCGTACTGTAGGCAGTGGATCCCTCAATATGCATTTCTAGCGAAACCACTCATTCAATTGACAACACAGGAGGCAGCGACATCGACTGTCCTCCCTTGGACTCAGGAACACACACAAGCTTTTGAAAGCTTAAAGAAAGCTTTATGCCAAGCACCTGTTTTAGCAACACCATGTTACAGCAAACGTTTTACACTTTTTGTTACAGAACGTGAAGGTACTGCTTTGTCAGTACTCACGCAGGAACAAGCAGGATCACACAAGCCATGTGCTTATTTTTCTAGTACATTAGATCCCGTAGCTCAGGCTCTTCCTGCGTGCCTGAAATCAGTCGCAGCAACAGCTTTAGCAATCAGACAAAGCGATGCCATAGTATTAGGACATCAATTGACAGTACAAGTACCACACGCAGTAGAGGTTATCCTGAACCGGACCCAAACACAACACTTGACTATAGCAAGACTGACGGGTTATGAACTAACATTGTTCCAGCCACACATAGAAATCCGACGTTGTAGTACATTAAATCCTGCCACACTTTTGCCATTAAATGGAACAGACCCATTGGCACATGATTGTATTGAAGTCATTACTATTACGACGAAACCTAGACAAGACTTGACAGATATTCCATTATCAGATCCAGACCTGACATTGTATGTAGATGGTTCATGCATGAGAACAAATACAGGAGAGTTAGTGGCCGCTTATGCAGTCACAACAGACACTGAAATTATTGAAACAAATTGCATCGATACCTTGTCAGCTCAAGCAGCAGAACTCATCGCTCTGACACAAGCCTGTATTCAAGCCAAAAATAAGAAAGTCAACATATACACAGATTCACGTTATGCATTCGGAGTCGTCCATGACTTCGGCGTGCTGTGGCGAGAGAGAGGTTATTTAACTTCTCACGGTGCCCACATCCAGCACGGTCCCCTTATTCAAGCTCTGTTAGATGCAATACATCTGCCGACTGCAATATCGATTATGAAGTGTAAAGCCCATACAAAAGTGACTGACATTATTTCTCAGGGTAACGACCTAGCTGACAGAATAGCTAAACAAACTGCTCAGAATCAGACTCGTCCAACTGACACGACAAAGACAATAGTTCCGACACCAACACACTGCATGACAGTTAAGGATCCCGCCCTTGATGTAATTGACATACAGACACATGCTACACCAGAAGAAATAAAGAGATGGACTGAATTAGGAGGGATCCAAACGGATCAAGGATGGATGATGAAGGGAAAATCTATATGGTTTCTCCCCGACTCAATGGTTCAGGTCATCATTAACACAATACATAGTCCAGCGCACCTAGGAGAGAAAGCTATGCTAGACAGTATTCAACACATTTGGTTCAATAAACACTTACGAGCAGCAGCTAAACAGAAAGTACGTACCTGTATGATTTGTTGTCAGTTCAATCCAGGAAAAGGCGTACCTGTAGAACAGGGTGGATTTCAACCCCCCGATCACCCTTTTGAAGTCCTCCAGATGGATTATATCCAGATGGAACGTTGTCGAGGATTCAAATATGTCCTCGTAGTTGTATGCGCTCTTTCCCGGTGGACAGAGGCGTATCCCGTCTCAGATTACACTGCCCCGACTACTGCCAAACAGTTAGTTCGAGAATTCTTCCCACGGTATGGTTTGCCCCGTATCGTGTACTCAGATAATGGCCAGCCGTTCTCATCCGAGCTAATGAAACATGTTTCACTTCTGTTAGGCTACCAATGGAAATTCCACTGTGTCCGACATCCCGAGGCAGCAGGTCTCGTGGAGCGACATAATCAAACTCTGAAAATTAGACTGTCCAAAGTATGTAGAGAAAAAGGTGTCGACTGGATAGTAGCCTTACCAGTTGCGCTCTTTTACATGAGAATGGTAGCACATTCTCGAACAGGGCTATCCCCGTATGAGGTGATCTTCGGTAGACCACCAAATATGTGGGGGACGCCTATACCTCGTAAAATCACTGATGTTGACTGTAATATGCTGACAGATTACCTGGCTTCCTTGATGTCTGCACTACAATCTTGTCGTTCACAGGTAGCTGCAGCTTTTCCCGACAACACTGAGGTGAAGCCCCACGACGTGGTTCCGGGGGACCTCGTGTGTGTGAGGAATTTTGACAGGAGGAGCCAGCTGGAGCCTCGGTGGCAGTCGCCGAAGCTCGTCTTATTGACCACAAGGACAGCCGTGAAGATTGAGGGACGTAAAGGGTGGTTGCACTCGAGCCACATCAAAAAATTTTATGGACTACCGTCCGACGTGAACCCTCAGCCCTGCATTCCCTCACAGACTGATTCAAAACTACCCCTGGTTGAAAAAACCGAGAGTGAAAACTATAAACTGAAACTAAGGTCTAGCAAGTCAGACAATTTGATTGTTTAAGTCCTCTCCAAGGTGAATCGGTTGAATTTGTCTCTGACATGTATCCTCTAGACCGAAATAGAGAGAGAAATAGACAGGAACAGCTCAAAAAACAGGCGTACTGTAAATCACTTCGTAGTCACTGCATAGTGACATTATTGATTATGTTTTTTCTAAGTCTTCTGATTATTAGTGTCAGTATATTTTTACACATGTATTACCCTATCTCCAAGCGTGCTTTCAATGCTACTGCCGAACATTCTTTTAGCGAATTACCCCCACATGAGTTGTCCTATAGATTTGCGCTGCGCAACAACACATTCATTAGTATGTTACATCATTCTCATCAGACCAGCAATGCTACAAATTGTTGGATATGTGGCCGACTCCCTCCCTATCAGAAATACAAGGGAGTTCTGCCCCTCTTTCCGTATCCGTTCACACACAATGGCTCCTGTGGAGCATGGTTTAGTTTGATTAATTCCCTAGATTCAAATTCAGTAGTTTATCAAGACAACTGGGTTTGGGGAAACCTGAACCTAGTTTTACTTAAGGTCTGCTACCCTAACAAGGAGGGATTTCCCAAAAGAACAGGAACTGATCTAGAAAATGAAGTATATGGATTAGGTAACTTTACACTTAATCTCATGATCCTGAATGTTGAATCCGAAGCTACACCAATCTTGCCCGCTATGTCAGTATTTCCAGTTAGAGGCGAATTATGTGTAAGAAAGAATGGTTCAATACCCATGGGCCATAGTAAATGTACCACTGTAATAGAATTCAGTGATAAAGGCAAGTCTACATTTAGAGCTTCTCATCACTCCTACTTCATCTGTGGTCACACCGCATACATACGCCTACCCCTAGATTGGGATGGTACCTGTTACATTGCATTCCTTCTGCCACCTGTTTTCCTAGCCCCGCCTGATTATCATAGGAACACCCATTTAGTACACAATAGATAGCAGAGAGATCCCCCGATTGTCGACTACACTGAAACAGCATGGGAGAAATACACAGATTTCAATAAAGGTTTCTTTCCCTACATAGGTACAGTCACCAATAGTAAGCTGATACGTAGATTAACTAGAACCCTTGAAGCAGTAGTGAATGAAACTACTTCCGCTTTGGGCAACTTAACAGAGGAGCAGTCTGCGATGCGGATTGTTGTTCTCCAAAATCGTCTTGTCCTTGACGTCATTCTGGCCGATAGGGGCGGAGCTTGTAGAGTCATCGGATCAAGTTGCTGTGTTTTCATACCAGAAAACGCGCCGTCAGTATATAAAGCCATAACTCGACTTCATAAGATCGTAAGCCAGATACACCAGAATCCAGGCACCTGGACTTGGTCCGGTTGGTTCTGGAGCGTGTTGTCAGCCTGGGGATGGAGGATCCTATCCTTCCTAGGTATTGGCTTTCTCATACTATTCAGTTGCTGCTTGTGTCTACAATGTGGGCCAGCGATTTGTGGTCTGTGTGCCACATCGTGTATCCCGCCTTCAAATTTTCATTCAAGATCCCGGAAGAAGAAAGAAGAACAAATGATGCTATATGAACAGATTGATGGATTGATGAAGATGGATATTTCATGAGGGTCCGTAGGGGACAAGGAGGGAATGTGGAAATATGAATTTTTATGGTCAATTGTGTCCCCTATCTTAGACCCCAACGGCTCCATGTACATGCTATAAGTACATGTATGTTCCCTCCAGTTCCGGCTATGAAGACGCAAATACATGTGCATCCAACGTCAACATGCCCTCTTTCAGATCCGCCATGAATGGGTCGAATATTCCATTCCTAAGTATGAAAGGCCACCGACTTTATGTGGTTCACTTTTCTAGTTTTATAGTTCGGGCGAGTAGGCCCTGAATTCTGCCATCAAGCCTTTTTCTGCTTCTGCCTCTGAAATGCTCCAGCTTGGACCTGCATCCGTGTCCATGAACTTTGTCTTACTCCCTGCGCGGCTAACGGTGCCTGACGCGGCCTGTTGCCTGCCAAAAACTGTATTCAGCCTTCAAGTTATCTGCTCCGCTCCTCATCCAATGCATTCCTGTCTAGTAGTTTAGGTAAACATCCTCCAGCTACCGAGCAAAAGGCTCGACCTCGCTATCTCTATGCAAGTAATTCATAGCTCCTGTTACCATGGAGGATTCCTGCCCCCTCACATCTCATGTAGACACATAGACGCTTGTACATGCACTAACAGTCAGTATAGAATAGATTCCGTCCGAGAGACCTTTCCTTTTGGATAAACCAGTTCCTTAAACAAAGACATTAGATACAATTTGGGATTAGGTTGACCTGACCCCCCAGACTTCTGTCTCCACATATAGAGCTAAATGTCAATTCCCCTTCACCCTCTAGTTGTACGTCAATCACACGTCATGCGGCTGCGCGCGCATCTCTGCCAAATATTTCTGCTGACACTGCAGGATTCTCTTATGGATCCACCCACTTGTGACATCATTTTAAATGACGTTTCTAGTATATGCCTGTATTTACGCCTATTTTCATTACGTATGTGTATTCTTATCTGTATTATCAGCTGTTACGCCTCCTGCATCTGTCTTAATGCAATGCGTTCCCTATATATATTGTTACTTGTCAATAATGTATTGCTGATCCCTTCCTGAACCTTCGTGGTGATGGAATATGATTGCCTGGTTCGAACTATAATTCCTTTGTAAGGAATAAAGCCCTTTTCAGAACCTCTAATACCACGGATTCTGCCTCCTATTTTGACTGAGTTATTCTTACTAGACTTTACCATAAAAAAATAGTACAGGTAATTTAAATATTTACCACACAACCACAGATTGTTGGTCTAACAGAGACTCATCTGGCTTTCAAGGATTGTAACTTTTTTAAGCAAATGGGATTTGAGCTGATAACATGTACCTCCCAGACTGTTTCAATATGTGGCTTTGCTCTTTTACAAGCACGAACTACAAAATTTACGTTACTACGCTCACTTAGCGATAATAGGGGGAGATGGGTTATCGCTCAACTCTTGGCTCACGGACACAAACTTACAATCTGTGTGGTTTATGGTCCGAATAGCGATTGTTCTAACGACATTTCTATTTTAAATACAGAGCTATTGGGCTGGGATGGTGAACTTATACTTATGGGAGACTTTAATTGCGTTTTAGATCAGAAATTAGATTCCTCAAATGTCTTGGGCCGGGTTAGAATGGTATCTACTAGGGCGGCTATTAAAGATCTATTGCGAATACACCAGTTGGTCGACTTATGGCGGGAGGTCTATATATTTGCTATATATTTGCTAATGGTTTTACATATTTCTCGCAACCACATCGTCAATATTCTAGGATAGATATGGTGTTTGTCAATCAAGCTCGCCTAGCAGACTCTAATATCGAGGTCTGCCAAAAAATCACGTCGGACCACAATCCTCTATTGGTTTCAATATTTCTTGGATTAACAACACTGCGGGCGGTGAGGGGCTTTACATTTCCCAAAATCTTGACTATATTCAGCATATGCAAGGTCAATTAGTGGGCTTTATAGACATTAATGCCCATACTGCTTCATGGTCTATGGTTTGGGATAGTCTTAAGGCATACATCAGGGGCATTACCCAACAGTATCTATTTCGTCAAAACCAGGATAGAGTACTGCTTGCAGCGGCTGGGCGTAGGGAGTTTTTGGAATTAGAACAGCGACACATCAAAGCAATATTAAGTAAGGATGAAGCCCAGGTTGCGTGCGTGGTCCGTTGGTTTAGGTGCGCTGCCTAGGGCGGGGGGCCACCAGGAGTCGTCCCAGGCGGAGGGTGAAGATCCCAGGATGAGGACTTCCGTCTTGTCCGAGTTCAGTTTCAGGCGGCTGTTCTTCATCCATTCGGCTACCTCTTTCATCCCTTCGTGAAGGTTGGCTCTGGCGGTGGCGGGGTCGTTGATGAGGGAGAGGATCAGCTGGGTGTCGTCGACGTAGGAGATGATGTTGAGGTTGTGCTGGCGTGCGATGTCTGCGAGGGGGCTCATGTAGACGTTGAAGAGGGTTGGACTAAGCGAGGAGCCTTGAGGGACGCCGCAGATGACTTCGGTGGCTTCTGATCTGAACGGGGGGAGACGGACTCTCTGTGTCCTTCCGGCGAGGAAGGAGATGATGCACTCCAGTGCCTTCTCCTGGATTCCGACGTTGCTGAGGCGCTGCACTAGTGTACGGTGGCAGACAGTGTCGAAGGCCGCGGAGAGGTCTAGGAGGATGAGGGCTGCTGTTTCTCCGTTGTCAAGCAGGGCTCGGATGTCATCGGTGGCTGCGATCAGGGCGGTCTCGGTGCTGTGGTTAGCCCGGAAGCCAGACTGTGAGAGGTCGAGGGATCCGTTCGTCTCGAGGAAGGCGGCCAGCTGCTTGTTGACGGTCTTCTCGATGACTTTGGCAGGGAACGGGAGCAGCGAGATGGGGCAGTAGGATGGCCGAATATATTACCAACCTGTAGAGATTTTGGAGCAATTTAGGCAATTTTATATAGATTTATATAGCGATGATACGACATGTGATCATTTTGGGCTAGCAGCTTACTTACAGGAGAGTGGTTTGAATGCATTAAACTCTCTTACTACTTTATCATTGGACAGAGATGTGGATGGAGCTGAAATCTTGGAAGCAATTAAGGCTTTACCCTTAGGGAAAGCTGTTGGGGGGATGCTTTACCTCTGGAGTTCTACAGAACTTTCCTAAGAATTTTGGGTCCGGTCTTTTTAAAGATGGTGAATGATATTTTTAATGGCAGAGATGCTCCCACGTCTTGGAAACAGACCAATATAATTGTGTTTCTTAAAAAAGGGAAGCCTCAAGCTGAGAGAGGCTCTTATCGCCCAATCTCACTTATTAATCATGACGCCAAAATCTTTTCCAAGATCTTGTCCTCCCGACTTGCTCCATCTATACAGCTAATAGTGTCGGACCAACAGCACGGCTTTGTCCCTGGGCGGGATACTACAACCCACATTAATACTGCCATAGCTGTGTTTGATGCTGCCCAATGCTTGGGTGGCAAAGCAGCGATGTTAATGTTGGATGCCGAGAAGGCTTTCGACCGAGTTACATGGGAGGCACTCTGGGCCATAATGTTGGAAGTAGGGATCGGTCGCAAGTTTGTTTCCGCTATCCAGAAAATGTATGCAAATTCGCAGGCGGTTATTAGGCTCAACGGTCTGACTTCGGATTTATTTTCTTTCCAGAGGGGCATCCGACAGGGGTGTCCCCTCTCTCCTTTGCTTTTCGCAATATATATTGAACCTTTTATTCGTCATTTGCTACAGAATCAGCAGATTAGCCTGTTTTTTTATAACCAAGTATACATTAAAATAACCGCTTACGCTGACGATATAGCTGTTTTTACGACAGATCCGGTTCAAGCGATGGGGGAGATCGTTTCGGAAGCACAGCGTTTTGGATTAATCTCCGGGTATAAGCTTAATACTAATAAAACTCAAACAATTACTAATATTGAACCTATCCCTTGTTCACCCATTTTGGGCGTTACTCAAAAGGCTTCTTATTTAGGAGTCAGCCTCAATAGTCATACGGAAGAAATAGTGAAGATAAATTATGAACCACTATTTAAAAAAGTTGCTGCGGATCTGCGCAGGTGGCATCAATTGCCTTTAACTATTTGGGGGCGCTGTAATGTTATTAAGATGAATGTAGTTTCAAAGTTTTTGTATCTGTTTAGGAGTATTCCCTTGCGGGTTCCATTTTCATTTTTTAAAAGACTGGATGGCATTATAGGTAGCTTTATTTGGGGGTATAAAAGGGCCAGGCGGGCTATTAAATTTCTTAAACTCCCATATGAGAGGGGTGGTTTCGGATTACCGGATTTTAAATTATATTTCTGGGCTGCTTTTGCCCCGCGTCTGCAGAGCCTGATGGAAGGCTTTGGTACGTCTCCAAAGTGGATTTCATATCAGTTAGTATGCGGCCCTGAGTACAGGTTTGTACTTTCTCAGATGACAGACCCGAACTACTTTAAACGCGTTAGTTTCAAGATATTGAGACACGCTGCTTGGATCTGGCGGGACATTTCAAAGCAGTATAACATTCCTGATCTGCATGCAAGTACTTATTTAACTGGGAATCCCAGGCTGGGGGTTTTATTTGGTGATTCTGCTTGGAAGATTTGGCAACATTGCGGTGTACTACAGTTAGGGCAACTGTACGACCAGGATGGATTTAGATCATTTTCTTCCCTTAGAGATGAATTTGGGGTTCCCAACCACTCTTTCTTTAAATTTTTGCAAATTAGAGACTTTTTTTATTAATGGGGAAGGTTTAGTGAGCGTAGATACGCTGGGGGAATCTGTAAGCTCATTTTTACAATCTCGGGGCAGGGGTTGTATAGGAAAAATTTATAAATACTTCATCATAGGTGCAGTAGATGATGCTGTTCAGGCTGTAGAGAAATTAAATTGTTACTTTGGAATTAGTATTACTACAACAGATTTGCATAGGTCATTATTGACCATTAATGCTTCTGTTACGTCTATTAATTTAAAACTTCAGCAACACCGTATGTTATTCCTTTTGTACTACACGCCTGAAATTATTTCTAAATGGGCTACGCTTAATATGACATCTAAAACCCTTTGCCCTAAATGTTCACTTTACGCTGCTAATATTAGACATATGTTCATTACCTGTCCAGCACTCTCTGTCTTTTGGTCACGAATTGCTAAGGAGCTACGCAATCTTTCAGGAACTAATATTGTTATTTCTGAGAAAGAGATACTTTTGGGGCTTACAGAGGACTTAGGTTTAATATCAACAGCTTTATTCTCTATTATTATGGCTTGTTGTCGCTTATGTATTGCCAGGGTCTGGATTGAGCCTAAACCCCCAACGCTTGCGGAGTTCTGGCAGTTAGCAAGAGGGGTATATGAATTGGAGATTGCCCTAGCTAAGGCCTTCCCTCTCAGATCAGAATAGAACGAATTTGGCACTGCCTTCAATGGGACTAAAGAGTTATCGATGATTTGTTTTTTATATTTCATATTTGCTTATCCAGTCTTGATTTTCTGATTCTATGTTATGTTTTGTAATTTGTTTCATTGTTTTTCTCTTTTGGCTAAATAAAAATTATTTAAAATTTTTTTTAAAAAAAGGAAGGATTGTTGGTTTGTGATGCCTAGCTTGCTCACACAGTCACACAAGTTTGTCTTATTGTGAATTTTGATTACCCATATATATATACTAGTACATGTATGGATCACAAAACATTTTAGTTAGTGTATGTTTGATCATGCCTGCAGTCTTTCCCACTGTACTCATTTTGGTAGTGAGGTTAAACGTATGCTGCATGTATGATCATTGTATGATGCACAACACCATAGTATAAGTAGCATTTTGGAAAAGATGATCACTGTATATAGGATTCCATGACACTGTAATGTTGACTATTGTTAATGCTGTCTGGGATATTTGCTACACCTCACTCTCACCAGTCTCAGGTTCCAATATGAACACAGGCAAGCATACAGTGTCCATACAAGCTAAGACTAACTCCTTCCAGTTGGCTGTAACATTTTTTTTTATCAATAATTTGTTATATTTGTTCCATGATATGGCTGTAAGAAAATTGAATTTCTGACCATCTGTATATATTGTAGCTGGTGATGATACATGTGCCATAAACACCCACACAGTAGGTGGTCAAACATCACCACAGCAGCCAAAGAGCCATGAATCATGTGGGCCTGCAAACATTGCCTCTACATGCATATTGACATTTGTTCTTCTCCATTTAACATGCTACTGTGTGCTACTTCATTGGTGAGTTACTGTGTACTGTAAATTGGTTATAGGGGAAAGATGCTACCCCATACATACCACAATGTCACAAATATCATAGCTCACACACAATCTTTACAGAGCTAAAAATACATATTATTGACACTCAGTGGTAGCATTGGGATCCCTGAAGGACTCCACCGTCAACCCGTGTGTATGGTGCTGGACCACCTACAAGACAAAAACATGGTACTTTGCTCTATGAACATTACAAACACTGTATATATGATGCACAGTACTAAGACAACACAATTATCTGGCATATTTAGCATGATAGACACGTAGCATGTGGTGAAGTTAATATGGAATAAAAAGGTCTGATATACGTCATGTGGAACTGTTTAAGGACAATATATGACTAATCATGTCACTGGTGCACAGAGTAAAGAGTAGGTGCAAAGCATGCTACCTTGCAACATGGTGCAAGGATGCATGCCTTTGATGGCTATATAAAAATCCAATCTTGAAAGATCCCCCATCTGGAAATAATTACCTTTGCAGATGTGTGACCATATTTTTATCTGTGCTGAACAATGCAGCACACATTAGAAGGTCAACATGATAGGTGATTGATCATTACTTTGCTCTTTAAATGTCACCTGTGCAGGGTATTTTAACATCAAATATTCATGCTCGGTACAGGTATGTTAGACCTGTCAGCCCTGGGGTGGTCTACCCCGTTTTTGCCCTTGTTGCCTAATTTTTTTCCGCCATCTTTTTGGTTGGCCCTAGGTCTCTGGGCGCCTTAGCACTGCTAACCAGTGCTGAGGTGCAGGTGCTCTCCTCACAACATGGCTGCCACAGGCCCCTGCTACTGCGGAGTGGCCATTGCACGCACATACTAGTAGTCAGGAGCAGGCTGGGACAGTGAGATACAGTATCTTTTTCCCTCCCGCCTTTTTGTCCCATAGACTAGTATGTGGAAGCTACTGGAACCTTCCAGCCCTGGGAGGGATTTCGCTTTGCCGCCTTTGCAGGAGGGTCACCTGACCTGGGGGTATAAGGGTAAAGGAGGGAAACCTGACTAGCCAGTTGGGGCATTACTGGACCTGGGGGAACCTCTGCCGGAGCGTAGGCGGTTGGGCCTACGGGAGACACCTACACTACTGGGAACTGACTGAGTCTAGGCCCTGTAGTACCCAAGTTAGATGAGGGACTCTACCTGCCTACTGATCTTGCCTGGTGAGAGGGCAACCCGGGGGACCATCTCCAGTGTGCTGCAGGGACCCACCCTGCCCCTGACACCTGCCAACTCCACTCCCTTCTAACCCATCTAAGCCTACCAGGGAGGCCTGCCATCATCTTCTCTCCCCTCCTAAGAGAAGTGCCGCCCTGGAGTCGTGGACTATCTGTTAAGAGCCCTACAGGAGCTACAGGTAAAGCGCTGTGCCCACCTAGCGCTGCCCAGCTGGGACTGTGCTCCACAGAGGATTAATCTACCCTGACTGTTCCTAAGCACTGAGGAGTTTCTGAGTGTTACTGGCCCTAGCATCACCGAACTGCTGCCGCACTTCTCTTCCCTCTGCCGTGTCTCCCAAGAGCTAAGGCCCAAGCGCTGCAAGCCATCACCGCCGCAGCCCAGGATTTCGCGGAGCCACCGCTGTGCCCATTCTGGTTGTGCCTCCCCAGCGCTAATCCTGCCAAGCGCTGCCTGCCCCCCAAACTGCCGCTGCAACCCGGTACCTGCGACCCCTCCTCCGCTGAGGCCCGGGAGTGTTTGCCTGGCGAGGATCACCGCCGCGGCCCAGTCGCCAGGAAGAGGGGGGCGCTGCCGGTGGCGCCGGCGAGCGCGCTGTAGGCCCGAAGATCCCCGCTGCTGGCCGTCGCCTGCTGCCTGAAGGTTTGCCGACTGCCGACATCCCCGCCGCGGCCCCCGTCGCCTGGAGAGGGCCGCCGCAGCCTTGGGAAGGCCCGCGCAGGGCCAGTGAAGCCAACCTGTTCCGTGTCATGTGACGGGGCGCAGACCGCGTCACCAGCCACACCCCGCCACCGCCAAGCCGCCATTGGAGGAGGCTGCCGCGCCCCCAGCGAGCCGTGCTGGGATTGGCCACTGCGGGCGCGCCTCACCAGGCCGGTGCTCGGCTCGGTCCAAAGAGAGGAAGACGCCGGGGAGCCGGGACCAACTCGGACACCCCCTGCCGCGTCCCCACCATGAGTCTGGGCCACGGGGAGCCCGCTTTGCTTGCGCGGGTTCCCGCCTGACTCAGAACTCCCGACCGCGAGCGGAGGTCCAGGCCTCAGGTAATTCCCCAGAGATGGAGGGCGGAGTCTCGGCGGGAAGTAGCGCGGGCTGCCCCGGAGTCGCCCCCGTTTAGCGAGATCGCCCCACCACCGTCCCTCCTCCTAGAGATTGGCCCAGGGCCCCAATTAACTGCTTGTTGCCCGGGGCCTGAAGACCCAACAAAGGAGTGATGGGTACCATAGAACTGCACCGGTTGCCTGCAGGGAGCGAATTAATTGCTGTATAACCTGGCACTGTTTACCCCACAGGAGTGAATTAATTGCTGTATAACCCTGCACTGTTTACCCCACAGGAGTGAATTAATTGCTGTATAACCCGGCACTGTTTACCCCACAGGAGTGAATTAATTGCTGTATAACCCTGCACTGTTTTCCCCACAGGAGTGAATTAATTGCTGCATAAACATGCACTGTTTGCCCCCCAGGAAGGAATTAATTGTTGTAGGGGCATGCACCACTTTGTTCAACGGAATAAATTGCCTGATGCCCTGATTCTGACAATTGGCTAACAGGAAGGTCGTTCTGTGATTATCATAATGAGTTACTGTTGTTCTGAAGCGCCCTGATTGATTAATGCCAAGAATTAATTGTTCTGCTACCCTGCCTTGCTGAAAGTAATTGGATGTACTGATTATGGTTGTTGCCTTGAAATTAATTGCGTTCACCCCGAAATGAATTGACATTCTGAGACTTACCAAAGATAAAGAGTCTTGTGTTTTACCAAACCTCTGTGGTGGCGTCCTTCATTGTGTGCGCATGGCTGAATCTGTGTGAGTGAGTGCTGCACCAGTGCTTTACACATTGCCTTCGGGTGCCTTCCTACCTCGCGCCAAGCTACTGTGTCGGAATTTGTGACCCCAGTTCTAACAAGGTATGTAAGTGAATTGGTGTCATGTATACAAATACATACATGTGAAATCATTGGGAGTGACCCCAGTACCTTGCCTACCCAGTGGTGTGATGAAATGTGAGCGGAGCCCCCTGAAACATACATGGAGGGTGGCCCCAATACTCTGTACTGGGTCATGAGCTCTCAAGCCAGGGGACCACCCTCCATGCAAAGTGCCAGTGGGGTGCCCAGGGAGCTCTTGGCCTCCCCCGCACTGCTGGGTCTGCAGGGGTTATTGTTTAGGGGTGGGCAGAATTTGCGTAGTTGCCCTACGCAAATTATTGTGAAATTGCTCCAAATCTCCGCGAGCACGCGGAACTTTCGCAAAGAAGCGGAGATTGCTTTTCCCGCCCGTTCACGATGTGTTTTTGCATTTTCTTGGGGAAATATACCTCTATCTTGCCCATGCAGTCACTAATGGGCGCGGCCATCTTGCTCGTGATGCTTTATTCCTGTTCCAGGTCGAATGACGTGTTCGCAATCGCAAACTCTCGTGGGATAGCGCGACCGGCTATCAACAATCCAACATCTAGTGGTGCACGCAAACGGACAGGAAAACTTGTCGGTGAATGCAGGGATCCGGTAAGTCGCTATCGCACACGCGAGAATGCATTTTTTAAAGCTCAAACAAGAAAATACTTCCGCTTTTGACATCTCCGCGTTCTCCGCGGAACGCGGAAATGCCAAAACTTCGCAACTTCCGCGAGCGGAATAGAAATTTTTTCCCAGGCCTACTATTGTTACGCCATTGTACACTGTCCCCTGGGGCATGGTGTTACAATCTGATAGATTTAGCCTGTATTGTGGCATCCTACCCCTCAAATTATCTGGCTCTTACTGTTAAAAAATAAATGATATAATTTTTAGATGCGCAGAAAACTCCATGCAGATGATAAATACGGGGCCACCAACCTCCACACCAAGTTGATCTAGGAGATCAGCATCGCGGGCCACCACATCTGCTCATCGATGTTTGAGCTGGTTTACAGTGCGATCAACACAAAACAGCTTGGTCATGGGCCACTGCACTGTCTCCTACTGCTCCTTGGTGGGGTAACTCTGGCTGACCCTACCCCCTTTAGCAGTCATGTTGGGCACATAATGTGACAACAGCTAGAGCCGGCCCCCAAACTCTCCCTCCAACAGATTCTTGGTTCTCCCTTTCCCCGACATGGCCCAGCCCACTCTATCCCCCTTCACACTGTAAAAAATACCCCTTACCCTTTCCCCTACCCCTAAAATACAAAACCCCTAAGTGGACTAACACTCGACAATAAAATGACAAAAACAATACAAGTAACAAATACAACACACAATGAACGCAATTGGCACAATACAGGGACAGCACAGACAATAACAATAACAAGACCAAAATACTCCAAAATCACCAAGACAATCCACAAAACACTTCCTACAGCCAGCACAGACAAAAGGACTGTAAGTGAAAGTAACTTCACACTTCCTAGTTTGCAGCCTGCCACAGCCATTGTATCATTTCCGGGGTGTATTCCGCTCATTTCCGGCAAATGCGTAATTTTTTATGATGCATCGGTATCGAAATAGCCAATGTGTGATCAACGCAGAACTCCTGCTAATGCACAGTGCATTGTTTCAAATTCACTGTAGTGGATTGTGCAGTGCAGGTAAACCCATATTGGGCTCTCTTTTATTGCTCCTCTTTTCTTCCCTCACAGTCTTGATATCTTCGGATGTGTTAAATTTTTTGGGTAAAAGTGCTCCAATGTGTGAGTTTTTGCTAATAAATTGAGTGAGAATATATTTTTATGAAAAACACATACTTATTGTGATGTGTAGAGATATTCCCAACCTTTTGTTGGTGTTACGGTTTGTCATATGCTTTGGTAAACGTAGGTAGCTGCGGTGTAAGCATCTTTTTGGCCAAATATATTGCATTGCTGTGCATTGCTGTGTCTATGAAATGCACTATTGTATTCACTATTGTGCGCAAACTCTAAATTCATACTATTGGTCTATATTCCTGCCATAGGATGCGTTGTGGATGCAATACCCACTCAGGGAAACACAGGGACTGGCTGGTTCAACCATTCTACAGTGTGTGTGGCATCCTGCCCACCAATTAACTGGATAGATATGAAAGGTATGGTGTTAGGCCAATATGACACTTGTGATTGCTGGGCAGACATCATTTAGCACATTAAAATAACCAACTTCCACCATGGAATTTAGTGGTACAGATACATCTGCTGTCTGGGCCGTGTGTCTGGAACAATATATGTGGAACATGCACAATGCACCTTGTTAAATGTAATTGTGAAACCTCTTTGCCTATCATTTGAGCATCACAAGTCCAACTTGAGTAGGTCAGACAAGTGTGATGAATCCCAAGTGCCACTATGTATATCAATTCACCGGATTGCATTGCTCTGCACCAGAGAGGGGTTCCTTGAGCTTTACATGTGGGTAGTCATTCACACCAGATGGTGATATGTTCATTTACTGACAGACAACACCAGGCACACTTGCAATGCATCAGTGAGCACTACCTTTACAAGAATGATATTACATGTAGTTAGACCTTGACGTCTTATCTTTACATTAATTTTATTTGTGTCCTGTGTACAACAGCACACACATAGGTCTCACAGCATAATTTGGTTATCAGTAAAAGGCACCATCACAGTCACATCCATTCATGCATGTAACAGTAGCATCCTTGCCTCATGGGGTAAGTGTGTCTGCATTCAGCCTAGGTAGAAAGTAGCTATGGGGTTCCAAGTCAGATACCCTGTATACAGGATTATTGCTGTACTGTAAAATCATTGAACGTCCATACCCCCTTATATTCCCTTAAACCCCAGAATAACATTTTTGTTCCCATATATCCCAGAATCCAGGCCTCTTATTCTATGCTCTATTATGATCCAGTTTCTAAATCGTGTGAGTCGAGGCCTGCCACTCATATTGCATGGGAGGACTAATTCATTGTCCTCCCACGCAATGTGAGTGGCTGGTCTGCATGTGATAATACATACCTCACGTCTGGCTAGCAGTATGAAATCAATTTGGTACAGCACTTCAACACTTGGGTACTAATTTCCGTCAGCTTTTCTGGCATCCAGTACGCTCTGTGCACTGTGAATAAATGTTTTTTTGTGAGAGGAGCTGAGCTAATAGTATACCACTAAGTACCCATTGATACTTGCCAGAAATCTTGTACATTGGTAGTTTGTAGTTTGTGTTCCTAACTTTACTGAATACCATCTGTTCTACAATTTGCTGTTACACAATGCAGCAAGAATGCTAGCTGGACAGCTCTTCACTGCTCAAGTGGAAGGGGAGAGTAATGATCAATTAGGATCTTGAAATGTGGCATGTCTGGTCGTTCCCTTTAATTCAGTACACTGCTTCACATAGCAGTTATGTATGTGTGTAAATGATAAATATGAGACATGGCACAATGTTGGTCAACAGATCTGATGACATGATAGTTACATTTTGAGGCCTAGTTCTAGTTGACGAGATTGTGGATGAGTTGATGTTTACTGGGACTGTGATATACATGCCAACACAAATAATGCATGCAAGCTTTCATTTCCATGCTTAACCTTCCTATTATGTTTAGATATTCTGTTCCTCAAATACATGTAAATCAACAGAATACATTTTTGCACAATGTGGGTACATCGCCTATTCCCAGCCACTGTATTTTGGACCTCGCCTCGATCCTCATCCTCGTTCTCCATTGGGTCCCTATCTCATTAGATATTTGTTCAGACACAGATATTAGGGAGAATGTCACATACTGGTATGATCTTGCAGACTATCGGGGGCGAGTACAGCAATCTACCCTTAACATGTCCATGCATCAGACCCAGGACTTAAGAACACCAAGATTCTCTCCACAATGTTCAGGGTCTTGGTTGCTGCCTGATTGTAGTATTGGTCTGCCTCAATCTGGGGATGTGCTTTTCGGGTCAGGACCCATGGCTGGAGACCATATTCTTGGTCAGCTGAACTTTACAAAGTAATAACACCTGTCAATGCTTTAGCTCTCTGTTACAGCTACATTCCTGTCCATGTGTGTTATGTGTACTGCATCACTCATACACATTACTGAGGGTATTTCACAATATGTTTTACTTATACAGAGGGACATAGGCTTACTCATGTCTCTTCTATTTCTCTGTGTAATTGCAAATGATGAGCATGGCCTGTACAGTTCTACATCCTAACTTTCATGTTATCCTGTAGCTTACTGAGCTGACTATTTGGAGATGTTCCTGATCACTCTATGTTACATGCACTGACTTTGTGTGTAAAGTGACAGATTTGTGATCAGATATTTGGCTCATTGGTCCTCTCTAGGTTGGGAATGGCATTGCCAACATGTATTACACCCAGACAGACATAGGTCTATGGTAAATCACTGATGTTGTTGGTGGCCTACATGACATTGGCGCAGCCATTTCATAGTACAGTTACTTGACCATGTGAGTTTGGCACATATATGTGGTGCAGTTTAAACATGTCACATGGATTGTAATGCTATTAATAGTCAGGGTTAAATAATTTTTTTGGAAGATAAGTTATAATGGCGCACTTTGAATGACACATATGTATTGCAATGTGGGCTATCTTTCTGTGGGACACACTGATGGAATTACAAGGAATTGTATACTACAAAATTAGACACATTACATTGGTTTTTCAAATCTATGTGTACGATTCCAACATGTAGGGGATTGTGTACTTTTATACCTTGATTTTTTCCTCTTTGCTGTGGCACATGAATGTTGAGATTGGTATTCGAGTGCAATGCAGTGCCTTGTCCAGGTTGGTTTTAATTCTGTGCTAAAGATTGCATTATGACATGCTTAGCAGCATTGGTTCCGATTCACAAAGGAAAAGTGAGACGAAAGTCTAACTTTACAACTTTCAGTATTCACAAAGAGCATTTACTACTCGTAAATGCCCTTTGTGAATACCGTAAGGTTAAAATTTTGGTATTCACTAAGGGCATTCACGAGTAGTAATTGCCCTTTGTGAATATCAAAAGTCATAAAGTGAGACTTTTGTCTCACTTTACCTTTGTTAATCAGGCCCATTGTGTTTAACTTTGTGAGTTTCACATTGATGGATTCATATGCATTCCATCTGGGTTACTTACTACACAGAACAGGTGAGCGATCAAATTGGCTACATCAGTCAATGAGGGTATCAGCTATAAGTTGGTGTCACAATTTTATCCTGTAGTGACATTTACACATGTCTGGGGAAAAAACACTGACATGGCATGCCACACAGGCCTTTCCACATACTTCTTCCTGTGTTGCTCCTGAAACATATATGTATACTGCCATGTGTAACACACTTACTGATTTCAACTGTACTTGTTCTCACAACACTGACCTTGTAGACCTTTGACTGATACCAAGATTTCTTAGGCCATTGAGGACACAGTCACCTCAGACTTTTCTTGTGTGTCGCCTTTGTACTCATAATGAGCTTGTTTGTCATGCCACATGATTTCATTAATGACTCCTTATCCACTGCAGTTAATGTGGTTCCATCCACCTACACTGAACAAAATGACACATTGCAGCTCACTGACATTATGTTGCAGATTAGTGAGTGCATGTCAGTGTGGCACTTCATTGTGTACACATTGCAGTGCATTGTTCCCACTATATGCACATGACAAAGGGGCCCATATATTTGACGAAATGGCACTGTGCAGTACAGAAAATCATCTGTCTGCACTGCATGACTGAGAAAGGGCAATAGTGCACAGTATTCAGGCCATACAGCTCATTCCTGTCATTTCATTCTACACTGGCACAAAATGTGCTGCCTAGCACAAACACAGACACACTTGCTTCATGGTACTCAGGTGCCTGCATTGCATGTGGGACTGTGTTAGTGCCAGAGAGGGCTACCTTCCTGCACATGATAATCCCTTGGATCCATGATCATCTATGTATGTTTGCCACAGACTGCAGCACACATAGGAAGTCGGAGTGACTTGGATGCCTTCAGTTCATTTTCCTTATTACACATCACCTGAGAAAACCATTGATTTGTCACATTCCAAAGGATACCTGGTGTGGTATAGATGATATGCCTCATGAACCATTGGAGTTGCATGGAGACACCTCCACAATGTCCATGAAACACCTCCCTTGCACATAGTGATACTAATTTGCATTTTGGCCCGCATTGTATTGCTCTGTACCGTTATACCATTCAAAGGCATACAAAGTGGCATTGCGTGTCGTAACATGCGTAACTTGGGGGTTTGCATTACACATGTACCATGATACATGGTGCATATAAGAGGCACATCACTCATACATATGGCCCTATCTCTGTCAATAGACACAGACATGGCTATTATGTCATCAATTTCTTACTGTTAGTTGGTCTGTTATATATTTCAGATTCGCTTGCCAACAAGTAGTCCATTCTCATAGCACCCATTCTGGAAGCGGTTATTGATGATGGAGTGCCTGAAGACGTAGACATCATGTGCACTCCCTGGGTATTTTCCCAGCACATTTGTGAACATCACCCGATGGTCCACAATGTCCTGGACGTTGATACTATATGTGTGCTTCTGTTTCCTGTACAGCTGTGATGCTGCTGTAAGGAGAAGCAGTTGCACATGTGTGCAATCGATGGCACCCAGCACATGTGAAAATCCATCAATGATATAGAAACCTTGTTTACTGTCCAGCTGCAGTTGTTGTGTCTTGGGGAAGAGGAGGTATTAGGGTGTGAGGAGGATGGTGGCATCCATGACAGAGTTTAGGAAAGCCCAAAAATATGGCTGAGAAATTCCTGCCACTCTGGCTGTTGTGATCTGGAATGAACCAGATGCCAGCATGTGGAGGATACCTTTCAGCTTGACCAGCAGAGGGATGTTGGTGGGCCTGGCAGTTGGTGGCTGCAGTCTC
The DNA here is from genome assembly GCF_964204655.1 of Triturus cristatus. Lineage (NCBI taxonomy): Eukaryota > Metazoa > Chordata > Amphibia > Caudata > Salamandridae > Triturus > Triturus cristatus. The sequence goes on from NC_140588.1 coordinate 121,398,205, forward strand.
GGCACTATCTGGTTCAGCAGTTCTATTATGGACTCTCTCCTGAGGCAGTAGTTTGTGATGACCTCATCCTTCCCGAGGTCAAGGAGGGAAGTCCCTGGTGAAAAATGTGCTCCCTTCTCCTGTGTTGCCTATGTGGTATGGATGTGGGTGGTCTCCACACAATTTACAGCTGGAAAATTATCACCTGCATGGTGTAGTTGTGCTTGCCAAACTGTTTTGTGTGGCCTATCTTTATGTACCACAGCCAATACTTCATTTCCTGCAGCTGGGCTGCTGATTCGCAGAAATTTCGATGCATTTCTGGCTCTGCACAACAATTGCCAATGATGCATCACACATTGTCAAAACCATAAATAGGACTGTGTGGGTTTTACACTGGATTTCATAGGGGAACGCCTACCATTCTGCATTCTGCTGCATAGATTTCTGAAAACATCAGCAGTGCTACCACAAGCTTATGTCACCTACAGTGGTTGAAACATGAAGTACTGCATACTCACATAAAATTGTTGGTGTCTCACCTGTCCAGCCATCATATTGATATCTACATAGCTTCAAGCTGTGTATCGCTGTCACACTAGACTGATGTGAAATTGTGCCGGACACAAATTGTTCAGTATGCCATGTAAGAATGTAATATACCTATGTTGCTGAATGACAAGCAGCAGAGCAATTATTGTCTATAGAACATGGAGAAAATGAGGTTGTGGCTGGAAACATGGCCTTTGGAATGTGTCACGCAAGTAGTGTGTGCAAAATGAGCACATTTAGTAGCAGGATTGTCTTGTGTTGCACAAGGCTACACTGGTCATGTTTTGTGGGTATGACAGACAAAGCAGATCCAGCCATATATTTATTTAGTGTTTTATAGAGCGCAAACATGACCTGTTAAGGTATAGAGCGCTTTACAGAGATAACAAGTTGCATACAAGTAAGACATAGGTAGGGGGGTGAAACTTAAGGGACTAAAACAAGTGCTTACAATTTTCAAGTCGGAAATGTAGAGAAAGTCCAAGAGTTAGATGTGTGGGAGTACAGGGAGGTACAAGTTGGATAGCAGCCAGACAGTCCAGGGTGTAGTAGCAACAAAATAAAAAAAGGTCACTGAACAATGTGTGCAATGCAAGAGTTATGAGAGGAACTTGCCCATTAGGAATGTTTTGACTTCCTTTTTAAAAAGTGCCAGAGAAGTAATTCTTCTGATGGTGGGCGGCAGTGAAAAGGGAAGAATGTTTGGAAAAACTCCTGTATGTAGTTGAACACAGTCTGGGTGTGTATCACATGGACCTCGCCTCTAGTGTGATGATGGATCATAAAAGTATGATGTATGCACAAATGTATGAAGTTGAGATGGAGCATAGCATTTGTCTTCCTGACGTAACTCTGCACATCCCCATTTAGTGAAAGTCATCATGAGACTGTGTTAGCAAATATCCTGCTTATCTCTGGCTCTTGACCTTTCTTGGAGCAATTATCATGACATGCTTAACATGTAGGCACAAATGTGCAGGGGGTCCTGTTCTGGTGGTAGCCATGGCAAATGGACATTGTTGTGTCTGCAAATAATTGTTGCATTTTTTACATGGCACCTTGTTTGCCAAAATGAATTAGCAACATGTCATATCCCTATTTCTGAGTGAGTCAATATAATACAACAAACATTTCCAAGGTAGACCCTCTGAGATTTGTCCCATCAGATGTGTGATGCAATGGGATTCATTGTGCCCAAATTCCCACCATTCTATGCATGCTGTGGCTGTAGCTGTTCATGCCTAGATAAATGCTGTACACAACTGTCACACAATGTGATAGAAGAAATGCATTGTACCCAGATCTCAGGTGTGAATACATTTCCAAATCACAAAGTGTATATGCCTTCTAGGGATTGCATTATGTGTACGTGGCACCTTAGGCTTATGTTGCATGTCGACAGCTAAATGACATATGATTTGGTCAGTCTGTACAAACTGATTCAGTCAATGAAACCTGTTAAATTACACTGACAACTTCACCTAGTCCAAAAATACCGAAGGGTTATGTCACACCTGCCGATACATGTGGATTACACAGTGTACAGACAGGAGAGGAGGCATGTGAGTAGTGTTGTTGATGGTTATGACTAGACATGTAATACTTATGTAATACTTGTACAGCCTTGACTGAGATAGCTGATAATGATGATCAATTCTTTGGAGCACCAGTTGTCAGTTACAGGTATCAGTACAAAGAGGCAGTCACAAACACAATATGTTAGCTGGTGTACGTGATTAAAGAGTTAGTGCTGCAGGAGCCAGAGTCACACCTCCTGTGGATGTGTCGACATCACTGTAATGTATAGTTGTTTGCCAGCATTTTATTCCTGTTAATAGTCAATGTCTTTCCTCTGCTGTGTTGCATCTTTGACATGTTGGTGCATATTACAAGGACACCTTTTTCTCCGCAATGTTACGTGGTACAACATTGTGGTAGCAAGAGTGCCTTAGCCTGGGTCATGATGCAGCGTTAAGCCGGCTGCCTCTGATTGATGCCCAATAATGCTTTATACCACCTTTTCATATCATATCTTGTGTGCTAATGGTGGGAAATGTATACATGCACAACCATCATTTTGCATGTCTTGCCTCTATCTACAAGCCCAGCGTGAATATGTGGGATACCCTGGCCAAATTGTATACAAATATGCACTGTAGTGTGAATGGTTTAATTAGTTTCCATCCCTGCTGCTCCAATGTGTGCTGTGTTGTGCGATACACATGGAAACAGCAAGCAAGGCACCATTGATTGTTCTTGTGTACGAAGGTGCGCCTTATAGCACATGACCAATCTCTGAATAAAAATGTAATCTTGTGACTTCCATCTCTGCTGCATTAAACAGCACACATAGAAGTGACAGTAAATAATTTCAAGAATCGTGATGTGCAGGAAGGGGCATTGTCTGGCTCAAGATCAATCTCCACATCAACGCAGACACCCTTGTACCATTGTGCAAGTGGGCCTGCATAGGCGCAAGGAGGTAAAACCTTTCCTGCAGCTAGGGGTAGACACAGGTCTGCACCATACTGTTGTAGGTACGGTGAAGACCTGCGTTCCTGAAGTTGCAGGGTGACACGTTAAGCCAAGGAGACCAATGGCACCCTCCGCCACTATCTTGTGAAGATGCCATTATGTCTTTTTTGGTAATGGCATGGCCTGGCTCTTCAATGGGCCTGTCGAGCTGTTTCCTTGGGCTCAGTGCTCTGGTAGACTCAGTCTGAGTATGTGACAGAACCATCATTTAATTCTGCCAATTGAAAATGTTGTGACACTACTCTGCCCTTGACATGTCCCATGCCATACATTGTCAGGTCAGTAACACCATCAGGTTGTAATTGATTTTTAATTTCACATTGCATTGTTTAGGTCAAATTTGAAATTCAAAATCTTTGGTGAGAGTGTATAGTCCATGTTTTCATGCACTAGTGTCTCAAAGTTAAATGGAGAACATTGGCATTAATATCTGGACTTACATATTGTCATATCTCTTATTTTTCAGACATCATGTCGGCAGAGGAGGCAAGGGCGTTCCAAATATGTAAGGAATGATGCACACAAATACGCTGGGTGGCCAAGGGTCATCATGGCATGGCGAAGAGGTAAAGAGAGAACAGTGCGGCTGGAAGATGGAAATCTCTGCTTGAATTTGCACAAAAACTTTTTGCAAGGGATACACGGGCCCTACCAGGCCTTTCTAATTTTTCAGATGTGCATCCTCACCGATCTGCCACTCCATGTCAGACTAACCTGCTGCAACTGGATCAGGCACGCAAACAAGTTCCCCCTCTCGACCACGCACACAAGGGCCTGCCTCGCTGTCATCTGCAGCACGGACTAATGGTGTACATTTCACAAACAGGGACCAGCGGTGCTTGCTGGACATAAATGTGCGGCTGACACAAAGTGGAAAGGGACTTGTCAGACATAAACACCCATCTCCAGGACATCAAGCGTGCCCTGGGGCTCCCTTTTTGAGCAACCCAGGTTGTAAGCCTTCCCCCTTTTCTACAGTCCCTCAATTCCTTTTATACAACTGTTTTGATATTAGTGTAAGTGTTTAAGTGTTATTAAGTGTAGTTGTAGAGGAGAAATATGTTAGTATAAGTTTTAGATGAGGTTTTAGATTTTTTTATCTCTTAATGTAGTGTTATGGGCTAAGTTTCCTTTTTTTAGGTAGGGGTTGAGGTATTGTTCTTGTATGGGGGTGCGACGCGAATGCCGTTTGCAGCAAATTACCAAAGAGTTAGCAGGAAGGTCGGGTAGCACCAGACCGAGAGGGCGGTCACACAGCCAGCACCTGCTAGCTGGTATAACCCCCACGTCCGTGAAACAGAGTGGGGGGCCACGGCCACAGCCGGGACGAGTACGGGCGAAGACGGGCTTGACATAGGCGCGCCTTCGGCACGCCAGCGGCGCGTTCGCGCAGCGCGCATGCTAAATAGTGTGTTGCCTACAGACCCCAGGTGTTGCTGCTCACGCGTGCCTGACCCAAGATGGCGGCCGGGCAGGACAAAATCCCTCGAGCTAGTGTGGGTTGCGGACAGTGCAGCTAAGCGGATCAATTTTAAGCTAACACACGTTAATATAAAAAGCCCCTGAAGTGTCAGCAACAATTAAAAAAGACAACAGGATAAAAGGCAATAGTTCAACAAATGTACTTAAAACCAGGTGTCAGTAGTTTTAAAAGGAACGAAATTAAAAGCAGAGCAGTCAGTGCAAAACAAGAAGATTGACAAGCCCAGGAGAGGTAAACCATGTGCTCTCTCCCCCTACTTAGGCAAAGGCGTTCGCGCAGCGCGCATGCTAAATAGTGTGTTGCCTACAGACCCCAGGTGTTGCTGCTCACGCGTGCCTGACCCAAGATGGCGGCCGGGCAGGACAAAATCCCTCGAGCTAGTGTGGGCTGCGGAGAGTGCAGGTAAGCGGATCAATTTTAAGCTAACACACGTTAATATAAAAAGCCCCTGAAGTGTCAGCAACAATTAAAAAAGACAACAGGATAAAAGGCAATAGTTCAACAAATGTTAAAACCAGGTGTCAGTACTTTTAAAAGGAACGAAATTAAAAGCAGAGCAGTCAGTGCAAAACAAGAAGATTGACAAGCCCAGGAGAGGTAAACCATGTGCTCTCTCCCCCTACTTAGGCAAAGGCGTTCGCGCAGCGCGCATGCTAAATAGTGTGTTGCCTACAGACCCCAGGTGTTGCTGCTCACGCGTGCCTGACCCAAGATGGCAGCCGGGCAGGACAAAATCCCTCGAGCTAAAGTGGGCTGCGGAGAGTGCAGGTAAGCGGATCAATTTTAAGCTAACACACGTTAATATAAAAAGCCCCTGAAGTGTCAGCAACAATTAAAAAAGACAACAGGATAAAAGGCAATAGTTCAACAAATGTTAAAACCAGGTGTCAGTAGTTTTAAAAGGAACGAAATTAAAAGCAGAGCAGTCAGTGCAAAACAAGAAGATTGACAAGCCCAGGAGAGGTAAAACATGTGCTCTCTCCCCCTACTTAGCCCTGTTGTATGGTAGGGATGAGCTATGTAACTTGTCATTATCTGCATGCTCCTCTCACCCCCAGTTCAATTTGGCAGATGCTCAGGAGCATGTCTGTTCTATGTGTGGCTTTCGTCTCCCTGACCCCTCCTCGACTGTATCATTCGCCCCAGGCAGTCGGCCAAAGCAGGATACGGCTCCGCCCATCTCTGCCACCTTAATTAATGTACGTTCACTTAAAAAACACCACGCCAACATCTCTGAGCTCCTCTCTGATCACCCGGTTGATCTTCTGTTTATTACGGAAACATGGCTCGATTCCAACGCTGACCCTTTTATCACCCTAGCTATCCCCCCGGGGTACAAGGTTGCTAGGGCCGACCGATTAGATGGAAGGGGGGGTGGTGTTGCGGTTATTTTCAGAGAAAAGTGGGAGCTTATTAGGGGTGAGTCTTATGATTGGGGGCCTGGAGAAGCGTTGGACTTTAGCATCAGGCTGTCCCCGCACTTTCTTTTAGGGGGGTCGCTGGTCTATCGCCCCCCTGGCCCGGCCAATGCCACCATTCGGGAATGGGGTGATAAGCTAATCTCTAGGGCGCTTCGCTTCCCCCATTTCATATTCCTCGGCGACTTGAATATCCATTTAGATCAGGGGTCGGATACTGATGCTATGCTTCTTAAAGATATGCTTCAGCTTGCCCAGCTATCCCAATGGGTTCTTCTCCCTACACATCAGGCTAGACATATCCTTGATCCTATCTGCTCCAATTTTAAAATCCTGGCAGAGGATCCGCTTCCCCTTATGTGGTCGGACCATCTCATTACTTTTTTCTCCTGGAAGGCTGGCCCTCCCCTTGCTGCAGAATCTATCTCGCGGAAACCAACCTTCAAAAAGGTAGATCCCGCCTCTCTGGCTGGGGCTTTGGCGGCCTCTAGGCCGTCCCTTATGGGTGATCTTGCAGAGAGCTTGGCGACTTTTTCTAATTGGCTTGACAAGTCTATGTCTTCGCTCGCCACTCCCACCTCCTCATGGGCTTCGAGAGTTTCGCCATCTAAACCTTGGTTCTCGCATGATTTATGCCTGCTCAAACAAGAGTGCAAGAAGCTGGAGCGGACTTGGCTTCGTAAAAAATATTGTCCTTTGGCCAAGGCTGCTTTGAGAGCCAGGCAAAAGATCTATTACTCGGCTATCCTCCTGGCTAAAAAACAATACTTTACTGACCGCATTGAGCAGGCTGGTAATAATTCAAAGGAGATATTCCATATAGTCCAGAGCTTCACTGCCCCTGCCGCTCTTAAGTGCTCGGGCCCGGTCTCTGTTGATTGGTGTAATACCCTTTCCTGTTTCTTCTCGGCTAAAATCCGGTTGATACAGCAGTCCTTAACGGTATGAGCTGCTCCATGGCTGGATGACGGTCAGACGGTGCCTCTTCAGGGTGCCTCAAATCACGTTCTGTCGGCCTTCTCGCCGGTTGATCCCGCTAGCACTCTCAAACTGCTTAAGGGCCTCAAGTCCGGCTCCCCCACTGACTGCTGTCCAGCTAGATTGTTGGCAGCGGTTGCAGAGACCATCAATTCGGAGGCTAATGCCATTATCAACCTCTCTCTTGAGGGGGCTTGGGTTCCACCGGAATGGAAGCAGGCCAAAATTCTTCCTTTATTGAAGAAACCGGCCCTTGACCCCTCACTGCCCTGTAATTACCGTCCTATTTCCCTCCTCCCCAGCCTTGCTAAGGTATGTGAGAAGGTAGTGACTAGACAACTCTCCAATTTTGTGGAAAGATCTGAGGCCCTGCACCCAGCCCAGTCGCGTTTCGGGCTTCTTACAGCACGGAGTCGGCACTAATTGAGATCTCGGAGGCAATTCGGGACTGTTTAGATGCGGGTGGCAGAGCAGCTCTGGTGATGCTTGATCTGTCAGCCGCATTTGATACGGTGCCACATGCCAGACTGCTTTCCCGCCTCTCCGAGATTGGTGTCTCTGGCCTGGCTTTGGCCTGGCTGAGGTCCTTTCTGGAGGGCCGTACCCAACAGGTTTGGCTGCCTCCCGCTGCCTCGCTTCCACAGGAGGTCTCTACAGGCGTCCCCCAGGGCTCGTCACTTAGCCCCCTCCTTTTTAACATCTATGTTACACCGCTGGTCTTTTTGGCTGAGAAACTGGGGGCTAAGGTGATAGCCTATGCTGACGACACCCAGCTTCTTTTCACCTGGAGCAAGGGGGAGGATTCCGTGCTGCCTGTACAGAAGTGTTTGTCCTCGGTATTTGGTTGGCTTGCCAGGGCTCAACTCAAATGCAATGAAGACAAATCGGAGATTCTTCTCTATGGTAACTTCCCCTCGGACTTCAGATGTAAGATTTGGCCCCCGGACCTTTCCCCCCCCTCTTCCAAGGGGAGCTCCGTAAAAAATCTTGGAGTGTGGTTCGAGGACAATCTGTCTTGCGCGGTCCAGGTGAAGAAGCTCTCGGGTGGTTGTTTTGGCCTTCTTAAGGCTCTTAGGAGTTTTCTTCCTAGAACAGCGAAGGAAACGGTTGTTCGGGCTTTGGTTCTGTCCCGCCTGGACTACGCCAATGCCCTCTATGTTGGCCTGCCTGGCTACTCCATGAACAAACTTTAAGTGATCCAGAATGCGGCCGCTAGGCTCATTCTTGGTATCACTAGAAGGTGCAGTGTCCGATCTCATCTTCAGGCCTTGCACTGGCTGCCCCTGATTGAGAGGGTTAAGTTCAAGGTTTTGGTCATTGCCCATAAGGCCCTTCATAACTTGGGTCTATTTATCTGCAGAGGCGGTTCGCCTTTTATGTGCCGACTAGAACCCTTCGCTTGGGTTCGCGCTGGGACACTCTTCGGGGTAACTATTGCGCGTTATAAAAATATTTTAACATAACATAACTACCAGTCTCTCTCCCACCTTCTGGAAAAGAGTGTGACCATGCTCCGGGGGACTTAAAAGCGGCTTTATTTGTTGACAGTGCACAAACATAGAAAGGGTCCCTGAAACGCTTAGCAGACGTGTTTCTTCCTTCAAATGGATTCCTCAGTGCACGTTTCAGTAGTATCCTTGTAAGGGGTCCTTTGCTGTGGTGTTTTAACAGCTGTGACCACTCCCAGTCACGTGATCACGCCCCTCCTCTGCCTCACAGGTGCGAAGCTCCTTGTGCTGTGCATGCTCACCCACTGCATGCTGGACATCGTAGTTCGCCGCAGGGACCCATGCAGTGAAGGGACCCACTGAACACCAAGTGATGCTTCCAACTACCGTTGGTCGGCGTTCCACAGCCGCTGCAGTTTGTAAACAGGTAACAAAGTCCTCTTAGGTCCCCCTTGTCAGGCAGTCAGATTCTGCCTCCTCTCTCCCCATGCGCCGTTTCCAGCACCGGGGGGGGGCGACACGAATGCCCTTTGCAGCAAATTACCAAAGAGTTAGCAGGAAGGTCAAGCAACACCAGACCGAGAGGGCGGTCACACAGCCAGCACCTGCTAGCTGGCATAACATAACTACCAGTCTCTCTCCCACCTTCTGGAAAAGAGTGTGACCATGCTCCGGGGGACTTAAAAGCGGCTTTATTTGTTGACAGTGCACAAGCATAGAAAGGGTCCCTGAAACGCTCGGCAAATGCGTTTCTTCCTTCAAATGGATTGCTCAGTGCCCGTTTCAGTTGTATCCTTGTAAGGGGTCCTTTGCTGTGGTGTTTTAACAGCTGTGACCACTCCCAGTCACGTGATCACGCGCCTCCTCTGCCTCACAGGTGCAAAGCTCCTTGTGCTGTGCCTGCTCACCCACTGCATGCTGGACATCGTAGTTCGCCGCAGGGACCCATGCAGTGAAGGGACCCACTAAACACCAACTGATGCTTCCAACTACCGTTGGTCGGCGTTCCACAGCCGCTGCAGTTCGTAAACAGGTAACAAAGTCCTCTTAGGTCCCCCTTGTCAGGCAGTCAGATCCTGCCTCCTCTCTCCCCATGCGCCGTTTCCAGCACCGGGGGTGCAACGCGAATGCCGTTTGCAGCAAATTGCCAAAGAGTTAGAAGGAAGGTCGGGTAGCACCAGACCAAGAGGGCGGTCACACAGCCAGCACCTGCTAGCTGGCATAACATAACTACCAGTCTCTCTCCCACCTTCTAGAAAAAAGTGTGACCATGCTCCGGGGGACTTAAAAGCGGCTTTATTTGTTGACAGTGCACAAGCATAGAAAGCGACCCTGAAACGCTCGGCAGACGTGTTTCTTCCTTCAAATGGATTCCTCAGTGCCCGTTTCAGTTGTATCCTTGTAAGGGGTCCTTTGCTGTGATGTTTTAACAGCTGTGACCACTCCCAGTCACATGATCATGCCCCTCCTATGCCTCACAGGTGCGAAGCTCCTTGTGCTGTGTCTGCTCACCCACTGCATGCTGGACATCGTAGTTCGCCGCAGGGACCCATGCAGTGAAGGGACCCACTAAACACCAACTGATGCTTCCAACTACCGTTGGTCGGCGTTCCACAGCCGCTGCAGTTCGTAAACAGGTAACAAAGTCCTCTTAGGTCCCCCTTGTCAGGCAGTCAGATCCTGCCTCCTCTCTCCCCATGCGCCATTTCCAGCACCGGGGGTGCGACGCGAATGCCGTTTGCAGCAAATTACCAAAGAGTTAGAAGGAAGGTCGGGTAGCACCAGACCAAGAGGGCGGTCACACAGCCAGCACCTGCTAGCTGGCATAACATAACTACCAGTCTCTCTCCCACCTTCTAGAAAAAAGTGTGACCATGCTCCGGGGGACTTAAAAGCGGCTTTATTTGTTGACAGTGCACAAGCATAGTAAGGGACCCTGAAACGCTCGGCAGACATGTTTCTTCCTTCAAATGGATTCCTCAGTGCTCGTTTCAGTTGTATCCTTGTAAGGGGTCCTTTGCTGTGATGTTTTAACAGCTGTGACCACTCCCAGTCACATGATCACGCCCCTCCTCTGCCTCACAGGTGCGAAGCTCCTTGTGCTGTGTCTGCTCACCCACTGCATGCTGGACATCGTAGTTCACCGCAGGGACCCATGCAGTGAAGGGACCCACTAAACACCAACTGATGCTTCCAACTACCGTTTGTCGGCGTTCCACAGCCGCTGCAGTTCGTAAACAGGTAACAAAGTCCTCTTAGGTCCCCCTTGTCAGGCAGTCAGATCCTGCCTCCTTTCTCCCCATGCGCCATTTCCAGCACCGGGGGTGCGACGCGAATGCCGTTTGCAGCAAATTACCAAAGAGTTAGCAGGAAGGTCGGGTAGCACCAGACCGAGAGGGCGGTCACACAGCCAGCACCTGCTAGCTGGCATAACATAACTACCAGTCTCTCTCCCACCTTCTGGAAAAAAGTGTGACCATGCTCCGGGGGACTTAAAAGCGGCTTTATTTGTTGACAGTGCACAAGCATAGAAAGGGTCCCTGAAACGCTCGGCAGACATGTTTCTTACTTCAAATGGATTCCTCAGTGCCCGTTTCAGTTGTATCCTTGTAAGGGGTCCTTTGCTGTGATGTTTTAACAGCTGTGACCGCTCCCAGTCACGTGATCACACCCCTCCTCTGCCTCACAGGTGCGAAGCTCCTTGTGCTGTGCCTGCTCACCCACTGCATGCTGGACATCGTAGTTCGCTGCAGGGACCCATGCAGTGAAGGGACCCACTGAACACCAAGTGATGCTTCCAACTACCGTTGGTCGGCGTTCCACAGCCGCTGCAGTTCGTAAACAGGTAACAAAGTCCTCTTAGGTCCCCCTTGTCAGGCAGTCAGATCCTGCCTCCTCTCTCCCCATGCGCCGTTTCCAGCACCGGGGGTGCGACGCGAATGCCGTTTGCAGCAAATTACCAAAGAGTTAGAAGGAAGGTCGGGTAGCACCAGACCAAGAGGGCGGTCACACAGCCAGCACCTGCTAGCTGGCATAACATAACTACCAGTCTCTCTCCCACCTTCTAGAAAAAAGTGTGACCATGCTCCGGGGGACTTAAAAGCGGCTTTATTTGTTGACAGTGCACAAGCATAGAAAGGGACCCTGAAACGCTCGGCAGACATGTTTCTTCCTTCAAATGGATTCCTCAGTGCCCGTTTCAGTTGTATCCTTGTAAGGGGTCCTTTGCTGTGATGTTTTAACAGCTGTGACCACTCCCAGTCACATGATCACGCCCCTCCTCTGCCTCACAGGTGCGAAGCTCCTTGTGCTGTGTCTGCTCACCCACTGCATGCTGGACATCGTAGTTCACCGCAGGGACCCATGCAGTGAAGGGACCCACTAAACACCAACTGATGCTTCCAACTACCGTTGGTCGGCGTAACACAGCCGCTGCAGTTCGTAAACAGGTAACAAAGTCCTCTTAGGTCCCCCTTGTCAGGCAGTCAGATCCTGCCTCCTTTCTCCCCATGCGCCGTTTCCAGCACCGGGGGTGCGACGCGAATGCCGTTTGCAGCAAATTACCAAAGAGTTAGCAGGAAGGTCGGGTAGCACCAGACCGAGAGGGCGGTCACACAGCCAGCACCTGCTAGCTGGCATAACATAACTACCAGTCTCTCTCCCACCTTCTGGAAAAAAGTGTGACCATGCTCCGGGGGACTTAAAAGCGGCTTTATTTGTTGACAGTGCACAAGCATAGAAAGGGTCCCTGAAACGCTCGGCAGACATGTTTCTTCCTTCAAATGGATTCCTCAGTGCCCGTTTCAGTTGTATCCTTGTAAGGGGTCCTTTGCTGTGATGTTTTAACAGCTGTGACCACTCCCAGTCACGTGATCACACCCCTCCTCTGCCTCACAGGTGCGAAGCTCCTTGTGCTGTGCCTGCTCACCCACTGCATGCTGGACATCGTAGTTCGCTGCAGGGACCCATGCAGTGAAGGGACCCACTGAACACCAAGTGATGCTTCCAACTACCGTTGGTCGGCGTTCCACAGCCGCTGCAGTTCGTAAACAGGTAACAAAGTCCTCCTAGGTCCCCCTTGTCAGGCAGTCAGATTCTGCCTCCTCTCTCCCCATGCGCCATTTCCAGCACCGGGGGGCCACGCAAATGCCGTTTGCAGCAAATTACCAAAGAGTTAGCAGGAAGGTCGCGTAGCACCAGACCGAGAGGGCGGTCACACAGCCAGCACCTGCTAGCTGGCAGAACATAACTACCAGTCTCTCTCCCACCATCTGGAAAAGAGTGTGACCATGCTCCGGGGGACTTAAAAGCGGCTTTATTTGTTCACAGTGCACAAGCATAGAAAGGGTCCCTGAAACGCTCGGCAGACGCGTTTCTTCCTTCAAATGGATTCCTCAGTGCCAGTATATATATTTATATATATATATATATTCACTGAAAAAACCAGAGGTTTCACACATGTTATAGTTAGCTGGACATTTCACTCGTATAAAACCATTGAAATTTCCCCGTTATAGTTAGTTCAGCTAACTATTACTCACGCGCCCGCAATCCACTGCTGATGACGTCACATATTACATCACTCATGACATGGTCAGTGACATCACTCATGATATCACTGATGACATCTAAAATGACATCACTGATGACATCACTGATGACGTCATCCATGCGAAAAATTACAACATCTTCTCACACCCTAATATAACCTTTGATATACTGACTCAAAATTTCAGAGTTCATTTATTAACTTTTAGGTCTTCATACACCTCCACACACTCACCTGTATAGTCACTCATACTTTCAGTCACTCCATACAAAAGTATCATATGAATTGATACACCTATATAGACACTTACACACTACCAATCATCCATAGAGGTACTCTCACACCTACTCAGTCATGCAAATAATCACACTGTCCAGCTAACTATAACATGTGTGAAACCTCTGGTTTTTCAGCGAATTTGCAAGGTTTTTTAAATGCTAATTCCTAACTATAACGTGTGTGAAACCCATGGTTTCTTTAGTGAATTTGCAAGGTTTTTTAAATCCTTTTTTTTCTTTTAATTTTTTCTTTTGATTTTTTTTTTAAACAATGTGCTACCTATGTATATATTAATTGATTTACTGTATCCTGCAATATAGAAAGGTTCACCTTTTTTAAATAAATAGTTAGATATAGTTGAATAACATAGTTAATATCTTCTACAAACCTTTATTTTAATTTTTTATTTTTTTAAATGATTTTTCACCGTGCGCGTACGGTAAGCTTAACGTAAGCGCACGGTACGCTTTATGCGCGGTGAGCGTACGTAATATTTATGCCCATGCGCATGCTTACGCGATTTACGTACGCGTCCATACTTCCTGCGCGACGCGTAAGCGCATGCTCCATACGCGCACGCGCGCGCGCACGTTATGCGGAAGTGCCGTACGTGCGTGCGTGCCTCTAATGCGCATGCGCGCATGCGTGTGTCTTCCGTACGCGCATGCGTACTTTTACCGTACGCGCTCAGTGAGCTTAACGAGCGCGTACGGTTGGTCATGTGATCCAGAAACAACACTTTTCATTGGTTTAAACTTGTTTCATTTCCAGAAACTTCTAACACCACACCCATTCCCCTCATTACTGCTTGTAATTCCCTAGGAGAAGGAGCTGAATTGTCTTTGGGATACAATGGCAGAGCAGAAGTCCTCTTCTGAGAGTGAGCAGGGCAGCAGCATCATTAGACAGAGAAGGAGGAAACAGAAGAATTCTTTTATTTGGGAATATTTCACATTTCCAGAGGGGCAGAAAAAGGTAAATGCTCCATTAGTCACCTGCTCACTTTGTCAGCGTGTCTTATCTAGAGGTAATCCAAGGAAGAAGTATTCCTTTGGTAATTACACTATGTTTAGACACATTAGGGATGTACATCCCAGGACTTTTGCTCGACATACTGAAGCAAACCCTCCAGTAAGTCACCCGAGCACATCCGCAGAAGCTCAGCCGAGTACATCTTCGGCGGCTCAGCGAGCCCTTCCTCTGCGGTGGGAGCATCACCCTCTTCTGCTCCTCTGGACATCTACCCTCGGTTTCAGAGAGTACATATAAGGTGCGACACTTGTTACTCTCTTATTGCTATGGGGGAATCTAGTATTCCTCTAATAGATAATAAGATTGAGCAGCACAAGTGCGGTCCCTTCTAATATTCCCATTCTTTCTTTCCTCTGTCCCTGTATTAACACAAGGGCTCTTTTATGAGCCACCCTACCTCTCAATTTTTTTGTAATTTTTTTTATCAGTTTTTTTTTTAAAAAAATGTTGCCGTGCGCGCACCTTTTTTTTATTTTTTTTTTTTAAATAAAATATTTATTACACCCTTCAATGTACTTGAGGGACCACAAGGCAAATAACAAAAGCAGAGTGAGGAGAAGTGAAAACAAGGGACTACGAAAGTAAATGTGTGATAAATACAGATATTTCAAACTTACCTGACCAACTTAATTTTCATTCAAATGAAAAAAGGATTAATTTTCCTACAATTTATTTCACAATCTGTAGCATAAGAAAAAAAGTATTAATATTTAACAATACATTTTACAATACAGTACACATATTTTCATATTTAACAAAGACATGTTTTGCCCTTTTTTGCTGTTTTCAGAATATATTGAATTTCACTGCAAATTGTGAAACCAATTGCATTCATCACTTAACAGCGGGCAAAAAAATTAACAATCTGAAAGATTGTTTAAAAAAAGCCCTGAATCTCTTCTCAGTAAAATATACCTTGATAGAAATATAATATAATATATATAATATATATAATAAAAATCCCACCCCTCTAGGCCCCGCGACTCCGCCATCTTCCGGTAAAGTGACTATTGGCATTTTATTCTGATTGACTTGGTGTGCTATACGTGCAACATATTGTTTGTTACATCATATGTTGTGACTTGCATGTACATAATCTCTCTATGGCAATGTCTACTCGTTCGGGTAAGGGAGGTGAAAAAGGTGGGGCGTCAGTGAGTGGCACTCTAGACCATTTCATAATACGTGCTTGTTCCGTACTTGAAAAGGAAATTGTCATCACAGAACGCCGACTTTCCCTTGACCTGCTTAAAGATAAACGTTCCTCAATGGGCAAATTTGCATCAGCTGTTTCCCCTGTTCCAGATAACATTCAACTAGATGGTATTACATTGGGGAACACACAATATACGCAGATTAGTGCGGATGCAACTCCTGCTAGATCTGTAGACCATGGCTCCCAAACACAGCTTGATTTGTCCTATTCCCCTCTTTAGGTTACTTCTCTAGTTGTTCCTGAACCTATTAGTAACATAATTTCTTCTCACAAAATTTCTGTCCCCCCTGAGTCATCTACTACAGTAGTCCCAAAATCCGCTCCAAGTAAAAGAAAAAGAGTGGGTAGCGGTAATAACGAGGACCATACAAAAGTACCCAAGAAATGTAAATGTAAATTGCGTCATAACTTTGACAAGAAAGTAGGTCGTACAGCCTCTCCCAAACTTCATCACCAGAGGACTAGATCATCCCCTGTACAGTCCACCAATTCGGTTCCCAAAAACTCTGCTGAGCAGCTCTCCTCACACCCTGAATCGCAAGTAGATTCAGATATTCAAGTTTCCCTTATTGGCCAACTCGAGCCACTCATCAAATCCCTCATATCACCCTTGATGGAAAGAGTAAGGGCATTGTCCGAGAGGCTTGAGAAATTTGAACAGGCCTCTCTGGACAATTTCTTCTCTCTTAAATCTTTGATTAAGTTACACTCAAAGATGGGCCAGGATAATTATCCTACTGTCGATCCCCCCCAAATTATTAACATTGACCCTACTTCTCAAGCCGCTCCATTGCAGCTAAATGCTGCCTCATGTTCAGGACTAAGGAATGGAGCTACTTTTTCTGGTACCAATTCCCCAGCATCCACATCCAAACGGGGCACCCTATCTACTAAGAAAAAATTGGCCTCTGGCTTGACTGATAGCCCCATACCCCTCGAAGCACCGGGACGTGCGGTAAAACCCGCACAGAACCTTCCTGAATTACCTAGTAAAGATCCAGTGCAAGACCAATTGAAAGACACTGCCACCTATCTTGAACAAAAGTTATCCCATATTAATCTTCCACCGGAGTGCCTACCCTTTGTTGCCGTCTTAACAGGAGTACCACACCTTAAAGCTGGCAAGCCAGAATCTTTCCTCGAGTTAAAAAACAAAACAACACACTGGCTGAATATTAATAGGCCACTCCCTAGACATCTGGATGGTCATGTCCTCCATGTTAGAAGGGTTTCTTGGGTGGGTAACAGACCAAAGAAAATGTCTGGCGACTGCGTCATTGTAAACTTTAGGGACCCCCGTGTAACTAAGCTAATCTGTAACCATGGTCAATCAGGCTTTAATACCAATGGCATAGGATGTGCAGATTTAAGCCAATTTTATTCAGACTCTGTGTATTTCCATCACTCGCATTCCCTTCCCCAGTTGTCTCAGGATGAACATTTTAAGGGAGACTGGTTCCATAGCGGAAATGCACACTTTTCATCTGTTCCTAATAGATTTTGTGAACCCTACAATTGTTATGATCCCTACTGACATGGAACTTCTTCTGGGGACGGCACTCACCTTCTCCTAGGAGCCCAAAATACTGAAGATGCTAATGTGATTATTGATCTTGTCAAGAATTCTTCCCAAAATATCCAGCAGTCTAGCCTACAGCCCACCCCAATTCATCAGGATAGCAATTATTCTTTCTCGCACTCCTCACATAGCTCGCCACAGGCTATTTCTAATTTCTTCCATAACACAAGATGTAGCCACTGAAGTTTCTTCCTTTAGGGTTCTAAGTTGGAATGTAGCCGGCTTCGCCAGCAAATTAGATCTCCCATATTGGAACTCTTTAATAGTGCCTTATAGCATCTGTATTTTTCAGGAGACATGGAGCACAGTGCCCCATCATATGGTCGGTTATACTACGTTCTTTATACCGGCTATTTCACCATTGACAGGAAGAGGTCGCCCTTCGGGTGGTCTCCTGATCTGGGTTAGTATTTCCCTTGGGTGTACTATTAGGCAGGCCCACATTGTTTCCCCTGACATCTTGAGGCTCACCCTACAGGGAACCCAGGGAAGGAGGTCTCTCGAGATCTTCAATGTCTATGCTAGGGGCCTAAATGGTGGTGCTCTGTCACCTGCACTTACATTCCTTGAGGGTGAATTACGCAAGTGCCATCATGCATCTCATATTCTGGTAGCAGGCGATTTTAATTGCTCCTTTGAGCCCCTTGCCTCAATGGATCTCCCTGATCTCCTTGAGGACGATACCAAAAGAGGCATCCCAATACTCTCATTGCCTCCTATTAAGAGATGGACTAAATCAGTTGTCTTTATGAACACTATGACCCTAGAATTCGGATTAAGGGCGGCAAACGGTAGAACACCTTCTGACCTCCAAGGCACACATACTTACAATAGGATAAACCATACATCTCGGATCGACTATATACTCCTCGATCTTAACCTCTGGGCATATGAGGTGGATATGGAAATAATCCCCTCATATGATAGCGACCATAACCAGCTATCCCTCAGTATTAAATCACTATGGGAGGATGCACATGAGACCCTGCCCCCTCCAGCACCCAGCCCTATGCAAACTCATGAGGTATGTCCTGCCAATTGTGAGAGGCGCCTCAAATGGTGCAAAGTAAGGTTGGATGACGAGAAAATCGACTTGATAAGGTCAATATTGCATGTAGCACAAGACGAGCTGACCCCACTAAACACCCATGAGATTACTTGTGATAAGGTTTCATTCATCTTCCAAGACACCATAAACAAGCTGGGAAACCTATTCCGAGTACATACCAAAGGTGGCCCACCGAGAGGTGAGGCCAAACGTACTCCTATGGACGGTTGGTATACACAAGACTGCAGAAAGAAGAAATCTGCCTTAATTGCGGCTCTCAAAACTAGGATTATACCCAAGATTCAGATGGCCAGGAAGGAGTATAAGACCACTGTCACCAAAGCCAAAAAGTTTTGGGAAGAACAGTACTGGCAGGCATTAAGAGAGGCTTTCCTCAATCGAGACCCTGGCTCCTTCTGGGACACAATTAGATCCAAAAACAGACCAGCCCATGCACTTTTAACATGTAATATTACGAGCACGGCTTGGTTCGAGCATTTTCTTAAACTTTACTTCGGCCCGAAGATGCGGGGATGCCTCCTTCTGAAGGGGTGCTTTCTTCTTCTATGGACACACTGAGCATTGACCCCTTTACCGATAGGGAAGTGCTCTATGCCATCAAGTCCATCGTCCCCATGAAGGCAGCTGGGCCGGATGGCATTCCTGGTGACGTCCTTAAATTTAGATCCTTCCAGATGGGGGAAGCTCCTCTCTACCCTAATTAATGCCATCAATAACGGTGCCCCGGTCCCCGAATCTTGGAAGGGGGCCGAGGTTGTTCCCATTTTTAAAAGGGGCGCTAGAGATGACCCAGCTAACTATCGCCCAATTAGTCTGATTGACTCATCCCAGAAGGTGACCGGGAAAGTGATTTTGGAGAGGATCTTATCCTGGGCGAATGACAACAATATCCTCTCAGACTATCAAGCAGGATTTAGGGTAGGGACAGGCACCATAGAACAGGTCTTTAGACTGTTTCTCATCTATTGGAAGGTTGTCCTTCTTGGAAAGGGCAGCCTCTATCTTGCCTTTATAGATCTTAAAACAGCATTTGACCTTGTTCCCCGTGATACCTTGTGGTGCGTCCTGGCCAACATGAATATTCCTTCTTATTTGCTGGCCCTATTAATAAAACTTCATGAGGGAAATTACGCTCAAGTGCGTTGGGGCCCTCAGGGCCAGAAAACAGAAAGAATCCCAGTGAACAGGGGCGTCCGCCAGGAATGTGTTCTTGCCCCTACCCTTTTTTCACTTTATGTGAACGGTGTAGTGGAACATCTGAAAAAAGCACCTTCTGATGCACCATCCCTGGCGGGCGAACGCATTCCAACTCTCCTGTTTGCTGACGATACTCTTCTGTTGTCCAAATCACCCATGGGTCTACAAACCCTCCTTGATAGTTTTCAAACTTTCTGTAGTGCTAGAGGCCTTATTATAAACACTACTAAAACAAAATACCTAATTCTGAATCCACCTAGAAAATTAGGGAGGCCCCCAGTCTTAAATGCGGTGTTCCTTGAACGGGTAAAGGAATTCGATTATTTGGGCATTCGTATCACAGACACCATGCGCTGGTCATCCCATTTACAGAAGATGATCTTAACCCACAAGAGGGTTACTGGTGCCCTTCTTAGGGAACATCTTACCTCCACATCTAGGCCAATAGCTCCAGCTCTGGATATATACAAAGCAAAAGGTGTGAGTTCGGCACTCTACGGTGCCGAATTATGGGGCTTAAATAATATTGATGAGCTTGCCAAGTCCGAGTCTAGTTTCTATAAGGAATTGATGGCACTTCCACAGAGCACTCCTTTAGTGCCCTTACTAATGGATCTAGGGTGCCATGCAATGAAAGACTTGGCAAAAGTACGCCCCTTACTCCTTTGGGCCCGGCTCTGGCGGACCCCCGAGCTAGCCAAATATGCGGAAGGCCTAACCGAAATACTGTCTATGCCTTCTTGGCATAAAATCAAATGGCTGAAAGACGTGAAGGCCTTGCTTTCCGACCTTGGCCTTAAAGATGCATGGGTAAATAGAACTTCACCCCCGAAAGCAGAGCTAAAGAAATTATACTGGAGTTGGGTGATTGCAAAAAGGAATTCTAGTTCCCTTGGTGGCAGTAGAACCATTGAGTTTCTTATCCTCAAAGACGAAGTGTGTTACGAGCCTTATCTTGACATTATTCAAAAATCATACGACCGAGCCCTCTATGTCAAGTTCAGGTTTGGAACCCTTCCGGTCCGCGAGTTGACCGCACGCTGGAAACCACCTTCCCAGACATCACCATTCTGTCATTTCTGTAGGACCAAAGTTGAGTCAATTGCACATGTTCTATTTGCGTGCCCCAAATACAAAGTTCCAAGATCATACTGGCTTAAACCCCTATGTAGAACATTGGGTACACGTGACCATCATATAGCTTTGCGCATCTTGAAATCAGATGCGCGATCTCTCCACATCTGTGCTTTATCAAAATTTTTGAGGTGGTCTTGGCTCTTAAGAACTAAAGCCCTCGCAGCTCCTAATTAAGTAGGCTGATTGTTTTTTATTGCTTGTATATATTATTTTTTTAAATGGTCTTATTTATAGTGTTTACATGTACTTTTAACCTCTTGCTTATTTTGGGAAGCATGACGACATTGTACTCACATGGCTTGTCCTTTGGCCCACAAATCTTTCTCTTTATGTTATATTTGTATGTGCTTTTTAAGATATGTTTTATCGAAATAAAGCTTATTTCATTCAATAAAAATATCATCTAACAACAATAACTTTTTGCAATACATAACGTCTGTAAATCTTGTTGCTTAAGCTCATACACCCAAATAATATCTGTCAAAGAAGTCCACAAGAGACACATTTTCATTATTTGTTTCAGAAACAGAAAACAGCACTTGCCCAAACAGCTTTTTGAGACCATGGACATGTGCAACCTGAATGACGTACTACACTTTGGTAAAGGAAATGAGCCTTGGTGATGTTTAATGTATTAGCGTTACTCACTGCTATCTGAAACACCACACAGCGCTGAATAGTAAGCATGACTGTACATGAGAAACAGCTTGCTCTCTGCTAAGATTGTCCTTCTGGAGACTGTCTACTGTCAGGTGCAAAAGAGATCTGCATGGACGCTTGCGCAAATGCATAAACATTGGAGACATGTATGTAACACTACATGTGTAGTAAAGGTTAATTGGACTTTTGAACATGTACAAACTACATGACCCATTGCAGGAGTAGAAGGAAAATCTACCATGTTGATGTCAAATGTCTTTGCAGTGCCCTCTCATTTGTGACATATTAATTTGGGCTCAATGGTAGCCATCACAGTTGAAGAAAACAAGCTTCCCCTTTCCTACGAATGCAATTCTGAAAGAACCAGAGTAACACAAATTGAATCTCTGAGAACAATTCCTGTGTGCGCACAGACTCATGGTGTGATTCTAGGCAGAAAACGAAATTTGATTTGCAATTTAAAAAAACACTTACTACTGTGGTAGAGCAAGTGATAATTACTCTAACAGTCTGACACATTTTCATTATTTGTTTCAGAAACAGAAAACAGCACTTGCCCAAACAGCTTTTTGAGACCATGGACATGTGCAACCTGAATGACGTACTACACTTTGGTAAAGGAAATGAGCCTTGGTGATGTTTAATATATTAGCGTTACTCACTGCTATCTGAAACACCACACAGCGCTGAATAGTAAGCATGACTGTACATGAGAAACAGCTTGCTCTCTGCTAAGATTGTCCTTCTGGAGACTGTCTACTGTCAGGTGCAAAAGAGATCTGCATGGACGCTTGCGCAAATGCATAAACATTGGAGACATGTATGTAACACTACATGTGTAGTAAGGGTTAATTGGACTTTTGAACATGTACAAACTACATGACCTTTTGCAGGAATAGAAGGAAAATCTACCATGTTGATGTCAAATGTCTTTGCATTGCCCTCTCATTTGTGACATATTAATTTGGGCTCAATGGTAGCCATCACAGTTCAAGAAAACAAGCTTCCCCTTTCCCACGAATGCAAATCTGAAAGAACCAGATTAACACAAATTGAATCTCTGAGAACAATTCCTGTGTGCGCACAGACTCATGGTGTGATTCTAGGCAGAAAACAAAATTTGATTTGCAATTTGAAAGTACACTTACTACTGTGGTAGAGCAAGTGATAATTACTCTAACAGTCTGACACATTTTCATTATATTTTTCAGAAACAGAAAACAGCACATGCCCAAACAGCTGTTTTTATGCTGAATACAAACCATCACAGTTCTAAAAAACAAGCTGCGCCTTTCCTATGAATGCCATTCTTACAGAACCAGACCAACACAAATTAATTCTCTGACAACAATTCCTTTGTGCACACAGACTCATAGTGTGATTGTAGGCAGATAACAGCATTCCTGGGTGATACCAGTACACCTTAACTTATGGTGAAGACATACTCCATAATATCTGACATGTTCAAGGCACTTAAATATCTTCCTTAACATAAAATGTAAAACACAACTTTTAAAGTGCTAGGAAAATGTACCATGCTATTTTCAAATGTGTTTGCATTTGCCTCTCATTTGAGAGAAAGTGATTTCTGCTGAATGCTAACCATCACAGTTCAAGAAAACAAACTGCCCCTTTCCTGCAAGTGCAAGGCTAACAGAGCAAGAGCAACACAAAATAAATCTCTGATAACAATTCCTGTGTGCACACAGACTCATGGTGTGATTCTAGGCAGAAAACATTATTTCTGGGTGATACCAGTACACCTTAACTTATGCTGAAGACATTCTCAATAATATCTTACAAGTTCAAGACAGTTAAATATCTCCCAAAATACAAAATGTGAAAAACAACTTGAAAAGAACAATCACATTTCTATTATTTATATCAAAATGCACCACATACATTCCCTCTCAAATTCATAACTCACCTTTTAAAGTAGTTAGTTCAGAAAGAAATGTGGCACTCAAACAGCAGATTATCAGAGCCAGAATCTCTGAGCTGTACACCTCTCTCCTCTCACCAGAACCAGTTAATGGCAATGTTTCCCTCTCTTTTTCCACACATATACATGTTAACTCCAAATCACAGTGTTTCCCTAATTTTTTCAAATGGAATCACACATTTCTATTGGTTGGAAATTTCAACCCTTTCCAAATGATCCCTTCCCCCAACATGACTTCTGCCTGCTACCATGGCAACAGGTCATGGAACACTGGTGTGAGCAGAGAGGTCAGAAGTTCAGCACACAATGTTTCTAATCCAAAGAGCAAGAGTCCTTGACTTTTCAAACCTAACAGCAAATCCAAATTAATGTTCTGTGGGTACACATTTTTCTGAACCAATACAAAACATGCTTGTAAAAATCTAAACATACAGCCTAGTTTTAACTGTAAAATGGTTTGAATCAACCAATCAGTTCTTCTTAAAAAAAAAAAGTATGTTAGCCTCCATTTTACATCTTTCTTTCTTTTCATATTGCCATTCTACTGAAACACACCTTCTGAGTGCATCCAGATCTCCTTTGAAGATGTTCACAGTGTGGATTGTAGGTCACAGCTATGTCTTCTGGAGTGAAAAGTTTGCAGAAAAAAGAGGTATTGTGAAAGATCTTGCTTTGCCAAATGTAGACATTAAATGGATTGGTCAGAGAGGGTTAAAGTGGCACCAATTAATGCCTTTGGTGAAAACCTTTCTACATCTCCCACAGCCTGACCTTATGATTGTGCACTGTGGTGGAAATGACCTAGGCACTTTAACTGGGGTAGGTCTGGAAATGCTTGTTAAGGACACCTTTTTGCAATTGATGTCACTTTTTCCAAAAACTGCCTTTGTATATTCTAATATATGCCAAAGGCAAAGGTGGAACTGGTTCAACCAATTCTGTCCGCAGATTAACAAAGCAAGAAAGCACGTCAATAAGTCTGTTTCTGCTTTCCTCAGAGACTATGGTATGGGTTCTATATACGTTAAAAAACTGTTACTGGGGTTTTAGGTTTAGGTAACGGCGCCACAGGGAAACTTCACATATGTTATCTATTTGCTTAAGTAATATGACGGTGCTAGAAGGTGGGAAGTACCGCCCGACTTCCCAGAAAAGAGAGCCTTAGCTCTAAACAGTTTTGCAATCAGTCCTTAGCACACGTCCTTTTCTATCAAACATCAAGTTATCTCGTGTTTACACAATGACAGTACAAATCAGTAGGCAAAAGAAATAGATTAGTCTCCTCTTATGGGTGGTTCTTTATTCGTTAGGTGTCTTCCGTGCGATACACAACATCCAGCCGACACGTGTTTCGTCGCAACAGGGGAAAATTAGTCCCGCGACTTTTTCAAGGCTGTGTTACAAAAGAAATTGAGAACCTATATAGTACATAACTTGAAAACATGTACTTAATGGCAATGTGTGCTAAGGACTGATTGCAAAACTGGGTTCTATATACCACAACTTTTTAGAGCCAACCAACATTTAAACACTTAAACTTGATTTTTAAATCTTTTTTTTACATTTTTTTTACCGCCGTACGCTTACCGTACGCGCACGGTACGCTTACCCTGCGATTTTTAAAAAAAATTTAAAATGTATTTTTCACACTTCTGGGTCCTTCTTGGACACCCTGACAAAGGCTAAGGGGTTTTCAACTCTCTACCTTGCCCCCTTTTCACGTTCTCCACCTTTGTATTTCAGTGTGAGACACACAAAATGGCAGCCGACACTTCCTGATTTCGACCGAGTGGAATGTTTACTGTCATGTAACCACCAATAAGAATAACGCTCACGCACAGCGCCGTGCATGTACAGTATGCTTACCGTACGCGCACGGTACGCGCTTATAAATATATATGTACTTTTAACTGCATTTTTCTCAGCAACTACTGAACAGATTGACTCCAGATATCCAAAAGGCACATCCCTGACCTGAGGACTACCTCTATGCCAAATTTCAAGTAATTCTGTTCAGCCGTTCGGGCTGTACCTTGGACTAAAGGTCCCTAAGGAAAAATGCATAGGGAAAACGCGTTTTGGGACCCCCTTTTTCTCAGCCCCCGCTTCACGAATCCCCCCAAGACTTTCAGCGTAGGAGCGGAGCGGAGCGCCCCACGTATTTTGAAAAATTTGCGAGGATTCATCAATCGGCGCCAAAGTTATTCAAAATAGAATTTTCAGATTTCCTATGGAAACACGGTCCTAACTATAACTATCTACTGGCGACCGCCAGTAGATAATATATATATATATATATATATATATATATATATATTAACAGAAAAAACCATAGGTTTCAGGCACGTTATAGTTAGGAATTAGCATTTAAAAAACCTCAGAAATTCACTGAAAAAACCATAGGTTTCAGGGGTGTTATAGTTAGCTGGACTTTTCACTTGTACAAAACCATTGAAATTCCCCCGTTATAGTTAGTTCAGCTAACTATAACTCGCGCGCCCGCAATGCACTGCTGATGACGTCACATATTACATCACTCATGACATGGTCAGTGACATCACTCATGACATCACTGATGACATCTCAAATGACATCACTGATGACATCACTGATGACATCATCCAGTGAATGTGTGTTATTCTGAAAATTAAATATGTTTTATATATGTATATCTCAAGGTCGATGGAAGAATAAATGGGTATATAAGTGTCTAAATGGATGATTTGTTTTTGAAAAATTGATTGTGTAACTGACTGATTAAGTGTATCATAGTGAATACATGGCTTAGTGAGTAATGTTTAAATATGTAAATATCTGTATCAGTCTCTCACTTTGTGTATAAGTGGCTGCATGGGTTGGTGAGTAGCTACATGGGTGTCTATATAGGTTATTAGTTGGTTTTTTGAGTATCAGTCTGAGGGTCTGCATGGTTCGGTGGGGGGTATTACGTAGTGCATAGGTGCATGAATGAGTGACTCACTGTTTGTATGTGTTGAACACAGTATGTGTGCAGGACTGTATGGGTGGATGAGTGTGTGTATGGGTGTGTTAGTGAGTGAATGACTGTCTCAATAGTGTCTTTATGAGTAACTACATATGTTTTAAACTAGTATATGTGACTATTGGTGTATATATGTGAGTATATGTGAGAGTGAGAGATTGAAAGAGTTCCTGTATGAATAAGTATGTGTTTCTATAAGTGATTGTTTAAAAGACTAAGTATGTGTAAGTTTCCGTAGAAGTAAGTGTGGTGGTGTGTGTATAACTGTATATGCAAGTAAATGTATGTTTGATTCTTTATTAGCATGAGTGACTATGTGTGTGAGTAACTCTATGGATGAGTGGCATTGTGTAACAGGATGTATAGGTGTATGAGTACATATGATGAGTGAGTACATGTATGAGTGACTGTATTGGACTGTTGGTGAATGAGTGGATGTGTATGTGGATCTTAGAATTACTGAAGAGGTTGTTGTAACTGGTATTGGTATGTCCATTGTTTTGAACATTTTAGTCTCTATTTTTGAATGTGTGTATCAAAGGTTATATTAGGGTGAGAGGAGGTCTGCCACTCTATCACAAGGATGATGTCATCAGTGATGTCATCAGTGATGTCATTTGAGATGTCATCAGTGATGTCATGAGTGATGTCACTGACCATGTCATGAGTGATGTAATATGTGACGTCATCAGCAGTGCATTGCGGGCGCGCGAGTTATAGTTAGCTGAACTAACTATAACGGGGGAATTTCAATGGTT
Organism: Triturus cristatus; assembly: GCF_964204655.1. NCBI lineage: Eukaryota > Metazoa > Chordata > Amphibia > Caudata > Salamandridae > Triturus > Triturus cristatus. The sequence goes on from NC_140588.1 coordinate 121,425,017, forward strand.
TTGTACAAGTGAAAAGTCCAGCTAACTATAACACCCCTGAAACCTATGGTTTTTTCAGTGAATTTCTGAGGTTTTTTAAATGCTAATTCCTAACTATAACGTGCCTGAAACCTATGGTTTTTTCTGTTAATTTCAAAGGTTTTTTAAATGCTAATTTCTAACTATGCCTACAGAGATAGGACATGTGAAGAAAGAAGAAAAAATGCACAGAAAGAAACAAAAGAAGTGCAGAAAGAAGCAACAGAAGTCCTCAAAGACGAAGAAAAGTGCAGAAAGAAGGATAACGTGCAGAAAGAACAAAAAGAAGAGCAGAAAGAAGCCTTGTTGCAAAATCATCCTGTACCCTCAACTTTTTCAGACGGATACTGGTGGTAACTGAGTCTGACTAACCAGTCCTAGAGCCAGTGCTATGTTAAAAGACACTTAGAATACAGTGAAAACACCTACATACACTAGGGAACATTATGCGTTGGGGTCCCCCTGTGATTAGCCTTACCTCCTCTATAAGCCCCTAGTATATAATAGGGCATGGGGATTAAAACTACCTCTTAAAACAGGCCACAGGGCGTTTTTGCACACGTTAACTCAGGCCCCGTCCCCTCCTTTCACCATTGTGTAAACACGCCCTGTGTCCGTTTTTAGTTGGGAGATTAAGTTCATTTGAGTCCTGAGGGTCCCTAGGGTCCAACTAGCCCACTAGGTACCTCCAGTAAGTGCCACAGAGCTGCGTTGCAGAGAGGTGTAAAAAGTGGCACGGCCTGGACCACCTCTCTGCAATGCAGCTCAGTGGCGCTTACTGGAAGCACTTGGTGGGCTAGTTAGCCCCCAGGGGCCCTCAGTATTGAAGGGAAATTATATCCCCAATTTAAAACGTGCCATGGTGCGTGTTTGCACACGTCACCTCAGGCCCCGTCCCCTCCCTTCACCACTGTGTAAACGCGCCCTGTGGCTGTTCTAAGTTGAGAGATTAAGTCCCCTTGAATCCTAAGGGTCCCTAGGGTCACACTAGACCACTAGGAACCTCCAGTAAGCGCCACAGAGCTGCGTTGCAGAGAGGTGTAAAAAGGGGCTTGGCCTCAGAACACCTGTCTGCAGCGCAGCTCCCTGGCGCATACTGGAGATGCCTGTTGGGGGCGCGTTTGCAGAGTGCTGCATGGAGGGGGCATGGCCTCCGGGACGATGCCAGTCTTTTATTTATTTTATTTTTTTAAGAAGGGGGGCTGTGTGGTTCCCCTTCTTATTCTAATTTATTGGCCCTGATGACCCCATCCCCCAGGGCCTGTCTCCTAATTATATTTTTTTGACCCCAATCCCCAGGGCCGGCCACTGTTTTTTATTATTTTTAAAAAATATATATTTATAGACACACCTAGGACATGCTGGACAAACCGTACGTACCTATCACCATGACGATTTGCGTGATATTCATTAAAAGGCGACTATGCATGCAATTAATCCACGTGGAATGTATTTACACCACTAGTGAAGCTCTGACATGTCTGATGCTCTACCGTGCCTAATCCCGGTAGACACCCTTGTCGTTTATTTATACAAACATGGGTAGCTATTGACGGGCACATTTAATACACATGCACACCAAGCCATTCAAAGGGGATTCGACAAAAATTCGACCAAAACTATGCAAGAAACCCCCCTCACAGTTAATAAAACACACATCCACTGCCGGATGTGTAATACTTTTTATTTTACTCTCTGGAAAGGGGACGAACATCACTTGCGAGTCACAGCGCGCTCCTGACAGAGCCCAATGCTGTGTTACACCCACCATTGCCTGCCGAGTGCCACACACCTCTGTATTGTATTCCACTAGCTAGTGCATATGCTATGACACTCTCTAGCCCATGTGCACTGTAACACCACCCCGTGAAAATGTCATGCCACACTTGTCTTCGCACGGGTTATATTGCCCCATCTAACGTGCCTTCCTCGATGCCTATGTTATAATGCACAGTGCTATGCCATACATATTACAATTTGGGATCCATATCTTTGTCACAGTGCATATGCAACGTTACACTCCCCAGCACATATTTTATATTACAACTTTAGAGACTAGTTAGGTTACACAACACTGCCCTGTGCATATTACACTCCAAGGCGCATATCGCATAGCACGCGCTAGTGCCTGTGCTATCTCGCGCTCTCCAATGAATCTGTCATTGCGCACAATGTATTGCATATTATATTTCACGCCTGGTTCATCTTATATCACACTTTTTGGTGCATAGTTTATACCATACACTATATCTAGTTTTCATTTTCAATCGTGCTCTCAGGACTATGTTCTATATAACACTGTGTTCACCTACCCTTTTCACGGGCATTACATTTTGCGATAGGGGGTGGAGGGTCAGGGGGTGTTTTTGCCAAGTGAGCCCGGAGTCACAGTTACTAACGTCTTCTTCTTCCTGAATAAAAGTGAGATTATGCTGCATACTTGTTCATATTTTAAGTAGTTTGCACAGACAAAATGTTTTAAAAACAATAAAGTTTCTAATACCCGCCTTCTCTGAACAGTTAGCTTGCTGCCCCATCCCCCTCCTCCCTATCCTCTGTTGTGTGAATCCATGGACTAGCCTCCTCCCTCCTGCCATGCATGGTCTGATGTGCTGCCACTGCCCTCAATTTAGTATGATGTACCAGTCCACTCCTCCTGCCCTCCATTGCCCAATTCTATGCCCCATCATTGACCTCCTGCTTAAACTCTGTGCTTAGCTTGCTGCCCCTATTCTCCTTCCCCCTGCCCTCCGATGTCTTTGTGCATGCCCCTGCTCCATCCTTTTTACCCACCATGTCCCATGGACCTGCCACTCCTATCTACTCTGAGTGTTCTGTTGAGCTGCCACTCCCCTCCCACCTGCCTAGCATTGTCAGATGACTGTAACCTGTCCCTGCCACCTCCACCCTGCCTGTCCACATGCCATGCCTCTATCCTCTTCCTCCTGTCCTACATGGTCCATTGTACTGCCACACCCTTCTGCCCTCCCTGGTCTGTTGTGCTGCAACTGCTCCTCCTGCCTGCCCCGTGTGGTCTGTTGTGAGGCCCCTTCCCCTGAACTTTCTTGTCTGTGCACAGGTCCTGACCCTCCCTTCTATCCTCCATCGTCCTTTGTGCATGCCCCTGCACCCTCCTTCTTGCCCATCATAGCCATTGTGCTGCCACTAACCCTCCCACTTGCCATGCATGGTCTTCTGTGCTGCCATGGCCCCTCCCACCTTCCCTGTGTGGTCAGTTAGCTGCCCCTGACCCCCTCCCACCTTCCCTCCATGGTCTGTGTGTATGCCATCACAGTCTCACTGTTGCTCTTCATGTTGTGTCTTGCTTCTAGTGCCCATCCTGCCTGACCTCCATGGCTATCTTGCTGCTCCTGCCCTGCCCCCTTGCCCCCAGCCCTCTGTTTACATGTGCAGACCCCTACTCCCTCCCTCCTGGCTTGTCTGTTCCATTGTAATGCCCCTGATCCGTCCCTCCTGCCCTTTATGGTCTGTTATGCTGCAGCCTTCTCTCCTGTCTGTCCATTATGGTCAGCTAGCTACCATTGCCTCTTGCCCCTCTGTTCTCTGTTGTCCATGTGCATGGTCCTGTCCCCTCCCTCTTGCTTTCTATGGATTGTTGTGCTGCACTCCCGTCCTGCATGCCCTGTGTGGTGTATTGTGCTGCTGCAAACCCTGATGCCTGCCCTGCAGGGTCAGTTTGGTGCACCTCTCCATGTCTCTCCTGTCCTCTGTTATCCAAGTCCATGTCCCTATCCAATTTCCTTTCATGATCCAATGTACCATACTTGCGAACATTTTGAACTTGGTAAGAGGGAGATTTTGAAAAAAAACTGGGGTATTGATTTTCCCCTTTGAGTTACATTGAAAAAGAGGATATTGTAGACAGGAGACAGATCAAATAAAGCCCATTTGAGCTTAAAAACATTGGACGTTTCCTGGCTGTATCGGGTCTGTTGGCATGTATGGTTGTACTACCATTGCCTCTTCCTTCTGCCCACAATGGTCTATTACATTGCCACAGCCTTGAAGGAGGGTAGATTTTGTATCACAGGGGGCCCCTGGCCCGTTCTGTCCACACCTGAAGTATGAGACCCTTGTCCTTGCCCTGCCAGCGGCATTTGTAGGCCGTATTAAATTGACCAGCGGGTCCTGTGTTGCTATATAATTATCCTGAGACATCCTTACCACTCAGCCAGCATAAAACCCCTGTGTAGGCCCTTCTGTTCAATATGTAGGCCTCTTTGTTAAATTGACCATAGCTCTGCAATTTTAGTGTATAGCAGTCTGAAGGCAGGTCTGCGAGGCCTTCTGCTCCAAACTAGTAGCCCCCACCCTACCCGAGTGCTCCGTGCTCGGTATCAAAGTTCAACATCCCCCTGAAGCTGTCGACATACAGTAGGCTGCATCCTGGACTGGTACTTGCTTCCTGGGCAGGTTTCCCGCTTTTAAGGAAGTGGCAACCGCAGAGCGTCAAGTTAGGAGAACTGAGGAGATTTTATACATGAATATATTGAATTCCTGTAGAATACCCATTATTTTCTGCTTGCTCTATGGAACTTACGATAAGCGATTGGCCTGAGAGACTGACCTTTTCACCCAGTCCATTGTCAGCATTAAGTGGGTAAATGACGAAATGTCTGGTAAAATCTGCAGACGAAGCTTTTGGGTAGCATACGTAGGTAGATGTAGCGTGCAAAGGAGCCCACAAAATGATATAAAAAGGGAGCACCCACAGATATCGACGGACAACCTCGTCGTCTGTATGTAGGTTAACAGGCTGTGCAGGTTTTACCCAAGAACTGGGAGCTCTTGTCTTCCTTTGCTTCAAATGTCTTGCTCTGCTTTGCTTGAAGTATCTTATTCTATTTTACCTATATGAAATGTCATGTTATTTTTTAACCATTGTTCTCTTTACTTTTGCATTTAAAAGATGTTGTATTGTAATTGCAGGAATGCTTGCTCTAAGAGTAAATGTGAGTGTCCCTAGGTAACATTTTCCTTGGTGTAACTTGTTTCTCATGATGCATTTATAGATGTGTTTTCTCTCTCTCTCTGTCAGTCCATTAATTGAGATACAGAGAATATCATGACAGCTGTATGATTATCTGGATTCTGTATTTTGTTCTTTATGTCTCTATTCTGTGGTTTCTTTGAAGTTGCATCTTCTCATTAAACTGCCATTGTATTCTGCCTCCAATTCCATGTCTCATATGTCTGTTTTCTTCATTTTTGGAGCAAGCGTTCCTAGGCACCCCGGCTCAAATTAAGGTGCCCCTTTTGTCCCTGACTCACTCTCCTGCTCAGTTCTGTGGTGGCTCCCGGGGCTCTGGGGACCGCCCCTAGCTTCCTTGACCCGTAATAGATCTTCCCTCCAACAGCCTCTCTTGCAAGTCCTGTATTGTTGGTTTGTTGCCTCTGCCCCCCTTTCCACTGCCCTCCATAGTCTGTTGTGCTTCCACGGCCCTTCCTGCCTGCTCAGTGTGGTTAAATTGTTGCCTTTGCACCCTCCTACCTGCCTTCAATTTTCAGAGTCCGTGCCCCTGGCCTCTGCCTCTCAACAGTATCCTAATGAACAACTAGATTGCTAACATTCTATATTTATTACAAAAGTGTGGAACGCCTGACATCATCTTAATGTAATCAAAACTGTAATACCTAGAGCATTCCTTTAGAAATTACATATATGAGAGGGTCTTATTGGCTTCAAAATTATGGTTAGTGCTCTAAAAGACTAAAATAAGGACATATTTTCTGAGTTTTCAAATAGCGACAAAGCACTTTTAAATTATTTGTTTTCTTTATGTTTTTTTATCTAGTTGACAACTTGATTAAATGTTGCACTTAGGGGAGAGGATGTGGTGTTACTTCCAGAACTGCAGACTTTGCAACTGGGGAACCAGGTTGAAGTTTCTGCTTCAGCTCGACATTCTGTGATTCTGGTCAAATCACTTAGTCTCCCCATGTCTACAACCAAAATGAATTTGTTCTTGTGTGATGTAACCAATGCTCATGTAAAGCACTCCAATACCTGACAAGTCTGCACTATATAACACTGCAAAAACACAAAATAATAAGTGTTTTGCACACTTCTGTCATTGGGCTATATTTGGGCTATATCTGGGTGATTTTGGGCTACATTTGGGCTCTTTTGTCTCCGGTGGCCATCTTGGGAGATTTATTTGTTATGAAGTTTCCTAATTTCCTCATGTACTGCAGTCTCCTCAGTCGGAAATGCTTTCAGTTTTTTACTTTGATTCCATCATGAAGGTATTCAGATATGTCACACATTTGCCATAAATTCTGAATGTTAGCACTCTAGTTGCTCATTAGATCACTGTAGTAAAACTACTGTTCACCATGGAAGTCTGCTCCTGGTATTAAAAGTGCATGTTTCAGTCTGCATGTCAGAATTTTTTAATGAAATAGAAGAGGATTTGAGAAGTCACTCAAAATGTGCCCTCATTTTCTTTCTTCAGCATTAATCATAATTTCTATGGCAAAATGAACCCCCTCATTGTGTTCCTTTTTAAATTAAATGTTTTAAGTGTTACCAGTTTATTCCAATCAAGATGGCTTCAGGTGTGCCATACTTTTGTCATAATGAAGACAGTAAGTGCTCTAGTTGTTTTTAAGAACATTCTTGGACATTCTGTCATTGGGCTATACTTGGGCTACATCTGGGTGATATTTGGGCTACATTTGGGCTCTTTTGTCTCTGGTGGCCATCTTGGGAGACTTATTTGTTATGAAGTTTCCTAATTTCCTCATTTACTGCAGTCTCCTCAGTAGGAAATACTTTCAGTTTTTTACTTTGATTCCATCAAGAAGGCATTCAAATGTGTCACACATTTGCCATAAAATCAGAATGTTAGCACTCTTTTTGCTCATTAGATCACTGTAGTAAAGCTACTGCTCACCAGGGAAAACTGCTGCTGGTATTGAAAGTGCATGTTTCAGTCTGCATGTCAGAATTTTTTAATGAAATAGAAGAGGATTTGAGAAGTCACTCAAAATGTGCCCTAATTTTTCTTTCTGCAGCACTAATCATACTTTTTATGGAAAAATGAACCCCCTCATTTTGTTCCTTTTTAAATTAAATGTTTTAAGAGTTACCACTTTAATCCAAGCAAGATGGCTTCAGGTGTGCCATACATTTATCATAAGTAGGACGGTTAGCGCTCTAGTAGTTCTTTGGAACACTCTTGAAAGCTGCAGTAGAACACAAAGGAATCAACTGACAGTCTCTGCCCTTGTTGGATGTACATGTTTTACTGAGAATGTCAGACTTCACTCTCACATGACTGAGAAAGATAATGTGAATTTACAGAAAATAAGCTCTCAGTTTAGCTTATAGATCACCTTCCAAACCTCTGTGGTAAAAGCATGAGAAAATATTTTTCTCTCAATCATGATATCCCAGCAGAAGGCTTTTTCACATGGTGAAATCACCTTAGAACATACCACAATTCCTAAAATGAGTATGGTACCATCAACAAATGATTTATAATGTAACTAAAGTCTTAAAACCTTCTATTAACTGCAATGCTTTTTAATGAGGTGCTATCATGTATATTGGTCCCAAGATGGCTGCCAACACTTCTTGGATGAAGTGCTGACAGCCAATCAGATCTCAGGATGAGATGTGTGGTTAGGCTCCGCCCACATATATATATTGATTTAAATGCTATTTTCTCAGGAACTACTGAACAGATTTACACCAGACCTACAAAAGGCACTTCCTTGACCTGAGGACTACCTCTCTGCCAAATTTCAAGTAACTCTGTTTAGCCGTTCGGGCTGTAGCTGTGTCTAAAGGTCCTATGGAAAAATGCATGGGAAAAACGCGTTTTGGGACCCCCCTTTTTTCTCAGCCCCCGCTTGACGAATCCCCCCGAGCCTTTCAGGGTAGGAGCGGAGCGTAGCGCCCCACCTATTTTGAAAATTTCGCGAGGATTCATCGACCGGCGCCAAAGTTATTCCAAATAGAATGTTGCGGATTTCCTATGGAAACAGGGTCCTAACTATAACTATCTACTGGCGACCGCCAGTAGATAATATATATATATATATATATATATATATTCCAAAACAAAGCCCCTTCCGGACAGCTGGCACCCGTGGAAAGTGGCGTACACGCCAGCAGAGCGGCTGGCAATCCTCTATCCAAAAGTCCAAAATACGTGCGCTCTCAGTCCACAAACCACACTCTCTCAGTGATGATGTGACTAGAAATTTATTACACGACGCGTTTCGACTGTATCCACAGCCTTGCTCACGTGAATGGTGCACTGACTCAAAACTCACATTAAGTAAACACGGAAGACTCGTCATCGTCAATAGACATAAAGGAAGGACATTTCTAGTAAACATAGTAGCAGCCATGTTGAAAGTAGTATCACAGTACATAAAATATACAAGGTACATCAAGAACCTTGTGGAACACTAAAGAGGGGGGAAATCTCCTGGCTGTTATTTACACAGATTCCTCACACTGATACAAATATCAGAATTCTTCCGCATTGGTAAATATCAAATGGCTGCCAGAGGCATTGACACGTAATGACCGTATACTACGTAAAGGTCAATGGTAATACCCTCATGCATCAAATGGTAGGAAAGGGGAACATGTTATCATAGTGTATTAGTAAAAGAGGTTAATTATAGTCTGCAGTGTCAACGAAAGCGTGGGCAAGTGCCCAAACTTTATAACTTGCAAATAGACGTTGACAATGAGCAGAACTACAAAAATAAGCAGGCAAAATAAATTTCTTATGTAAAAAAAAGGGGGGGGGGGAGGGAAAAAAAACATACCGGCATAGTGCGCTGGAGGTAAAGAGTCTCCCTTATTGTATTCTGTAGTGTGAACCAACTAAGGGCACATGCCAGAGCACTGCAAATGATAACTTGATGTAAAGCAGAAGAGCAAAGCAACCCAATGTAGAGACATTGAAAAGCAATGAATACATATACAATCATTGTTAGTTATGTAACATAATAGAGATGTCTTATTAAGATTACTGTAATTGCTTAAACTCTGCTGTGCCTAATGCAACTAGATCCTCTAGTACGAAGCTTGAACTGGTCTACAAATACAAAGTGCAAGGGCGTGTCAAAACCATATCATATCCAACAAGAGGAACCACCTAGTTACCAGTGTAAAAGTGGAATACTTGCTGCCTTCCTCCAAAGTAATGAATACTTATTGTCCGTGATGCAAACATGAGTGCCGGAGTCAACGCATGTCTCACTTAGTGATAACAAAAGGTGAAATCGAAGAAAAGGTTGGGCAACCTGTGTAGTGATTAGGTGCCTTCCTTCCCTCCTGCAAAAGAAACAAAATAAATAAAATTATACTTCAGAAAAAGTAAACAAAAATTACAGTTTCAAATGCACTCATATCATGGATATAGGAGGCTATCTAATATAAAACTTGATCTACTGTCACAAGATACTCAGTAAAAGTCTCTTAAGTCCGAAAAATAGAATAGTGAGGAACATAGAAGGGGAGAAAGCAGAGTTGCATCATATAGGAGAAACTTATTCTTTTCTAAGATGTATCGACAGTTCTTCGTCCTGATTCATTCCTCCAGGAGCTCTAGTCTGTAGATCCAAAATATACCTGGACTCTTTCTGCCTGAGTCTTAATGTTCTATTGCCTCCCCTATGATCCATCCGGATCTGCTCAAAAATAAAATATTTCAGTAGCGAGGAGTTAGAAAAATGTCTATCTTGGAAATGGCGAGCCACTGGGTATTTTGGATCTTTATTGGTAATGGCTTGTTTATGCTCTAGAATCCTCTTTTTTGCCATCAGAGTGTATATATTTGTCTCGGATATCTATATAGTTAGTTCATGTTTAGTTAGATGTCTTTGTCTCGTCTGATGATGTGCTTTGAGGGGGCGAGGAGGATTGATGTCTCATATAGAGTGTTTAGTATTAGATAAGTTAGATAGTTCAGAGTAACATTTAGTTAGTATAAGTGAGTTCAGATTAAGTTAGCTGTAGTGTTTAGTGTTACTTTAAGGTAGGTAATTTTGTCGATTTTGAATAAAATGTTAGTGTTTTGGATTTGCGGTTGCACTTATGTTTGAAGTGATTTGATGGAGTGGCGCTTTGGACGTTGTATACAACATACTCAATAACACGAGAAACATTAGAATGTCTAAGTGTGGTCATGACATAATATGTTTTGGAATGGTTACTATCATGATACTGTAGGATTGTGTTCAGGGAACACGTATAAATTTCAGGATGGCAAATTTGAGTATGCGCTTGGATAGACGATACTTTGCTGATATGTTTAGCATCTTCTGAGTAACTCACAGAGGTTTACACCACATTGGGGCACATTTACAATAGAATGGAGAAGCATGGGGTTGAGCAAACATTAAAATCGCTACGCTTATCTATTCAGAAAATGCAGGTATGGGCCATGTTCACAAGAATGCTGCACACCCCTGCATTTCCCCTAAGCCTGGCGCAGAGTCCAGCTGCCAGGCACCAACACAGGCACCCTTGCTACATTGTGAAAGGGTGTCTTTATTGGCAAAATTGAATGTTTATGTGCAGGAAGGGTCACCTTCCTGCACATACACAATCTGGTCAGTTTGCTGGTCCAATGTGTCCTGCACAAGACAGAACACAATGAAACAACAACCACAAGGGAAAATAATGAATTTCTCCTTGTAGTGACAGTGTAATACCCGGTTTTCCCTGGTATTACTTTTGGCACTGCTTCCTATTTATTCTACCCTTGGAAATGTGGGACAACATCTGAATCTATGCTAGTTGCGGTACACTAAACACCCCAAAACTCATTGCCCTCCCCTTAGATGCTGAGCACAGCATGAAAGTGTGCCTTATTTACAAGACATTGTTAAGCCACATTAAGTGGCTGAATGCTGCCTTTTAAATGAGGAAAATACCTTATTGCCACCACAGCGTCACTGAAAGTGAAATTGTGGTTCCAATAGAGCCTTGTAAATATGTGCCATTGCGCTTCCTCATCTCTGTAAATATGATATGGGCTCTATCTTGAGTTGTGACATACCATGACACCCATCACAACAAGCTTTGTCCGCACTTCTGGTGGCATGACACTGACTTGAACATTGCAGCAGGTGCCTATTACCACCCTGAACATGGCGAAATGCTGACTTCTTGCAAGAATGTTGTATTTGAGCCAAGAGGGATTGGCTAGTTCACACACCCTGTCATCGCTCTGCCTATCTGGGACACAGACTCAACATGACCATTTATCAAATGTCCCTGTGGTTAAGTTTTGATGGAAAGACTGATCTACATTTTTTGACACGTCTATACTTGAATGGTCATAGGCAACACACATCTGTGAGACTTTAGTGATTTTATTTACATGTGCATTCACAGAGGAAGCAGACTGGCCCAGTTCTGTGGAAATCAACCCCCACATTATGTAAATGCCCAGTGGTGGGCCAGACAGAGTCATTGGGGGGAACATGTCCAGAAACATGTTAAGGGAGAGGCAGAGTTCAATCAGCAGGCTGATTGCAGTGTCATTGAGGACAATGGCAAAATTGGCAGTCTTATTAAAGTCCAAGGTGAGTGATTTAGAGGACAATGGAAATTGATGTTCCGAGGCATAATGGTAAGCACAGGTCGAAGCAGAAACTGTCCATTTGACACAGATGAGTTTTACAGTTGACTTTTTTGCCACAATGTTGATTCATCCACATCTCCCTCCTCTAATGTGGCATGTGCCTCCTGTGTACCTGATGGTGCATTGGCTGGAGCACTGTGAGGCTGTAACACCTCAGGGGGGGAAGAGGTGGATGTTGACGGTGCAGCAGCATTCATCTGTGCCAAATGATGAGACATCACTGCAGTGATGATAAGCTGCAGGGCTTGCAAGACTACAGCAACGTCTCTGTGATACACAGCCATGGCACGCCAAGTGTGAATCATGCATCCCCCCCATGCTCTCCATGATCTTCCACATTTCACGCAGCTCCTTGGTGACATCGCTGGAGCCACTTTGACTGGACACTTGTCTCTGAGTAAGTACTCCAACGATGTCAGCCATGGAACGCTGGAGAGCATGGAGCGGACTGTGGGTGCCACGTATCCCTTCAATTTTGGCCGCTGTTGTGACATATAAGTTGGATATTGCTTTGATGTTCCCCATGATATGACAACTAGATGTTCTTGATTTGCCATGCTCTGACAAATGTCTATGTATTTGAAGGTGACCAAATAACATTGACACATGTCATTCACATTGATGTTTGTTGATATGCAGGGAGGGGACAGCTTCTTGTTTAGTGCCATTTTTTCACTTCAACCAGTCTCCCTTGCACTTCGGTGCATTTTCGATGGTGATATGTACCAAGCCAGAGGACATATGACTCTTAGTCTGGCTCATGAACTTTGTGCATTGTTGTGCTGCAGATGTTTTTCTTGCCTCTCGCAGGACATAGTTACAATGAAGTGACAGAGTGGGCCTTCTTCTTTCGGGATTAACTCTGCACTCCTCCACTTCTGTGACACAGGCCCGCACCATAGTTACAAGTTTGAGGTGCAGCCCTGCATTTTAACCTGCACTGCGGTTACCTTGTCATCGTGGTGCAAACACAGGCACCTTTGCAAGATAGTGCAAGTGTGTCTGGGTTCAGGGGAAAAATGTTCATGTGCAGGGAGGGACCCCTTCAGGTACATTAATGATGATTGACAATTTGATGTTTTTTATGTGTGCTGCACAATGCAGTGCACATGGAAACATACAAAACAATGAGAAATGAAGGATTTCTATTTGTTTGCATGTTTGAGATCATGGTTTATCTGGCCTTTAGTTCTGTGATAACCTCCAAATGACTTCACCCTTGTGAATATAGGGCAGCATGTTTTTCAATGGGTGTTGTGGGGGGACACCCAACACAACACCCATTACCCTCCCCTTTGACACCAAGTGAAGTGTGTTAGTGACCCTTGATTACATGGGTGGACTTTATGTTGGCTTGTAAGTCATGCAAAGCCCATCTCTCCATCCCAACTTCACAGCAAGTGACATTGGTGTGGTGATTGGGGCTTGTGAATATGGCCCTCAGATGTACAAATATATGATACATGCGATTCTGCTCGTGATAATCGGATGCCTTTGTTTGTGTAAGTATGTTTTCAGACATGACTGCCTATGCATTGGTTCACTGCCACTGTTGACTTTACCTAAGGACCGGTTTCCATGCATGTCAATGTGTCTTGGACATCCCACACCAGGACCGTGATAACAATACAGTACTGGTAACAGTACAACACATGTAGATACTTAGATGTGGATGACTGCGTTTTGATGTTTCAGGTAAAGGTGACATATACCAAAATGACATATATAGGTGCAACATTGTAAATCTTGTTCATTGTCATACCTCACTTGACATGCACGTGACAGGGACTGTGTGGTTCTCTGAGCATGGCAGACAGAGCAAACATGTTGTTGTTTTAGGGGACACATTCCTGATATGCAGAGTACTTACACTGTACTTTTGGATGCATATTCCTTCTGCTCATAGTTGAACATCACATTTGCCCTCCAGTATGTTCATTTTTGACAATTTGGAATGTGCACCTTTTAGACCCAGGGGTGCATATTTGCTATGGAGGGCGATGCATGTGTTTATGCAACGAAGACTCACAACATGCTTTGTCACTTTGGGAACACAGCATTGCATCTCAAAAACACGCAAAGGGGCATATTCACTGGAGAGGTGGCAGAGTGTTGCTAACTTCTTCCCCAGAGCAGGGTGGTTCAAGGAGCTGCATCATATTGTTGTAAATGAGATGCAGCCCTGTGTTCCCAATTTGGCTGAGTTTGGTGTTGAGCCAAGGAGACTAATGCAACACTCTGCCACCTCTCCAGTCAATATGCCCCTTTGGTTGTTCATGTAGCCCATAGTTTGGAGACTCATGAATGGTACATTTTCTTTTATTTGATTATTTTGATCTGCTGAATTCCAAGTCAGTGACACCACCATTATGTGTCTTTCTATGTATTTAAAAGCTAAAGTGACATGTGTTTATACTCTTAGATACCTATGTATCTGGAAGTAGATCTGCACACAGTGTGGGTGTGCACTGAGGAATATTTGGTTGGACAGGAGCAATATTAGTCCCTACCCCCTCACTCCCCCCCAGTCCCTGGTTTTTACTTACCCTGTTGTTGATGTAGCTGGTCATGTTCAGCGCTATCGTGTCCCTGGACTCCAACCACTGACTCCTCGCAGATGACTACAGACACCTGTTCCTCCAAGGCACCCAGCTCCTCCTGTGGTGCTGGACTCCAACCTCCGGTCTGCAGTGCTGCCTGCCGATTGTTGAACAGTTTCTGCTTGGTCTTGCGCTTAGCATCATGCCAGCGCTTCTTGCAGTCGGTCTCTGTCATCTTGACCTCTGCTATTGCATTCACCTTGGCTACGATGGACTGCCATATTGCATTTTTGGTCCCCAATGACACTGTGGAGCTGACAAATAGCTGGTGTTGCTTGTCTGTCACCTCCGCAATCAGGATCTCATGTTCCTTCTGGCTGAACCTGGTTTTCCTCTTCCTCTTCCCCTGGGTCTCTGGCTGGTGCTCCTGTCTGTCAGGGGGGATAGGGGGTTGTTGTCTCCTGCAGTACTGGTTCCAGGATGCTCCATGTTGCTTTCAGGGTAGTACATTTTTGTGATAAATTTTTTTTGTGCTTCGCGGGCTTTTTATAGTTTATTTGTTCCAGCTAAGCGTGAAAAACTGCAGTCACGCTGATTAACATGCATTTTCTGGCCGTTGAATGGCCAGCTGTCACTTTTTTCATGTTAGCGGTAAGATTTCTATCTCTGAAACGTTGGTCTTTACTTCAACAATTCCAGCCGCGATGAAAAACTATTGCCATGTAGCGATGTATTGTAAATACGTCGGTACCATGGTGATAGTTTCCAGTGGCACACCGCGGTAAGAAAACTGCTGCTAACTAACGCTAACGCTAGTTAGCGGCAGTTCTTGGAAATATAACCCTCACTGTTTTAAGTTAGCATGACAGTTGTATGAGTCCCCATTTTGCGAACGATGGGGCAGATTTATGAGCCCCTTGCGCCTCATTTACGCCGCCGTTGCATCACTTTTGTGACGCAGCGGCGGCGCAAATCCTGTGCCATGCTGCGGGGTATTTACAACGTGACGCATCTGGCAGATGCGTCACGTTGTAAAGCCCTGCGCCACATGTAGGCGTTCTAGAGCAGGGGGGGGGCGTTCCGGCGCAGGAACGCCTCCTAAAAGTGGCTGAGTGAAATCTACAAGATTTCACTCAGACACTTTTAAGGCCATGCTGCGTCAAAACCCTGCGCCTGCTTGAAGCAGGCGTAAGGATTGACGCAGCATGTAAGGGATAGGGCACCCCCGAGCCTTGCTGGAGCTGCGTCGCGCTTGCGACGCAACTCCAGCAATGCGCCGCCTTCCCGACAGGAGATGCGTCACGCATTTGCCCATCCGAGTGCCACGGTGCGCCGCATTGTAAATGCGGCGCATCAATGGTGGCGCACGGGTGGGCAGATGTGTCGCAACTCTTCTGGCGCATCTCTGCTGATTAGCAGAGATGCGCCCGACGTCATAAATCTGCCCCGATATATTTACTGTAGCGACGCAAAATTTGTCAGGCTGGCATTGGTAAAATTCGGAAGCGAGTTGAATTTTTCTAGCTAAAACTCTGCAAAAAACTTTTTAAGTTCAATCCCTGTAAAAACACCCATTTATTTTGCAGAACAATTCAACTATTCTGTAGAAACAATCTCCGGCAAATTTGACTCAAAGGAGAACAACCTTTGCAACTTCTTAATGAGGTGTTTTCATCTATTCGCAGCACCAACACTACACACACAAACAAGTGCCGCGTTCACATAGGGACAGGGCAGATCCCAAAATGTATCCAAGCGAAGAGTCTGACACAACTGTGAACAGCAATGACAGCTTTGAATTTCGCAGGCTGCGGCATGTATTTAATGACACAGGCCGCCTGCTGGTGCATTGACACCCTGTTCCTGCTTCGGCGCTTCCGTTCTGACTTCTGGCGACGTGACAAATAAAAGTTATAAAAGGGAAGATAGCAGCAGTAATAGGAAACAGAAAGAAGGGTGAGTGACACTTTGGCTTTCTTCCCTTCCCTTGTCATAAGCTTCATATGAGTGAGAGATATCATCTCTTAATAAAAATGAACAGTAAATGCAATGGTGTCTAAATCATGGGTAATTTTAACAGGGTTGAGGTTACTCAGACACCTATGTGAATTTCTCTGTTATCTAAAATCATTTATTTCTCTAATCTTGCGGAGAACAAATTTTGCAGCAACACACAATCAGAATCATAGACAAGAAATGCTTTTTTGGCAACTCAGAAAAGTGGTCTATTGTGAAAAAGGTTTCTGTGTATCCGTCTGTTATTGTTGAGACTGTAATTGCATTACAGGTTGGTATCACCTGCATATTTACATACTTGCAGCAAAAATTGCTGAATAAAAATCAGTAGCAATGTTACTGCTAGCATGTTTCACACCCTCATCTAAGCACTAAACAGATGTGGACACATTTGGGGAAAATGCTCTGAGATGTATCGTTTTCTATGAAACTTCCAGTAATGTTCTTTAATACTGTTAAGTTGTAGCTTCCAAATAAAGTCCCTTAACACCATGGTCGACTTAAGACTTTTAGAGGCCCTAAGCACTTAAAAGATTTTGGTGCCCCCCCATATGTATCTGATTCAAAATATAAACCATAACAAACCATAAGATATTTCAAAATGAAGCAAAGCTTAGAGTGAGATGGTAAATAATGTTTATTTTTGCATACTTCCAATGTATTTATAGGTTCACCTGCACCATTTTCAGTTGTTCACCATATGGTCCATGGTAAATCTGGCAATGGGAAATTTCTGTGGTGCCCCCTTTCCTTGATGCCCTAAGCATGTGCCTATTTTGCTTAGTGGTTAATCCAGTCTCGGTTAACACAAATATCAAAATATCTTCAATTGTAATGCTTTAAGAGAGAGATCTAAGAGTTGCTTCCTACACCACTGGTGGGGAAACTACAAGAGTACAAGTCTTAATCCCCCCTCCAATTTCTGAGTCTCCTTGCTACTCTCATACAGCATTAAAATAATTCAGTCAAGCACACTAGAAAGGAATCACCTTGAGGTATTTCGAACAAGATAAGAGAGACGAGACACATTTATTTTTGTAATTTTCAGAAATGTACAATTGTTTAATGCACCCCAATCCTACCAGGCGGATTTCAGCATGTTTTCAATTTTCGATAATTAGGCTAAGTTTGGAAGCCATGATTCAAACACAGGTCTCCAGGTGCTGAATTCTTCTCTTTCTCTTGACCTCCTCTCCAATTTCCGGTTAAAGTCCAAAGGATCAGCAAATGTTCCAGTCTGTTGATGGAAGAAAAGAAGTAATCAAAATAGTGGCCATTTTTCTTCAGGGGACATGAGGGGCAATGGTTCTCCTGACACAATATTTATATTAATATGTTTGTAAGGAAACGTCTAATTATTTTTTTCAGCTTAAAACAGCTACATGTGCTTCATGCTGCAGATAGAAAAATTCTTCTGCCGTCCCTTTAGGGTGTATACCAATGTAAGGCTTAAGACTTGAGCTCCCTCTTTTGGACCTTGTGCCAACCTACTGTTCTGTTCTACTATGTAGCTGGCCAATTATCTTTAAAGCCCCCCATTTAGTTCTGTTTATAATACGAATGTTGGGGAGAAGGAGTGCCCACACCACATTGACATGGAATCTTAGTGCTTCATTTACCAAAGCAGCCACATCTTACAACTCTCCTATGTTACACCAACATCTGTTCTTACGGTATGTTTTCTTTTCCTATCAAATATAATGACTGTCTTACAAAACAGTTTTAATCAAAAGAACTCACAAAAATAAACGCCACTTTTTTAGGTGTTGCAAAACGTACACATTTTAAAGGGAACTTCAGACATCCTTCTCTCACTTAAAATAGTTTCCCTTACATTCTCTTTGTTCCCTGCCTCACTCTGAACGTTTTTGCTGTCCCTTGTTACTGTGTGTGCAGCAGTTTCGTTTGGTACTTCCATTTGTAACATAAGTGAGTAGATAAGTGTGGGAATTGCACTTAAGCATGCTTGTGAAAAACAAGTGTTACCTGTATTGGCCTGCACCACATTTGCATGAGATTTCCCTAGCCACTCCATCTAAAATACCACTGGGGGCACCCATAAATGAAATTTAAGAGTGCCCCATTCAGACACATGAACCTTCCCTTACGTACAGATAATTCCCTGATTGACACTAGTTTTTAGCCATTTGTGGATACAGTTTAAGTTGCGAAATCGTAAGTCACTTATCTTAAACGGTGTAGGTCAGCCCTAAATTGAAAAATGATCCCTGTGAATCAGACCCTGATTCCGCCCTAGAGTTGCCTCATAAAATATGTCACCTCTTTTAATTGTCTGCGAATCTCCCCTTGCAGCCTTCGTTATCATATTCCCACTGTCAGACATGATTTCTGTATTTCCTCCATGACAAAGCATAAAGAGATGTCGGAAAGGTTCTTGTGCTACATGAATGGCGCTGTACAAAACTCATAGGTACATACATTATATATAATTACATACATTGAAAAAGTACATTCATTATGGATAGACTGAGTTCACCTCTCTCAACCACCTGCAAGGAGTTGAACCTTTCCACTTATGTCATAATAAAAACTGTAATTTACAGTGCTTTGAGCCTTGTGGCAATAGGCACTGGTGCCGATCACGATCCTGCAAAAACCGGGTACGAACCGTCGGACGGAGCACAATCTCCGCCCGACGCGTACCCGGTCGTCAATTTTCACAAACAAGGAATTACGATTCGCACGGGTACACCATTACCGTACGAATCGTAAAAAAGCCCAACCGAACAAAAAAACACCTACCAATGCGATCCGGGAAAGCGCCGACCTGACGTCGGGACGCTCGCAGCCAGCCATTCACGACCCAGAAATCACGATTCGCACCGACGTCACCCCGCACGGTGAATATTTTGCGGCAGCCAAAAACTGCCGGGAAATCAGGACGACGCGAACAAGGACCACCAGTACGCGACGGACAGACGACGACGCGAACAAGGAGGACCAGTACGTGACGGACACACAGGACGACGCCACCAAGGAGGACCCGTACGCGACAGGACGACGCGATCAAGGAGGACCCGTACGCGACAGGACGACGCGATCAAGGAGTACCAGTACGCGACGGACAGACATGGACCCGAACCTACGAGTCATCCCTGCCCTCATAGCAGTACACCTCCTCTACAGGTTACGACGCAGACGCCGCAGAAGGTCAGAATAACTAAGGGAGGGGGGAAAGTGGGGTGGGGTGGGGTGGGGGTGGCACGACCAGGGCAGGCCACAAAACAACCACATAAGTCACACACCACACATGGCCTGGACATACCTGACTCCCATGCCCTGGTCACCACGAGGGGGTGGGGGCGTGTCCTGATAAGCCAGCGACCGCCACAACGGAAGTCCGTCACCACGCGAACCGGCAACACAACCAGACAGGTACGTCCCGTACCCACGCCTGAAGAGCGTGGGTACGATTCGTACCACGCCCACACACACGTCACCCCAACAATGGCGGGACGGATCGTACCCACGTGGCAAAGGCCTGGGTACGGGCTGCACAAGCATCACATAGCATGGGGAGGATATGTACGGACCCTACCCCCACCCCGTATGCAAGGAGCGTACCCCCCACCCCAACAGTGAAAGTACGACCCGTACCCCCACCCGCGTATGCATGGAGCGTACCCCCACCCCAACAGTGTAAGTACAACCCGTACCCCCACCCGCGTATGCATGGAGCGTACCCCCCATGCCAACAGTGTAAGTACGACTCGAACCCTCACCCGCGGACGTACGGACCGTACCCCCACCCCCACCAGTGTAAGTACGACTCCTACCCCCACCCGCGGACTCACGGACCGTACCCCCACCACACCAGTGTAAGTACGACTCGAACCCTCACCCGCGTATGCAAGGAGCGTACCCCCCACCCCAACAGTGTAAGTATGACCCGTACCCTCACCCGCGTATGCAAGGAGCGGACCCCCCACCCCAACAGTGTAAGTACGACCCGTACCCTCACCCGCGTATGGAAGGAGCGTACCCCCCACCCCAACAGTGAAAGTACGACCCGTACCCCCACCCGCGTATGCATGGAGCGTACCCCCACCCCAACAGTGTAAGTACGACCCGTACCCCCACCCGCGTATGCATGGAGCGTACCCCCCATGCCAACAGTGTAAGTACGACTCGAACCCTCACCCGCGGACGTACGGACCGTACCCCCACCCCCACCAGTGTAAGTACGACTCCTACCCCCACCCGCGGACTCACGGACCGTACCCCCACCACACCAGTGTAAGTACGACTCGAACCCTCACCCGCGCATGCAAGGAGCGTACCACCCACCCCAACAGTGTAAGTACGACCCGTACCCTCACCCGCGTATGCAAGGAGCGTACCCCCCACCCCAACAGTGTAAGTACGACCCGTACCCTCACCCGCGTATGCAAGGAGCGTACCCCCCACCCCAACAGTGTAAGTACGACCCGTACCCCCACCCGCGTATGCAAGGAGCGTACCCCCCACCCCAACAGTGTAAGTACGACCCGTACCCCCAACCGCGTATGCAAGGAGCGTACCCCCCACCCCAACAGTGTAAGTACGACCCGTACCCCCAACCGCGGACTCACGCACCGTACCCCCACCACACCAGTGTAACTAGACCCGTACCCTCACCTCGAATGCATGGAGCGCACCCACACCGTGTATGTTCCAAGCGTACATATCCAGAAATAGGAGGTGTGTGTGCAGAGTCCACCCAGCAGTGCCCAGAGACAGGAGGGGTGTGTGCAGAGTCCTCCCAGCAGTGCCCTGAGACAGGAGGGGTGGGTGTGGAGTCCTCCCAGCAGTGCCCTGAGACAGGAGGGGTGGGGCCCTATCACTCACAGCAGTGCCCTGAGACAGGAGGGGTGGGGGCCCATCACCAACAGCAGTGCCCAGAGACAGGAGGGGTGGAGCCCTATCACTCACAGCAGTGCCCTGAGACAGGAGGGGTGGGGGCCCATCACTAACAGCAGTGCCCAGAGACAGGAGGGGTGGGTGCGGAGTCCTCCCAGCAGTGCCCTGAGACAGGAGGGGTGGGGGCCCATCACTAACAGCAGTGCCCAGAGACAGGAGGGGTGGGTGCGGAGTCCTCCCAGCAGTGCCCAGAGACAGGAGGGGTGGGTGTGGAGTCCTCCCAGCAGTGCCCTGAGACAGGAGGGGTGGGTGTGGAGTCCTCCCAGCAGTGCCCTGAGACAGGAGGGGTGGGGCCCTATCACTCACAGCAGTGCCCTGAGACAGGAGGGGTGGGGGCCCATCACTAACAGCAGTGCCCAGAGACAGGAGGGGTGGGTGCAGAGTCCTCCCAGCAGTGCCCTGAGACAGGAGGGGTGGGTGCGGAGTCCTCCCAGCAGTGCCCTGAGACAGGAGGGGTGGTGGCCCATCACTAACAGCAGTGCCCAGAGACAGGAGGGGTGGGGGCCCATCACCAACAGCAGTGCCCAGAGACAGGAGGGGTGTAACACATGTGTGTGAGGCCGGAATTACCCACATCCATACTGCCTACAAGGGAACATGTCCCCATGAACTCATGTCAACAGACTCCACACACAAGTACAGTGATCACCAAGGATGCCACGATTGTTGCAGGTGGAGACATGGCCATGCATGCATGGCCAAAGTAGAAGGGCTCCGTCACACACACAGCTCATGTAGACACAGCTCTGCGCTAAACATTGTGAACACCCTGCAGGGAAGAAATCTGGGTACACAGAGGAAGGAATACACCCTGGGACAATTGAACCATGCAGTAACTGCTGACATGACCTAAGGAAGTTAGCCAACACCTTGTGATGGCACACAGATCCCAGGGTCGCCCCAATGGGCAGAACACTACTACAAATCCCACACACCCAAAGCCTTAAACACCACCCAAAACAATGTAGCAGCCCCACCAACACCAATACCACCATAGCAGGAGTGTGATAATGAAAACAAAATTAAGCTTTATTCAGCATGAGCACAATGTCCGTGGATCGCAGGCAGTTCAATTTTAACAAAGGCCATAGGGCAGTCAATGATTCCCAGCTGGATGGGGGACACAGTGGGATGTGTGTCCCCTACCTTGCCTGCACAGTCAAATGGCATCGTCTTCCATACTGGTGAGGGCATCAGGGGGGGGGAAGCAACAGGCACCGCAGGGACATCAGGGCAAAGGGGTGGCGTTGTGGGTGCAGGGATGGAGGACTCAACCACAGGGGGTGTGTCATGGCCAAAGGCGGAGGCCAGGATGGCACTACACACCTTAGCAAGGTCCTCCAGGGAGTCCCCTGCACCCGAAGTGACCTCAGGCCCCAAGGAGGGGGGGGGGTCAGAGGGATGGGTTGCAGCGCCACCGGGGGAGGGTGGAGACAGGGGGGGAGACTCAACCACCCTGACCGAGGACTTCCTTGACCGCTTGCGTGGTGGTGGAACTGTGGGGCTCAGGGACAGAGCGGCCATGAAGGAGTCCTTGGGGGAGATGTGGCCAGGAGAGCTGAGGGGAGGGGATTTGGAGGGAGTGGATTGTGTGGAATGCGGACTCCCACTCTGGCTGCGTGTCACACGTTTGCCCCCCGACCCAGTGGGTGTGCCTATCTCACCCTGTGTGTGCGTGTCAGGAGGAGTGCGGTGGACCTTCCCTGCTGGTGTGGTGCCTGTGTCTGTTGTGGTGGGTGCATGCCGACGTCTGGGTGTACGTGGGACAGGCATGGAAGTGGGAAGTGTGGATGGGGCAGGGGTAGGTGGGGGGAGGTCGCGCTGCAGGAGACCCACTGCTGCAGTCAGTGTGGAGTCTATGGACCTCAGCAAGTTGCGTTGGTCAGCCTGCGAAGAATGAATGCCCTCCAAGAATGCCTCGATGTTGGTGAGGGTTTTCCCGTGGGCATGGAGGACATTAAGGATTGCAGCCTGACCAACCTGCAGTTGCCGCTGGATGTCCACAGACTCAGCATTGGCGGCAGCAGTGGAGACAGGGGCAGGGGGTGCGGTGCCTGGCCGGAAGGAGACATGCGGTGACCGGGCACGCTGGGAAGGGACACGAGCAAGTGGGAGGCGGCTGATGGGAACTGAGGGGGCGGTGCAAGGTGTTGTTCCGCTGTCAGCTGCTGGTGCAGCCACCGCCCACTCGGAGAACTCCTCCTCGGACCTGTCAGCTTCGTATTCTGACGTGCCAGTCGACAGGTCCTCGGCAGCACTATCCTCCACCTCTGTCCCACTCGATGTACCAGCCCCGATGTCACGGCTGGCACTGGTGCTCGGTCCCTCCGCCTTGCCTGTGTCCATGTCTCCCTCTGTGTCCCCCGACGATGCTGTGGGCAGGGTGGAGAGACATAAATTAATCAGACAGCTGTACACATCAGTCACATGAGTCCAATAGACATAGGTAACATTGCATAGCCTGAAAAGGAAGATCCCTAACATCTTCAAAACAAGGTACCGATGTAGGGCATGAAACACACAGTTGGTTGAGCCACCATGCCACTGAAATACCATGGAGAGCATGAGACAATAGCTAAAGACAGGAAACGGAGTCTGACATAGCACCCAGGCCCTGGGGACAATCCAGCACTGCATCTGCACCACACAGCATTGGCGAAAATACCGATGACCAGGGACCATATCCATGAACTTGAGACACATGCTGCATAGGTAATGCTGCAAACATGCCCAACATGACTCGGTCACTGCACCTTGCGTGTGTGTCCAGTAACATCACACACTGGCCAGACCCAGCAAGTAGAAATCCGGATTTGACACATAGGCATTGCCCGCCCCAACAAACCCCCACACGAGGCAAATTGTTGAGACACAGGTGGCACCAACATCTCATAGTCTGGGTGATAAACACAGGGGCAGGCAAAAAGCAAGATTGGACGCCAAACAGCCAAGGTGCGCCTGTACAAATAATGAGGTACCAGTGCCCATCCTCAGATGAGTATAACAAGACACACAGGCACTGGCAACTGTGAGTATGAAGAAGGACAATCAGGTCAGGCTGCACAGTGGACACCTGTACATAATAGCACGTCTATATACATGGTGACAGGGGACAATGGCACAGAGCACAACCTACGCTGTAGACAGTGAGAGTGCCCACGTTGATGATGACACATACAACACTGAGGATAAGGTGCCCCAGGGGACAGTAGTGGGCACGCAACTACATGCTACTGAATGGTAATGACTGCTACACACGTCACCATCCCTGCACTATGCGTATCGCACACTCATGCACATCATGTCACAGGCCACTACATAGGACATGCGCGCTGTGAGGCATGACACATGAGAGACCAACTCCCATGTCTGGAGTCAGCATCAGTGCCAACTGACATGGAACCCACATGCAGTGAACTTGACAGTGCACAGCCAAGGTCCCACAACCTGTTACACACCACCCCCAGACATGATGCTACAGTCATTGTTCTCGTGGACAAAGCGCCAGCCTACATTACCTTGTGAAGGAGTGACTACACACAGACCAGGGAACACATTGCAAGGAGGGGAAGGGTGGCAGGGGCGCAGCGCTATACTGGGGCAAACTGGATCTGCACAGCACCTTTAAACCCTGCCAGTGAATTCATGCCACTGTGCCCATACAAATGCCGGAGACACACAACAAACGCACATGTACCTACCCCCTTCCGGCTGCTGCATCGCCTGTAAGCGCCTCTCCAGGTCTGGAAAGACCACCGGCAGCACACGCCTGTGGAGGTGGCTCAGACGGCGGCGGCCGCGGTTCTTGTGGCTCTCAGGTGAATCCCCCAGCAGGAGCCGTGCAATCCTCCGCGTCCAGCACCGGATATCCTGCCAGCGTTTCCTCACCTGGGACAGGCTCCGCCTCCGACCATCCACACCCCTCACGGCACTGACGGCGGTCAGCCAGATCTGCTCCTTGGCAGTGGCGCCTACCTGTGAGGAAGAACAAGTGACACCACATCAATACACCAGCCACATGTCACAGAAAGACATATGAGAACAAATTAGCTGGTTACAACAAGGCATGTCATGCAGCCAACGCATTGCACCTTTGTCATAGGGACATCATCCTCTGGTGAGGGAAAAGGCAGTACGTGCAATAGTGGGTACACAGGTGGAATGATGGCAATGTCACAATCAATGATCAAGGCTCACACTGTGCATCACACC
Source organism: Triturus cristatus (assembly GCF_964204655.1). Lineage (NCBI taxonomy): Eukaryota > Metazoa > Chordata > Amphibia > Caudata > Salamandridae > Triturus > Triturus cristatus. The sequence continues at coordinate 121,450,362 of NC_140588.1, forward strand.
CACCCCTCCTGTCTCAGGGCACTGCTGGGAGGACTCCACACCCACCCCTCCTATCTCAGGGCACTGCTGGGAGGACTCCACACCCACCCCTCCTGTCTCAGGGCACTGCTGGGAGGACTCCACACCCACCCCTCCTGTCTCAGGGCACTGCTGGTAGTGATAGGCACACACCCCTCCTGTCTCAGGGCACTGCTGGTAGTGATAGGCACACACCCCTCCTGTCTCAGGGCACTGCTGGTAGTGATAGGCACACACCCCTCCTGTCTCAGGGCACTGCTGGGAGGACTCCACACCCACCCCTCCTGTCTCAGGGCACTGCTGGGAGGACTCCACACCCACCCCTCCTGTCTCAGGGCACTGCTGGGAGGACTCCACACCCACCCCTCCTGTCTCAGGGCACTGCTGGTAGTGATAGGCACACACCCCTCCTGTCTCAGGGCACTGCTGGTAGTGATAGGCACACACCCCTCCTGTCTCAGGGCACTGCTGGGAGGACTCCACACCCACCCCTCCTGTCTCAGGGCACTGCTGTGAGGACTCCACACCCACCCCTCCTGTCTCAGGGCACTGCTGGGAGGACTCCACACCCACAACTCCTGTCTCAGGGCACTGCTGGTAGTGATAGGCACACACCCCTCCTGTCTCAGGGCACTGCTGGTAGTGATAGGCACACACCCCTCCTGTATCAGGGCACTGCTGGGAGACATCAGGCATCCCCCCCCCCTGGGACCCTCCCTACAGTACATGGCATGTGTGTCACACCAGGACACAATGCCTGAAGTCACAGTCACAACATTGGGACAGTCTGTGGCAGTGGCCTATGCACTCACCTGATACCCTGGTCGCCCATACAGCATGGAGTACTGTGGGAGGATCACATCCAGCAGAGCCATGTTCTCCTCCAGGGTGAATGGCTGTGTCCTCTCCACAGCCCTTGATATGGTTCCAGGGAATCAGTAGCAGCAGCTTGGTCGACAAATGCAAAGATGTGCAGGCAAGTACTCCCTCATGGGACCTGGCTGCCTTATATGTGCCCTTCTGCCCAGTCTCATGCACAGGAGTACAGAGTGATTGGTCACTCACATTTGCATCCTATGTTTCCACCAATCCCTTCAAACCTAGCAGTCTGTGGGTTCTCTATTGGTTTCATTCTCCTGCATGATGTCAGCCCCACAAACACATTGCAACAAAGTAGAAGAATTCCAACTGACTTCTGCTGTGCACCTTCCAGAACAATTTCGAAATTTGAACTTGGTCTCCATGACAACCAGCATGCATGTAGGCCTTAATACTTGTCCCCTATGTAATTTGGAGAATCACACACAGGTACGGTGCGTTTCGGGGCCCTAGGGCACCCCAAATGCATGGCAACGGCCCGTACATGCATGCCTACGTTCACTATCACTATGGGTCTGCACGCGTATGCGTACCCGTAGTGGTACGGACCGTACACACGCATGTACGCTCACTATCACTATGGGTCTGCACGCGTATGCATACCCGTAGCGGTACGGACCGTACACACGCATGTACGCTCACTATCACTATGGGTCTGCACGCTTATGCGTACACGTAGTGGTACGGACCGTACACTCGCATGTACGCTCACTATCACTACGAGTACGCATACGCGTGCAGACCCATAGTGATAGTGAGCGTACATGCGTGTGTACGGTCCGTACCACTACGGGTACGCATACGCGTGCAGACCCATAGTGGTAGTGAGCGTACATGCGTGTGTACGGCCCTATCACTATGGGTCTGCACGCTTATGCGTACTCGTAGTGGTACGGACCGTACAAATGCCTGTACGCTCGCCATCACGATGGGTACACATACGGCAGCACTCCCACAGTGATTTGGGAACATACACAGCCCCTCTTAGCAGCAGTACGGCGGTTTTTACACATCACTGTGGTGATAGGCGACACACAGGTAGGAATAGGGCGGACATACTTGTCCATGGATGGACATACTTGTCCAGGAATGGACATCAAGGCATCGTCTGTGCATTACTACATGTGTGGGGCACAGGTGTGACAGGCTGTGATGTGGAACATGCCTCCTGAGTGGAGAAGGCACCAGATGTATGATGAGATGTGTTCAGGTGTACTGTGTGAGGGTGCAATGTGTGCCAGGCATGCCCTTGACATGTGTGCATGTCGGACTGCGCACTTGGGGTGAGCGTCACTGGCATGGCACGGACACCAACACACGGAAGTGTCCCATGATGCCCGGTACAGGGGTCATGACACATGACTTGTCACTACCCACAGTGCACAATGTGACTATGTCATTCATGTGTCCGGGATTTACATCAGGTTGATGTTGTAGCACCCTCAAAAGCTGCAGCCGTTGCAGCAACCAACATGTGTCTGTGTGTAGATTGTCATTGCACACTGTTCCGCACACCATGCCACATGTGTTATCGGATGTGAGGTGCACATGTATGCATGGGACACGGAGTACCGTGACAAGGCCATGTCAGCATCCTCACAAGGAATGTGTGGTGAGTCATGACATGTGCACCTTCATGGCAAGGTGTGTGGGCTGGACTAGTGTAATGTCATGTGACCTGTGGCTCCAGTGTTCCGCTACCAGTCTCTGCAATCGGCATCCCACTTCTGCTGATGTGTGGGTGTATGTCACTCCTGTCTTGCGTCGGGCTGTTCACTTGCACTGGGACACAGCTATTCCCATGGCGTGGCATGGGGAGGTTCTCAATCACCGTGTGTATCTGGGTCTTGGAAGGAGTGTCACCTTGCATCCATACGTGTCCTGGGCATGTAGCACATACCTGACTCCATATGTAGCATATGTGTATTGACAGATTAACATGTGCTCAGTACATATGAATTGTTGTCGTAGTGCACTCACTCTTCCTTGTCACTTCCTCATTACTGCAGAGCACCGCCTCTTGCCCGGATAATTCCAGACTTGGCTGCCATGCAGGAGAATGACAGCATCCGGCTCTACCGCTTCACCCAACCGTTGATTCTGGAGTTGACGGCGAGACTGACACCACACCTGCAACCGCTGCACAGGTATCCCACGGCACTGACACCCCAGCTGAAGGTAAAGGCTGCCCTACATTTCCTTGCCACGGGTACCTTTCAATATACCATAGCTCATGTTGGTGGCATGTCCCAGAGCATGTTCAGCGGTGTGCTGCATGATTTCTTAGAGGCCATGTTGATTCACCTGGATGACTTCATCAAGTTCCCAACCCCTGAACAGATGACAGAGGTCAAGCGTGGATTCTATGCCCTGGGAGGGATGCCCCATGTCATTGGGTCCATAGATGGAACACATGTAGGTTTGGTACCACCACACGCACGGGAGGTGGCGTACCGCAATCGGAAGCACTACCACTCCATCAATGCCCTTGTGGTGTGTCTGTCCAACATGGTGATTTCACATGTCTGTGCTCGTTTCCCAGGATCAGCACACGATGCCTACATCATGAGGCATAGCGGGATGCCTGATATGATGATGCAGCTGCGCAACGAACGGGCATGTGTTGTTGGTGGGTACAGTCTGTCTGTCCTGTATTCTGTTTGGCCGAGCAGCACGACCGCTTCGCCAGTTCTAACGATATCCATGTGCTTTCCATGTAGGGGACGCTGGCTATCCCAACATGCCTTGGCTGCTGACACCTCTCCACAACCCCATCACGCCGGCCCAGCTCCGCTACAACACCGCCCATGGCCGGACAAGGCGAGTGATAGAGAGGACGTTTGGCATGCTGAAGAGCCGATTCCGGTGCCTCCACAAGACCGGCGGCGCACTCCCATATGCCCCGGCGAAGGTTTGCAAGATCTTCATGGTCTGCTGCATGCTGCACAACATGGCAGTCGAAAGAGCTGTGCCACTCATCCTGAATCAACATGACGAGGACCATCCACCCGTGGAGGACGAAGGGCTTGGCAATGGGGCTAGTGATGTGGAGGATGTGGAGCCGCAAGAGGACATCCGGACTCGGCTCATACGCGACTTCTTTGCTTAGTGGTGAGTACCAGTGTCTGAGTGTGCACGCCTTGGTCCCCGTGTGGCATGTGTTGTGATGTGTGTCTCCACCTGCATGTATGGCACGTGAGTCAGAGGTGTGTGTGGGTGTGTCACTGGAGTGATGGTGGCAGTGATGGTAGTATTTCCCCACTCATAATTGTGACCTAGCATGTTGTCATCCATACATGTGTCGAGTCAATGCACATGCAAGTGGCTGTGCTTTTTGTGGCTGACTTCTTGTGTGTCTCTCTTCCCCAGGTACCTGTGCATGCCATCTTCTGGTTGCATTGTTGTGGCACTGCTATTCCTCATGGACATGGCATCGTGGGCTGACTCAGCGTTACAGGCACGGACACGTTTGGAAGTCTCCATGGGGTAAGGGATGCATCTGGGGTGTATTGGGTGTGGCAGTTGTTCACGATGTGTGCACACTGCCCCGGTCGGGGTTTGGTTCCTCTGCAGACATGTGGCATCCCCATGGGACACGACATGCAGCTGGGTACACCTGAATAGATGGGCTGCCTGGTTGTCAGTCATCAGTGATGGGATAGTGGATTGTGATGATGGCATCAATGTGTGTGACACTGCCCTCGGACACATACGGTTAACATTGGCTTGACATGGCGTGGGACTTCCACATCAGCGGATCTATGGTGTATGGCAGGCTCTCTGTGTGCAGCTGTGGGTATTTAGCTGTTAGCCGACACTTGTGTGCCAGTACCATGGCTATCACGCATTTGTACTGCAGAAGGGGGGTGCCAGTGTTGGACCCACATGTTACTTCACATGATGTGTTCATGTGTACTTCAAGTTGCCTCTGCAATCCCAAAAACATGACTAATAAAGGTGTCCCTATGCCTCCAAGGTGCCTCTTCTCAGTCAATGCTGGTGTGTTGGCACGGTGCATCCTGCATGTCTGGCATGGTATTCCCTGATTGTGGCTATGTGTCAATGTGTCGAGTGGCAAGATGCAAGCTGTGTGTGTGTGCTGAGACTGTGTATTGGGCATGATGTCCATGACTGTGTGGGTATTGTGACATGTGCCATCCCCATGCATCCAACGTTGTCCATGACCCCATTCTCTGCATCCACCGGACTCAAGCTTGCAGGACATGGTTCTGCCACCTGTCTACACATACCTGGGTGCCCCCCAGGACACTGGCCAGGATCCCTGACCTCTGCGCATGACTGTTGCTGTACTCAATGTGTCTGTCAGCACGGTTGTTCGGCCACCCCCTCAGCTGGTTGTGCCCATCACGGGTGTGTATGGTGCTCCATGTCTGTCTTGCCTAATAAACTGTGACCCATGTGTCCTGTGCCAGACTCAGGCCCCAGGGTGTGGATGGTTGAAGAGAACAGATGACTCAGGCATGTTTAGACTGTACAAGACACATGTTAGGTAATAATGCTACCAGCCGGCATCTACTCTTAATAGTGTGATTTATTATTGGGGGGGGGGGACAAAGTGAGGGGCTTTCCGGGATTAGGGAATCCAAAGTTCAGTAGGGGAGTTGGTGTCCTTGCCATTGGAAATCCTCAGAGTCAATGCCACAGTCTTTGTCAACATTGGTCAGCCAGTGACCAGCAGGGCCATGTGGCAGAGAATGTCTCTTGATGCTGTGATGCTGTTGCTCCAGTGGGCCAGGTGCCAGGCCAGGTGTCCTGGGAGATGGTGATGTAGCAGCCACCCTCACGGTCCTTTCCGTGGACGACCCGGCTTCCTGCGGGGAACCTCAGCAGCAGACCGTGACGACGTCTGGGATGCTCCGTCGGATGTTTCCTCCTCCTCCTCCTGATCCCTCCCTGTGGGTGGTGATGTTCTCCGCCTTCTGGCACAGGGAGGGTCGGCCATGGTGTCGGCCATCCGATGGAGTGTAGCGTGAATCCCCTGGAACGCCGTCACTTGCTCAGCCTGTCTGTCCTCCATCCTCCGTTGGTGTACCAGTAGACAGGCTATTAGCTCCGCATGTTGCTGGGCCTGCTGGACCTTGATCCCCTCGAGGACGGACACAACCTGGGCCATGCCCGTGGTGTCCTGCCGGTATGAGTCCAGGATGTTACGGACATGGGAAAATACCGGATCCCCAGCCAACTGGTCAGGCTCGCGCCTCCGCCATCCTCCACTCCCACCACCCCTGCCCACTTGCGCCTGGCCTGCACTTGTGGGCACATCGGGTCTCCGGGACCCCTGAGGGGTGGCATTGGCGTTGTCGCCTGCCTCCTCCTGGGTGCCCGGGACACCGTGTCCCTCCTGGCGAGCCTGGCTGCATTGTGGTGTTGGGGCAGGGATCCTGGGTGTCTCCTGGGATGTGGCAGGAGTGGGGGTGGTGGTTGGCACGGTTGTACCTGACGCAGGTGCTGCAGGTGGTTGGACACCAGAGGGGCCAGGTCGGTCGGGGTCGTCCGCAGAGTGGTGAGAGTGGTCGCTGCCGGTGGGATCGGTCTCCTGCAGATCCGGGTCCTGTGAGTGTTCCCCCCCAGTGTTGGGGGGTGCAGCACGACGTTGACCTGTGTGTGAGAGAGACAATGTTAATTTTGGTCCATGCAACATCCATGTTTCATCCGTTTCAAAGTTGGCACATTTCCTCTTGGAATTAGGATCTGTCTTGCATTCCACTCACAGTGCACTTGTGCATGGGTGTGTCCCTTGGGCACCAATTTGGCCCCTTTAACTATGTGTGGCACAGTCTTACTTGCTGCGTCAAGTGTGACTGCAGTCAGCAGTGGAGTGTGCAGGTGTGGCGAGCCATGCATTTGCGCCTTCCTTGTAGCACTGTACATGTGCACATGGAGTGGATCCACACACTTATATGATGCAGGTAGCTGTCCTTGTGCTCGTGTACAGGTTGTGACATGGCCCTGCGTTTTGCCATGATGAAGAGGGGGGGTTCTGGCACTGGCCACCCTTGTCTACATGCACGCAGTCCACCTGCTGACGAGCAGACATTCCCACACACCAAAGGACTGATTTGCTCTCCCTGTGTCTCCCTCCTTCTCTGTCCCCCTCTCCCTCCCTCTCTGTCCCCCTCTCCCTCCCTCTCTGTCCCCCTCTCCCTCCCTCTGTGTGTCAGCCTCCTCCCTCTGTCCATCTTCCTGTGTCTCCCTCCCTCTCTGTCCCCCTCTCCCTCCCTCTCTGTCCCCCTCTCCCTCCCTCTCTGTCCCCCTCTCCCTCCCTCTGTGTGTCAGCCTCCTCCCTCTGTCCGTCTTCCTGTGTCTCCCTCCCTCTCTGTCCCCCTCTCCCTCCCTCTCTGTCCCCCTCTCCCTCCCTCTGTGTGTCAGCCTCCTCCCTCTGTCCGTCTTCCTGTGTCTCCCTCCCTCTCTGTCCCCCTCTCCCTCCCTCTCTGTCCCCCTCTCCCTCCCTCTGTGTCCCCCTCTCCCTCCCTCCGTGTGTCAGCCTCCTCCCTCTGTCCGTCTCCCTCCCTCTCAGTCCCCCTCTCCCTCCCTCTGTGTCCCCCTCTCCCTCCCTCCGTGTGTCAGCCTCCTCCCTCTGTCCGTCTCCCTCCCTCTCAGTCCCCCTCTCCCTCCCTCTGTGTCCCCCTCTCCCTCCCTCCGTGTGTCACCCTCTGTCACCTTGGCCCAGCTTCCTGGGCACACACTGTTAGCAGATCTTTGAGTGGCCCTTGGCCTGTTGATGTGAGTTTGTTTCTGATCTCCAGGCACCCATTTGGTGTGATGTGTGTCTGTGCGCTGCTGCTGTGGTGGTGTGTGCTGCCACTCTTTCACAATGTTGGCTGTTCATTAGCTGCTGTCATGTGCAAAACAGTGCCTTAACCCCCATGTGTTGATGCAAGGCGTGCGCCATTTGCTGGCAAGTCATTCCTGTGTTGGGACACACTGTTTGTCTGGCTGTGACCTAGGCCATATGGGCAGAGGGCATTGTTGTCTGCTTTGGAGTCGCACTATGTGATTTTTGGTGCCCAGCCTCCCGCCATCCGGGTTACCGTGTCATGTGTTGTTGTCTTCTGTGGCCTGTGACTTGACATTGTCCAGCTGGGTGCATGGGGCATGGTGGCAGCAGTTGCATGTGCCTGCTCATGGAGTGTGGTTGAGTCATGCGATGGCTTGTGGTGGTTGCGTGCCTGTTAGTAATTTTGGTTGTGGTTGCAGTTCCCCCCATGTGAGGTGCGTTGTTTGTGTACTCACCCGGGTCTCGGAGTCCTTCTAATCCTTCAACTGCCTCCACCGGCAGTATGGCCATCTCCCTCTCCTCCCAGGGATGGTACTGTACGGCTCTGCGGGAGGGCCCTCCTCCGGTGGCGTTGGCCTGGTCGTGTTCCTCCTGCCTCTTGGCTCTGACCCTCCTCCGCAGATCGTACCACCTGTTCTGGCAATCCTGCTTGGTCCTCCTGGTGTCCGCAACGGCATTCACAGCATCGACGATGGTCTGCCACATGGCTGTTTTGGCTGCCTGGCTGGTGCTTCTGACCAATGTTCCAAAGATCTGTGGCTCGACTCTGAGGATTTGATCAACAAGGACCTCCAACTCTCGGTGACTGAACTTTGGATTCTTGGTAGTGGGCATGGTGAGGGGTGTGGGTGGGGATGGTGTGGGTGTGGGGGGTGTGTGGATGTTGGGGGGGTGTGGATGGTTGTGTGTGTGTGTGAATGTGATGAGAGGGTGTTTGTGAGGGTGGTCGTGTGAAGGTGTGCAAGTGTAAGGTGTGGTGTAGCTTGTAGTCTGGTTCTGTGGTGTCTGGCAGCAGTGAGTCTGTTGCAAAGGCTCATGGTTTGTGTGTGTGGGCCCTTTTTATTGGTCCATGGGTGGGTGTGGCAGTGTTTGAAGTTTGGGTGGGTGTGTTATAAGGAGTGGTGGTGTATTGGGCCTCTGTTTGTTTTTGGCAGTTGCAGGTCAGTGATTGTGTTATTTTAGTGGTTGTTGGCCATGTTTAGTGGCTTTGTGCCTTTCGAATGGTGTATTCTTGTGTTGTTTTGTTTTGTCCTGGTTGTGTACGTGCGTTTTGAGCGTGTGTACGGTGTGTACATGGGCCATTTGGTTGTACGATGATGTCCTTGTGTGTGGATTTGTACGACTCGTACATGCGGTTGTGATGTTGGGGCATGGGGTGCGCTCCGTACTTAGGAGGTTGTGTTGGGGGTGCGCCAGGAACTACTGGGGTGTACATAGACGGTGGTACGACACGTACAGGGGTGGGGGGGTGTATATTGATGGTGTTACGACACGTACTGGGGTGGGGGTACGACTGGAACGTACTGGGGTGTAGGTAGACGGGGCTATGACACGTACTGGGGTGGGGGTACGACTGGAACATACTGGGGTGTAGGTACACGGGGGGTATGACACGTACTGGGGTGGGGGTGGGGCTCGAACGTACTGGGGTGTACATTGACGGTGGTACGACACGTACTGGGGTGGAGGTACGACTGGAACGTACTGGGGTGTAGGTACACGGGGTGTATGACACGTACTGGGGTGGGGGTGGGGCTCGAACGTACTGGGGTGTACATAGATGGTGGTACGACACGTACAGGGGTGGGGGGGTGTACATTGACGGTGGTACGACACGTACTGGGGTGGGGGTAGGACTGGAACGTACTGGGGTGTAGGTACACGGGGGTATGACACGTACTGGGGTGGGGGTACGACTGGAACGTACTGGGGTGTAGGTAGACGGGGCTATGACACATACTGGGGTGGGGGTACGACTGGAACGTACTGGGGTGTAGGTAGACGGGGCTATGACACGTACTGGGGTGGGGGTACGACTGGAACGTACTGGGGTGTAGGTACACGGGGGGTATGACACGTACTGGGGTGGGGGTGGGGCTCGAACGTACTGGGGTGTACATTGAGGGTGGTACGACACGTACTGGGGTGGAGGTACGACTGGAACGTACTGGGGTGTAGGTACACGGGGGTATGACACGTACTGGGGTGGGGGTACGACTGGAACGTACTGGGGTGTAGGTAGACGGGGCTATGACACGTACTGGGGTGGGGGTACGACTGGAACGTACTGGGGTGTAGGTACACGGGGGGTATGACACGTACTGGGGTGGGGGTGGGGCTCGAACGTACTGGGGTGTACATTGACGGTGGTACGACACGTACTGGGGTGGGGGTAGGACTGGAACGTACTGGGGTGTAGGTACACGGGGGTATGACACGTACTGGGGTGGGGGTACGACTGGAACGTACTGGGGTGTAGGTAGACGGGGCTATGACACGTTATTGGGTGGGGGTACGACTGGAACGTACTGGGGTGTAGGTAGACGGGGCTATGACACGTACTGGGGTGGGGGTACGACTGGAACGTACTGGGGTGTAGGTACACGGGGGTATGACACGTACTGGGGTGGGGGTGGGGCTCGAACGTACTGGGGTGTACATTGACGGTGGTACGACACGTACTGGGGTGGAGGTACGACTGGAACGTACTGGGGTGTAGGTACACGGGGTGTATGACACGTACTGGGGTGGGGGTGGGGCTCGAACGTACTGGGGTGTAGGTTCACGGTGGTACGACACGTACTGGGGTGGGGGTACGACTGGAACGTACTGGGGTGTAGGTACACGGGGGGTACGACACGTACTGGGGTGGGGGTACAACTGGAACGTACTGGGGTGTAGGTACACGGGGGTATGACACGTACTGGGGTGGGGGTACGACTGGAACGTACTGGGGTGTAGGTACACGGGGGTACGACACGTACTGGGGTGGGGGTACGACTGGAACGTACTGGGGTGTAGGTACACGGGGGGTACGACACGTACTGGGGTGGGGGTACGACTGGAACGTACTGGGGTGTAGGTACACGGGGGGTATGACACGTACTGGGGTGGGGGTGGGGCTCGAACGTACTGGGGTGTACATTGACGGTGGTACGACACGTACAGGGGTGGGGGGGTGTACATTGACGGTGGTGCGACACGTACTGGGATGGGGGTACGACTGGAACGTACTGGGGTGTACATGGACGGTGGTTTGACACGTACTGGGGTGGGGGTACGACTGGAACGTACTGGGGTGTAGGTACACGGGGGGTATGACACGTACTGGGGTGGGGGTGGAGCTCGAACGTACTGGGGTGTACATAGACGGTGGTACGACACGTACTGGGGTGGGGGTACGACTTGAACGTACTGGGGTGTACCTAGACGGGTGGGGGTATACATACACGGGGGGTATGTGTCGGACGTATGGGGGCTGGGGGGAGTGTTGGGCGCGTATGCGGGCACATGTCTCCATGGTTGCTATAGGAGTTCGGTGCGGACGGTGTTTTTTCCATACGGTTGTACGCTCGGACGCACAGGTTGGATCGTGATTCCTCGGTCGGACTTGGCTTTTCACGTTTGTAAGGTAAATCGTCCGAGGACGTGTCGGACACATTTTCCGACCCGAGGACGTGTGGGGAATGATTCCCAGTGCGGTTCGTATGGACTTTTTACCATGCGAATCGTGATTGCCAGTTCGTACGGCACTTGTACGATTCGTACGGTAATAAGACCCGATACGAGTCGCACGGGGGAATTTTTTACCGGATCGTGATCGGCACCACTGTGTAATCCTTGTTTCTGCCATCACTGATGAGAATACTCCACATTAGTGTACCTTAAATCGTCTGATAAGAATAGCATCGCCTGTCTGATGTCTGCTTTTCAGTTTGCTTATAATAGGATACGGCATCTCAGCGGGTTGACAAGTCTACCCTGGTTAAAAGATCTGTGTGCAGTCACAGGTTCTAACTCCACAAAGCAGAGTTTCAAATCAAACACCTCTTCATAAATTTCAGTACAAAGGTTGTGGCTTACTAGTGAGGATGAGTTAGGCTTCCCTATGCTTGAGGTAGATAAAATAAGGAGTAATAATTTACTTCACTATTTTGTAACTCAGTGCTGTTTAAAAAGAGTCATAAATGTGATAACATAAGGATAAATCATTTACTTCACTACATTGTGACTTAGTGCTGTTTAAAAAGAGTCATACATGTGATAAAATAAGGATAAATCATTTACTTCACTGCATTGTGACTTAGTGTTGGTTAAAACGAGTCATACATGTGATAAAATAAGGATAAATCATTTACTTCACTACATTGTGACTTAGTGTTGTTTAAAAAGAGTCATAAATGTGATACAATAAGGATACATCATTTACTTCACTACTTTGTGACTTAGTGCTGTTTAAAAAGAGTCATAAATGTGATAAAATAAGGATTAATCATTTACTTCACTACTTTGTGACTTAGTGCTGTTTAAAAAGAGTCATAAATGTGATAAAATAGGGATAAATCATTTACTTCACTGCATTGTGACTTAGTGTTGGTTAAAAAGAGTCATAAATGTGATAAAATAAGGATAAATTATTTACTTCACTACTTTGTGACTTAGTGTTGTTAAAAAAGAGTCATAAATGTGAGATTATTGTCCTAGCTTCATAGTAATATACACTGAGGTCTAGATGTCTTCTTACTCTGCTCTGTTTCTCCCTCTTCTAAAGTTGTTGCTGTAAGTTATCAGGTATCATGACTGTCTTAATTTAACATACAGTATATCGAAACAAAAAGGGGTTTAAAATATTGCACTAGTGGTTTGCCCATGAACTGAACCTAGCCTATTTTGGAGCCCCTCAGTTCTATGTATGTTCTATGTATGACATTTTCAAACTCTGGCGCTCAGTAGCCTGCTTCAACATTTATGTATTTATTTTAAGTTATGTCTAAAGCTACATCTAACATTTTGGTTGCTATGGAGTGCTGTAGAAACCGTCAACATACCAGTGGTATGGGTGGGTGAGAGGGTGTGGCTTAGCGGGTAGGGGGGCCGCCCTTGAAGCTGAGGGGCCCAGTTCGAGTCTTGGCCGGAGGCTCAAACATCCTGTTATTCTGTGCAAATCACTTAATCTCCAAGTGCCTAAAAATGAATGTGTCCGTCTCTAATGCAACTAATGCTTATGGAAAGGGCTCTGACATCTTCAGATCAAGTCCGCGCTATATAAAAGTGCAAAAAAAAAAAACATTGTGGCCCTCAACATTTTAAAGAGGAGCAACACAGAGGAGAGGGTTTTTTCGGTGCCTGAAGTTGGTGCAAATTCAGGCCATTTCAAAGAGGCTGGAGCATGCTTTCCTGTCTAGAGCACAGTTACTTAGGGCATGAGTTAGAATTTGGTGTATTGGTACTTTGTTACAAATGTGATGGATATCCAGTTTGCCTTATTACAAATGCATTATAGCCTATGAAACCTGGAATAACGAGGAGAGGAGATCCCTAACATTTGTGGGGGCTTGCAACTGGTGTGAAAATAAAAAGTGTGAGAATTGTGATAAAGTGTGAGACAGGTATGCTAAAGAAAGGGAGTTAGTAGGGTGAGAAAGAGGATGAATAATAAAAAATGTTCAAGAGTAGCTAGGAGAAGCGAGGGCAGTGTGACACACAGGCGAGAGCACGAGCACTTTTTGGAGAACATACTGTGTAGATGTCTGAGTTGTCAACAGCTGGGGCGTGGTACAAGCAGCACAGGTGGCCCCATTGCTAGAGTGGGTGGTACAGAAAAAATGGCTTTCAACTAAGATGATAAACATCTGGTACTTGGATGTAGGTGGTAAGAAGAAAAAAGGAGTAATAGAGAGAAGGAAGTAATAGAGGTAGTAGATTAGAGATGAGAGTGTGGGAAAATGAGATGAGTGCAACAGCAGGTCTGAGTACTTGATTAAGGTGGGATAGAAGAATGTGGAGAGAGGCAGGTGTGAATGAAGACTATGAGGGAGTTGATGGAAAGAGAAAAGAGTTTAAAGACAATGAGAGTGAAACAAGAGAAAAAGGAGATGAGAATAAGAAAAGAGATCTTTAAGTTAAAGAGGTGAAAAAAGAGGAAGGGAAATAAAGAAAGACAGAAAGGGAAAGCAAGGATAGATGTAGAGACAGCATACAGAGGAAGAGAATAAATTAAATGGGGAATATCTAGGGTGAGAGAACAAAAGACAAGTACAATGGCATTTTTTATTTTGCCATTTGTTCTTCAACAGCAATACTAAGCACAAGCCTCTCTTTCCATCCCCTTTCACACCGCAACTTGGTAATGGCTCAGTATTAGAACAGCAGTGGTCCAGCCCATAAGATAAAAAGTTAATTGGCAAATGTGCATTTGAAAGGCAGGAGTTTGATCTATAGGAAGAGACAGGGGCAAGATTGCAGGATGTGACTCCAGGAGTTACAGCAGAGACAACAGCTCTCCAAATAACATTTGCAGGATTTTCAGTTTACTGACGTGGAATATCCCCTAAGTGAGAGTCTCTCAGTGTATTAAGCCTCGCGTCAAAGTTCTAAATTCTATAGGTCACTGATGAGATAACTTTACATGTTCTGTGAGCAAAGAAAGCTTAATGAATCTGTCCGGTAGGAAATGCAAGAATGCACTTGCTGCCTTCTGTGATAGAGGGAAGCTTGCTTTGCTGCTGTCATGCTGCGCGTGTTCAGTGAGGACACAAAGCCTGCACTGTTTTTTTATGATTTTTAAAACTCCTTTGACCAAGAAAGCTTGCAGCGTTACTGCTCTAGCTGTACTTCCACCCTAAAGGAGGGTAGATTGCACTGTTTCTGCCCGACATGTACGTGTTCTATGATGAAGGAGTGCACCCACTCAAGTTGCCTCAACTAATGGGAGAAACAAGGGGCATATTATCAAGAAACGGCGTTAAAATTATCGCCGCTTTAGCAGCAGAAAACTGCCAATAAAGCGGCGATAACGGGCTTGATAATATGCCCTTGAGAATTCCCATTGAAGCCCATGTTCTGGTGTGAACCTGGGCTTCTATTGGAATTCTCTGCGGCATATTATCAAGCCCATTATCGTCGTTTTAGCGGCAGTTTTCTGCTGCTAAAGCGGCGATAATTTTAACGCCGTGCTTGATAATATGCCCCCAAATTATTAATTGAATGTACTTGCAAAACGTGCCTTATAAACCAGGGGATGTTTCACAACACCTGACATGAGATACCATGATCTATAGTCCTGAGAAAGGCACCTGATCTGAAAGGGTAATACTTTAGTGCTGAAAAATGTCAACAAAAAAGAAAAGCAGAGTGGGTTGCTCAACATTATTGTTTTTATTTCTATGGCAGGGAGCTAACATTAAAAACCATTTTAGCTCACTAAATATTATTAGAACATTGGAATGTGGAGCACTCCATTGTAGACAATGGAGTGCTCCATGCTTCTACAGGCCGGTAAAGGCCCGCAGAGCAACATTCCAATGTTTTACAAAAGCCTCTTGAAGTTCGAGGGGAGTTGAATCCCCTTGAGCTTCGAGAAGCCTTTGTTTAATTTGTTAGAACATTCTGCCCTCTAGTGGCAGAATGTTCTAATAGCCTTATAGCCCTTCGTAGCGGGCTATACCGCTATTAAAGTCTCGCTGCTTTTGTTAAAGTGCCTCGCCTTCGGCTCGGGCCTTTAACGCTGCAGCGGGCATTTAATAGCCGGTATAGCCCGCTACGGCGGGCTATAAGGCTATAGTACAGATCTTACAGTTTAACAAAGGTAGAATATAAATGTCGCCCTAAGAGATGTAACCTCACCCATGACTAGATTGTACAACCAGTAAACAGTATTACTCTTGTAGGCTTCACAGGTGTTAGTTGATGCTAGATGTATAACCCATTGATGAATCATTCCACATTAGGTAGGTGATGGTTTATCATAATTTTTCCTATGCTAGTTACAAGAACATATGGAAATTCCGTAAGTGGTTAGGCTGTTTCTTCTGGGATTGTTGTACTTCTTTTACGTTTGTGTCTGTTTAGAGAGAGTATATAAAAGTTCTGTGTTGAACCCTTTCTGCATGTGTGAGAGAGGCCTGTGATGTGCAATGCTATTGCAATGTCCCTTTACTTATTCGTTGTGTTAGGGAAGGTAGCACTCCTGTTATTCTTTGTTGTACCTTCGTTGTGTTGGGAAGATTGGTATAACATTTTCCACTACACAAAAAATAAACCGATTTGCATTGTCAATGCTTGCTTTAATGCATGATATGAGTACAATAGTGACCCCAAAAAAATGGGTAAGCAAAGGTTTTGGGCCTGATTTCAATCTTGGTGGACAGGGTTACTCTGCCACAAATGTGATGGATATCCCTTCCACAAATGTGATGGATATCCCGTCCACAAATGTGATGGATATCCCGTCCACAAATGTGATGGATATCCCGTCCACAAATGTGATGGATATCCCGTCCACAAATGTGATGGATATCCCGTCCACTGTATTGCAAGTCTAATATATTCTATGGCACTTGTAACACAGCAGAAGGGATACCCGTTAGGTTTGTGACGAAGTATCCCATCTGCCAAGATCGTAATGAGGCCCACTGTCATGTATAAAACATTTTGCTCACTCTGCCCTTTTTTCCGACATCACTTTGCAATCTGGGTTTTAAGTTGATAATGATAGTGTTAAAAGCAAAACTACATGCCCCACAATGCAACATACTGTTGACCGAAAAGTCACAAGTGGCTAATCGTTTCATATGCCACTGTGCCATTTGCAGACTTTTGAAATCAAAATTAAAGTTCAGTTCCTGACTTTGCCTTTTTCCTTTGAAGGCAATAAAGGGTTAACACACCAGGGGGAGGGAGTGCAAAAACAGCCTGTCAAATGAAATCATCTCACTTGCTAAGGGCTTAATATTACCTTCCTTGGCTAAAGGATTATATTTACCAGAACTATGGGTAAGGCAGCAGCTAGGCACACCTGAACACACACTGAGAAAGGAAAAACAATGTGCTGGCACCCCTGTTCGTGAGTCCACCTTACAGTGACCTAACTCAAAATGATGGGCTCCCTGCAAAATGCAATGAAGGGCCCCTGTTCTTCTATATAGCACAGATATTCAATGGCCGCGGGGTGACTGGGCCTCCCCTTATGGTGACTTGGGGAAGGACCGGAAGGGTTGCAGGATATCCTGTGTGATTTGGCTGGAGCACCTGTTGCACTTTGTCATCCGGGCTGCTTTGAATATTCTCAGCACCAGCCTCAGGTGCTGCTATGTAAGTACGCCAGTGCAACAAAAAGTTCCCCTTGTTTCTTCGTTAGTACTTCAAAGATATGACGTCCTCAACATACAGGATAAATGTTGTGTTATTCCTAATAATATCCAGAACCCGAGCTATTGAAATAATTTCCTATGAATAAACTTGACAAAAAATTCAACATTTATTCTCTCACAATGGCACATGGACATATGACTTATCTCCGACTTTCGAGAGTCTTGCAGCACTACCGAAGATAAAGTGCTTTTTAGTTCGAGACGCCGACCTCACGGTCCAGGGCATACAACGTACAGTACACTATGCTACTATGACAAAACGAATTGCTGTCCGGCCAACTGCGAACCGAGGCACCTCAGACCTTCACGAGAGGCTGTAAGCCGCTGCTGTGCATCCATTCCCTTGGCGCGGGGCTCAGACAAACTGCTAAACTGTGCCTGTGAAAGGTGCCACTAGCAATCAGAAGTGAACCAGCAGCAAGCGCGCGAGAGAGCGCGCGAGAGAAAATGAACCTCCAGCCAAAGCGAGGGCACTTGCCTGTATGTCATGGGCTCTGGGAGGTAAACTAGACATGCCAATTTAATGCATAATCTTTCCATTCACCTGTGCTCCAGTTCACATCATTTAGCAAATACCATGACTAATGGCCTTGTTACCCGCCCACACTTTTATTCCCATCAACGGGCTTTAATACAATTATTTAAACCATCCCTTTAGGGTATTTTGACAGGTCTGATCCATTCATATATGTTAAAATCACTGCTGGTGTGCAAATTATTCTATTTTTGATTGTATGCTATTGCTGCGGTTTTTTCTTCATTTCTGAGTTTTTGGGCTACAACGTCTTATCCTCATGTTTAAGGAACTGTGGGGTCTTTCAAATTAGGCCCACCCTCAAACTGGGCATAAATTGTAAAATGTGTAGAGAGGACCAATATTTTACCAAGAAACCCACAGGAAGAACTACTAAATGTCAGAGTGCCGATACCAAGCCTGCATATTTTTGATTCCATCTATAAACCATTCAAGACACTCCCAGCTCAGTATTGGTCTATTTTAATCTTCCTACTTTTTTCCTGTCGTGTGATTTTCTCTCTCTCTTGCTCTGGGGCAAACTCTGATGACTTTAAATGAGCGTCAGTGGGCCCCATCTGCAACCACCTGGCATCCTCGGCGTTGTTTTCACTAATGTTTTGCCTTCAAACCTCCAGTCTTTGCTGACTTCGTTTTTGCTGGCCTTAGGACTCTGTGCACTTTACCACTGCTAACATGAGCTAAAGTGCTTGTGCTCTTTCCATAAAACATGGTAATATTGGCTTATCGCCGATTGCCATATTTAATTTGCTTGTAAGTCCCTAGCAAAGTGACACTATATACCCATAGCCGGTAAATTAAATCCTACTAGTGGGCCTACAGCACCGATACTGCCACCTAGCACTTTAAACGGTCTAACTATCGAAGTTTAAATATCTACCTACAATTATATTGAGTAAACAATATCGTAGGGACAGAATATCGATGTTAAGAATATCGTTGACCAGAATATCGACCTTAAGGTAAGTAATATTGTTTTTTTTTATATCGAAGATAGTAATATCGAAGTAAGTAATATCGTAAGCAAACATTTCGTTGTTAATAATATCAATATTTATATTAGTGTTATGAAAAACGAGAGGCTCCCTTGGTGGAGCGGGGGCATCTAGCGCACATAACCACTACGACAGCCGGAGAGTCAACACGTACCTGGGGTTCCGCCTGCTGCACCAGGGCCACCAGCGCTGTGTGTCTTCCTGCCGCCGTTCTGACATCTTCGCCCGCAGTGAAGAGACTGCAGCTCCCAGGCTGCAGAGCGGTACTAGGACACTTCCGCCCGCCATCGCGCCCGGAGGCGCTGAAAAACGAGAGGCTCCCTCCGCGTCGCGGGACGTGCGCGGGCGGCGCCGGGAGAAGCCCGGGACAAGGGCGGGCCGTCTTAGGCCGTCAGGGGCCGGAAGAGGCCGGGCCGGGCCCCCTCTCTTTCATTTATCCTATCTGAAGGTAATCAGTGCCAAAGTCTACATTTGGGGTGTGACATGGCGAAAGGGAAAGGCTCCAAAGCAAAAACACCAATTGGAGCCGGCGCTACATTAGATTCATTTCTGATTAGGGCCATGAACTTACTAGCCCACGAAATTGAATTAACAGAAAGGAGACTGTCTTTGGAACCTGGTTGTGCTCCATTGAGAAGTCAAGGTTTCCCTGCCCCCTTAACTCCCCAAATACCAAATCATGTCTCCCCAGGCATTCCACGAGACCTACTTGAAATAGAAGGTTCTCCAATACCATTGATTACAAATATTGGAGAAGTCAACTTAGCAACCGGCACCCAATTAAGCCCATCACCTACCATTGAGGACATAATATCACCACCCAAGGCTAGACAGACTAGAGCCAGGAACATGCTGGCTATACATAAACCTACAGCTGCTAAAATGGCTTGTGCCACGAAAAAGAAAGCACCTTCAAAAAAACCTACTAAAAAACTCGTTCAGCCCAAAGCAACCCTTGCAACATCTAACCTTGCTGTCCCTCATGTTATTGAGCAGGCTTCGATATGGGATGATTTATTAAAGAAACTGGATTCTATTATGGACCCGATAATCAATAAACTGGCCACTATTGAACTAAGGATCACCAAGCTGGAGACGCAATTTGACAATCTTTTTGCCCAGGACCAAGGCTACCATATATCTGATGGACTTTTACGTTGCTCTCAGCCAACTTTAATTGGAAATTCTCCTATATCAAGGGAACTGGCAGCCCAATCCCTGGCTATAATAGCTCCACCTATAGAGCACACGGAAACTATGAGGAGACTAGAGCAGTCCAAAGTTTCTCACACAGAGTAGATGGCCCTTGTGCTCCCGAACAATTGAAGGCACCAAAAATGGTACCTACCGCTAACAATCTAGCACAAACGCAACCAATGTTTCACTTACCTCCTGCAGCGGCTCCCTTGGTGTTGGTTTTGGCAAATGTACCTCCGTTAGAAGCTAACCAAAGAGAGCCCACTATCCATTTAATGGATAAATGCGCACATTGGATTGCTTCGAATGTTAATGCTCCTGACTGGGTATGTCACTCGCTTGTGAATGAGATCATTATGGCCAGAAGAGTTCCTTGGGTGGGTACCCAGGAAAATAAGTTAAAGGGGGACTGTGTGATTGTACACTTTTCTAGTAGTAAAGTTCTGCCTGTTCTCCTTCGGAACCTTTTTCCCCCACAAAGGAGATCTTATGAAATAGTGCCTCTATCACTTGATTACTTTTATAATAATCGTTATTTTAAAAAGACAAGACCAGCTAGGGTAAATAGCACTATAGCACAATCTAGCGCTTTAATAACGGCTAATCCATCCTGTGGTAACCCGATACCGCTCTCCAATAGATTTGAAGTATTTTCAAACCTATAGTGCGATTGACTAGGGAGACATTTTTCACCTATAAAACAAATCCCTATCCAACAGGAGAAAGAAAATGTTAATGCTAGCGGGTCTCTTTTTAATATAGTTAGTTTAAACCATTTGTCAACTAATCTCGCATTGTCTAATTTGAAAGAACCAGCTCCAAGGGATGAAATTCTAAACACACCCAATGCAGAGAATCCTCGTATTAAACTCCAAACTATCACTGCCCCTTGCTCAGATCTTAAAATTAGGATCCTATCTTGGAATATTGCTGGTATAAAAACCAAGTTAGATAATCCAGAATGGACAAAGTTTATATCAGAGTACGATGTTGTAATGTTCCAGGAGACTTGGTCAGTCGAGCCCATATTGTCTCTAGGGTTTTCGATTTACAATGTAGTAGCAACCAAGGGAAAGAGGGGCAGACCTTACGGAGGGCTCTCACTATGGGTTGCGACTTATTTAGAATGCACAATTTCTGAATTAGATTTTTCTTCCTTGGATCTTCAAGGTCTAGTCCTTTCTTTTAAATCTAACTTTAAATTAATCCTTATCAATGTTTATTCATGCCCAATGAGTCTCTCTCAGGAATCCCCGATCTTTGATCTATTATCTATCTGTATCGAAGATTTACCCAAATATGATAGACTAATAATGGGGGCGATTTTAATTGTCAATATGAACCGCTCGTTGATTTCCCATATATACTATCTAATGAGGAGGACATTTGTAGTTTAATACCAGATCCCCAGATCCAGAAGGTAAGGGCTTGGACCCCATTGGTCATGCAAATTAATGCATTTGTTCTCATGCATTCGATGAGGGCCTGTAATGGCCATTTAAAATCAGACCAGCCAGGGAAACCCACTTTTAATAGGATTGATTATTCTTCCCTAATAGACTATATTTTGGTGGAAGTATCCTCGTGGCACTACATCGTTGATTTTTCTGTCATTTCTAGATCTGACAGCGATCATGATGCATTGCTTCTCGAAGTATTAATTCCTGTTCTTCAAGCATCTCCCACCTCAGGCCCAATGGTTGATCAGAACCTCCTATTGGACAACAACAAAAGAAGAATTAGATGGGACACAGTAAAACGTACTCCGGAAAAAATGCTAGAACTTTATAGGTCGATTCTTCCCGCACTTCTAGAAATAGAAAGGTTATTTACCCCACTGTCGAGTGTCTGGGATCTACAAGCGGTAGAATCTATCTATTCCCATCTTACCTCGGCTCTTAAAATCTTTTTTAATCCTGCCTCAAGTAAACCTAAGCCAAAATATTCCTCTAACATGTGGTATACCAATTCATGCAGACAGGCTAAATCTGCTCTTATTGAGGCAATTAAAACAAAAAAACAGGGCAACATTGAAGTCCTCTAGGAGGACCTACAATGATACTATCAAAAAGGCAAAAAAAGCATGGGAAGCAGAAAAATGGGAGGCCCTTAAAATAGCTCTTTCCAATAAGGATATGAGGGGCTTCTGGAAACTTGTTTCTAATACAGGCAACAAGGATGAACGATCTCCGGTTCTCCCAAATATTGCAGCTGTCTGGGAAGCCCACTTTAAAACCTTGTATTCTATAGAAGTTGATTCATTAGTTGCAGAGGCTCCCCTCCCATTAGAGCAATCTGTATCCATTGAGGAAATACCAGCATTAGAAATAGAGGGTGCTATCAAAACTCTTTCCATGTCTAGAGCACCTGGGCTCGACAAGATCCCTGGGGATCTCTACAAAGAAGAACCTTCTATATGGGTACCATATTTATGGACCCTATTTAATGCCATTACGAAAGGTATGAGTATCTCAGACACGTGGTTGGGAGCTGAAATATTTCCTATATTTAAAAAAGGTTCACCGTTGCTCCCTGTAAATTATAGGCCAATTAGCCTAATAGATGTTGCCCAAAAGTTGTTTGCAAGAATATTACTTAACCGTCTGCATTTATGGATGGAAAAGATGAATGTCCTGAGTGATCTTCAGGCAGGATTTAGGAAAAGGGTGTCAACTGTGGACCAACTTCTAAGGCTGCAATTATTATTTTGGAAGACAGTCTCAGTGGAGGGTGGCAGTCTCTATCTGATATTTGTCGACCTGAAATCAGCATTTGATATGGTCCCGAGAGCTAAACTTTGGGCTGTATTAGACGAGATGGGAGTCCCCATAGAGTTATTAGCTATGATTATTAGATTGCACACTGGTAACTATGCACAGGTCAGATATGGGAAGTCAGGCCATTTAACCGCGCGCTTTCCAGTTTTATGTGTAGTGGGTTGTGTGTTTAACGGGGAATAGGGTGGGGAGTATTTTAATTTTATTTAAGTAATTATTATTTTAATTGTATTGGTATTTATTAATAAATCATTAGTTAATTAATTAATTTTAATGTGTGATTTATTCTACAAAAAGTATTTAATTAATAATGATGTTAATTTTACCCCTCCGCTATCCAACACTTACACTACTGTTGCACTCACTGGAGTGGGAGTAGTCATTTTTACCCTTCCGCTATCCAACACTTTCCCTACTGTTGCACTCTCTGGAGTGGGAATAGTAATTTTAACCCCTATACACTTTCCCTACTGTTGCACTCCCTGGAGTGGGAATAGCAATTTTTACCCACCCGCTATCCAACACTTTCCCTACTGTTGTACTCACTGGAGTGAGAATAGTAATTTTTACCCCTACGCTATCCAACACTTTCCCTACTGTTGCACTCTCTTGAGTGGGAATAGTAATTTTTACCCACCCGCTAGCCAACACTTTTCCTATTGTTGCACTCTCTGGAGTGGGAATAGTAACTTTAATCCCTACGCTATACAACACTTTCACTACTGTTGCACTCACTGGAGTGGGAATAGTAATTGTAACCCATACGCTATCCAACACTTTCCCTACTGTTGCACTCCCTGGAGTAGGAATAGTATTTTCTACCCCTCCGCTATCCAACACTTTCCCTACTGTTTCACTCTCTGGAGTGGGAATAGTAATTTTACCCCAACACTATCCAACACTTTCCCTACTGTTGCACCCACTGGAGTGTGAATAGTAATTTTTAGCCCTACGCTTTCCAACACTTTCCCTACTGTTGCACTCTCTGGAGTGGAAATAGTAAATTTTACCCCTACGCTATCCAACACTTTCCCTACTGTTGCACTCTGTGCAGTGGGAATAGTAATGTTAACCCCTACGCTATCCAACACTTTCCCTACTGTTGCACTCACTGGAGTGGGAATAGTAATTTTAACCCCTACACTATCCAACATTTTCCCTAATGTTGCACTCACTGGGGTGGGAATATAATTTTTTATCTATACACTATCCAACATTTTCCTTAGCGTTGCACTGTTTTTAGTTGGAATAGTAATTTTATTACCTCTGCTATCTAATAGTTTATATATTTTTTTTGTTAATGTAGCATATAATTAATATTAAAAAGAGTATTTTTTTCAATTTGTTAAATATATTCATTTAATTTGTATTTAGAATATTATTTATTGTGTAGAGATGTTTTTGTAATATATATATTTAAAAAAAATTATAAGCTATTACAATAATTATTAAAACTTATTAGTAAGTATATATTATATATTATATGTATATGTTAAATTTATTTTTACATTATATATATATACATATATATATAATTTAGAATAGAATAGTAACATACTTTATTCGATAACAAGGTATCATAAAAGTAAATGCAATACAACATAAGTCAGGTAAAGTACAATATAAAAAGTTAATATAAATTCATAAAAAACACATGTACAAATACACTTAAAATAGATAAAAAGTTCATGAAAGGGAATAAAAAGGACGACGAACCCAGAGAAATGTAAGCAAGCAAGTACATATCAATTAATAGGCTGCCATTTCATAAAAGTGGTACAGTTGTACAATATAACAAACTAGCCAGTACTTAATTCAACGAGCTTAGTTCGTATTCGCCACGCTATCCCCAAGTATTTAGCAACCCCACAAATTACCGACAGGGATGTGGTATCCGTTGTTAGGATACGTAGGGCCACTGAATGTTGCATAGTTCCCAGATTTCTACATGCTGGGCTTAGCCATCTTTTCCTTGGTCCCCTGTATGCCTTACAGGCAAACAGGAAGTGGCCCAGTGATTCGGATGGATTAGAACACCCCGGGCAAGCTGTTTGGTGGGATTTAAAATTTTTCCAGCTGTTTGTAAAATCATTCAGGGGTAGCGTGCCTAACCTCATTTTAAGGAACAACGTTCTGTCTCTTGGAGTTGAGATAAAATCAAGAAACGGTTCCAGTTTCGGTACTGGCTTATGACTCAAAAATGTGTCAGTTAAAGTGCCCAGCTTTGGATTTCTCAAATCCATTGCTTCTATACTTGCCCAATATAATTTCTTGATGGTATCTTTTGGCGGGGGCTGTTGTAATAACCATTCTTCTTTTAACCCCAGATTAATTACCAGGTCCTTTAGATTTTTCAACCACGGAATCACCCCAAAACCATTCAAAGCAATGAGTTCATCAAGGACTGCGGCATAGTTGCTAAGTTCTGAAGTCCTTCTAAGGTGAACCCAGAAAAGTAAAGGGCGAAGCTCAACAATATCTTTAATTGAGTGACGTCCCAAATCATAGAGTAATGGTTTAATGGGGGTAGAGACAGGGAGACCCACTAGCTCTCTCATAAATTTGTGTTCCGCTATGACTAAATCAGTAACTCTTTCTGATCCCCATAATTCAGAGCCATAGGTTGCGGCAGACAGTGCCTTGCCCTCATAAACTACCAAAACAGGGCTGATAGGCTTACTAGAGGTCAGGCGATAATCTCTACTAATTGCTCCTGTCACTCTCTTGAAGTTTAGTAACATTTTGGCAATATGTAAATCCCATTTCATTTTAGAGTTTACCCTGACCCCTAGATAGTCAAATGCATCCACTTCCTCTAATAAAGTGCCATTTAGTGCAATATTAATTTTCTTAGATTTTTTATTTCTGGACAATACCATCAGTTTGGTCTTAGTAGTATTGACAGTAAGGCCACGATTATTGCAAAAGTCACTGAACCTATCTAGCAGTTTCTGGAGACCAGAAGGAGTTTTAGACATAAGGAGAGTGTCATCTGCAAAATGGAGGGTCGGTATTTTTTCCCCCGCCAGGGCGGGCGCATCCGCTGAGTCCTCCCTCAAATGGTCTGCCACCCCATTTATAAAGAGGGAGAACAGAGTCGGAGCCATCACACATCTCTGGCGGACCCCCCTCTGGACAGGTATTCTATCAGTCAGTTGGCCTTCACTCCCCCATCTGATTCTTGCATACGTGCCATCGTGCAATCTTTTGATAAGTTCCAAAAGATATCGTGGCAGACCCATATCGTGTAGTACCTGCCACAATTTAACCCGGGGAACAAGGTCAAAAGCAGTTTTAAGGTCGATGAAGGCCAAGTACAAAGATCCCTTGGCAATCAGAACAGTCTTCCAATAAATAGCTGTGAATCTGAATACTTGGTCCATAGTACCTACTTTCTTTCTAAAACCTGCTTGTAAATGTGTTAGAAGGTTTCCCTCCTCTAGCCAGGACCTCATTCGTGAAATGAGTACCCTACCAACCACCTTTTGGATGACATCAATTAGACTCATCGGTCTGTAATTGGCAGGGTCCTCTCTCCCCCCCTTCTTGTAAACTGTGACTACCTCTGCACCCTTCCAGGAATCTGGAACTGCATGGCCCCGTAACAATAAATTCATCAGATTCAAAAGAAGACTTGCCCATACTGTAGGGTCATGAAGAATCAAATCACCTGGCAGGCCATCTGGACCTGCCGCCTTCCCTGGAGCGATGCTTTGAATAGCTGTCTGAACCTCCACAAGTGTAAAAAAATCTATTGGTTCCGGCTGAGGTGGCACTGGCTCAAGGTGTGGTCTGACAGTCAAGGAAGAATCAAACTCTACCTCGCTTGTGTAAAGGTTTGAAAAGTGCAAAAACCACTGCTGCTCAGTTATGTTATTGGGAATGGGGTCGGAGCCTCTTTTAGTTAATTGGGATATTAAAGCCCAAAAAGTGCAAGAATCTTTTAAAAAAGCTGCCTTCTTTAGTTCTTGCCAATGATCCTCCTCCCAAGCCCGTTTGGCAACATCTATAGATTTTTTGTAATCTTGTCTGGCCAACCTTACAGCTACGGGGTCTCTTTTCTGTAGGGCTAGTGAAATGGCCTTTCTCCGGGCTCTACATTCAGTAGTAAACCATGGATTACCTTGCTTAACTGCGGGATTTGTCCCACCCTTTGGCCCCCTTATTTTAAAATGAAAACCTATACCTTCTATAAATACTTTATAAGAGTTGCTAAGCTCTGAACAATTCATCTCAGCCAGCGTAGAATTAAGGAGGGCAAATTCCGCTGCCTTAGTGGCCACTTGGAGAGCTATGGCAGATAAGATATCCTCATGACAGGACACTTTTTGCCATTTAAGCCTTCTGTTGCAATTTGTAGGGATTACTGCTTTTAAGGCTAAATTCATATTTGCAGTACTTTCCCTAACATGCCATTTGACCGCTGCACAGAGAGGGTTGTGATCACTATCTGGCATCTCTTCTACCTTCATGTCGACCACCTACCCCCAAGATTTAGTGTCTAGAATAATGTAATCAATACGAGATGGTCCATTTAGTCTATTAAAGGTCATAGCCCCATGAGAGTCGGAGGGGGTTCTTCCATTTAGTGCTCGAAGGTTAAATTCCATGGTAAGGCCAGTGATCTGTAATGCCCTCGCTGTCCATCTCTTAATGGGACTCAGGTTTAAGGACGGGATGACATTTTTAGTATCATCCTCACTGGTCCCTAGGAGATCTTTATCAGTTAGCGGTTCATATGTACAGTTCAAATCACCTCCTAAGATGACATTGGAAAGTGGAGGGATTCCTGCTAAAACATTTTCCAGGGAAGAAATAGTGACAGAATTTTGGTTAAGGGGGCCACCTTTTGCGTACACATTAATGAGATCAATTCTGGTACCCTTCCATGGCCCTTTAAAAGATAAATGAAAAATATCCAATGATTTATCATTATGGACTTTGATGTCCAGGTTCAGTGCTACCTTGATCCAGATGTGAAGACCCCCCGATGGGCGGCCCACACCCTGTGTCACAGCCGGTATATAAAAGGTAGAATAGCCGGACATATAGAGGGGATCCAGACTCCAAGTCTCCTGGAACAAGCAGATCTCATATTTATTAACGAAGTCATGCCAATCTGGATTTACCAGATGTTTCTTGAGGCCTGCAATGTTCCAGGAGAGTATATGGATTAATCAAGAACTAACGCCCCCAGCATCTGGTACAGCATTATTCAGTAGAAGAGAGCAGTGATCACTAATTTCTTGTACCTTCGTTGGGCCACCAGAAGGGCGTCTAGTGTAGATCCCTGGTGAAAGTCAATCCACTTCCTTGAATCCTCTTAATGGGGAAAAACGATTAAAAGTAGGTAAATTAAAATTATAATTAAGAGGCCCTACTTGGGACCGTGAATACATGTTGGGCTGTGTTGAGTTCCTGATTAATGTCCATGGATAAAAATAAGTTAGGTCAAAGGTTCTAATAGTACTCTGATGTTCACCTTGGAACCAATTAATTATGTGTCTAGTTGCCCTATGGTCTCTAAAGTTAACAATAATTACATCACCTTCAATATCCTTTGGTCGTGAACCCACCCAACCAAGCCTGCGGACATTCAAAATTTCGCCATTTATATTAAGAGGTAAGGGCCTGTTCTTTCCTAACCAGTGCATTCCCTTATTTTTTAGGTCATAATAGCCCTCTTTTTTTCCTGCCTCTAATACTGGGACTCCTGTCATAATTACAGCATAAGGGGCTGCCTCTGGGGGCAGATCTATATGGTGACAATTAGCTCCGTGTGTTTCAGTTGAAAAAATGACAGCAGATGTTTTACGTGTGGAAGGATCAAATCCACCAGAACTAGGAATGGCGGTTGTCTGGCCATGGTTTGGCTCGGTATTATTCTTTCGATTCAGTGACAAATTGGCTAGATTTCGTGAAGATGGTAAAGTTTTAGTTTTGATAACCTCAGAACTAATTTGTCTGCCATCTAGGTCTATAAATTTTAAACATTTACATTTTTTTTAACTATGTTTATTTAATTATATGTATTATTTACTTTATTTTACATTATTTTTTAAACTAAAATAACAAACGATATTTTTAACAACAATATTTTTGACATCGATATTTTTTTCTCAATATTTTTGTACTTACCATAAGGTAGAGAGGATGTCGATATTCTGGATCTCGATATTTCGCCTCCGATATTTTTGACGTCGATATTCTTGTAGTCGATATTCTGTCAGTGATTCACTTTAAACATTTCTCAGGCCTGCTAATGCAGAGCCTGTGTGCGCAGTTAAAACTGCCATGTCCATCTGACAAAATAGACCATCCTTTTTAATACATATAACTTGCCCCTAGGGTAGGCCCTGGGCAGCTCAGAGGGCAGAGTGCAGTGTATTTAAAAAGGTGGACATGTATTTTTAAGTTTTACATGTGCTGGTAGTGAAAAACGTTTACATTCCTTTTTGACTATTGCAAGGCCTGTCTCTCCCAAAAAATAACATTGGAGTTGCCTTAATATATTTTATACATGTCATTTCGAAATGGGAAGAAATACATTGATTATGTTTGGTGTTTCTGAAATCACAATTTTAAATCCTAACTTATGATAAAGTCAGATTTTAAGTTACAACTCTGAAAATGCCACTTTTAGAAAGTAGGTATTTTCTTGACTGACACCCTTATGCATCAAGCCAAAATCCAGTTGGTAAAATACCGATTCCTTATTAGCTCCCGGTATTAAGTAAAAAATACCCAATCCCAATGCATCAACCCAAAAGCAGAAATCGGTATTTAAGGAATCCTTAAATAGCGATTCTTTAAATAGGGATTCCTTAAATACCGATTCCTTAAATAGCTCTTGCATTTAAGGAATCCCAAAGTGAGATTCCTTAAATGCAATGCATCAAAGTTAAAAAATTAGCGATTTCGCTAATAAGGGGAGCAAATTACCATGAAGATGAACTGCATGGTAATTTGCAAAAACTTTGAAAAATGCACTTTTGTGCATTTTTCAAAGTGTCATGTTGCGCACACACATGCCCTTAGAGCATGTGTGTGTGCAACATATGTGCACATATCATTTTCAGGGGTGCAACAGGGTGTCCTTTTGACACCCTGGCACCCTTGAAAGTGCTCCAGCTATTAGCGATTCGGTAATACCGAATCGTTAATACAGAATGGCTTTACATTCATTCCTATGGGCCTCCAAGCCCATAGGAATGAATGGGTAGGTGTTCCTTATTACCGATTCGGTATTACCGATTCGGTAATAAGGAATGTTAAGGAATCGCTATTTGAATAGCGATTCCTACATGCATAGCCTTTTGCTATTCCTTATTAGCGATTCCTTATTTTTCGCTAATAAGGAATCGCAAATGCTAATGTTGATGCATATGCCCCTTAGTCATTTGGTGCCTGCAGCCTGTCTCTGAGCCACATAACTGGGTGTATTGACATTGGATTATTTTATATCGAGCTCAAATGCCCAAGGTGTCTTAGTGCTAATGTTTGCTACATTGAGTAATGAGAGACCAAAAGCTAAAATTTACAACTAGAAAGGGCCTATAACTGATCACACCCAGTGAGAAAATAACCAGGCTTGAGAGGTTTCCTGAAACAGGGAAGTTAGACTGATGTCTAAGATGTTCCGGTAAGTTTGGGGAGAGTATGCGGCCTAATGGCTAGGGAGGTTGCCCTCAAATCTGGGGAACTGTGTTTGAGTCTCGGCAACAAAGCACAGCATCCTGTGATTCTAGGTAAATCACTTAATCTTCCCGTGCCTAATAAAAATCAATGTCTCTTTGTGTAAAGCAACTGGTTCTCATGTAAAACGCTCTAATACCCGATACCTTTGGGTCAGGTTTGCACTATATAAAACTATAAATAAAAAAAAAGTTATTACAGAGTTGAGATGTGGTGTAGATAAAGCTCCTACCTCCGCATTTATTTCTTCTGATTTTGAAGACATCATGGTGCCGACTCCGATCCGGTAAAAAAAATTACCGTACGACTCATATCCGTATTTTTTTACGTACGAGTCGCACAAGTACCGTACAAACTGCCAAGTACGATTCATACGTGAAAAATAACTACGAATAGTGTTGGGAAAAGTCTACGAGAGTGCGTCAGAAAGTGTCCACGTCCGAATATCGTCAGGAAAAGTGTACGAAAGTGAGCCAGACTTACAAATCATAAAACACAAGTCCGAATGCGCAAGTACGATCCCGTCCGCCCGTCCGAAAACACAATCGCACGTAAAAAGGCCCGTACGGAGCAAACGCAGTAGCACACATGTACACGGGTAAACTCATGCCCGTGTACGAGCCATACAGCCCCCCCACCCCCAAATATGTCAGCACCGTACAACACCCTGTCCTCACTGCACCCTCAGGCCCGCAACTGTACGCGCCGTACCCCCCCATGTATGCGCAGCACCCCCTCATGTACGTGCTGTACCACTGCATGTACGTGCCCCCAGGGCCGCACATGTACACACCGTACCCCCACCGCATGTACGCACTGTACCCCCAGCCCCCCCACCGCATATACACACCGTACCCCAGTACCGCATGTACGCACTGTACCCCCAGCACCCCCAACGCATGTACGTGCCGTACCCAAGCACCACATGTACGCACCGCACACCAACACCATACCCCAGCACCCTCACCCAACATCGCGTATGTACGGATCGTACCTACGCGAAAAATACTCTTACAGAACCAGGACACTGTAAAACAGCACAAGGAGGGTCAATCCGACTCGCACAACAACACAAAACACGTCGACATGACAAAATACATCTCAATGACTGACCTGGCACATTCAAACAGGCAAGCAGAGGCCCCAAAGCACAACCACCACTTATAACACCCCCACCAAATTTCAAACACAGCCACACCCAAAAATGGACCAATAAAAAGGGCCCACACACACAACCCATGAGCCTTTGCAACAGACCCACTGCTGCCAGACCCCACTGACAAACAACCCCACACAACTCATACCTTCACTACACCTTCACTCACACACCTTCACACAACCACCTTCACAAACATCCCTCTCTTCACATTCACACCCACACACCCACAACCATCCACACCCACACCCACACCCCACACCATGCCCACAGACCAGAATCCAAAGTTCACCACGGCGGAGCTGGAGCTCCTTGTCAACGAAGTCATCAGAGTCGAGCCACAGCTGTTTGGAACATTGGTCAGACAGACCAGCATAGCTGCAAAATCTGCCATGTGGCAGAGGATTGTCGACAAGGTGAATGCTGTTGCGCCCGTCCGAAGGACCAGGTATGAATGCCAAGCCAGGTGGTATGATCTGCACAGGGCGGTCAAGAGGAAAATGAATGAAGAACATGCCCAGACCAACATCACTGGAGGTGGGCCGCCCCGCAGACCCGTACACTACCATCCCTGGGAGGAGAAGGTGATGGCCAAGCTACCGCCGGTAGGACTACACGGAGTCGAAGGAGTCGCAGAGCCTGGTGAGCACACAAACAACTCACGTAACTTGGGGGGAATGGCATCCACACCCCAACCACAACAAATGCACGCACCTACCCCCAAGCACTCACCGCACACAACCACACCCAAAAACCACGCCCATGCCACTAACGTCACCATTCACCCTTCACAAATCAAGGCAAGGCCATGTCCAAGGCTACAACAACCACAAACACAAGACTGGATGTCCGGGAGGCTCGGAGGGTGGGCACATTGTGAAAATGAGACGCAGACAACAATGTCCTCAGCCCATATGGCATAGGTACATACCCATGCACAATGCACAGGGACTGGCAAAGTACTGCCAAGGTAGCTGACACTGGGCCCTGCTGTATGCAGCACAAGGCCCTCCTGGGACCACTGTACACTCAAACACCAACTCCACAAGCACCGGTATCTAGCACAGGAACTCACACACACTGTCATGCCAGCATGCATCATGAGGGGACACACACATCACCGGGGAGACCCAATCACAACTCACACTACACACAACAGCATGCCTGGTCACAGCCCCCTAACACAAGCACACACCCCCGGGGCAGACAACGGATACACACACTCGCACAATGGACATGTGACACAACAAGACCAATCCAGAGCCAAGTAAGCATCAGAGCCAACTATCTACAGGTCACACACTCAGGAGAACATCCCAATCTGTCCCCCGCAACATACCCATCCCCAAGTGGACACTGAGAGGAATGCTAGGGACATCCAACTACCTGGGGGAACTGTGTCAACTTGAATATGTATGAAACATGGATGTGGCTTGAAACAGCAGTAACATTGTCTCTCTCTCACACACAGGGCAACGTCGATGATCTCCCCCCAATACTGGGGGGGAAGAATCACAGTCCCAGGCACCGCGTGAAGACGATCCCACCGGCAGCGACGACTCTCACCACACCGTGGATGACCCCGACCAACCTGGCCCCTCTGGTGTTCAAGCCCCTGCAGCACCTGCGTCAGGTACATCTGTGCCAACCCCCACCCCCATTCCTGCCACATCCCAGGAGACACCCAGGAGCCCTGCTCGCACTGAACAACACAGCCAGTCTGACCAGGAGGGACAAGGTTCTGCGGGCACCCAGGAGGAGGCAGACAACCCTGCAAATGCCATCCCTCAGGGGTCCCGTAGACCCGATGTGCCCACAATGGCAGGCCAGGCTCGTGTGGGCAGGGGTGGTGGGAGTGGAGGCAGGCGGAGGCGCGAACCTGACCAGCCAGCTCAGGACCCCGGTATGTCACACATACGCAACATCCTGGACTCATACCGGCGTGACACCAGAGGCTTGGACTAGGTCGTGTCCAGACTTTCCGGGATGCAGGGGACCCTCGATGAGATAAAGAACCTGCAGGTCGATCATCATGCCAGTCATCAACAACACCAAGGACGGATGGAGGCAAGACTGGCTGAGCTCCTGGCGGTGCACAGGGACATGAGCCAATCACTCCGTCAGATCGCCCAAAGTCTGGCAAACCCTCCCTGTGCCACCAGGCGTAGACCTGCACCAGACACAGGGAGGGACGAGGAGGAGGAGGATTCGTCGGACGGAGCGTCCCTAACATTGTCAAGGCCTGCATCTGAGGGTCCCCGGAGGAAGGTGGGTCGTCCACGGAAAAGACCGTGAGAGTCAGCGGACCATCCCCATCTCCCAGGTCACCTGGCCTGGCACCTGGCCCTCTGGCGCAACAGCAGCACCTCACCCAATGACATTCTCTGCCACATGGACTTGCTGGTAACTGTCTGACCAATCATGACCAACACTGTGGTCTGGACTCTGATGACTCCAAATGACAAGGATGCCATCTCCCCCTGTGAATTTTGGATTCTATTCTTCGGTAGAGCACCTTGGCACATCTACCAAAAGACTCACCCCACCAAAAATAAATTCATATTGTTATGCACATGAGATGTTGCTGTCATTTTGCATTATTCAATGACATATGTGTGTGGAAATGTCTAACTATGCCTGAGTGTTGAACCAACTCCAGCCATCCATATGCTGGGAACAGAGTCTGGTACAGGACACACATGGGTCACAAGGTATCATTCAATGTAGGCATGGAGCACAACATTCACCTGTGATGGCCTCTGGCTGCTGAGGGGGGGCTTGCTAAACTGTGCGGGCAGACCTATTTGGGAGATCATCATCGAGGCGTAGAGGTCTTGGCCCATGTGGAGGTACCCGGGGAGGGAGTCCCAGGTATGTGTGGCCAGGTGGGAGAACAATGTCCTGTATGCTGGAGAACGGTGGATGTGAAGAACGGTGGCCAGGGCAAGGTTGTATGCACGGAGATGGCCCAACGGGATCTAGGATGACAGACGTACAAGGTTGGTTGGGTTCGGGGTTGGGGACTGCCTCCTGAGTGTGGGTGGGGAGTGTGGAGGTCATCCTGCAGCAGACAGTGATCCATTGCAGCTATCTATGGTGGACGGTGAGGTGGCTGGGGCGCAGGGTTTAGAAGCTGAGGTGTGCAGATGCCCCCTGGAAGTGGACCAGTTTCCTGGGAGTTTGGATGTACTTGCTCCGTAGAGGGCAGGGCAGTATATGAGACGGATGTTGTCATGGACCTGGGGGATGGTCTGTCGTAACTTGGAGTGGATCTATCTGTGGATCATGTGCATAATGCAGAGGTCGTTGCAGCATGAGGTACAGATGCTGTGGACTAGCATGGCATATGTGAGCGAGCCAAACATGATGCACACCATCTTGTGTGTGTGGCCACTGGGTGCTTGTGCAGGGCCCGCAGCAGCAGGCGCCATCTCCCTGAAAAATGCCCCATTTTGCACACAAAGACTAGGATGTCAGAAGGACAACTGCAACAGGTGCGTGTGTAAAGTAAGCAGTGTCCAGTGTCACATGGCACACCCAGAGACAATGCATGCACCAAAGAGCCATTACACCGGATAAGGAAACTGAAGGGCGACCTGCGCACAGGACACACACCCTCAGCAGCTGGTGATGGCCCATTGTGTGGTCGACCTTGCTAAAAAACAAACCATGTACTTCATTCCCAATAGAGAGCCTAATCCATGAGCAACTGCATGCATGTCGCTAAACTACACATGGACTCCTATGCATTATCTACAGCAAGTATGCCAGAGATGCCACATGCCAAGTGGCAAGAGACCTGCATTGACAGAGATGAGGCACCTTGGAGTGTGACGAACACCTTTATTACTCAGCCTCACACTAATGGAATTGCATCCATTGGAACAGAATCACAGGTCATTCGGCTGACCATGTGGGACCTACACTTGACATCACCTGCAACACACAGATATGGTAAATCCTACTGAGCTGGCATACAAGTGAAGGGGTTGAGCCTCACACCCCTTGCTGCAGACGGAGAGTCTACAATTCCCCATTGAGCCTCATATGGGGATGTCCCACACCATGTCCACCATTAGCATCCCGTATGTTCCTGAGGGATGTTAAACACACATTGATGCCTTTATCAGAATCCACAATCCATGACAGATGACTGTCAGGAAGGGTGACTATCAATTCATGGGAGCCATGCAACACGTCACGTGGCCCATGGTGAGTCGACATGTATGCATGGTAACACAACATGCACAGGAGCAGTCCCCACATATCACAGACACGTACCACCCACAAAACGCCTTGCTGCACTCCTTACCCAAAATGACTTTTCACCATGTCTGTGCATGTAACTCTGATCCAGCACACGTTGCAATACTCATGAGGAATAGCAGGAGTGCAATGATGACATGAGCAGACGACAGCCGCAGGAACCTGGGGAGGACAGACAAACAACAAGTCAGCGAAGAGCTAGTAATCCGCAGACATGTACATGCACTCTACAGGATTGATGTTGTCACCATGCTAATAATGAATTTTGTGTACCCGCAAAAATTTGGGGAATGACATCATCACTTGAATGACACATCAGAACACACCTCCAAGTCACTTAGCACACAGTCAGCTCGACACACACATTGCAACACATGCCACACAAGGCTCTAAGCGTGCACACTCAGACACAGGGACTCACCATCATGAGAAGAAGTTGTGTATCAGCTGACACCGGATGTCCTCATCCTCATCCTCATCCTCATCCTCACTTGCCCTGTGCCCGAACCCTTCATCCTCCACGGGTGGATTATCCAGCTCATCCGGATCCAGGATGAGTGGCACGGCCTTCCCCACTGCCATGTTGTGCAGCATGCAGCACACAAGGAAGATTTTGCAGACCTTCACCGGGGCATATGGGAGTGCGCCGCCGGTCTTGTGGAGGCACCGGAATCTGCTCTTCAGGAGTCCAAACGTCCTCTCAATCACGCGCCTCGTCTGCCCATGGGTGTCGTTGTACCGTTGTTCTGCAGCTGTTCTGGGGTTGCGGAGAGGCGTCATCAGCCATGGCATGTTGGGATAGCCAGCGTCCCCTACATGGAAACATCATGGACAGAAGTAAGTCAGGAGAAGCAGTAAGATATTAAGATACCGCTAAATACAGGACTAACAGAGTATACCCACCAACAAGACATGCACGTTCGTTGCCCAGCTGCAGCATCATTTCAGGCACCCTGCTACGCCTCATGATGTAGGCATCGTGTGCTGATCCTGGAAAACGGGCACAGACATGGGATATCATCATGTTAGCAAGACATACCATAAGGGCATTGATGGAGTGGTAATGTTTGCGGTTACGGAAGGCTACCTCCTGTGCGTGTGGTGGTACCAAAGCCACATGTGTCCCATCAATGGCCCCAATGACATGGGGCATCCCACCCAGGGCATAGAACTCACCCTTGACACCTGTCAACTGCTCAGAAGTTGGAAAATGTATGAATTCATCCAGGTGTAACAACATGGCCTCTAACACATCATGCAGGACACGGCTGAACATGGTCTGGGACATGCCACCTACATCAGCTAGGGTCAATTGAAACATACCCTTGGCAAAGAAATGTAGGGCTGCCATCACCTTCATCTTGGGTGTCAGTGCAGTAGGATACCTGTGTAGCGGTTGGAGGTGTGGTTCCAGCCTTGTGGTCAAGTTGTCAATCAACGGTTGGGAGAAGCGGTAGCGGGGTATACAGTCACGTTCCCTCATGGCAGTCAAGTCTGGCATTGGTCGGGGGAGAGGCGGTGCCCTGCAGAAATTTGGAAAGAATAACGAAGATTGAGTGCAGCACTACACCACTGTCAATTAACGGAGCACATGTTCAACAGCTAATACACATATGCTACATACAGAGTCTGTACTGTGCAATGCATCCAAGCCACGTATGCCAGCCAGGTGACACCACTACCAACAGTCAGCTACACACGTGGGTGCTCAAGGTCAACATGACATGCCATGGAACTATCTGTGGCCCAGTGTAAGTGAACAGGCAGACGCATTACAGGAGTGACAGACATCCACATATGTGCATAAGAAGGATGTTTCATCATACAGACCAGTTGTGGAACACTAGAGGCACAGGTCACATGTCCTTGAAATAGGACAGTCCACACACCTTGCCATGAAGGGGTACATGTCAGGAATGATCACACATACATTGAGACTACACAGATATGTCCTTGTCTCGCAAGTCCATGTGCGATGCATGCATACACCCGTTACGTCTGATTCCACATGTGGCCTGGTGTGCGTAATAGTGTGCCATGCCCATCGACACGCACACACATGTTGGATGCACCAACTGCAGATGCATGTTACGGAACAACTACAGCAAGCTCATGGGAACACATGACACACACATGACATAGTCACATCGTGCAACACCGGTATTTACATCTCAGGTGTCATTATCCGTGTCCCTGGCATCAGGGGACAGTTGCGGGTGTAGGTGACTGTGCCATGCCAGTGATGCAGTGCTCGACTGTCCCAAGAGAGTAGCACCTCTGTATCAATTGATATCAAGTAATTTGCTGTTGTGTCATGCTCCCCATTGTTTCCCAGTGGCATGGTGGGTAAACCAACTGTGTGGTGCAGGGCCTACATATGTTTGTAGTATTGTAGATGTTACTCATGTTGCTGTTTAGGCTATGCGCTGTGTCCTATGTAGTTTGGACTCATGTGTCATATGTATACAGGTGTCTGATCATTTCCTGTCTCTTCACCTTGCCCACAGCATCGTCGGGGGAAACCGAGGGAGACAGTGGCACGGACGTGGGGGAGGTATCCAGCACCGAGGCCACCAATGCTGGGGAGTCTGGCGCAGCAAGTGGCACGGAGGCCGAGGGGAGTCAGGCGGAGGACCTGTCCAGTCCCAACACCGACTATGACGCTGCCGGGTCCGAGGCAGAGCTCCCAGAGGGGACGGAAACTGCTCCCAGAGCTGAAGGCAGCACTCCATCTCTCGCCGCACCCTCCATTCCCATCACCGCCCTCCCACTTGCTCAGGTCCCTTGTGTCCGTGCTAGGCGACAACAGGTGCGTGAGAGACGGCAAGGAGGTGTATTTAAAAGGTGAAGGGTGCACTTCCACTCCGGATCATTCTGTGGTGTGTAGGCACATTCAATTGCATGGTGCTTGTCAAATGCACGCTCATGATTTAGCTTGTATTCTGAAAGGGATTTGTGTGCCATTTATGACCCCGTCTTGTACGCTGCTTGCTAACGGTAATTATGTGCTATTCAATGATGAAGCTTCGCTGTGGGATGCTTCCGGGAACTGCTCACATCGTGACTGTATCACTACGAGTGGTTTTCTGTCATTACGTCCTTTTCCCACCCCAGCATGGCCGGCTCCATGTATCCATCTGGACTTCCATTCCAACCTTGAAAGCAGAGTTCACCAAGATGAGCAGAATAAGGGCTCTATTGTCTCAAAAACAAGTCGTGTTGACTTCATCCCGAGAAACATTTGTCCTTCACATAGCTCACACGCTCACACAGAGGTGCAAGCGCTTTTGAACACTGATCTCCCAATACATATTTGGGACTCGGAATCAGACTATCTTTCATGCCTCGTCAACAAGTGGCCTGGATGTTTTTTTCTAAATTGTGGGCTCCGTGCTCGTGACCTCCTTCCAAACTCTGTTTGGTGTGATCCCCGCATTTCATCATTCGAATTTTTCTAGCATCTTCGGAGGTCTCCCTTTGCTTCTCGCCCTCATAGCTGGGGTGCTATTATTGATCTGCGTACTACGCTGTGGCTTCACAACTTGCGTTACATGAAAGCATGCACCGGCTGCTCCATCTTCGGAAACAGATGCTTGAATTCTACGGCACTCTGCCGCTGGCGACCTTAAGCAGTGCCTATGGATTGTCTGTCCGGTTTCCCTTCTTTACCTGCGTGCAACCTGTCTTTCATTGCCTAGATTGTCCATTCAAATGGGCTCTGGATTTGTGCCTGTCTAACTCGGTGTCTCCTGACCCGGATTATGATCGACTGATGAGCCCCTTAGTGGCTCATGAGTTGGACTGTTCTGGCGTCAGGATTATGGCCTGTGCTGCAGCACATGGAGTCCTAGGGAATTGGGACATCGGAACGGCTGCAACTGAATTCTTATCCAGAAGTTATCTTGATGTCCCCACCTGTTGCCCACAAATGGTGCTGGATGCCCCGATTGTTGAGGAACACGTGTGTTCTTTCCCCCTGCTGAACTGGATGGCAGATAATTTTGCGGAACGTTCAAATGATTTCCTCTTGGAAGCTGTTGCAACTTATTGTGCTTATACCTTGATGGATTGACTTTAGCCCTGCTCATTTCATGGTGCATCCATCGATGTTATATTTTTTCCCTTTTTACATGGTTAATTTCCCTGCAACATCGTTCATAATTGACATTTATTTTCTGACTTTTTTGCTTCCCTTCTATGGACTTCCAGTTCATGCCCTTGGTTCCGTTCTATCAAACTTGAACTCTGCGTTCTCAAAAATGTGCGCCCCTAGTGGTTAGTGGTACGAACAAGGGGGGGTGTAGTGATGATTCCTATCTCCCTATGTACAATGCTAAGTTGGCACCACCGCGTTGGTTGTTAGTAAGCCATCTTGCTAATTTTGCTGCTTTTGCACGCGACACTGTAGTTGCGTGTTATTAATTTTAAAATGCCTACTCGAGTTTGCTTCACATGAGGACTGTCTGTTGTTTGACATCCTTCACAGTGAGCAGTGAGCTTGTACTGTACATTGTGTACACAGACAGTCTGGGTGACTAGACGGTGCATGTTGTTGTGTGCAGGTTGATCGTCCCACTATTTAGCCATTACATGCACGCAGCTGCAGATACCTGATAGACGAATGCTTGCCATATTGCAGTGCAGCACGTTTTAGTTTCATTGTGATGGGGAACTTTTGCAGGAGAAGAGACTAGATGATCCTGTGATGTGATACCACTGAGCTGATCTGTACAGTGGGGGGTCCCCCGTTCAAGCCTAGGGACCTTCTATTAGTCGAATGATACTACTATTGGTTTACTGGCGACAGGAAGGTTGCTGTTTCCACAGTCATTTTCTCATGATTGCTCCTTTCATTGTCTATGATATTGCAACAATGCTGATGCTTCTGAACTTAACCATTTGTCTGCTTATGTTAGCCACAGTACTGCATCCTAGGACGCGAGGTTCATTGAATGAACTCTTTCAACTTTACCGTGTCTGTGTCTATTCTGTTGTGGACTGATCTGAGAATAATGACGAACAGGTATGTCTGATTCCCACCATTCCTGAGAATATTGTCATGCGCTTGTGCTGGGTTGTCTATACATTGGGACCGCCGAGCTCAACCTCGGCTAACGAATGGGAGACTAAGC
The DNA here is from genome assembly GCF_964204655.1 of Triturus cristatus. NCBI lineage: Eukaryota > Metazoa > Chordata > Amphibia > Caudata > Salamandridae > Triturus > Triturus cristatus. The sequence goes on from NC_140588.1 coordinate 121,491,182, forward strand.
TAGTCGGATAAGGGGTTCTGGGTTCTGAGGGGAGTTTGTGGGACACCAAACATGTCTCCTTCGTGCCAGGCACCGCACCCCCTGCCCTTGTCTCCCCTGCTGCCGTCAATGCAGAGTCTGTGGACATTCAGCGCCAGTTGCAGGTTGGTCAGACATCGCTGCTGCGTGTCCTCCATGGCCACACCAGACTGCTGACACGGATGGTGTCGTACATGGAGGGCATGTCATCAGCGATGTCTGACCAACGGGTGTTGCTGAGGTCCATGGACTCGTCACTGACGGCAGCAGTGGGTCTCCTGCAGCGCTCCATCCCCCCATCCGCACTTCCCACTCCCATGGCTATCCCATACACACCCAGACGTCCCCATGCACGCACCCCACCAGACACAGGCAGCACACCACCAGGGAAGGCCAAGCGCACACCTCCTGTCACGCACACACAGGGGGGAGAAGGCACAGGCACTGGGTCAGGGGGCAAACAGCAGCCACGCTGTCACAGTAGGAGTCCGCAGTCCTCACGACCCACTACCTCCAAAAACACTCCCCTTGGCTCTCCTGCCCAACAGTCGGACAGAGTGTCCTTCATGGCCAGTCCATCCCTCAGCCCCAGTGTGACACCACCCCGCAAGCGTTTGAGGGATTCCCCGGGCAGGGTAGTTGATTCCCCCCCTGTCCACACCCTCTCCCAGTTGCGCTGCAAACCATCCCTCCGTCCCCCCCCCCCCCTCCTTGGGGCCTGTGGTTCCTTCGGCTGCAGGGGAGACACTGGAAGAGCTTGCGGCCGTGTGCAGCGCCATACTGACCTCCTCCTTTGGTGCTGCCCCACCCCCTGTGGTGGAGTAGTCCGTCTCTGCACCCACGACACCTACCCGTGCCCCTCCTGTCCCTGCAGTGCCTGGTTCTTCCCCCTCCCACATGATGCCCCCCCTTCTGTGGATGATATGGTACAGTGCACTGTGCAGGCAAGCTAGGGGAAATGTGTCCCAACGTGTCCCCCCCCCAGGACTTCGCATCTGGCATGGCCTATCGGCTTGGTGAATGGTGTACTGTAGCTAATTTTCTTCGAAATGCTGAATGTGGTTTTTTGTTTTTCCTTTGCACACTATAGCTTTTCTGGTATTGCTGCTGGTGCTGCTGCTCCCTGAGTTGGGGTGGTGATAATGTGTTGGGTGTCTGGGAAATGTTGTAGTGTGCTGCTCATGGGGTGGACCCTGGTATCTGCATGCCGTCACAAGGTGTCTGTATATATTCATAGGTCATGTTAGCTCCTACTGCATGGTGACATTGTCCCAAGGTGTGTTCCGACCTCTGTGGCACCTGACATCTTCCCTGCAGGGTGTTTCCCAATTGTTGTGCTGAGCTGTGTCAACATTTCCTCGGTGTGTGACACATCCCTTCGACTTTGGCCATGCATGCTCTGCAATGTCTCCACCTGCATCGTTTGTGGCATCCTTGCTGGGCACTGTACTTGTGTATGGAGTATATTGACATGACTTCATGTGGACATTTTTCCTTTTACGCACTATGCATGTGTGTACTCCCTGCCTCACACACATGTGTTACGTGTTCTGCAGGGTATTTGGGCACCTGACTGACAATTGTGGGCATTGTATCTGTGTGTACTCCACCCTTTTCCTTCCATGGGAGGCTACAACTTGTTGGCTGCCCCGGCACCTGTACATTCCTATCATTCCTGGAATGTGGGTGACAGTGTGTGTTCCCTTAGGCTCTCTTAGTTTAGTGGTGTTTGACCTGAGGATACAGTCTTGTTGCATGATCTCAGTGTGTGTATTGTGCTGCCTCTGCCAGGGGTGGGTATGCATGTGTAATTTGTCATCACACCCACATGTGGTGTGTCATGCAGTGGGGGAAGGAAATCCATCCTCATGGGAGTGGGACACTGCTGTCAGTGATGTGTTGTCATGGCACTCTCAACATTGTCGCACATTGTGGATGCCTTCATGCACCCATGGAGTTTTGCTCATCGGAGGGTGATGTACACACCCCCATGTCTCTGTCCCCTGCTGGGGGTCCTCTGCACCCACCCCTCATATGTCTGGGCACTGCTGGGAGTGATATGCACCCACCCCTCATATGTCTGGGCACTGCTGGGAGTCCTCTGCACCCACCCCTCATATGTCTGTCCACTGCTGGGGGTCCTCTGCACCCACCCCTCATATGTATGGGCACTGCTGGGAGTGATAGGCACCCACCCTTCATATGTCTGGCCACTGCTGGGAGTGATAGGCGCACACCCCTATGTATCTGTCCACTGTCGTGCTACGAGCCGTACCCACGCGCTGATTGCCTGGGTACGGCCCATACCCCTACGGCACCCCAACTTTGGGGGAGCGGCCCGTACCCATGCCTTTGGGACATGGGTACGAGCCGTCCCGCCATTGTTGGTGTGGCGTAGGGGTAGGCGTGGTATGTGCCGTACCCACACGCTGATGGCCTGGGTACGGCCTGTACCCCTACGCCATCCCAACTTTGGGGGTGCGGCCCGTATCCCTGCCTTTGGGACATGGGTACAGGCCGTCCCGCCCTTGTTGGTGTGACGTAGGGGTAGGCGTGGTATGTGCCGTACCCACGCTCTGGGGGGCGTGGGTACGTCCCGGACCACCATTGTGGTGGTGACGGGTACGCGTCCACGTCCACTTCCGTTGTGGCGGGACGTGGGATTGGTGGACACGCCCCCCGAAGTGACCAGTCCATGGAGGTAATTAATGTGCAGGATGTTTTAGTAATTTGTGGGGTGTGGGTTATGTTTCCTGCCCCTTGCACCCCCCCCTTTGCCCCTGGGGGTTGTTCTGACCTTCTGCGGCGTCTGCGTCAGTTTCTGTACACGAGGTGATAGGCTATGAGGGGCGAGAAGACGCGTAGGTTGGGGTCCAACGTTGTCCGTCGCGTACCGGGGCTTCTTGTTCGCGTCGTCCTCAATTTCCCGGCAGTTTTTGACTCCCGTAAAAACTGCTGCGTGCGGAGTGACGTCGGCACGAATCGTACTTGCTGGTCCGTAGAACGCTGCCTGACTTCGTCCGGACGTCGCTTATGCGCAGTCCAGAATCAGATTTGTATGTATTTTTTGGCCGGTCGGTGTTTTTTACGACTCATACGGAAATGGTATTTCTGTGCGAATCGTACTTGCAAGTTTGTAAGGTGTTTTTCCCGGGTACGAGTCGGACTGAAAAAACACTCCGTACGACCATTCGTACCCGGGTTTTAGAGGATCAGAATTGACACCCATCTGTTCTGGAATTTGCTGAGTGCAAAGTTCTTCTGGGTATATACTAAGAGAGATTTTTTTTCAAGTATAATGGACCTTCATCATACCGAATCTTATATGCCAGACACAAAGCCGTGAACATCACTCTTTAACTCACAGTAAGCCAATGGAGTTCTAGTAATGCCTTAGAAACCAGCTTAAACTTTAGGAGTTGAGCTGCTGCATTCTGTAGGCATTGCAGCTTTTTAAGAGAATGTTGATGAATGCCTAATTATAGAGCATTACAATAGTCCCTCCTAGACAGAACTAAGGCATTGACCACTATTTTCTGAAGTTCACATGGGATGGAAAGGAGAACTTTCCTTAAGGTGTGCAACAGGAAGAAGCAAGAAGAGGTGAGTTAGTTGATCTGTGTATTCAAAGACAAACTGGGGGTGGCTACCTGAACCTACACCTTATTTAAGAAGCTTGTACAAACTTTTGATAGTACCCGAGGACTAATATCCAACACGCACCAGGTGCTGCAACATTCCATCCCGATTCGCACCCATAAGAATCAATCCACGTGGCAAAACACCATTCAGGAGGAAATAACACCTAAACAATGGGAGACACTGTGGCCGGACATACCCAAAACCTATTGCAGTCTCTCTCTTCTTAAGGCCGCATATAAATAGATGTTTCATTGATATTATACACCCGCCCGCCTGTCTACCATTTATTTGGATGGTTCCCCCTATGTTGGTGCTGCAGGGAGGGATATTTGGTGGTACTGTAGAGTGATTGCTACATACTGGAAGGAGATACTCGTCATATTAAAGGCATTGTAGGCTATCTTCTCCCCCTCTCATATCCTGAGATTATACTAGGCATACAACCTCCAACTTGGCCGCAATGACCCACATAGACTGGACACTAATTAGTTACCTACTCTTGACAATGCATAGCACTTAGGTGGAAGCAACTAGCCCCTCCCTCTTGCACAATGGTTCGCTCGTGTGTGGCATCTCCTAGCAATGGAGCGGATATCTCATAACCTGACTAACACTGACAAAAAGTTCCAACATCTGTGGAAGGCACTGATCCATTACCTCATGTGCATAGAGTTAACCTGCTTTAGCCCCCTGAAACTTCGGACACTCCAGCTCTTTGATTGAGGGCATCTTCCATGCCGTATGAACCTTGCAGGATTAATGGGGCCAATCTCCTCCTCCTGCTGAATGGTACTGCTGCCCATGCATATCTCTGCCTTTTGAAAGATCAAGACTTGTGCCTGTTATGTTTGTTCATTCTTTTCAGGTGTGTATACAGCTGTACTACTTGAAACTTAAAGTATTAAACTACTGGAACATTTCAGGTTAGCATTGAAGTATACTTGTATGGTTATGATCATGAAATATTTGAAGTGTTAATAGTAATTGATTCTAAGACAACAAGAATGTTTGTGGATTGGGTTTGGTGCGCAAACATGGGTTCCCCCAGATTAAGAAAGAAAAAACTGAATTGGTAAGAGCAGTAGATGTGACTTCTAGGCCTACTACTCATTGCACTCTGCCTTGACAGTAAATCAGCTCATCACACCATAGAGAATAAATTACATGTGACATTATTGATTCCCCACAATTTCAAGTTATATTGGGTGTGCCATTGCTCATTAAGCACAATCCTACCATAGATTGAGCAAGAGGCACAGTTCAATTCAAGTCAGATCAGTGTAAGAAGAGAATAGTTGTATGTATTTTAAGAGAGGAGTGCTATGGGAAGGAGGTGGCAATATCAAAAAGCCAGTTTATGAGGACAACTATACCAGATGGAAAAGAAGAGGAAGAACTCTCTAAAGCGAAGATATAATCCCTTTGGATCCACCTAGATGCTATGATTGCTGTATTGATCTATAACCTGGAGCAAAACTCCCATGCAGTATATGCCTTATTCGAATTAGAAAATTAGAATTAAAAGAAATTATTTGGATGCATTTCTGGTCAATGGGTCCATTCCGCCTTCTCAGTCTCCAGTATCATCACCTTTGATTTTCATCCCAAAGAAGGGTGGAGATCTTAAAATATGTAGAGACTGTAGGGCTTTAAATCCAGTCACTATCAACAAGAGTTATCCATACCCTTAATTTTTAGTAATGTTGGATCAGATAAAGCAAGAAAAAGCATTTCATAGGATTAACTTACTTGGGGCATATCATTTTGTGAGGGTACACAAACGTGATGAATGGAAAACAGCTATTCAATCACATTTGCTTGTATGAATATCAAATCATGCCATTGGTCTTAGTAATTTCCCAGCAGCTTTTCATTTTTTTGTAAATTGCATTCTTAGAGAATACATTGATATTTTCATCACAGTCTATATAAATGACATCTTGGTCTTTTCAGACAATTTTGAAGATCATGTATTGCATGATAAGAAAGTGCTGCAAAAATAATGAGAAAACCAACTTTATGCAAAAGCGGTACAAATTTTACTTTCAAGTCGACACCGTAGAGGTTTTGGGATTTATTCTACCATGATAAAGGTTAAAGATGGATCAGCAAAAGGTACAAGCAGTTCTAGACTGGCCAGCCCCCATATATGTGAAAGATGTACAAAGTTTTCCAGGATTTTCCAATTTCTAATGATGGTTCATTCAGTGCTTTTCCAAAATGATTGCACCTATTACACGTTCATTAAAAAAAGGAATACATTTCCATCGGTTTCCTGAAGCAGAAAAGGCATTTGTAGAATTGAAAAATAAATGTGCTGAGGCTCCCATTGTGCGCCATCCAGACATTAGCTATCCTTTTTTAGCAAAGCAAAGTCTCTAATAAGGCCATTGGGGCACCTCTGTCACAAAAAAAATCCAAAGACATCCAGAAAGCATCCAGTAGCTTTCTGTTCCAGGAAACGAAATAATGCTGAATGCAATTATACAATCACACAAAAAGAACTCTTAGCTATTAGGCAGCATTCATACAATGAAGACACTAACTATTTAGATCAAAAACACCAGGCACTGTGATTACTGATCACAGAAACCTTCTGTTTTTAAAAACAGCAAAGATCTTAACTTCAAGACAGTTAAGATGGGCACATTTCTTTGCCGAATATAATTTTATAATAGCATAGAGTCCAGGAATCATGAATGTAAAAGCAGATGCTCTATCACAATCTTGAAGACTCCTCTCAAACTTATAGTTTTGAGCCCATCATTCAGAAAACTAAATTTGTAATTATAGCACAGTCAAGCACTGAACAGATTAAGAGCATATGGTCTAAGGAAAGACTTCAAAATTGGATTATGAAAGAAGCTAAACTGGAGAACAATGCTATTCGTAGGTGAAGGAAAAATTATATCTCTGAAAGAAATACATGAAACTCCTTTCTCAGGTCATCCTGTGATATCTAACACCTTAGAATGAATAAAGCGTTGTAATCATTGGGAAAAGACAGAAGAAGACTTCAAAGAATTTATTTCAACTTCTAATGTTTGTGAGCGAGCAAAAAATGACATTACTAGACTAATGGGGTTACTTCAGCCTTTAGAAGTTCCGCTGAGACCTTGGCATGCCATTAACGTGAATTTTATTGTTGATTTACCATCGGATTAGGGGTATACCTCTTTTTTGTGGTGACAGATTCTTAAAGAAAATCTAGACTAGCAAAATCTTTTTACATAATATAATCAGATTGCATGGATTGCCAAACATAATTGCCTCTGTTCGTGGCAGCCAATTTCATTCTACATTTCAGAAGGAGTTATGTAAATGTTTAAAAAAAGAAACTTGTCTATCATCTGCATATCATCTTCAGACAGATGGCCTATTAGAGAGAGTACATTTAGAAATGGAGACATATCCAGGCTGCTATATTCAAGATCTACGTTACAACAAACAATTGATGGACGGAATGCTGACAATGCAGACATTCTCCCCCAGTCAAGAGATCTGGGTTAAATCCATCGTTCTTTTGCCCACTACGCCACCCCAGTTTAGACATGGCCATATGCAAATCAGTCTTGACCCTGTGCCTCATGAGAACAGTCCAGCCCGAACTGCCAAGCCATGTCTTCCCTGGACCGGAATCAAGCATCCTAGGACCGGTTTCTGGCTATCAGCCGTCATCAGCCAGGATAGCTTGACTCCAGTGGCGTAGTGAGCACGGGTCCCACGTCTGGGAATACCCATCCCACTTAGGGCGAAAAGCGTTACAACAAACAATTGATGGACGGAATGCTGACAATGCAGACATTCTCCCCCAGTCAAGAGATCTGGGTTAAATCCATCGTTCTTTTGCCCACTACGCCACCCCAGTTTAGACATGGCCATATGCAAATCAGTCTTGACCCTGTGCCTCATGGGAACAGTCCAGCCCGAACTGCCAAGCCATGTCTTCCCTGGACCGGAATCAAGCATCCTAGGACCGGTTTCTGGCTATCAGCCGTCATCAGCCAGGATAGCTTGACTCCAGTGGCGTAGTGAGCACGGGTCCCACGTTTTGTACCGCATATTCAAGATCTAGGCAGTTGAATTGAGCACTCTCATAAACAACACCACGCATTCTTCCACTGGTTATATACTTCTCTTTAACTCCCATGGTTATCATCCTCGCTTCACAGCTGAATAAAACGAAACAAAATTCCTAAAAGAGTTACAGAACATTAACATATGGCAAGACAAAGATTCAAGTTACATGCAGATAAAAGAATACGTCCTGCTTGTGAATATCATGTGAGTGATGCTGTGTGGTTGTCTGCTAAGAATATATACCTACAGGGGAAATGTAAATTTCACCCAAGATTTATTGCACCATTCTCTATTATTCGCATCATAAGTTCAATTGCTGTAAAATGAGTTCTACCAGATTCCATGTAGATGCAGTGAGTTCTTCATGCATCACTAATTAAACTAGTGTAAAGTGGTACTCGACATTGCCAACCTCCTACTTCATAGTGCAAGAATCTGATATTGAATATGAAGTTCATTCTATCATGGACTGTCGATATGTAATGGACAAACTCTAATATTAAATTAAGTGTAAGAGTTATGGCCCTGAGGGACGATCATGGTAATCTGATACACATGTGTAGTAATCTGTTAAATCAGATTACGTTTATTCTTATTTACCTATCCTTCACATGTTTTTATGCTTATGTATTATGTACCTGGTTGGAGTGTTCTACTGCTGCCTAGTTACTATAGAATGTTAGTGGGACACTCTTGAGTTGGTGTCTGTTGGAGTTGGCTGCTTCTAAGCTTTCTCCTCTCCCATGTAACTACAAATAAACTACTCAAGACAACTACTGCATCCTGCGTGCTTACTACAACATGTTTGCTCCCCAAATAGTAAATAGGGGAGGGGTAACTGTCATCAGTTAATAAAGAAGCAAATTTACATATTGTGGCTGTCTCGTGAAATAATCCCTGCCAGCTGCAGAGGGGTCCTGCTCATGCAGAGGCACCCCCTCACATTGTAAACCAAGCACCCTGCCCTCAGGATTGATAGGGCCTGCCTTAGGGGTGACTGATAGGTTTATATGTGTGTGTATGGTGAGATATAGGAACCTATACCTCTGTGAGGAGTGCTAACACTACCTCACCTAGGCTGCAGTAGCAGGCCTGTGGTGTAAGATTTAGTCTGCTTCCCAGGGGTGGCATAATACATGCTTCAGCCCCTGGTAGGCCAATGAAGTGCCTATGCCCTTGGTACCTAGGGTACCATATACTGGGGGCTCATAAGGTACCACATTATCCAATCACTAGTGCATCTAGTATGCACACAAAGTTGTTTAGAGAGACCTGAGAGACTGGGGCCCTGATTAGCAGGGACTCAGCCTGACTATAGCCAGAAACCAGTGTATACATCAGAAAAAAAGTGGGGGCAACATAAGTGCAGATCCTACTCTCCTACATAAGGCCTTTCCAAGCACGGATTTTCACCGCTCGCAGCTTTCCTGCTTTCATCGTCACCAGTACTGGGACCCTGCTTTTCAGCAGTCCACTGTTGTTGAACACCGCTTCGGATCAGACTTGCAGCTTGCTCTGCTGCCAGCTCATTGACAACTACTGTTTCTCCATAAAAGTTGCTAAATTCAAAGGTAAACCTTCCAATTAGATGAACCTGGCCCCTTTATCTGACTCCCGTTCCATTGCGGTTGGCCTTAACTTTTGAATTTGTCTACAGTGACCAGATAAACGCGGTTGGCGCATTGTGCTTTTTGGTGCTAATTTTAATTCAAGCATTAAATATACATATCTCCAGTTCTACATATTGGATTTCTTTTGTACTGGTGTCACTTTATTTTTTTAAATATTCTCTATTTTACTAAATTGGTTTGGGATTTTTCTTGCGTTGTTTATTACTTTTTGAGTAACTGCATAACTACTTTGCACATTGCCTTTAAGTGAAGCCTGACTGCTTTGTGCCAAGCAATCAAAGGGTGTTAAGCACAGGTTTATTTTGTGACTTTAGTGGTTCAACCTGGCAAGGATTGTGATTATGGTTTTAGGTGAGTTCTCACCCTCCTCCTCTACTACTCCAATTTCATACAGTGGATATCTTATGACCTGGGGGCCCTAGCAACTCAAGGTCAAAGGCTCCATATCCAGGAGTGTGGTAAGTCAGCTTGGTTGACTGGCAAGCAGTTAACCTTTGAAGCTACGGGCAAAAGCTCACACATAGGAAAATCTCAAGCTCTTCATCATGACTCTTAATCAGGCAGTGCACAGCCAACCAGATGATAGAACTTTGTACGAAATCTAGGAATCAGGGGTGAAAAGATATTAAAAGGTGGCCCCAGCAGTGTTTGTGCTTAGCAGGAAGATTCACCACTCTTCTCATTGTACATGGTGTTGTTGCATCTTTTTTCATCTGTAGAGGCTTTGAAGCAGGCAAGGTCTGTGCAGTGTAGAGGAGCTTTGGAGGGTCTTTAGACTTGCTCCTAGCCTTGAGGAAGTAGCTAGCACATGGTTACATACACATTCTGGACACACCACCGAAGGATCCACATAGAAATGTATTAATGATGGTTAAAAACTAGGAGAAGCTCCAGCTTATGCTTCCAGCCCTTGGCAGACGGACAACGATCTATTACATTTTTTATCAGGACATCTCCAAAGTGTGAATTCCAATCAACCAACTGAGTCTGGGAAGAGTTTCTCTGAATAGAGGGACTTCTGGGAAGGGTAGGCTTGCTCTCCCTTGGGTATGTACTGGTGCTGAGCCAACATAACACCAGACATGTAAATTCTCCTGAGAATATTCCTTTAGGGACAGTGTCTGGTCCATGAAAACATCTGATACATTGGATTCATTGTGTAAATGTATGTTTAATTTACATATCCAGATTTAAATGCTTGCAAAGAATGCATTTTAGCAGCACTTTCATTTGAAATATAAACACACTACCTGAAGCTAATTACGTTTTGTATAAGTCTGACTTTTAAAATATTTTTCATACACTTTTTGGATGATTACATTGTAAACACCATATACGAAGATATTATGTCAAATGTCATCCTAATAATTGGTGTTTTTATATAGCGTCTTCTATTGAATTTGTGGTGCTTTATACCACTATAAAGAAACAGTGCTACTACCAACCTATATTTATCATAAATTCCTCTAAGGAAAAAGAGTGATCATATATGTCAGACCAGTAAAAAACAAACTTACTAGCTCATTTTGAGCTTCTTAGCAGCTGGTCAGCCTGCCAGAACATCAGAGGTTATGTTGTCTGTTCCACTGGCAAAAGTCAGGCTGCCTATCTAGAGATCCTTGTTGATCTGGTCGGGATTCCCAAAGCCTTCACTGCAACTTCTGGTGCAGTGGTTGCAGTAAAGGCTGTGAAACTTTGTGAATCGGCCCCATGTTTGTTGGGCATGCACAGCAAAGTTAATTGTTTTCCAGAAACAAACCTGCAAAGTGGGAGAAGGGGGCATTGTTGCTAAAGACAAAATCTAATGCCATGATAAGAAAGCATATTTTGACCTATAAAGATCCTTAGATTTGTTTAACATTGCATCTCTGGGTTTTGGGCCTCCTTAATGTAGTCTCACACATTCCACCTTTTAAAATAAGATAAACTGCTGTGCAGCTGAGGAAAGAAGCGCTACGCTGTTTGCTCATCACAAAGTGCATATGTACGCAGGTGCAGACTGAGGGAAAAAGACTGTTGTCTGACTCATCCTAGCACTTCTCCATGGACAGGACTGTAGTAGATGGGACCCAGAAGAAGGCTGCCAGCTAAGATCGTATAACCCCTTCAGGAGTAGAAAAATAAATATTCCCTTGAACCAGCCTTAATGGAATTAATGCTTTAAGCTACCCTGCTGCCCCACACTGATAACTGCACTGGCCAGCTAGCAGTTCAACACTTCCTCTGATTAATTAACCTTTCCTGTGGGATTAGCCTTCCACTTGAAATGGGGCAGAGATGAAAACTCTAAGAGGTAATTAGGACCCTCGCTCTGACAGTCACAGGCAGAATGCTCTCACAGGGACAAAGGAAGAGGCATCAAATATGTGGCTCTATTCATCATAGAGGGTATTTTGTAGCTTGGAGGGAAGAAATAACATATTTGTGTGCGAGTATTCTTTTTCAAAGCCACTTCCAGGGGCCAACATGATTCTGTCCAGAGAGCTTTGCAAGGGGTTAGACAGCCTTTGATCTGCTCTCTGGAAGTACCAGTCCGTGATGGCAATGTGAGGTGGCATCTCTGGCTAATCGGAGCTCTTCCACTGCAGCCAACATTATTCAGAGGGACATTGCAGAGAAGATATCAGACCCGTGGATCTCCCTTCTGCCACAGCCTGCATCTTGCCCTGCTGGACGAATTCCAGCTCCAAAAAAGTGACTACGGGCCCTAATACGATTGGCGGTCCACCCTACATCTAGGGCAGCGGTCCGACCACCGGATTATGATACCGGCAGTCAGAAAACAGCAGGTGGGGGGAAAAACACCACCTCTGACAGGCTCAAGGAGTCCGTCGGGGCGGCGGTCGAAGCCTAATCCCTACAATGGAGGCAGTGCCTGTGAAGGCATCATCATAGGAATTAGGATGCCAGTTTCCAACAGTTTTTTCATGGTGGTCCGACAGCCATGGTAAGGCAGTTGGAAACAGACTTTGGGGGATCCTAGCATGGCCCCGTTCCCCCGTAGGCTTCCCCAATGTGGCCTGGGTAGCACATGTGGTGCCCCCTCCAAACATCCATGCACTGTGTGCCAGGCACAACATAATGCCTGGCACACTGTGAATGGATGCTTAAAAACATCCCTTTTTCTATTGCAGCTTGTGCTGCAGCCATTTTCCAGGGCACAGAAGAAGCCGCAATAGAAAAAGGGATGTTTCTAACCACCTACACGGCTGTCGCATCCGAATCTGGTGGGTCCTCCAACTACTTGTCAAATGGTCCCACTCCCACTGCAATGGCGGTCATACGCTTGTTCGACTGCCATCATAATCAGACCCTAAGTGTGAATGTACAAATCTTCACAGTGTGAAGGTGCCAAAAGTATATGGCTGACAAAGGACTTTTCTTGTGCGCAAAATTCAAATTTCTCCCACTCACAGCTTTCAAGCCAAAAGTCAATGTCAAATGTCAAAGTCATCCGACCTCATAGAGCCATTCTTAATCACAGCCAGCTGCCTTGCTCTGCTAAAGATTTTGGACTTTCATTTCAGAGGCTAAGTCCAAAGGTAAAACTTCAGACGAGGTTGAATCTGGTTTCTATAGCTAACTTGCACTTTATTGCAGTGGGCCTCAAATTAGGTCTCGGCCCCGGTCTATCATAACAAGCTGACTGTAGTTGGCACTTAATACTTATAGGCACTATTTTATTAAAAACTTTAAACATTGATATTTCTGATTCCCTTATTGAATTTTTGTGGTACCATTTAATATATTAAAATTTGCTCTATTTTTCTAAATTGGGATTTTTGTTTTAGGGTGTTTTGACTGTATTACTCTTTTGGTGCTGCATAATACTTTCTGCATTGCCTCTAAGTTAAGCCTGACTGCTCTGTGCCACCGCTACCAGGGAGTTGAGCACAGGTTAAATTTGGGTTTGCTTGTGCCTTACCCTGACTAAGATTGTGCTTGCTGCTTGACCAGGGCTCATGATGCAGTGTGGAAAGTCAAATTCCCCCTTTGTCACAGACCAAATATCGCATTAATACACTCACTCAAATACATTCATTGGTGGGGCCCATAACACCAATACTCACACCTCATTGATCTGTTTTCCTAGAGGGATAAGTTTCCAAACGCTGACATGAAGGAAATATCTTTCACTTAAACCCTAACGCGCATTGAATGCTTTTAATAACTCCAACCTTGTGACATTCCCCTCATTGGGTGATGAATCAGTTAGTTATATATATGATTTAGTGACTCAATTCATTTACCTATACTCTTTTCTTATTCTAGTTTCTTCAAATAATCGACACAACACATTTATCAATTAATCAAAATATCTTTTATCCAATTAAATTGCAAATTTGTTAGAATATCATCGTCCAAACCCCAGAACATCATATTTACCTAATCTGGCTATTAGTCGTCCTCTAAGTCAGTCAAGTCGTGGAAAAATCTTTAAATTCTTCAAAGTCAGGCCGCAATTCAGTCTCTCAAAGAATCAGGATAACAGCTGTCCAGCAGTGTCACCGTCCTCTCCGTCAGCATAACGTCAGGAAATCGCAGCAAGACAAATCGAATGACAAGAGCTAAGAGGGTTTTTTCCTCACTATTCTACTGTTTTTTTATAATGATTTTCATGTCAAAATGTATCAAGATTCAGTTTTAGACAATCCTCATTGGTGGATTTGGGGTCACTCGGTAAAGTTCTCACATAGTCCGCAAGATTAAGTCATCGCACTTGCTGGTTCCGGTTTTAAAGACAGTCTATTGTTGTGGTCCTGGCGAAGCTCCCAGGGTGTCCTTGGTGGGAACATCTTCTCCTGGGGTCAGGACGAGGCCATTGTTGCTGGCGGTGGCACATGCGCACTTCACCCAAAACCTTGTGAGACAGCAGCAGTCACGTCGTACGTTTCAGTCAGCCATCTTTAAGAAGGCCCAAATGGTCAACTTAAGCAAAACAAACACAAAAACGTAATTAAAACATTGAAATGGCTAATAAAATGTTAAACCCTCACTAATTCCCCTATGTGTAAGAAATTATCTAGCATAATAGCAACATGCAAAGCGTTTATACTCACCCAGTGATGCGCAACTTACAATTACATCACAAAAGCAACATATATCATGCAATATTCTAATTTTCTACAATTAGTATGCGTACATATATTAGTATACAATTAGTTTAGCCATGCAAAATGCAAATCCCACGTGTAATTCTTTTGTTAATATAATTGGTGAGTTTTCACTTCAAACAAATTAATAATATTACTATTAGTTGATTATTCAGATTAATATAAACATGCAGAATGGGGGGGGGGTATACAACATTTTGCACTCCCTGCTCCAGCAATTCCCCCTTTGGTGATTATATCACCACACCAACAAAATGTTGTATCCCATATACGGAATATCAAAGTGATTTCTTGTTTTATTCATATTTCAGTTTCCCCTGTTTCTTCTCTTTTTGCTGTTTTATACATACTCTCCTTGATTTCCTCCAATTCTATTTTTTCAAATGCTCTTTCTTGTTTCTTATCTCTTCTTAAATTTTCTCTTTTTAACCTTTTCTGATTTTTATATTTTTTACGACAAATACATCCTAATCTAATTATTAATACTATGAAAATCACACATGTTAATGGAAATAAAATCTTACCTATAAATGTACTACCTAGTTTTACTACAAAATTTTTAATAGCTGATAGTTTCTTTCCAATCTTTTCCCAAACACCTTCAATCTCCAGTGGTGCAATTTCGTCATGCAATTCTTTAATATTTTTAATATAAATTTTCAAATCTTTACTTTTGTCAGGAATGTAAGTACAACAATGTTGAACTTTCAGCATTCCACAGACTCCACCCTCTTTGCCAATAATATATCAAGGGCAAGTCGATTTTGCATTACCTTAGCACGCTTGGCAACCATTTCAGTATTTACCAATAAGAATCCTCCAGCGGTGCTTGTTGACAAGCGATCCACTACTGTTGAAAGCCTTCTAATTTATTTTGCATTCAGAGATATTCCCACTGCGGGTATCAATGCTCCAAAAATGTCACCCACAACTTCTGTCCAAGATTCTCTCTTACTACGTGCTAAATAACTACCTAAACTATGTACACCATCTTCTCCTCTATCCATATGAAAAATCTTTGGAAAAACCAGGCCTACATAACATGTGCCATACCAATGGTCTGGCAAACGATAATATGCCCTGTTCCCACAAATGAAATACAGTCCAGGAAACACTTTTCCACCTTTAAATCCCCATCCACCAATGATTCGGTATGTATCATGGCACTCACTATTCCCTACAAAATAATTATCATATGCTGTTTGATTCCTTCTAATACACATTTTCCCTTTCTGAGGCCAATCTAAAGCCATAGTTGGACTTGTTTCCCCTTTCAAGTGTTTTTCCATTTCTACATCCCAGACTGTCTTCTCCACTTTTCCCTCTGAAGCCTTTCTTTGCATTTTCAATCTCCTTTCTTCAACCATATCTAAACATGTCTTTTCCTCTTTCCTTAAACTGCATGTCAAATTATTTCTAAATATGCATTCTAATGTTAGTTCTTTAGTCTCTAAGAAAAATTCACCTAATACCTTTGCTGGTTTTACCTTGTTTAGTTTGTTAATTGACGGTACTTGTGAAAATATAGTATCTACATCTGAAAAATAATACTCTAATTTACCTGTTTGATAAAATAAACTAGCTATTACACTACCTGTTACTCCATAAGTTACTGGAAGGCGATGATAAGTCACTCCCTCCGATACAGAGGCAGGTAACTGCATACACACGTAGCAGTCCCTTACGTGCATTGTCTTTACATATTCATACAACAATTTTGAAAACACATTATTAGAAAAATCTGTCATAGACCTATCTTTATGTAAATCATTTCTATCTATTCTAGTCGGAACTACCCTTTGAATATTCCCTATATTAGTTATATTCTCACTACGTCCTTCTAATGTATCTATAGTAACTTTAAATGAGATCAGCAGAGCAAGTATACGCCATAGAAACATTAATAATCCTGTACAACAACACATTTTACACCATCTCCTCAAAAATGTACATCTACCTTTGCTACTATCTATGTTTGCCATCTTTGCTAAAATGGACCTTGTCTTTTGACTTAGCCTCTTCTACTTCACAACTAGTTTTCTAACCCAAGGCTCTAAGCACCTACTTGGTTCTACCCGTTTTTGTCTTTTTCAATATTTTAATTGTCTTTCTCTCAGTTGGGTCCTTGTCTCATTTCCGTTTGGCATTTCATCATTTTTCACTTTTCCTTCGTTTTCAGTATACAGAATGTCCTGAACATCCACTTCTTCTCCAATATCGGACAAGATAACTCTCAGGATTTCTGATTCTTCGTCTTCCTCAACCGCTTGCGGTACAACCACCTCTGGATTTCCTTGGCTATCCGCCTCTTCTTTTACTTCAGGCAGGGACACATATGTCCATTCTGGCGATTTATACTTCTGGTTAGGTTTCCTTGTTCTTTTGCTTTCTTTAACTACAATTCTTTCTTCTTCTTTTGATTTCTCCTGACTCGTCACTTCATTCACCTGTTCAGCTCTTGGTGAATTTACCTCTGTCAGCCGATATCTCAATCTTTTTATCTTATTCGGCCAAATATCGTCCTTTGCAGCTCTTTTCAATTTACTCCCTTTATCGTTCTTTTCAGTTCTCCAAGCTCTCTTTCTTAGAACTCGACCTTCAGGTACCTCATCTTCGCTTTCCTCTGACTCTGTTTCAACTTGCTTTTTACTCTCAACAGTTTCTTTTTCCACCACTTCTTTTGTTTTCCCTACTTCTGTCCCTCCTTGAATCTCCGACATGCAATCTTCCTGCTGATTACGTGTCCCTGCTTCTAACTGGATGTTGGAGTTCAATACACCTCCTCAGGGGTCTTCCGCAATAATCTTTCCCTCTCTCTGTATCTGGCACCTGTCCATCTAAAGGTGTTGTTTCAGGTGGAATTTCTCTCAATCTTTCATCTGGCACTTCCTTCTCATGAATCTTTTTTATCGTCTCTCCACTGTCCTTTTCTTTGTTCTTCCCTTGTTCTTTCCTGAATGATTGTGCTCTTTGTTCTGTCTCTGAGTCTGAACTGGTATCAGAAATCTGTAACCTTCTCCTCAGGGAATTACTTCTGGGGACAAAAGTTAAACTTGGTTCTGTTTCCCCCCATTCGGGGTTTTCTTTGTCTTTTGGCTCTCCGTCATCTGACTCTGTACTGGATTCTGATTCATTAAAATACTCCTTTTCTGTGCTGTCTACTGGATTTGGAATTCTCAAGGTATGGCTTGCATGGATCCAGTTCTTCAATCCAGCACACTTCACAGCTGTTGTTGTGGTCAAGATGACTTGTCTTGGTTTTCCCCACCTGGGAACCAAACAGTTTCTTCTTCTGTGGACTTTTATCCTTACCCAGTCCCCTGGGCTTAGATCATGGGCTGGCTTCTTTTCAAGAGTGGTGGCATCCGCTCCAACCTGATGAAACACAGAATGAACTGTGTCAGCCAGGCTTTTACAGTATTCCAACACCATGTCATCAGTTATAGTCATCAGCTTGTTGACTGGTATAAAAACGTGGCGCATGGCTCGTCCCATGATGATTTCATGTGGACTCAACCCCTTAGTTCTGTCTGGAATTGATCTAATAGTCATGAGTACTAGAGGCAAGGCATCAGGCCATTTCATACCTGTGGCTAAACACATTTTCCCTATTCTGTTTTTGATAGTACCATTCATCTGTTCCACCACACCAGAAGCTTCTGGTCAGTAGGCACAATGTAGTTTTAGTCGTACATTCAATGCTTCACAAATCAGTTTTATGATCTCATTATGAAAATGTCCTCCTCGGTCTGACTCAATTGTCACTGGGAACCCAAATCTAGGGATACATTCCCTCAAAAGTAATTTTGCCACTGTCATCCCATCATTTCTTCTTGTTGGAAATGCCTCTACCCATCTGGAAAATAGACAGACCATAACCAAAACATACCTCAACCTGTTACAGGGAGGCATTTCAATGAAATCCAGTTGCATTCTGGTAAATGGCCCTCCTTCTCGACCTATTGTTCCTAGACTCACTACTGTTTTTCTTCCTGGATTGTATTGCTGACATATTAGGCATCTCTGACAAAGACTTTCTGCTACAAGTCTGAACTTTGCATTATACCAGGTTTGCTTAAAGGACCTGATCATAGTGTCTCTCCCTATGTGTCTCTGTCCATGATACATCCGTGCCATGGCAGACATCATGTTATCAGGCATGACTGGTCTTCCATCTCGATAGACCCACACATGATCTTTCTCTCTTGGTGCACATCCTGCTTTTACCCACTGCTTTATTTCCTCCTCTCCTGCTTCTTCCTGCACTTGTCTTACTTCTTCACATGTTCCCATAGTGTTAGTAAACATTGAAAAGCAAGAAATCACCTCTTTTTCCTTTGCCCGATTGATTGAATTCTGATTTCGTGCACAGTATTGTGCCATGTCATTTGCAAATTTGTTTCCAGTGGCGATATAATCACCACTGTGACTATGGGCAGCACATTTTACAACAGCCAATTGCCTAGGCAGCTGTATCGCCTCAAGCAACTTTCCAACCACTTCAGCATTCTTAATGGGAGTTCCACTTGAGGTTAAGAAACCTCTCTGCAGCCATATCTGGCCGAAGTCGTGGACAACTCCATAGCCATACTGGCTACCAGTTATCACAGTCACTCTCACAACTTTCCCAATCTTGCATGCTCTCGTCAAAGCAACAAGTTCAGCTACTTGGGCCGATTTAATCCTTTCAAATAGGATGCTTCCATTACTGCTGCAACTGTACATACCGCATATGCTGCACTCAACACTCCATCATCTGTCCTCAAACAAGATCCATCGACAAACATAACAAAATCACTTTCTGGTAAGGGTTCATCTTTTATGCCAGGTCGTGGTTTTGTACAAAAATCAAGTACATCCAGACAGTCATGATCTGCTTCATCTCTTACTTCCACATTCTCTGCATCAGGCAACAATGTTGAAGGATTCACATTCATGCATCTTACAAGACTTACATTTGTTGCACCTAATATGACCTTTTCATACTTAGTCAGCCGACTATGTGTCATATACTGAGTACAACTCCTTGTTAAAAGGATCGCCACATCATGAGGTACAAACACTTTCACAGGATATCCCATCACAATTCCCTCACTCTGTCCCAAACTTCGACATGTAGCAGCTACTGCTTTCAAACACCCAGGTAGGGCTACAGCTACTGGGTCCAACATGGATGAAAAATATGCAGTTGGTCTCCTCAGTTTCCCATCCTTCTGTACTAGAACAGAGAGTCCACATCCATTTCTCTCACTTCAATACAACTCAAATTCTTTTTCATAATCAGGCATACCCAATGCAGGTGCTTCACACAACCCATCTCTCAATTTTTTGAATGCTGCCAATTCCTCTTTGTTCAAATCAATGAGATCTTTCACATCACTTCTTTTCAGTCGTACCAAAGGTTTTGCGATCAACGAAAAATTGCTAATCCATTGACGACAATATCCAACCATTCCCAGAAACATTCTCACTTCTCTTTGGGTCATAGGTGGACTCATTCTCTTTATTATCCTGATTCTGTCTATGGTTATCCTTCTCAGTCCTTTTTCAATGTTATGTTCTAAATATTGTTCTTCTTTCTTGCAAAATTGTAATTTCGATGGTGACACATTTAGTCCTCCATCTGCCAAATGATTCAGCAAGGCTACCGTGTCTACCTCACAAGCCTCATGGGTTTTCAATGCCACAAGTAGGTCATCGATGTATTGAACTAGTACAGAATTTTCAGGCATTTCTAGACTTTCCAAAGACTTCTTCAATAGCTGATTAAATATTGAGGGGCTTTCTGTATACCCCTGTGGGATTCGGCACCACGCCAAAATACGCTCACCAAAACGAAATGCAAAAATTTGCTGACTGTCATGGTGCAAGGGGATGGAAAAGAAAGCATGGCATAGATCAATTACTATATACCATTCTGTGTCATGGGGAATCTGATATAAAATCACAAATGGATTTGGTACAATGGGACAGCATGGTACAACAATTTTGTATATCTTTCTCAGATCTTGTAATATCCTGAACTTCCCACTAGGCTTTTTCAGTCCCATTATTGGTGAATTACATGGGCTACTCATTATTTCTCTCAAAATTCCTTGTTTTATCATTTTCTCAAGAACAGGAGTAACTCCTTCAATTATTTCAGGTGTTAACTTATATTGAGGGACATTTGGATAACTTACTCCTTCTTTCACTGTTATTTTTACTGGATCTACATTTCTCATTAATCTTACGTCTTCTCCGGTGAAATCCCAAACTTCTGCTTTAACAGATTGTTTTCATTCTTTAGGTAATTCGTCAGGGTTAAATACAGCATAGGTTCCAGTAACCTCCTTCTCCCTGTTTACCATTGTCATTTTATACAGCACGTCATCATCTGGTGTTTCAAATGCTATTCCATCTGGGGTACAAAATATAGTGCAGTTCATCTTGCACAACAAATCTTTACCTAACAAGTTCACAGGACTAGTGTCGCACATGACAAAGCGGTGCATTTCAGAAAATTTCCTTATGCTAACTTTCACTGGTTCTGTAAGGTAAGTTTTAATCTGTCGGTTGGATACACCAACTACTTGGATCGTTTCATCTGAGAGAGGAAGATTCTTGACATCAGCTGATCTAACAGTTGATCGAGTAGCACCAGTATCAACTAGGAAAGTAATATTTTCATTATTAACTTTTCCATCTACAAATGGGCCTGTCTGGTCTACTTCTAGAGTTGCGCCAAGTACGCACTCTTCTTCTTCCCTTCGGCACCGTCAATAACCCTCCTCTGAATCGCTTTCATCGCGTTGTTTTTGTTCTGTGGAAAAGGTGGTTTTGGCACCTGATTCTGTTGTGTTACAACCTGCTGCTGTTGCTACAGTTGACCACTCACCTCATTCTGCACCTGTGGATTCAATGATGCATTTTCATCGTTAGTACTCGGGGGAAATTTACACTCGGATTTCCAATGCCCTATCCTACCGCAATTATGACACGGAAATTTCTTCTTAGCTTCCTCGATATTTCCTTTACCTTTCCCAGGATTACATTTTTGTCTTGACCCTGCTTGTTCTTCTAACTGAGCTTCCTGTCTCTCTGCTACTTTTAGTTGTGCCCACATAGCCTTTTCTTTCAATTTTCGCTGTTTTGCTTCAATCTCATCACTGAAATATTTAGCATGTCTCAGTACTTGGTCTATTTTCTTATTTTGCCAGTCTACGGTATGCTGTTTTATCATCTCACTAATTTCTGGACGAAGACCATATACAAACCTGGATACAACATGACTTAGATCCTTTTCACTCAGATTTTCGTCCCCACTAAATTGTTTAAAGGCCAAAATTTACCTCTCATAATATGCGTGTACTGACTCTTTGCTTTCCTGATGTGTTCTGTCAAATTTTACCCAGTCTGTCTCTTTAGGAGGTACTTTGTTTTTCAGATATGCCATAACCTGTTCGTATTTCTTCATTACTTCGGGGTCTGGAGCCCCTGTTTTTGGATCCCTTGCGTATTCTTGTGTCGGCCAATCTATCATGATTTTGCACTCTGTCCATAGATCTGCTGGTACTATTATGTCAAACAAGCTATTTAGATCAATCCACAATACTTTGGACAATTTTGCAAATCTGTCCACCTGTCTATACCACTCGACGGGTTTTTCACGTAGTCGAGGGCAGTCATTTGTAAATGACAAAATATCTTGCCTGGTCCATGGGACATGTACATATCCTCCTCCTGGAATTTCTCTCATAGAACATTCTGTCGCAACATTCTCTTTTTCTCTAACAGGGAAAGCTGAAAAGGTTTTATCCGAAACATCATCTCGTTTCCGATACCATCTACTTTTCTGTTTGTCCACATCTCCCCATTTTCTCAAAAAAATAATTATTTCCTTAATCTGACTCATTCGTCCTGTGGTATTCATGTTTTCAATGTCTTTTTCAGTGAAATCTACCCGATATGGTTTCTGTAGTGCTTTTAACTTTTCGATATCTATACCCATTTCATTTGCCACTTCTTCTAATCTTTCATGGATACTTTTTGCTCTCCACGTTATGCTTTTACACAGAAATAACAATTCCTCATCTTGGTAGGCTTTTAACTTCTCCGTAGGGATAGTTCCTACTATTAACTCTTCCAGTACCATTCGTAGTTTGGCCACATCTACTGACTGAGATTCTTTGTCTTTCTTCTGCAAGCTTCTCAACCATTCACTCAATTCTTCTGTAGATGGTCCTACTGACTTCTCTACATTTCCTTGTCCAAAATCCTTTTGTGTTTCTGATATTGATTGCAATATCGTCATACGCCTTTCTGCACAGTTCTGGCCTACAAACGGGTTATTTGAAACATTTGGTTCAATCACACTCATTGTCTGTCTCCATGGATTATCATTTTGACTCACTTTTGGTTGTTCAACCTGTTTATTACTTTTATAAGGGACCGTCAAGCAATGTTCGCTATCTTTCTGTTTATCAAAAATAGGCATTACCTGACCTATCGTTACTGGGACTGTTACAGCTTCCAGATTTTTAGTCAGTACTCTTATTTTCTCTGTTAATTCTAGGGTTGTCTTTGCTAGTTCTGTTGAATTTTCATCGTTTATTTTACCTCCGGACTTCTTCTCTACCTCTCTAATGGAATTGTTTTTTCTCAAATCTTGGAACTCTGGTTCCGATTTTATGATTCGTACTGTGTCTTTCATTGGGGCACTTGGGGTTAATATTTCTGGTTCTGGCCGATATGGGGGTGGATTTTTATAGAACATGTCATCAAGAACATCATCCTCTGATCATTCACTCCATACCCTCTCGATTCCACATTATGTCTTTTTTCTACGCACTTTCTTCCTTCATTCTCTCCTGCAACTCTTATGGGAAACAAATCCTCAGTCATACTTGCATTCCGCCACCTTCTCATTCGATCATCATGAGTCTCATGCCCGTATGACCTACCAAACATGTACCTATACCCTCTGCCACTTTTCTGTCTTTCTCGGTCATGCATCTCATCTTCCTATTCTGTCAATGCTTCAAATTGAGTAGGACTAGGTCTTGGTTCTGAATTCACCATTTTCTCTCTTAAATTTCTCAAAACTGCCAAATTAAATGACCCATGTTCTGGAAAAGCCAACACTCCATCCTTTTCAATATACTTGACCCAATTGTCTAACCAAATACAGGTGTGATATCCATATTTCGCAAACATAAAGGATGTGGGGTTTTCGGTGGAGGAAGTAACTGTCCTTCCCTAGTTACAATCGGTTTGTCCTTCTTAAACCACTTTTTAATTCTACCACACCAGGACTTTTTCTCCTTTTCTGGTGGATCGTAATACATTTTCTTGTCTTCCGTGTATCGCTAGTCTCTCCTTACAACTGTACCGCTATTCTGTCCAATCGTAGCGCGACTTCCACTGATGCACCAATCCGGAGCGTCTATGTCACTTTTGCAATTCTCCAATCCCAGCGCGACTCACACCAACGCACCAATACGGAGCGTCTACGTCACCCTGTGCTTCTCTACTCCTAGCGCGGCGCACACTAACGCACCAATCCGGAGCGTTCTACGTTTCTGACTGACTGGCCAATCCCAGCGCGGTCATTCTGACATCAACAGCCTCTGCCACAGCTCCTGCTCCTGTCTACCCCTCCTTCACAAAATCCACTCGGTAAGTTTTGTTTCAAATTTACAATTCTGTTAGTAACAACACAAAAACACCACTATTGTCCGCTTCGCTAACCAAGGAATAGCAATAGACCTTTCTCACGAGAATTCCGTCTTTCCCGAGAGTAGCGCTTACCTCTGCCCTACTACAGAATCGTTACTTCCGTTGATAAAGTAGCACATCCCTCTACCTTACACTTCTAACAAGCATTAGTTAACCGTTTCTCCAGAATTAAGACACATAGGGGCCGATTCCGATCCGTGTAAAATATTCCCCGTACGAATCGTATCTGGATTTTTTTACGTACGAATCGCACAAGTCCCGTACAAACTGGCAAGTACGATTCGTATGTAAAAAACTCCATACGAATCGCATTGGGAAAATTCCCCGACACGTCCCCAGGTCGGAAAAAGTGTCCGACACGTCCCCGGACAGTTTTACCTACAAATCGGGAAACCGAAGTCCGAACGCGCAAGTACGATCAGTCCCGTCCGTCCGAATGCACAACCGTATGGTAAAAACACCGTACGGAGCGAACCTCTATAGCAACCATGTAGACGTCCAAACATGTGCCCGCATATGCGCCGAACACCCCCCCAGCCCCCCGCGGATGTACGCGCCGGACCGCCAGCCCCCCTGCGGACAGATGCGCCGCACCCCAAGCCCCCCTGCGGATATACGGCGCGGACCCCTAGCCCCCCCACGGATGGATGCCCCGAACCCCCAGCCCCCCCGCGGATGTACGGTGTGGACCCCTAGCCCCCCCGCGGACAGACGCGCTGGACCCCCAGCCCCCCCGTGGATGGACGCGCCGGACCCCCAGCCCCCCCACGGATGTACGGCACGGACCCCCAGCCCCCCTGCAGATGGACGCGCCGGACCCCCAGCCCCCCCGCGGATGTACGCGCTGGACCCCCAGCCCCCCTGCAGATGTACGCGCTGGACCCCCAGCCCCCCCGCGGATGTACGCACCGGACCCCCAGCCCCCCGTGGATGTACGCGCCAGACCCCCAGCCCCCCCGCGGATGTACGGCATGGACCCCCACCCCTATGTACGGTGCTGACCCCCACCCGTGTATGTACGGTGCGGACCCCCACCCCCATATGTACAGTGTGGCCCCCCACCCCCGTATGTACGGTGCGGACCCCCACCCCCGTATGTACGGTGCGGAGCCCCAGCCCGGGCCCCCATACGGGGGTGGGGGTCCGCACCGTACATACATGGGTGGGGGTCCACACCGTACATACGGGGGTGGGGGTCCACACCGCACATACAGGGGTGGGGGTCCGCACCATACATACGGGTTGGGGGTCTGCACCGTACATACGGGGGTGGGGGTCCGCATCGTATATACGGGGCTGGGGGTCCGGCGCGTCCGTCTGCGGGGGGGCTGGGGGGCCGGCGCGTCCGTCCGCGGGGGGGCTGGGGGTCTGACGCATCTGTCCGCGGGGGGGCTGGGGGTCCGGCACGTCCATCCGCGGGGGGCTGGGGTTCCGGCGCGTACATCTGCAGGGGAGCTGGGGGTCCAGCGCATCCGTTCGCGGGGGGGCTGGGGGTCCGGCGCGTACATCCACGGGGGGGCTGGGTGTCCGGCGCGTACATCCGCGAGGGGGTGGGGGTCCACGCCATACATCCACAGGGGGGCTGGGGGTCCGGCACGTACATCTGCGGGGGGCTGGGGGGGTGTTCGGCGCGTACCGGGCCCCCTTTTCCTCACGCTTCGCGGCGTGCTTGGTTTTTCCGGCACTTTTTGGGTGCCGTAAAAATATTGCCATCCGGAGTGCTGTCGGTACGAATCGTACTTGCTGGTACGTAAAAGGCTGCCTAACTCCGTCCGCATGTCGCGTATGCGCTGTCCCGGATCACATTCGGATGTATTTTTGTGTCGGTCGGTGTTTTGTACGATTCGTACGGAAATGGTGTTTCCGTACGAATCGTACTTGCATGTTTGTATGGTGTTTTTACCGGGTACGAGTCGGACGGAGAAAACGCTCCGTCCAACGATTCGTACCCGGTTTCTCCAGGATCGGAATCGGCCCCATAGTTGGAGACCCAATGCTCCTGAGAAATAAAACTAGAGTTTCACAATTAACTAGAATGCCTTTACATTCACGCACTTTCATACGAGAAAATGTAGTACATTCACACAGAATCCTGTCTTTCCCGAGAACAGCGAACACTCTGTCCTACTACAGAATTATGACATACGTTAACAAAGTAGCACTTCCCTCTACTTTATCCTTCTAACAAGCTCAGGGAACACCTGTTACCTTTCCAGTGATAAGCGTTATCGGAATGCCATTTGGACTCCTGGTACCTAAGACCAAAATTTCACAGGTGACCTTCGCTATCATACACACTTCTCTCACACAGAAAATGTCTCTAATGGCAACACACGACGATGTCACTGAATCGAACCCAGACAATGCGTTGTGCAACTTCAATCATTACACGTTTCTCCCTGTGTACCTACAGGGCAATAACAATTCCGTCTTTCTCGAGAGCAGCACTTACCTCTGCTCTACTACGGAACCGTTAGAAACTTCCGACTTCCTACATCCCAGAAGCCGTGCAAACAACATAAAACTCTACGCAACTCAACATAGAGTGTTAATACATAAACCAATATCAATAACCAATAATCAATAAGCAATGTACAAGCAATAATCACCAAACCAAACAAAAACAACCATCAATCTGCTACCAGAAAAACTGATGCAACGTGGAAAGTCAAATTCCCCCTTTGTCACAGACCAAATATCGCATTAACACACTCACTCAAATACATTCATTGGTGGGGCCCATAACACCAATACTCACACCTCATTGATCTGTTTTGCTAGAGGGATAAGTTTCCAAACGCTGACATGAAGGGAATATCTCTCACTTAAACCCTAACGTGCATTGAATACTTTTAATAACTCCAACCTTGTGATATTCCCCTCATTGGGTGATGAATCAGTTAGTTGTATATATGATTTAGTGACTCAATTCATTTATCTATACTCTTTTCTTATTCTAGTTTCTTCAAATAATCAACACAACACATTTATCAATCAATCAAAATATTGTTTATCTAATTAAATTGCAAATTTTCTAGAAAATCATCGTCCAAACCGCAGAACATCATATTTACCTAATCTGGCTATTAGTCGTCCTCTAAGTCAGTCAAGTTGTGGAAAAATCTTTAAATTCATCAATGTCAGGCCGCAATTCAGTCTCTCAAAGAATCAGGATAACAGCTGTCCAGCAGTGTCACCGTCCTCTCCGTCAGCATAACGTCAGGAAATCGCAGCAAGACAAATCGAACGACAAGAGCTAAGAGGGTTTTTTCCTCACTATTCTACCGTCTTTTTATAATGATTTTAATGTCAAAATGTATCAAGATTCAGTTTTAGACAGTTCTCATTGGTGGATTTGGGGTCATTCGGTAAAGTTCTCAAATAGTCCGCAAGATTAAGTCATCGCACTTGCTGGTTCCGGTTTTAAAGACAGTCTATTGTTGTGGTCCTGGCGAAGCTCCCAGGGTGTCCTTTGTGGGAACATCTTCTCCTGGGGTCAGGACGAGGCCATTGTTGCTGGCGGTGGCACATGCGCACTTCACCCAAAACCTTGTGAGACAGCAGCAGTCACGTCGTACGTTTCAGTCAGCCATCTTTAAGAAGGCCCAAATGGTCAACTTAAGCAAAACAAACACAAAAACGTAACTAAAACATTGAAATGGCTAATAAAATGTTAAACCCTCACTAATTCCCCTATGTGTAAGAAATTATCTAGCATAATAGCAACATTCAAAGCGTTTATACTCACCCAGTGATGCGCAACTTACAATTACATCACAAAAGCAACATATATCATGCAATATTCTAATTTTCTACAATTAGTATGCGTACATATATTAGTATACAATTAGTTTAGCCATGCAAAATGCAAATTCCACGTGTAATTCTTTTGTTAATATAATTGGTGAGTTTTCACTTCAAACAAATTAATAATATTACTATTAGTTGATTATTCAGATTAATATAAACATGCAGAATGGGGGGGTATACAACATTTTGTACTACCCGCTCCAGCACTCACACCCCATGCAAACAGTAATCCAATTTCCTACAGGAGTACATTATCTTCCTATAGAGATGTCACATTTATGACCATATTGGTTTAGTCTTCTTGGTGCTTTATTTTCTACAAAAACTGTTTTATTTTTTAAAACATGAGATAAAATAGGCAATCAGATGCTATAAAAACCCAGGTATCTGACCATAAATTGAAGGGAATTTGCACTAGGACTATGACGTCAGAAGTCATGCCAGTCTGAAGCGACAACTAGCCTTGGTCAGAGGTTGCTCAGTGAGTGGTGCAGAGAAGTGTCCTTTAGGCTTGCCAGGCAAAAGCTGTGATACAGAATAACTTATTTTACAGAGAAACGTACGCTGTGCAATCTATCTTAAGAACCTCGATGTATAGGCTTGCCATATCTTGCGTCTGCTAAAATTTAGCATAGCACTTAGAAATAGCTATATGATTTTAAGATGCTAGGAACTTGCTAACCGTGTTAGGAATGCTCATACTGTTTTCTCTGGTCATTAAATGCATTGCTGTATTTTTATTCCCAATTCGGTGTGGTTACCGTTCTTATTCTAAGCACTAGGGGGCAGATTTACAAGCCCCTTGCGCCACTTTTGCGTCACTTTTAACATGGGAAAAGTGACGCAAAAGTGGCGCAAGGGGCTTGTAAATCTGGCCCTAGATTTTTAAGTGCATGCCCTGTTTATTAGTACTGCCGTGAGCATGGTATTCATTAATGAAAGAGGGTTTGGTGTTCCAATGTGTCCCTGAACTCATTTAGTCACACTGTTCATAACCAGAAAACACTTCCTACACAGTAGCGCTCAGTGGGTTGTATTTTTTAGTTTGTATTAGTCCATCGCGCCAGGGAGTTAGAAATTCAATACCTGTGCCTCTGGTGCAGCGATGCCTAGATCGTTAAAATGCAATAATACAATGACAAGCATTTTGTTGTGCTCTTTACATGAAGACACTGGTAGCCATGTTGTAAGTTTCTAAGTCTTCTTTATTAGTTCCAAGTCAAGTGCTGTCAATCAAGGATCAGCCATGTACCAGCTCCTACACCAGCCGCACCAGGAGCAGCCTGCCTAGCTGCTCAGCCCATCTCCAACTGTCACCACTCATCCACACAGGCACCCAGGCATTCTATTCATCACAGACACACCAACATGCCGTTACCATCTCTCACTCTGGCTGAGCAGCTAGGAAGACCTAGGCTGATCACAATTAAATGTAATACTCAGGATATGAATGAATGAATGAATGAAACAGACTTATATAGCGCTACTAAGCCCAATGGGCGTCAAGGCGCCTACCAAAAATGCTGACTATAGGATAGGAGGAACTTACTGGTAGGCCTTCAGAAAGAACCAGGTCTTAAGTACTTTCCTAAAAAGAACCAGGGAAGGTTGAGACTTAATCTCCAAAGGGAGAGAATTCCAAAGTAGCGGGGCGACGGTGGAAAAGGCTCTGCTACCCCATCTAACCTTCTTGGTTCGAGGGACTACCAGTTGATTAGCATCCGAGGAGCAGAGACATCTACTGGGAATGTAGCGGGTCAGCAGAGACCCCCGAGCATCCGAAGGGCCTACAAGAAGGGCTCTATATGTAAGACATAGGAGCTTAAAAGAAATCCTATGATGGATGGGGAGCCAGTGAAGATGCTTCCTGGCAGCTGTTGTGGAGGAGTCTTGTGGGAGGGCCAAAACAAATTTGGCGGCAGCATTCTGCACAACCTGAAGGCGCTGGATAAGATGTTTATTAATCTCCGCATATAATGCATTACAGTAATCCAGCCTCGAACCAACAAGGGCGATCACGGTCTGCTTACGTGCCGATGGCGAAAGGTAATGAAGAATTTTTTTAAGGGTCATAATGACTCCCCAACAGGTAGATACCGTCCTGTTGACCTGAAGATCCATAGTCAACGAAGTATCAAAGATGACACCTAGATTTTGAGCCGACTTAGAAGGGGAAGGGCAGGTTCCTAAAGATGAAGGCCACCAGTCACTAGACCAGATGTCCTGATCTTTACCAAAGACCAGGACCTCTGTTTTGTCGGCATTCAATTTTAATGAGTTTAGAACCATCAACTCCGCCACCATCTGCATACATGACCTAAAGCTAGACGCCGAAGCACTAACAGAGTGGGCTAGGGACACCATGATTTGTGTGTCGTCGCCATACGACACTACCTCCATCCCCTGAGATCTTACTAATCTAGCAAGGGGGGCCACATAGATGTTGAATAAAGTTTGGCTTAGAGCAGACCCTTGGGGCACCCCACATTGCAAAGATTTAGCAGGGGAGAGGAACTCTCCAAGCATGTCTCTTTGCTCTCTAAGATGTAAAAAAGAGTCAAGGAGACCTAGAGCCGACCCAGCCACCCCTGCCTCCCTTAACCTAGAAGTTAGAATAGAGGGAGACAGGGTATCAAACGCTGCAGTGAGATCCAGTAGGACCAGAATGGTCGTCTGACCGCAGTCAACCCTACAGCGAATATTATTAACCACCATAGTCAGAGCAGATTCAGTGCTGTGGAATTTCCTGAATCCATGCTGAGAACTATCTAGGAACTCAGAGGAGTCAAGAAAGGTGGATAAATGAAGGTTAAGGTGGGCTTCAAGCATCTTAGCAGGAGCAGGTAGCAAAGATATTGGTCTAAAATTCTTCAATACTCCAGGATCGAGGGAAGGCTTTTTAAGAAGAGGCTTCACTATGGCCTTTTTCCAAGCCAAGGGAAAAACACCCTGGACTAGGACCTCATTCATTACTTCCAGCAATGGGGGCAAAAGGATCTCCCTGCACTCCTTTAAAACTTTTAAGGGACAGGGGTCCAAAGAAGAGGCAGACTTAGTTCTGTCAAGTAGGACGTTAAGACCCTCAAGAGAAAGCGGCGGAAAGAGGGCAAGGGACTTATTTGAGTCCTTCCTCCAGGATTCTGAGGCCTTAATATCAAGGAGGGAACCATCATCTAACAGAATCCTTTGGGTTTCCAGGTCCCAATGAATGTCCGAAATTTTCTTATAAAAGAAATCAGAAATGTTGTTGCATAGCTCCTGTGAGTCCACCACTGGATCAGGTGTCTGAAGAGAGCATAAAGAGTCAACTATTTTGAACAATTCTTTGGACGAGGAGAGGGAGACCGTCAAATTCGAGAAATAATCCTGTTTCTCTTTAATCACAGTAATTTTATAGGTTCGTAGCATCCGTTTATGATCATCTCTGTCAGAAGGATCCCATGACTTACGCCATTTCCTCTCCTTGGCTCTACAAGTTTGTCTAAGGAGTCTTAGAGACTCCGTGAACCAGGGCGTGGAGGGTTTCCGCCGCGCCACATATTGCAAGGAGGCGGGAGCAAGCATGTCAACCGCTCTAGTAATGGAGTCGGCGAGCTCCTGAGCCGCCTCGTTAACGTCTCGCATAGGCGGATCCCCAGAGCCTCTCATAAAAGGAGCGAGGGCTTCAGTAGTGATATTTTTATAGCTTCTTTTCCAACCTCTATTGCTAATGGCAGAACTGCGGGCTCTTCAGCCAAGATTGTAAATTCCAGGGGTACTGCTAGATGGTCCGACCAGGCCAAGGGAATAGGAGAGCCAGCTGAGAGTCTAGAATCGTTGGTAAAAACCCCATCTAATATATGGCCAGCCAGATGAGTAGGGCTTTTCACCAGCTGGCTAAACTCACAGGCTCCTAGTGAGTCAATCAGCTGAGATGTATCCCTTGCTCCCAGGTCGTCCAAATGAAAGTTTAGATCCCCAAGAATAGTAATCTGCGATTTACCAAAGTATGGTTCTATAATTCGAAATAAGTCAGAACAAAAACTGGCTCTAGGACCAGGCGGTCTGTAAACAAGAATGCCAGTGAAGGAAGCTGTTGGAGAGGACGAAATGCAAAAATACATAGCCTCGAAGGAATCTGAGGGCTCTGAAAGAGTTTTTATCTCACAGGAGAGTGGGGCTCTGCACAAAATTGCCAGCCCTCCCCCTCTTCGTCCTACTCTATCCTGTCTATGAATCATAAAGCCCTTGGGAATCGCCAAAATTAGGTCATGTCCGGAGGAGTCGGACGCCCATGTTTCCGTGACAAATACCCAATCCGGTTGCCTGTTGGTCACAAACTCATGGAACGCTATATTGTTCTTAATAAGCGACCTGGCGTTAATCAGAAAGCCCTTTCTAGATTGAGTAGTGATCCGCACAGCTGAGGAGTTTGGAGGAACCTTCTCAACTATTTTAGGTGGAAGCAACACCACCCCACACGAGCGACATGTAGATGAACGTCTCAGGTCCTCAGGAGAGAGACCGAGGTGGCACGTTAGAGGCGGTGGTCTCAGAACCAGCAACTCACCTAATGAGTATTTCATCACTGTATGTTGCGGATAAAAAGGGATCTCTGCGAACAGCCCGCCCATCAGCCCGTCCTCAGCGCCGACGGGCGCAGACGGGCTGAACTCAGGCGTAACTCCGGCTGAAGTCCGGCGAATCTGCTGCGCGACGGCATGACTCCCTTTTAAGCGTCTATCGCCCTTAGGACAGCTAGAGCGTCCAAGCTACGCGCTCAACACGTAGTACTCCCAAGATGGCGGCCTAACGTCCTAAATGAGACCGGGAGGTGGACCCGCCCAACAGCGGTGAGTGATACAATTTTATAGTGCGAGCAAGGGGCCTAAAGTGTAAAACCACGGAGTAATACAACCAATACTTTTAAATAAAATACAAAACGAGGAAGTTTTAAAAGAGCCTAAGGCCGTGGTTCCAGGTACAGAACGCTCGAAAAGCGCAAGCGCTACATACAGGTTACAATGGTGATCAGTCAGCAAAGGGAAGCGGACAGTTTACCTCCCTTTTAAGCGTCTATCGCCCTTAGGACAGCTAGAGCGTCCAAGCTACGCGCTCAACACGTAGTACTCCCAAGATTGCGGCCTAACGTCCTAAATGAGACCGGGAGGTGGACCCGCCCAACAGCGGTGAGTGATAAAATTTTATAGTGCGAGCAAGGGGCCTAAAGTGTAAAACCACGGAGTAATACAACCAATACTTTTAAATAAAATACAAAACGAGGAAGTTTTAAAAGAGACTAAGGCCAGTGGTTCCAGGTACAGAACGCTCGAAATGCGCAAGCGCTACATACAGGTTACAATGGTGATCAGTCAGCAAACACATTTACTACAAGTAAAGATACAGATAATACATGTTTTGAAATATAGGGATCTATTAACAAAAACTATTTAAAAGTATGAACGGAGATTTACATCTTTGTCTGAGCATACTGTTGCCATTTTTTTCGGGCCAAAAACATTCCCAAATGTATGGCATGGCCGGAAAGCTGTACCAAATGCAGGCTTTGAAGCTTGGGGCATATTATCAAGGCAGGCTATAGAATTATCGCCGTTTTAGCGGCAGAAAACTGCAAAATTCCAATTGAAGCCCATGTTAGATGTGAAGGACATCTAACATGGGCTTCAATTGGAATTCCATAGATCATATTATCAAGCCCATTATCGCCGTTTTAGCAGCAGTTTCCTGTCGCTAAAGCAGCGATAATTTTATCGCCTGGCTTGATAATATGCCCCTATGTTAGATGTGAAGGACGTCTAACATGGGCTGCAATTGGAATTCCATTGATAATATGCCTCCTTATTTCTTAGAATGAAATTTGACAAACCTGTGAGGTCCTTCTTGTCCCGTGCAGATTCGTAGACAGGGTAAAAGTTTGCACACGGGGAATGGAGACTCCTGTGCAAATGTGCACTTTTTTTCTCTATCGGGTAAACCTTTTCCCCCATAGAGAGTGCTTTTCCAAGCCAATTCCAGGGTGGGAAACGCTCAGATGGAAGATTAAGAATGACCACAAATGTACATATTTGTGACATTCCAAATTTTTCAAGGTAAACCATGCTATTGAAGGCTTCTTATCCCACCCTCTGAGTGGCATTTACTACTGTGGATTTCTCTAAACTCGTGATGTACATCTGCAATAGTAAATGCTTTTACTTCTGGGAAGAATTCTATTCAGAGTTCATGGCAGTGGTAAATGGAGGTGTTTCCCACTGAGACTATCTTTCTGAATAGTATCTTTCTTGCTTTGCACTCAAGTCTGGCCCCCACATAGTCTATAGGCAATGATGCTAGAAAATCCACAATCCGAGGCACAGTCTGTTGTGATAGTATGCCGCCGAAAGTCTGTGTAGTCTAGGGATATGCAGCAAAAATCAACTGGCTTCTACAATTATGCCTTAAGAAACAGTCCTTTCATGACATTAGTAGAATAAAAACATGGGCAGCTTAAGTGACATCCCATACTCCTTGTTCCCCATCAGCATCAAAGGAAATAAGAATGCACATTCCTTGACCACATGATTGGAAATTGCTTATTTTAAAAACCTGCTTTGGAAACCTGAGCTCTATAATATTAATAACAAGAAACAGAAACAAACCCAGAAAATATTTGTTAATGCTCAGTCCATATTTGCATATGGAACACCCAGTTTGTGTATGTGTGCACCCACACCCGCTTCACCAAATAGAGATGCAGTACAGGAGCCCGTCATAAATATAACGGGATCGTGCAAGAAATGAGGGGCATATTTACACGCCCCTATCGCCACTGGAGCATCACTTTTTTTTTACGCCCTGGTGGCGTAGCGTCATTTTACATATTTACAAGATGGTGTGAAGCCACTTAGTGTGGCTTAATGCCACCTTGTAAATATGCCCCTTTCCGCTGCAGTCCTCTGGCAAAGGGGCATGCAAAGGGTGTTGCTATTGGCATTCTACCGCAACACCCATTTCTTTTTGATGCTGCCCCAAATTTACACGGTTGAGGTAGCGCCAAAAATTAACACTATGGAATACCAGGCATTAGAATTAAGTTACGAGGAGAAATTATTATTTTCTCATTTGTTGCTCTTTGCATGTGTACTGCAATCTGTAACACACATAGAAAGGGCAAATCGCCATTATTTACTGTTTATGTGCAGGAAGGTGTCCCTTCCTGCACATAAACATTCATCCCTGCAGCATAGGCACACTTACAATATGGCGGCAGGGTGTCTGAGCTGGTGCTAGCCAGCTTTTTTGGTGCCAGTGCTAGGGGAAACACAGCGGTGCGCCGTACATATTCTTGTGAACAGGGCACATCCCTGCGTTTTCAAATTGTCCGTGCGTGGAGTAGCCAAATTTGCCAGCTCTGCGCTCCTATACTTTTTTGTAAATATGCCCCGCATTCTCCTGCATACACACTTAGGGCCAGATTTATGAATCTCTCATGCAATGCAGCATCCAAATTTGCTGTGCAGCATTGTGCAAGGGTAATGCAGCACAGAGCAATATCTTCTAAGATTATCCCATTTCTGGTGTCATTCTCAGCCCTGCACCCAAATAGACTGCCTTGTTCGATGCACAGTCTTGCATTACTGTGCAGAGGTGAGTGTGCTCTACCTAGTTCACATTTTGTAAAAGAGACATTCCCTTCCAATACAAAGTATTATGAGCATATAAACTCAGATTGCTCCCAGGCAGTTAATATGAGCTGCTCACTGCAGCACCCCTGCATTATGTCTTTCTTATAGAGAATTTAACACATTTCTCCTTGGTAACGTTTGCTCTGGATGGGTATTCATTTGTGAAAGAAATACAGGTCAGACTGCCTTATGAAACCAGCCTTTCCATCAAAATCTATGGGTCTTTGAATTGGTTCACGCAAGTAATACTCCTAGATTCAAGGTGGCAAAAAGAAGCTTTTTGCGCTGTGAAGAGTGCACCTTGCCTGTCAAAACAACACTGTTGTTCTGGATAGCAGATAGAATATGCTGCTTTCCATCATTTTGCACATGCTAGAGCTAGCGCAAAGCTTTAGTCAGTCTGGGCCTAAATGTAAAATTTAAGTCACATACAAGACAGTAGAAGTAGAGTGACAGCAGGGGGGCACTGTGTCGTGATAAAATGCATAACTATGGGGCATATTATCAACGGCCAGCGATAATTATCGCTGGCCGTTCATAGCGATAGAAAAATTATCGCCAGCTATCGCTGAATATTATCGCCATGATAACGCTATATTTACAACGCATAGCGCTATGGCGATAATATTTCAGCGATAGCTGTGTTTTCAATGGAACATCCCTGGTTTTCCAGCGATTTTCCATTGAAAACAGCGATAACATTGCTGATAGGACCCTGTGGTCCTATCAGCATAATCCATATCCCATTAAAAGTATGCCTTAGTCAGGAATTTAACAGGTGTTAAATTCCTGAGTTAAGGCTGAGGTAGCGTGATTTTTTTTATCGCTGCACCTCCTTGTTAATATCGCGAAGCTGCCTTCACGATATTAACATGTGTTGTTTTCACAGCCACGCCTCTTTTGCATCTCATTAGTGATGCGAGGCGAGGCTGTGAAAAAACGGTCTCTACATCAAGGAAACACGCGCTAGCGTGTCCTTGATGATATTTGCGATATAATTATCACCGCTTTTCGCCCAAAAACGGACGCTAAAGCGGCGATAATTATATCGCCAGCCCTTGCTAATATGCCCCTTAGTCTGTGTTTAAACAGACGATCCTGTGCTGAAGAGGAGGGAAGCTGACCGTCTCTGGAAGAGAAAATAGAGTGCCCGATTACACCGATAACTATCAGGGCCTTCGGAGACCACCTCAAGTATCGTGAATGTAGGTTACTCATATCCGGATTCTGACAGTGCAGCGGGGACAGTAGTGCACAGAAGGGAGGAGGCAATCTGTAAACCAAATAGGATATAGCTGACGTAATAATACCCTCAAGTATAATTCTTGTGTTGCACCCTTTTGGAGGACATACTTGAGGTAGAACCTCCATCCTTCTCTTATTAGGGATTCTTTAGGAGGCAATCTGTTATACTCTTTGCCCTATCCCAAAATTCATCGTGTTGCAGCATTCACCCTGTACGGAAAACAACCATTGCAACGCAGTCATTACTATGCACTACATTTACAATGCAGTCATTACTATGCACTACATTTACAACGCAGTCATTACAACGCAACTGCCTTTACATTGCATGCCATTACAACGCAGCCATTACAACGCATATTAGTACAACACATGCCATTACAATTCATATCACTACAACGCATGCCATTAGAACGCATTATAAGGTAAGTAATGGGGAAATGTAATTATTAAGTCTACACTATCCAACACTTACCCTACTGTTGCACTCACTGGAGTGAGAATTGCAATTTGTACCCCTACACTATCCAACACTTACCCTACTGTTGCACTCACTGGGGTGGAAATAGCAATTTTTACCCCAACACTATCCAATACTTACCCTACTGTTGCCCTTAAAGTATTATGTGTATTAATGGTATGTGTTGTAATGGTATGCTTTGTAATGGAATGGGTTGTAAATGTAGTTTCTAAAAATGCATTGTCATGACATGTGAAGTAAAATCATGCGTTGTAATGGGTGTTGTGATGTACAAATTGTGTTGTAAAGGCATGCGTTGTAAATGTTCGTGTTGTAACGTTTCCTATTCCCCTGTACATCACCTAATGGGGGAGCAAATTCAGGGTGTCTCCCACGCACCCTTCTGAGAATGCACATGATTCAATAACATCAGCAAGTATACGTGCATCAGAAATGTCCTTGTGTACATTCACGCTGAAGTGGGTATTCCTACATGTGAAGATGCACTCACTGAAAGAGTGGTGAACATTCCATATTACAGAATAGCCCCATTTCACATGGATTGCAAATTGCATAATCTGACCATAGGTGTCGGTTTGAGATGGGTGGATCACTTGAATGGCATATCGGAATTTAAAATTAGATTCAGCATAATGTATTATACTTTATATGGCTTTTTTGAATATTTGTCTTTCATTCTTTAACTATTGCATTATCCAGGATATATTATAAAGGGAAGCAAAACTGAAAGGGCTATTTTACAATTGAGCTATCACTGTAGAAACGTGTTAACTGTTACTCACACACACTCTCTTATAATCTTTGAGCAAATGTAAAAAGCAAGCACTTTGCAAAACAAAATCACAGTCCTCATAAAATTTAGAAACATCTAGTAAGATTGTGTGCTCCCCCTTACGCACAATATTCAGTGCTAAAACACTGGATTATGTTTTGAACAGTAAATTTAACCACCATTCACATAGTTTACTTACAACGGTATCCAGAAATAGTATCTCATTTTGGTGAGGTTTTGAGCTATAACTCCACATGACGGCAAGCACTCTTCTCAGCAAGAGCTATGCAGTGCTGCCTCCTACAGATTGTCATGGGCAGCACCACATCGCTTCAGCCTGTGTGACTAGCAGAGCAGCAATAAGAAACTGCACAAATGTGATGTTCAAAGTGCTCGTGCACATGTGCAGTTCAAGCATCTAAAGGGCCAATAGCACAGATAGCTCTTTCAAAAAGGTGTGACGGGCACTGTGGGGTCTAGTTGTCTGAGTGCTTTAATCAGATCCAGCGATCAGGGATCAATAATTTTGCATAAACATAGGCCCATTTACACTGCCCAACTAATTCCTTCACGCTGGGGCTCAGTGTGATGCAAGTGTATACCTAATTTACCAATTACGCGTTTAGAACCTGTATTTCTCTCTAGGTGTACATTTGTTGCGATGAATACTATAGTTGATGGTAAATAATTATATACTCATCTATACTACTAAAATATAACAGACTCTGTATGTATATTGTTGAATGTTTATCAATAATAATATGAAATGAATGCTCATCACGTACAGTCACACAATGCAAGTCATGATTTATCACAGTGAACATATATTTGCAATGGAAGAAAGCAAACTCATATCAAATCACAATGCTTAGGTGGATAGGCAAAGAGAGAAAAGTTTCAGAGACAAATATACTTTTGCAAAGAATATGCAAACTTGGATTATTATACTAACCTAAAAGAAACTGGGACACCTACCCCACTGGCCAAGCAGATCAGCAAGGCCTTCAAAAAGAGTTGAGTGGCAAAGATCAAGACAGGAATCAGGAACAGGTAGGCCTTTATCTGCAAACAGCAAAACCGATGACAGCAACGATCTCCCTCTAGCTAACACCTGCCGAGCCAACAAAAGCACACCAACCGGGGCACTTCAATTATACCCTAAAACCTAAATGTCCAACCCACATTTGTTTCAATTCGAGCACAGATTTTATCTCCCATTGGCTAAAAACGGAGGTGTCTCTGTCACATCACTCTCATCTAGATCATTTATTAAATGTCCCATTGTTTTGAACATTCAGCATTACGAAAACTTCTACCCACGAAACATTTTTTTAACAAAATCTCAGCACGCATTTCCTAGAGTTTATTACATGTATCTAATGTAACAAGACTTTCACACTTTCTTTGTTTTCCTCTGCCATCTCATAAGGAAGTTGCATCGCTTCTGCTGAAATCTCGTATCATTCTTCCGAAGCTTGGTAGACAGTCAGCACATTATGAAGGCCATTTCTGTGCCTTTGCGTTCTCGCCTTCTAAATCTAAGTCCATTTTATTTCTTATTTTCTTTTAGCAAAATTAACCCCATTCTGGCATGCAGAAGTGTAGGCCCATGCTTGTATTTTCTACAAGAATCAAATACAAACATTTATTACTTTCATGAAATGCGATTTCTAAGCGCACCAACCCAGCATTGCACTAACCCATGCACAACCCATGTTAATCCTAGCAGAATATTATTTACGTGCACAAAAGCAGCATTAGTTTTTTTATTATGTTCAAAACTTATAAGAAAATGCGGCCTAGTTTTCATGCATCGCCATAAGTTGGCAGGGTATGCTCAGACGTGAGTCCCTTGCTCACTTTGTCACTGGATTCAAGCAAGCCTGGCTGAAGACGGCTGAAATGCCAGAAACCGGTCCTAGGAAACTTGTTTCTGTTCCAGGGAAGGCATGGCTTGGCAGTTCGGGCTGGACTGTTCCCATGAGGCACAGGGTCAGACTGATTTGCATATGGCAATGTCTGAACTGGGGTGGCAGAATGGGCTAAAGAACGGTGATGGATCAAACCCGGATCTGTTGACTGGGTGTGAGTGTTTGATTGGTTCTGATGCTCCGTCCATCACCACCCCCTTTTGTACCACTTAGTTTTCATGCATCAGTACATCCGTTTGTTTTACACATGCGCAAAAGCATTTCCCCATGTTAGCATTTTTATTAATGTTTTTCACAGCACACTATTATGTATGTTACTGAAGGTTCAATCTGAGCATGTTTTATTTTCTCAAAACCCTGCTCCATCAGATCCTTCACCAAACGGCAGGCATCATTGCAGTGGCAGTGCAAGAGTGAGAACAGGCTCACTTGTGAATTTCCAAAATTATGTTATTTGGGTTCCATGATAGAGAAAACAAACAACAAAGTCAGGATAAACTATGATAAACACAAATGACAGATACAAAATGAATTGAAGGGTAGTACTTCAACATAATATGGACCAAATCTAAATGAATTAAAGAAATAATGAATTACTCTTGATTCGATTACTTTCAAAGATGATAATAAAAGATAGATGCACATAAATAATTAGTAACTTATTCAATAAATATAACTAATCCATGAAAGTGCACTATATTCGAAATTATTATAAACTGTGTAACTAAAAATGTAAAACATTTAATATCTAAACCATTGGTACAATAATTTAGAATTAAGTTAAAATATCATGGAAATAGAACCATAGATTCAGAAACAATTTCTGTAATATTTCAGAAAAGTAGCGAGTTATAATATCGGACGGCAGATAAATCATAGCTGGTCTACATCCATTAAAATGGAGCATCTCGAGGATTGGGAATAAGAATTTTCATGAAACTGAGAGGTAGTACTTACAGAAAAATCTAAAGTGTGACAGAGACTAAGGGGATTCTTCATCGCAGCAAAGACAATTATAGATACTGGCTGTAACACATTGGCCCATGGGAAAACATAGGGCCTCATTACAATGTCTGTCTGCCATCATCTCCTATCTGGGACTGCCCGCCAACCATGCGACAGTACAACAATATGGGTGCTGCTGGCTGCAGCACCCACCTCAATGTTAAAAAGGGATGTTGTACACATCCTTGTACTACGTGACAAGCACCCTGCAGTGTACAGGGATATGTAGGGGGGCACCAAAATCCTAAGGAAAGATCCAGGGGGAAGGGGGGCCTGCTACTGGCCCCCAATGTCCATCCCTGCCTTTTCATGGTGGTTGAACTGCCGTGGAAAGGCTAGCATGGATTGACATCCTAATCTGACTGGCGGTGCCTAACAGGCACTGCCGCGATCCTGGGCTATGGGGGCGGGCCGACTGGCGGTCGGATTTAATTCGACTGTCGGAACTGTGGCGCTCGCATTTTCCGACTACCACCGGTCCGACGGCCATCACAATGTGGCTGTTTGATCGGCCCTTGAGATTGGTGGGGGGACCACCACCGACTGGCTGATGGTGGCGGTCCACTCGCTATCATAATGAGCCCCTAAGTAACCATCCAATAGAGTCCATTTTGAATCTGGTTAGCTGGTCCATTCCCAAGTGTGGTTAACCAGATCCAGATCGTGCTCTAATCCTAATGTAGTTTAAATCCGGCTATATTTGTGTACTGTATGTTTCAGCAATTCATTTATTTCACGTTTACTCTGTCTTGCATTTAAACATTTCTCCTTGCTCTATCCCATGCCCCTTTCTTTAGTTATAAAGGTTTGTGAAAGATGGGTGGTCTATTAGGAGAGAGAGTGGTTTCCCTTATATTATGAGGGCCAGGAAATCTTATCACCAAGGTTGCATGAAAGGCAGTCTTGAAATATCTCTTTATTAATTGAAACTTGAGCATTGCACCAAACTGAGGACCATAGTAACAAAGGAGCTAATTGAATGTGATTCTCTATGCAATCCAGCCCCAATTCTTCATGAATCAAAATATGTGAATTACATATGGGGACACCTAAAATGTGTCTTCCTACATTGTCCTCTTCTACTTGATATCATCGCTACAGCCCCAAGTACCCACTCTATAACTCATGAAGTAGAATGATGAAACATAACACCTAAATAGGAAAACTGGCTTACTCTTTTTATGATTTGATTTGATTTGATTTGATTTTTATATTTGTAGAGCGCACGCATGCCCGAAGGCGTCTTGGCGCTGAAGTTGGATGCAGGGAGATTCTGCGAGGATGATTAGCAGGGGTATAGCCATGTCTTGATGGCCTTTCTGAAGGCGAAGAGAGTAGGGCTATTTTTAATGTTGAAAGGTAGAAGGTTCCACAGCTTGGTTGTCCTCAGCAGAAAACTTCTTCCTCCCCATCTGTTCTGCCTGAATTTGGGGACTTGGACGAGTTTGGTGTTGGAGGATCTGAAACTTCTGCCTGGGACATACCATTGGAAATGGGTTCTCAGGAAATGTGAACCTGAGCCATGAAGTGCCTTATAGGCCAGGCACAAGGATTTAAACTGTATCCTTTTGTCCACGGGGAGCCAGTGCAAGTCCTTTAGCTTGTTAGACACCGATTCAAATCTAGGGATGTCCAGCACCAGTCTTGCTGCTGCATTCTGGAGGCGTTGCAGTTTGGTAAGGTATTGAGTTTGGTGTATCATTAATACACAGACAATGAGTTGATGTTGTTAGGGCCACAAGTCATAATAATAGTCTTGGAATAGCTGGTTTCCAAATTAAAACTCTTGATAAAGACCACAAAGACGTCTAGAAGAATCTTAAATCCTTTCAATGTTTTTGCCAGCAGGACTGAGTAATCTGCGTATAGGAGCACTGGAATAGACGTGTTATTCACAGTTGGCATGTCCTGCCCCACCTCAGGCAGAACTTTTTCCATATATAGCAAGAACAAAATTGGGCACAGAATGCAGCACTAACACCTCATGATAAAGAAAGGTATCAGTGCATTCTCAAGCACGCTTTCAGCTCTGCAGAATTTCTCTCTGGCTTGCCCACTGTCCAATTGCCAACCAGCAAGCTCAGGTAGGACACCTAGGGGGGCAATGTACTCCCTAGTTGGTTCGTAGGTCTTCTCCTCAGGTGCCCTGTCAACCTTGACTAGGGGAACTTCAGGGGCTGGTTTCCAACTCCCATTGCCCCTCTCCTTCTTGGCAGCTGTCTGGGCTACTGCTCCAGGCTCCAGGCGCCCTTGACTCCCTTCCCAGGCAGCCATTGGTCATGTTGTCATACAGACACATTCAGGCAATCCAACATCTCCAAGTTTGACTTGAGCTCTACCTCCCTCCAGGTAGTGTGCTCCAGGTCTTTGCCCAACAGACAATCTACAGGCATAGCAGGGCGCACAGCTACCTTTAGAGAACCTTAGGCTATCACTATTGTCAGCAACAATGACTTGGTGGAATGTGTTAGGGAGGACCTGCTCTGGGGACACTAGCTGACACTTTACAGTAGTTATGCTGGCTCCTGTGACTCTCACAGCCTCTACCCATTCTCGACTGATGGCGAACCACTGCCTGTTCTTAAAAGTATTGGTAGGCATATGGGCTTTTGGAAAAATCTCCTTATTATGTATTGTGATACAAAAATATTGTGTCTATAATATTGAGACATTAAAAATATAGTCGACAAGAATTTTGACAGTACAAATACAGTTTTTATCGTTGTTTTTAATATTATTGTAAAACATCAATGTTGAAAATATCATTGTATGCAACATCTTTGTGTTAATTAGCATGTAGTGTACTGTAGTGTATTTGTTTGTATGTTTTTATTTTTTACAAAATATGAAATGTATAAAAAATTCCTTGTTATATAATTTGTTTGTAACGTTTATGGATATTAATACATATTTTCTAAAATACTTTCTTTTTTAATAGTAATTAAAATAGTACTTTTATAATTTGAAATATAACAATAAATATCATGTTTTGTAGTTAAATTAGTCTGTTTTTCCATAATATTTTACTACAATTTATACTACATAATAAGGGTGAGAATATGTAGGATTGATTGTCTTTCTGATATGTTCATTTTGTAATATGTTTTTAATATTTATAAATTTCTTTTTTTTAGAAATGTGTCATTTTCATGA
The DNA here is from genome assembly GCF_964204655.1 of Triturus cristatus. Taxonomy (NCBI): domain Eukaryota; kingdom Metazoa; phylum Chordata; class Amphibia; order Caudata; family Salamandridae; genus Triturus; species Triturus cristatus. The sequence goes on from NC_140588.1 coordinate 121,535,445, forward strand.
ATATGTTTAAGTTTGTCTTTTTGGTTGTATTAATTTAAATAATTAATTCTAGGGTTTTCTTTTTCGATTAGGGATATTGGATTTTAAGGGGTAAGGGTAGGGAGATTTAAAACAAATTATATTAGCATTTTAATATATAAGGTAAATATCTTAATGATATGCAAATTAATAATATCAAATGATTCATTTTATTTTATGATAATATTTAAATAAATTAATCTGATGGTAATTAAGATGTATGTTAAAGGTATGATATATATATATAGGAGGGAAGTTTAAAAATGTAGTTATAGCGTTGTATAACCACCCAGCTGTGTGAGCATCTCATGGACCATCCTGCTCTTCATTTTTTCCCTTCAATTATGGACACCAAGAACTTTGTGGTTCAGAATGGCTGCAGTTTGTTCAGATCATAAATAAGATGGTACATCAGTTATCTTAATGACATTGATCATTAATATGACCAGTTCTTGCTTATCTTGCATTACAAGGTGTGCATCCTGTTCCTAATTAGTTATACAGTCTACATCTCATCTTTATTACATATTAATAACCATAACTTGCATAATCCTGCACTGAATCATCCTTAAAGTGATAACGTCTCTATAATGGTTGTTATAAATCACTTTTTCTCAACTGCTGTGACAGCTCTACTTCAGTCGAATATTTGGTACAGTGGGTTGTGGCTTTGAGGCTTCCCTTTCTACCAAATGTCTGACATTCTTGGCCCTGTGGCCATGCCTAGGCTACAAGTGCAGTGTCCGCCCAGCTCTGACCATTTCTTACTCCTTTTGTTTGCAATCATGTCTATGCCTTGCGGCATCCCTAGAACCTTGTTTGGGCAATTGACGTTTAATGTTCTTGTGTGAAGGTATTTATTGCTGTGCTGCTTTGCCCTACATCCTACTCCTGCCCTGGCCACTAGTATTGGCCAGCCCAAGTGAATTGTGATCACAGGGATGTTCCTAGAACTCCTGACCCTTGCCATGGCTACCACACAGGGGGTCCATTGAGGGCTGTAAATACTGTGTGCACCCTGTGGGTTGCCCTGGCGATGTGGACAATGTGTTCACTACCCTGACCTGCGTCCCATAGTTTGCTATTCTGTGTGCTGTGCCCTGCTGACCTGCCAACCCTAACCAGGTCCTTCTTGCCTCAGTATCCTCCTGCAATGCACACCTCGTTAGTGTGTGCAGCATACTCTGTGCTAGATGTGCGTGTCTCATCATTAGGTGCTGGTGGTCCACCCTGACACTCCCTCAGTCCTCATCGAGCACAGCCATGGAGGTTGCATGTCCTCGATGGTTGAACCCTGGATCTAGGCACTTGTCTTGCACCGCCATGGAGGCTGCAGGCACCTGCTTGTTGTTCCTTAGAGCTAGGTCCCTCTCGCTGCTCTGCCCATCCTCGCTGTCTGATGGTGACTGAGGATGCCTCTGCCTGCATGGGGCTGCTGATGTTGCTGCATGCCCCCTTGACAGTGTGCCCCTGGAATCTGTGCTGCTGCTTCTGCTTCTATATTATCCCCTCATGCAATATCTCCACCGGTGCTTCTCCCAGGGTCCACTGCTCCTTGAACTCCTGCTGTTGCTGGACTCTCTCCTGTGGCGTTCAGTGGCTCGCGTCATTCTGTATCCCATTGGGGGGTCTCCTCCAGGCTGCTGCTGCTCCTCTTCCTGCTGAAACTTAATGGCTTCTCCTTTCTTTGCCATGGCTTGTCCCATGGGCCCAGTACCTACTCCATCAGCCATTTGCTCCTGTTCAGCTCTGCCACCTGTAGGTCGGGACACACTACTCACTTTAGAGGTTGGGAACCAAACCAGTTATACTCCCATCAAAGCCATCTTGGTTGCTAAGTTTCGATTGACCCCTAAAAAGTTCAGCCTAAGGTACGGAGACTGTCAGAAGCTCCCCAACCAGTCCTCTGTAGATTTTGAGTATTGCCCCAGCAATGCACTGAATGCTTGGGTGCGGGGCAGAAAATGTAATAACTACAATGGACTGTACAATCTGATGAGAGAGAACACATCTAGTATTTGGTTATCAAAGCTGTGCCAGCACCTAAGTGACAGCACATTTTGAAAAATAGAGTAAGCTTTAATTACCAAAACAAGAGCAAAACAAAACTTCAATTAGTAGAACTGGGGCTATTGAATTTAAATTTTATAATGAATAGAGTGCCCAAAAGAACATACTGCTACTGGAGATATCTGTGTGCACCGGACTTGGGAGAAAGTCACAAGTTAAACTGAACTATGATGGAGTATGGGCCAGCTACAGAGACACATTTCAGCCCACTGAAGAGTGTACATGAAATCCTGGTTGTGGAGCTTTGCATGGATCCACCTCTAGGATGCGCTATTCAGCTGAAGCAAAACGTTGGTTCCTAGATGTGACGAGGCTGCCGGGCAAGGTCCTGTTGCATCTTCATTGAGGATCTCATTGACGGGGTTTCCATTATGAAGTCTGGCATCGGAATGCGGAGTGCAGCTGGAGATGTCTCAGTTCTGAGGATCTGCGAGGATGCAATGCAGAGTCTGGTGTTGTGGTTCAGGCTGCCGATGATAGGAGATGCAAGGACCTGGGCTGTGGCTGCACCTCACCGTTGGGTACGTGAGTCAGCTCCAAGGACATTTGGGGCTATGATGCAGGCCTTTTGCGATTGGTCCAATCTACGCAGTAGCAGTGGTGCATCGGATCTGCTTGGGGAAAAGCCACTCAGCAAAATAGATGTGTCATTTATGCTCAGGGATGCGTCACTCAGCAGAGAGGATGCATCGGTTCTGCTGGCAAGAAACCTTTGGCCCACTTTCAAGGGTCAAGGACTAGGGGGGCACCAATTCACAGGATGGGTTAACAGATGACAGAGGCTGGGTGCAGAAGGTTGGAAGACTGTTGTGTCCCTGAGGCTTCAGATCAGGAGGACAGCCAATTAGCCCTTGAACTAACATTGGATTCTGGGTTCAAGTAATGAAGTTCCAGTCCATCTCACCCAGGCAGGAGGACAGCAGGCAGTAGATCAGCACAGAAAGCCAGGAGTCTAGCAGAGTGGCACTTCTTTAGCAGCACAGCAGTCCTTCTTCCCGGTAGAGTATGCACAGGTCCAGAAGTGCACTGAAGTGGTGGTTTCTGAGGTCCTTATTTCATACACAGTTCTGCCTTTGAAGTGGGGAGATGCTTCTATAGGTAAGCCTTTGAAGTGCACAGATGCCCTGTTTTCCCTGCCCTGGCTCCAGACTGGCCACGGGGGTATGCAGCCTATTGTCCTTGTGTGTGGACAGGACACAACCTATTTAGGTGTACGTTAGGCTGGGCCCAGCTCCTCCCTCCAATGCTGTCAGTGATGGCCCACACAGTCACACCTAAGCTCCCATTGTGTGTGGCTGTCTAGGAGGAATACACAAAAACCAACTGCCAACTGCAACTAGCCATGTGACCAAAAACAGGCTGAGGGCACTAATGGCTAAGGGAACTTTCTAAAAGTGCAATTTTCAGAATTGTAATTTAAAATCCAACTTCACCATAAGTTAGAATTTTAAATTAGGATTCCTGAGTCTCCAAACGTTGATCAGTTCTATCTTCCCATTTGGAAATTACACTTATAAAATGTAATAAGGTTATTCCAATGTAATCCTATATTAGATATAGGCCTTGCCGTCGTGAAAAAAGAGTTTTCGAGGTTTTCACTACCAGGACAGGTAATACATAAAAGTAAAAGTGCAGCTTTTTAAATCAATTGCACCCTATCCTTTAGATTGTCTAGGGATTACACTAGGGGTATCTTATGTGTATTAAAAAGGATGGTTTGGGCCTGGCAAAAGGTAAAAAAGGCAGTTTTAAAAGTACACACACAGGCTCTGCAATGCTTTGTTTAGAGGACTAGTTAGGTGGCTGGCACAATAGGTGCTCCAGGCCCATTAGTAGCATTTAAAACACAGGCCCTGGGCACAGGTAGCACACTTTACCAGGTACTTATAAGTAAATTGAATATGTCATTGGGTATGAACCAATATTACCATGTTTCGAAGAGATAACACATGCACTTTTGCACTGGTTAGCAGTGGTAAAGTGCTCAGTGTCGTAAGGCCAGCAAAAACAAGGTCAGAAAAAAATGGAGGAGGAAGGCAAAATGTTGGGGAGTAAGACCACCCTAAGGCTGATAAGTATAACACACACCAAATGCTAAAATACCCTTACTAGCCTTTGCCACTACCCACCCTATACCATATTATCACCTTTACTACCCTTCACAACTAAACCCTTAATCTACCCTGACCACCCCCTAAACCCCAAAATTACCATTGCAACCCTTTGTTACTTCCCACTCCTTAACCGATATACTTACCTTAACAATATGTACCATGCATCGTTAAGGCACAAAAACATACATGCATGGTAAAGGCACAAAAATGTCCCTGGGTGGTAAAGGATGCATGGGAAAGGAATTGTGTGGTAAAGTCAGCATTGTAAAGGCTGTTTTCCCAACCAAAAGGACCTTGACTACACATCTAAATTACAATGATAAATACTGCTTTGGAAATTGGGCTTGACTACTGAGTATACAAATAAGAACTCATATAAAGAAAACATGCAGAGAATGCATCTTGCACATTACCGAAGGGTAGTGCTATACAGCACAGCCTAGCATCCCACATCCTCTGAAATGACACACTCATAATAGACGTTTTTAAAGGGCGAATCCAGACAACCATAAGAAAAATGTACTTTACTTGGTGATGGCTGGCTGTCTCCTCCTTCAAAACATTCACTGACAGAAGTGGGATAGTAAAGGTACTATGAGGCCCATCAATCATAAGCAGGCTGAATTGCTCACTGAACTAAACTTGAAAAGATGCAGTGAGCTAGAGATGATGGATTAGAATCCCAACAAAGCAGACTTAGGATGCCACACGCTGGCCAATAATAACAGCTGTTATTTAAAGAAATACAGAACTGCAGTATGAAGTGCTATATTATGCACAAATAATTATTGTAATGTGTGCATGGGGATACTGAATCACTAAATGATACAGGTGCAGAGTGACAGTATACAGACTCAAAAGGATAATGTGCTACATATAGTAAGTATCAAAATGAACATATGTGACTGAGGATTCACTTCAGGGAGCATTCCCAAAATTTGCACGCCCAACCCTATTGCACCGAAGAACAGACATATATGTGTGCTTGATCTTTCATAGCAGGGTCTGGGTGCAGGCCCTGTGCCAGCCGTTGTGCCTTTGCACAACTTCCTCTATGTGCAATGATTGGCCTATGGTCAGACAATGAACTAGATTCTCTCCAACCAAACACATCCTTCTCCTATGTGTAGCGGGATCTGGTTGGAAGATGTAGTAGGAAGGCAGGCCTGCAACAGTCCTGTACTACTGAACCAGCAGTGCAATGTCATCAGGCATCCCTTGATTTTTCCAGGCACTTAATCAGTCTCAGGATCCACAGTGCTCACTGTGCATTGTCTTTGCCATGAATAGTTGATCTTTTTTTTGTTGTTTTAATTTCTTTTTCAGGACGTGCAAGAAGTATATGGGTTTTCAAAACAAGTTTGCAAAAATAACTTGGAGGTTGTAGATCCATAGACCTGAATTTGGATCCATGAATCATGCAGGCAAAATATGAAAATTTTTGTTTGGGGTAATGTGTGATCCTCCTGGGACCCCCAAACACCCTTACTGCAATCCGGGAATATTTCACCTACCTTCTTTCTTTTCATCTGTCACTTTTTTCAGGACACAGTCTTTAGTGCCTTGCATCCTGTAATGGTTATTGCATCAAACATTTTCAGGTGCTGCCACAAATTGATGTGGATATAAATAACAGAATATAGTACTTAATATCAAACTTATATTATCATGGGTACCATGATGTTGAATATTATTGAAGTTTTGAATATCTAGGGTACGTTTATAGTACTTCTTTTTTGTACAATAATTTTGAAGTTTTAAATATCTATTACTTTAATATTATGTTTTTTAATTTTGATTTAATGTGTGATAGAAATTAGAAACTTATATTGTTTTATGTGGGTGTTTTTTGTGTTTTTAACTTTCATATTTTTGATGTTATTTACATTTCTAATTATAACTCCTTTAGGGTTGTTGGGTTAGAAAGGGTTTTGGGTTGGTAGTGTTTTATTTGAATATTTTAAATATATTTTCTATTTTTTAATATATGTTTGTTTTCGTATTTTCATTTGAATCAGATTTTAAGATATATATACTTTTTAAAGTTTAATGTTATTTGTTTTCTGGGATGTTGGGTTTTGTAGGATATTTGGATTGAGAATGTTTCAAAATAACAATTTAATACTGTTGAAGATAACTGCATTTTGAATATTCTTTTTTCATTTTGTTGTTTATGTTCTGAGTTGATTATATATGTTTTTTAGTGGGTAGTGTTCTAAAGTTTTTATTTTGCAAATATTGTTGTATTTGCTTGGTTAAAATCCTTCAGTTCTTTATTGTTTTAATTAGAAAGTATAATTTGTTTAGTTTAAGAAATGTGTAAGTTATTATGCCTCCCTACAGTCTAACACTCTCCTCAATGTTACTTAGGGGCTGATTATCCGTGGACAGACAAAATCACAGTGGCAAGGTGGTGGTGGGTCACCACCGTATTAATACTTTGGTAGTTGGACCGCCATTGGACTGCCACAGCCGCCAGGGAACTGCATTCCCTGGTGGTGGAGCAGAAGTCAGGGGCTCACAATATGCTGGTGGTGAGCTGCAGCAACGCCATGCATAGATTCCTGACCACCAGTGGTCTCATGGAGGTTCTTGCTCTATGAAGCTGCTGGCGGTCAGGAAACAAAGGTGGCCCTACAGGGCCTCTGTAGCCCTATGCATGATGGTGCATGCAGGGTGGTAAATGGTTTGCCCCCCTGTCTGCATACACGCCCAGTTTCTGCATGGCATGGACTTAACAGTCCATGCCGTGCAGGAGCTTACTTTGGCGGGCATTCCCATTTTGGTGCATTTTTCAAAGGCAACGCCGTGGGAATGCCACAGGTCAGCCTGCCAGACAATGAGAAAATTTGTAATCTGGTGGACGGCCAGCGATAGAATTTGGATGTGTGGTAGCAGGGTGGTGGATTGCCGCCCTGCTCCTGCTCCGCCAACTAAAAAACTTGCCCTTAGTTTGGGGTGGTAATAGTAAATCTGCCTGCAGAGTCCAACATTTGTCCACCAAACAGGGTTGCTTAGTTTGTAGTGGGAACAGTTAATATGACCCCTCACCTAATAATTCAACCTGTTCCCAGTGCTGCATAGTTTGGAGTGGGAAGAGTATATCTAGCCTCCCCAGAATCTTACACCTTTCCTGCTTCCCCAGTTTTGTTTATTCTGGAGTGAGAATAGTAAATCTGCCCCAAATATATGATAATTTAATAAAAGTGTACATTTATTGAAAACGTTTTACATTTTCATAAATGTATATGATTTTTCTACATTTTCAAAATTTAACACAATAATGTTTTGTGAAAGTTTTTCATTTTCATTTTCTTTTTCAATAAATAGACGTTTACAAATATTATATTCATATTTGAAATTGGTGTTTTTTGTAAGTGGAATATTTTTGATGTAAAAAGGTGATATTAGGGTTTGTTAATTGTAATTAGAAATGTATATTATTTTTATAGAAACATTAAGTAACACTTTAATAAATTATTTTAAATATATTTTAACAAATATTGTATTTTTTACTTTAAAAATAATTAATTACATATGTTTAATATTTCAAAAGTATAGTTGGATATTTTACACTCTATTTTGATTTACTATATTTGTTCAGTCAAATATTAATGAAAAAACTCAATATTATTGTACTCTATATTTTGCATTAGATCTTTTTTTACTTTAGATATTTGTATAGACGATATTTTGTAATTAGTGTTTTATCATGTTAATTGTAAATAAGAGTTGTCAAGATTATAGTTTGGCCTCAATATTATTGTAGGTTGACATTTTTATAATATATATTGAGGACTACATTCCCATCATTCATATAGCTATGATCCTAGAATACTCTGAGGTTCCTCAAATCTCCCACTCACACCTTTTTGAGAGTGAACCTTCGTCACTCATTTTCCTCACTTGTGCCCACCGTGTGAATCATAGTGGACATGGGCATGGAAAATTTAGAATGTTCCCAAAACACAGGGTGAAAACTCTACGTGGGTAAAGGTCATTTGCAGTTATATTGAGAAAGCAAACTCCCTGCTTGGGGGTTTAGTTCTCAATTCCAAACCAGATTTCTGAGGGCGCCATTTTTTAGATAGTTGTACAGCGGGTCTGAAAAGAATGATGCGCTCTTCCACACCTCACCACTACTGACTGCATACAACATGAGGTGTGAGACAAATATCAGAAGCAGATTCAGGTTAAAATGATTATCTAAAATGGGTTTTTACTGGATAGGGACATAGTGGGCTCACCACTGGCAAAAGATGATTCTTCCCAAGAACCTGATCTAGCACTTTGATCTGAGTTCTGTACAGTTTTTGGGCTGACGGATCTTAGTCCATACAGCACTATGCAGTAATATACTGCAGCACCCCCTTCTCCACAGTAGGTAATCTCTCCTCCATCTTAAAGCCCATGTTAGACGTCCTTCACATTTAACATGGGCTTGAATTGGAATTCCATAGAGCATATTATCAAGCCCATTATTGCCATTTTAGCGGCAGTTTTCTGCCGCTAAAGCGGCGATAATTTTATCGCCTGGCTTGATAATATGCCCCCATGTTTTTTCAGTACTCATGCTCTTCACTTCAGCACAGACCCAGATGGCTTACTGTCCTAAGACAAGGCAGACTCCACATCAGTACCCATAGTTTTTCTGCTGCCGGACACCGTCAGATTAAACTCCTCAGTCACTTTGTTCCACAGTCTCTATCAGGGTGTCAATACTGAGCAGCAAGAAGTTCTAAAATTAATGATGACAATTAAGTAAAAATGAGTGCATAAAAGGAGAACACTGCATAATACACTCAACATGCTGGCACTTCGTAGGGAACTGCAGTTAAAATATGAGCATCAAATGTTGTAGTTACATAATATCACTGACCATTGTAAAATAATCAAGTAAAAAAGCATCTAGTACAGATAATGGGCAGTTTAGTTATTCTGACCCTTGAGATAGCAGATATACTATTTTTCAGACCAAAAAGAGATTTTGTGCAACATGATGAAAATCAAGCACACTCAGTGCGGCTTCACTTGGCTAAAAGATGGACAATTTCAAGTTAGCAGATAAAGAACCCTGTCTTGAGGCACTTCGAGTGGTAAAGTCTGAATCTCTTTGAAGAATTACCACCATGAACGCTTCAAAGTTTTAGAGTGTGTGGGAATGCATCTCAGAAAACCAAATCCTTTTCTGCACATACTTCCCACCTGCTACCACCCAGTTAGGAATTTGTGTGGGACACAGGTGCATATTTACAATAGAAACCCGAAGCATGACGTTAGTCTCTTTGGCTCTTAAGCTGCCTAGCGCCAACACAGGCACCCTTGCACCATAGTGCAAGGGTGTCTGCGTTGCAGGGGAAGAATGATTTTGTGTAGGAAGGTGTCATTTCCTGCACACAAACAAACTTTAAAAGGCGTTTTGTAACTTCTATGTGTGCTGCTTAATGCAGCACTCATAGAAGATGCAAAACCTCATTTTTTTAATGATTGTTTATGTGCAGTAAAGTACACCTTCCTGCAGATAAACAATCAATGGCGTTTTGCTGTTTCCATGTGTGCTGCACAAAGCAGCACACATGCGAACACCAAAAACAAGAATAAACATTTCTCCTCGTTGCGCCATGGTAAGACCAGGCTTTACCTGTTCTTAATTTTGGCGCTGCCACATATTTACGCCATTCTTGTAAATATGTGGCAGCATCAAAATCAAAGGGTGTTGCAGTGGAACACCCACCACAACACCCATTTCCCTCCCCTTTCACGCTAAGTATAGCGTGAAAGGGTGCCTTATTTACAAGGCAGTGTTAAGCCACTTTAAGTGGTTTAACACTGCCTTGTAAATATGGCGCAGTCCCCACCGTCACCACGTCACATAAAGGGACTTTGTGGTGGCGATAGGGGCTTGTAAATATGCCCCGCAAAATCTTGGAATTATATGCAGTAAAAGACTGGCAAATTCAGGGTGCAGCATGTTATTCCCATTTTGGACCACTCATTAAGCCCATTTACTGGTATGAGATACTGGCAATATCGGTAACTCTGCGAAGGGTCAGAGCTTTGCGGATCCAGCACTAAACGTTCATGTTAGTGTGAGCCTATCCTATTTCAGTTCCTGAGCGTTGGGTCTGGGATGTGACCCATACACATCCCACAAGGTGATTATGAATCACCACTTCACAGAAAAAGCAAAAGTGACCCCACACCCGGGCACAAAAAAATATATATCTCTCTATTGTATTTCTAGATATTCCAGTGCGTCATATAACAACAAAGAACATTGTATTTCAATAAATAGCTTCCCAGAATAACAAGTTAGACAGTCGCAAAATTTTATTGTAGACAATTTATTCTTTTTTCATTCAGAGACTCACACTATCATGAACGTTTAGTGCTGGATCCACAAAGCTCTGATCCTTCGCAGTGTAAATGTTTCTAAAATTTGAGCTTACCAAGCACATTCTGTAGAGGAGCCCTAAACATTTTGATAGGATGGATGGTGACGACAATAGGGAGGAGTTACTGGGAGACCTATTTGGCAAACAAGATGGTAATGCTGCACAGCCAGCTGCAAAGACACCAAGGACTGAAGGCCTAAAAAATAAATTTGTACGGTTAGAGAGACTCAAAAAGCAGTAACTAGCCAAATGGTGGGACGGGGCCACACTAAAGAAATATCTTGAGAACAGGAGAATCCCACGTGGTCTCCGGATTCTAATATTTCCGAATTATGAAGATCTGGATCCTGACCACCTAGGGGAGTTGGAGGATGAACTGTACGATGCATCTTATAAGATGAGGATATATTGATTAGGAACTCAGAACGTAAGGTGAAAAAGATCAGAGATGAAATAATATCTCTAGAAAAGGAAATCAATGACACAAATCTGACTGGCGTGATACAAAAAAATCAGGTTATCTTAAAGAAAGAATTAGCCAACTATCAAATCTATCTTAAAGACAAAAAACTACAGAAAGTAGAACGAGATCAGAATTAATAGCAAGATACTGGATTGCGAAGAACCCAAACTACTATATTTGTTTTACCAATAAATGGTTCCGTCATTGCTGTTATTTTCACGTGTGGCATGAATCGTCGTCCAAACAATTTTGATTAAGCCCTGAAGAAGTCCCATGAGGGATGAAACGCGTTGGTGGCAAGCAATTTCACAATGTTTTAAAAGAATCAAGTGTCTCTGAATGAAAAAAGAATAAATTGTCTACAATCAAGTTTTGCGACTGTCTAACTTATTTTTCTGGGAAGCTATTTATTGAAATACCATGTTCTTTGTTGTTATATGACGCACTGGGATATCTAGAAATACAATAGAGAGATATATGTTTTTTTGTGCTCAGGTGCGGGGTCACTTTTGCTTTTTTTTTAATATCGGTAACTCCATGGTTGTGCCCAGTATTACCATTACTAGTTACTAACCATCTCAAATTCTTCTTAAATGTACACATCAAAGCTTTTGGAAAACGCAGTAACTCGTGATGTTGTATATCAGCAGAATCTTCATGAAAGGGGGATTACTGAGACACGATCTTAGGACCATATACACAAAATAGCGTCGCTCATATTATCTTAAAATGTGAACAAAACGTTTCAGTGAAATGGACAAAGCAGGTAGGAGGCTGTGAAACTTTTGAATAATGGGCAGAACATGGTATGTTTGATTGACCCTGTAGCACTGATAGCACTGATAATTCTACCTCATTTATTGATTCCAATGCATTTTAAACTTTCATGAGCAAGCAAAATGAAATCAGAAAAATAAAGCTTGATGTTCTGTTTGTTCCTCAACCGTGTGACTGTGTACTTCCGGTATTAGATCCATCATTGTAAAATGTAGGATAATTCATCCACTGTAATTCAGCATTCATTTTTCATTTTCAGGTAATGGTTTAAATAAGTAATTGATCTGCCGCTCTATACAGAGCCGTGACAGCGCTGGGGTCAATCTGGGCAGACAGTCGGCATCTTATTGAAATGTAATTAGGCTCTTAATTAGGCCATGCAGGAACAAGAGCGCTGCACTCCGTGGAAAGGTTATTTTTGTTTTTTATCCTTCCCGGCGCAGCTAAACTCCCCTTCATGCTCTAAGCCAAATGCTATCTGACATCTCAATTTGGAGAAGAAAATGTGATCTTAATCGGCGATATTCAAATGCCAGACACACGCCACCAATTTACCCTCTTACCTAAAATTGCTTTTGTTTAATAACTCTGCGTAAAAAATTATACAGAGACAAAAGGAAGACTGATTTCTTTAAAAGAGGGAGATAAATAAAACTGACAATTCTTTATCAAATAGTAAATAATCATAAGGAACTCGGAGCACATGAACTGTGATGAGTGTTCATGTTCTATTTCTAATGAGAGGAAAGAGGAAGCATGCTGGCTGCTTCATGGAGGGTAAGGAAGATTGGACATTTTTGGATGGAATAAGCGCTAGGATCATTGTTAGTTTAATTAAGATGTGCTGGTGAATACACTTCTGCCTAAATAGTTGTCTTCTGGGCTACTAATCATTATTAAACACGCAACATGTACTCCGAGGAAGAACAGACTTATCCTTTGCTCTTTTTCTCAGAACAGGGAAGAGCTAAAGTTAATACAGAGTGAATTCCAAATATGGGAAAAAGGCCCACATAAAATGCTTCCTTGCAATACTGTACACACATATTTGTAATTGAGTTTTTATCGCCCTTGCACCGCACAAGGATACGCAAGGGCAACGCAACAACTAACTCTGATTTATCTAGCCACGCAAGGTCACCTTGAGTGGCCCTGCATGGCTTGATAAATTTGGAGTAACGCAACGCAGCACAAATTGCTGCATTGTGTTACTCTGCCCCAGGGCGGCATTCCATGGGTGGAGCGTGGGTGTTCCCAAACGCATCTGCCCATGGATTTTGGAGCATTACTAGTTTTGCTGTAAATGGAAGATCTGGAAATGCGCCAAAATGCTACATCTCCCCAGGTGAGGCATAACAAGGAGAAATATCTTTATTTCTCTTTGTCTTTTCCTCTCTCTATATGAGCTTCATTCTGCAGCACACATAGAAAGAAGACAATTCCTCAGAGGATAGTTTTTGTGCAGGAAGGTGTCACTTCCTGCACAAAATCAATCCTGCTTACGCATTAGGCACTGGGTGCTTGATGGCAGTAATTTTGTGGATTCCTGCAGATTCCGGAAGCTTCCATCACAGAAATGTAAGGAAAATATGGGATTTCAGGCAAAGTTTGAGGTTTTCAAGGCATTGTGGGTAAGATAACTACAGGGGTTCCATGTGAGCACATAACTTAGGAATCCTCTGGTTGTCTAATTTAAGAAAATGTCTGTGGTTTGCAGATTGCAATTGATAATGGCACAGCACAGCCCAAAATACTGCAGCTACGCCTAGCACTTCAGCGCCTTTCGTATCGTGGTCTCTTGGACCAGCCACACATATGGGGTACAGTTCTTATTGGTAGACATATGGGAATTCCGGGTTGTGGAAAATTGGGGCTTGCCACGGCTTCTAGAACTTTCCATCATAGAAATGTGTGAAAAATGTGTGGTTTTTTTACCAAAGTTAGAGGTTTGCAAGGGCCTCTGGGTAAAATGACTTAGGTAGAGCCATGCCAGTAATGCACCGCTTGACTCCCTGAGTTGTCTACTTTTTATAATTGTGCAGGTTTGCTGGGTTTCCCTAGGTGCTGGCTGAGCTAGGGTCCAAAATCCACAGCTACCCATTTAGCAAAAAACGGGTCCGTTTTGAGTAGACAAATGTGATGCGTCCATGTCGCATTTTGGTGCCTTTCATGTCACAACCACTAGCTCTCCCACACAAGTGAGGCACCATTTTTGTTGGGAGAAGTGGGCCTATGTTAGGTGGTAGGAAGTCTGTGGTTCCCAACAGATACTAGAACCTTTCATCACAGAAATGTGAGGAAAATGTATTTTCTTTTAGCCAAAGTTTTAGGTTTGCAAGGGCTTCTGGGTAAGATAACCTGTGAGAGGCATGAACATCACCCTACCCTGGATTCCCCTGGGTGTCTAGTTTTCACAAATGTGCAGGTTTGCTAGGTTTCCTGATGTACCGGCTAAACAAGGGCCCAACTCATTTTCAATACTTTCTGATTTCAACAGTTAATTTCTTTGAGAAAAACTTGAGAAATCTACACAAATGACCCCTTGTTAAACTCATAATTCTAACTACCTTTCAGATATATAAAGCTTTCCGGGAGTACCCCTGGGGTTTTCTCCTGTTTCCACCACAAACTGAAAGTAGGTTGAAAGCACAAAAATTAGGAAACTGAGCTACCTCTTTGAAAAATATCAAAACTGTGGCACAAAAATTTAATTTTTTATTCAGCTCTTCATGTTCCTGAAAAACGGGAAAACTGTGACTTTAGCACAGTAAGCCTTTTGTTGATGCCATTTTTAGGAGAAACAAACTAACACTTTTTTGCGGAGCGCTATATTCCTATTTTTCCCTAAAACCCCAAAACCTAGCTACATTTTGACTATTTTCTCAGTCCCCTCTGGAGGAATCCAGAGTATGTTCGATTAAAATTACGGATATTTTGCATGGATACCTTATATGAAAAAACGTTATGAAGGTCTAAGCTCGAACTACCCCAAATAGCCAAAAGATGGCTTAGAGTACTTGAAGAAAATGTTTAGCAGCCAAGAGGGTCACACATAAATAACTACAAATAAAAGCTGGATGTAAAGTAAAAAACAATTTAAAAAACAGCAGACATAAAAAACATTCAAATAACAATACATTGTCAAATAAAAACATTCATAGTTGTCTCTTTTATAGTTTTAAGGGTAATGTGGTGTGCAATCCCTTCTGTAAAAGTATTTACAACTTTTCTCACTGGCTCTGTTCCGACAAGGATGACAGTTTATTCATACATGTCATTTTAGACTTCTCCCTCTTACATTGGCCTCAAGATACGTTCTGTATCTAATTTGTTTTTTGTTCTAACCCTACTGCTTGGCTGTTCCCTATTGCTTGCATATATAGTACTGTTCATTAAAAAGTCCTGTTTGTGCCTCATGTACACAAGCACACACAGGGCTCAAGTACAACTAGAGTAGAGAAGCAATGTTCACAGGTGCAAGCTGTCTTGACAATTTGGTTCACAAAACACATTCACAATCTCTTAAGTGCAGCTGTGCACACAATCGTAGATCAGGATCAAAAGTAAGTTAAGACCACCAAAACAATGAATATCAAGCCTTTAGCTGGAGCCGAGGCCCAAGTGGCATGATCTTACCTAAAAATGTGTTCTTTGCTGGATGACAAATATGTCTGCCAGAGCTGGAGAGCAAACTTAGGCACCAAACGCGACAACTGACAATGTTGATGATGAAGATGTGCTTTGGGCCAAAGAATACCAGCCACTTTTATTTTCATACCTATCTCAGGTATATGCTGCACCTCCACTACATCAACATTCATTCCTTAAAACAGGGAAACGTAGTCAAAATCAGCGGTATCCAAACAGAGAGCTCTTGAATAGGCGATGATGTGCGGGGCCTATTGCCAGCTAAACACAGAGCATTCTTGCCCTACAGTCTATGCAGTTATTAAAAAGGACAGTGTATTTTGAAGTCAACCACAAGGCACACATGGTGTTTTCCTAACAATAAGAATCAATGAGGCCATTGTCTCCAGCACTGCAGGCACCACAACTCAATCAAATGTGTGAGGCCACAGAGGCTACAGAGTCTTCTGACATATCTGCAGTGGCTCATAGGTGACCAACAAAATATACAGCAATGGCACTAAAGAAGTGCAATGCTTCTTCAATGCATTCTAAATTGTGATATATTCCAAAGTCTTATAGGGAACTGATTTCCTGTACGCCTAACATAGCAGATATGCCTAAAAACCAAATTAACATAAGGGGCAACATTATCTTGTGGGTACTGCAGCAAATCCAGAAATAACTCCAAATGATAGTCTTCCTCCTTTCTCATCACTGTTGATCCTTGAAACACACTTTGCTGTCCCCAATTTTACCAAATTTCTGGTCATGTTTGTTTAACATATCTTTATTCTTTTTCATATGGGCCAATATTAATAGTGCATGACATTTATAACCCAGACTACTATGGTCACAGCAACAGATACTGTGAACAAGTAATTTGCCCTTCACCTTCCAATTGCCCAGATCTGTCCTCCACTGGCCCATCAGAAAAGGAGCACCTCAATCCAAAACAGCTGCAATGTTTGGGAAGATTTTGTAAATCAATTACAAATTGCATAATCAGCCCCTAAAATAAATCGTCTCAAGGCCCACACGCTTGGCATTATATCAATTCCCGGTTTTGAAGGCCTTACAAGAATAGAGAGCTGAACCAATTTGTGATAAAGTTATTTGTGTAGTTATTTTAAGTTGACTATTGGTCTCAACATTGCCACTATTTCCAAAACATTTGACTGCCACATCTCAACTTTTAAAACAACAAGGTGACAAATGAAATGCTTGAATTAATCTCAGCCACCGGCAATCGCTCAGGCGCATCCCAGTCCATCGTTTTTTGCCCACCATGCCACCACAGTTTGGACCCAGACATATGCAAATCAGTCTTGACCCTGATCTTCATGGAAATAGTCCAGCCATAACCACTAGGCCAGGTCTTCCCTGAACCAGAACACAAGCAACCTAGGACTAGTTTTACCCTAGTAAGGGTTTTTCAGCCAGGTATATCTTGAATCCAATTACACAGACAGCCCATAACCGGCACACTTAGGGTGGCAAATTCAAAAACAACAAGGTGATGGATGGAATGCTTGAATTAATCTCAGTCACTGGCAATCACTTGAGCCGCATCCCAATCCATCATTTTTTGCCCACCATGCCAACTCAGTTTGAACACAGCCATATGAAAATCTGTTAGACCCTGCTCCTCATGGGAACAGTCCAGCCCGAACTGCCAGGTCAGGTCCTCCCTGAACCATATCATAGGCAATCTAGGACTTGTTTCACCCTAATTGGGGCTTCTCAGCCAGGTATAGCTTGGTTCCAATGGCACAGTAAGCCCAGGACCCATGTGTGGGCATACCCAGCACACTTAGGGCAGAAAATGCAAAAACCACAAGGTGATGGGTGGAATTATTGAATTAATCTCAGTCACTGGCAATCGCTCAAGGCTGCATCCACTATGGTCACAATAACACATACTGTCGACAAGTAATGAGTCCTTCACCCCCAATAACCCAGATCTTTCCTCCACTGGTCCACCAGAGAATAAGTATTTCAGTCCAAAACAGCTGGAATGTTTAGGAAGGTTCTGCCTTCACTTATTGGAGTCGGTTAGTTGCCTTCGTCTGCTGAAGTCGGATAGAGTCGAAATCGAAGCAGAGGGAATCGATTTGAGAGATCTGCTGCCGAGAGACGCGAGGTAAGGCCCTCCCTCGGGAATCTCCTTCCTGACTCGCGAGGGTTGGCACCTATGGGTGTCTTGTCAATAAGGAAGAGGTTTGTTTGCCTGTCACTTGGCACGAGCAATCCCGCTGATGGAGATGTCAGATCCTGTTAGTTGGCAGCGGTCCGTTATTCGAGATACCACGGCTCTTCTTGCAAATAAAGGAATCCACTTGTCTCTCTGCAGATGACGGAGCCACCTTCTAATTGAAATGATGGATCCTTCACAAAAAAAGGTATCTGATTCACCTATAAGTAGAGATTAAATTCCCTTATTTTGGATAAGACTCGTTTATAACTGGATGTAACGTCCAGTTTATGAGGCGATGTGGACCGCGTACAATTGGGGTTGATGTACATTTCAACATGAACGGATTCAATTGTTACTCAGGACGAGGGTAAGTTAATTAAGATACAATTCAAAAGCAAGGACTCGCTTGTTTTTCAGATGACGTCCGGTTAATGGGAATTAGTTTCGATTCACGGAGAAGGGATCCTCTGAGAACCCTGGAAGGGAGCCTTGTTACTTAATTTTGGATTTGCCTTCGCTTTGGGGATCTTTTTGAATAGAGAGACCGGCTTGTAGCTGGAGGTGTAAGTAAGAGTTCTGCCTCCTTTCACTGAAGGTGTAGGATTCTCCTGATTATACAGCGATTATTTCACTGAAATTAGCAGAACCCACATGACTGCACAGTGTGATTTGACGATAGACCTACCTGCTGCCCCCGTAAATGGTAATCCATGTGTAGCGGGAAGAATTGTGGACAGTGTTTTTGGCCGTTCCAGGGGCACTATCAGCAGCGGAGCCCTTTCCAAGACTTTCTGCGTGGCCTGGGAGCATTTCGGCTCGGTCACCTCGGCTGGGGGAGTGCTTCAGACGCCACCTGCATAGGGAGCGGGACTGCGAGGTCCAGAAGTGCTTGCGCCGTCCACCGCGCGCACCTGGCTCCTCTTCCCGCCCCCTTCTCCCTCGGACCTCCCTGGACCTTCCTGGAAGTGTATTAAACTCCTCGCGGCCCCCGCTGGTGCGGGTGCCGCTCGTGTAGCGGGAAGAATTGTGGACAGTGTTTTTGGCCGTTCCAGGGGCACTATCAGCAGCGGAGCCCTTTCCAAGACTTTCTGCGTGGCCTGGGAGCATTTCGGCTCGGTCACCTCGGCTGGGGGAGTGCTTCAGACGCCACCTGCATAGGGAGCGGGACTGCGAGGTCCAGAAGTGCTTGCGCCGTCCACCGCGCGCACCTGGCTCCTCTTCCCGCCCCCTTCTCTCCTCCTCTACTTTAACCCCGCCTTGTACGCGTACGCGGGACGCGGGCGGACGAGGAAGCGGGCGAAGACCGGGCAAAGAGCGGGCCGTTTTAGGCCGTTAGAGGCCGGCAGAGACCGGACCGGGCCCCCCCTCTAACTTTGTCCCTGTCTCAAGGCTCTTCTCCATACTCCATCAGCCTGCGGCTTTGACTGTTCCTCTCGCCATGGCTACTAGAGTATCCAGGAGTAAGGCTGCCCAACAGTGCTCTAGCACACTGGAAAAATTCTTTCCGAAGACCAGTGCTGCGGCTAGCAAAGGTCGCACAGCATCAGACACTCTCCTTGAGGTAAACTTAGAAAACGCGTCAGTTTCAGTGGACCCCTCGGACTCTTCTTCCATCGATGTTAGTACTCCAATACCCCTTGACGTCACCCATCTATCTCTCATGGATAGCATTGATCAGACAATCGAGTCAGTCCTCCAACAACTTAGGACCCCGTCTAATCTACTGAGGGATAGCGAGTCTCTGCGTCCCTCGGGGGTGGTGGAGACCACTCCGTATATGAACTGTGCGGAAATGTCTAAGGCGCAGGATGAAGGGCAAGTTGCAGCGCCAACAGATCCCGTAGGCAGTAGAGCGGACCATCCTCCGAAAAGGAAAAGGTCCAGGAAGCTTAGAGGGGCAAAAAGGGCCAAAGTGGATAAAACCAACCCAACATTAGATGTTAGCTCAGACATTTCGGCTTCTCCCGTGGTTACTTCCCCGGGAATTGGGTCTGATCATCCAGACTCGCCATTAGCCACAGTGGTACCTGGGTGTTCCGGGCCGTTCATATTTGGTGGAAATCCTCCTAATGCGGCAGAGGCTCTAATTGGCTCTTTTAGGGACATCCTTAGGAGCCTGTTGGAGCCCCTGTCTGTAAAATTGGACTCCATAGCTGCTAGACTCAGGGCTATAGAAAACGCACATAACAGGAATAGTCCTAGCAGGGGGTTGGGTCCAAGTGCACAGACGGCTCCCCGGGAATCTGTAGGGAATAGACCATCTACTGCTGGAACAAGCATACAGGCCCCGGCTGGGGCACAACACAGTGTTACAGGTAGTCATGCTCCCCCACTGCCCTCTTCACAAATGTCTAGGCCCCCTGTCCCTGCACCTAGAAGATCTAAGCAACCAACACTACCCCTTCCAACGAGTGGGGGGCGAGTTAACAATGAACATACTGGTCGCCCCACTAGCCCCAACACTAGGCGCAGGGCGGTCAATCTGCCCCCTGAGGCTGCGCCCCACACAGCGATTATGGTGGGAGTTCCTGAGCTCACTGGCGACACCAGAGAGCCACAGGACTCACTCCGTAATAAGGTAATTAGCTGGCTTAATATTAACAGGCCCCTCCCCTCTAACATCAAAGGTGATGTGTTGATGGTCAGAAGGATCCCATGGATCGGAATCACCCCCAAAAACAGGGTAGGGGACTGTATCATAATTAGTTTTAAAAGCCCACTGGTTGCCCCTTACATTTGTAACTGGCTGGTAAGGCCGGATAAGTCCAACATAGAATTAGTGTCCCTCTCACACTTCTACCCAAATGTTTCCAACTTAGTAGTGGGGAGGGAACAGAGTTGGACCAGAGTGGGCTTCGCCGTAGATGGCTCACGGTACAGACCCAAGCACAACACACTGCCCGCCCATGGCAATTTTGTCCATCAGAATAGATTCTCCTGCCTGGACCAAGTAGATTGACCAATAAGGGGGGTCACTCCACAACACCCAGTAAATTCTGCCTATGGGTCTACACTCAGGGGGGAAGGTACATCTGTTCCCGTAAATGAAAAAAGGTCCCTGGCCCCTGCAAATGAGGGGGGGACCGCCCTGGGAAGCATCCAAGTTTTAGATGAGGATCCACCAAACACACCAACTGTTCTTACAACGCAATTGGTGGAGCTTGTTGAATTACCCACCCAGTCGCCCATTACTACTGGTTTGGGTGACTTGGGTAATTTTGCACATGACATCCTGTCTGCACCAAGTGAAGCAGGTCCGCAATTTCAAGGTCCAGGCCTGACTATCCTTTCCTGGAATGTAGCTGGCATTTTAAGTAAGGTGGATACCCCGGAGTGGGAAACTTTGGTCAGTAAAAGTGACATCCTCCTCTTCCAGGAGACATGGGCTAGGGCACCACAGCTTAGGAGGGGATATGACATTTTTGAAATCCCGGCAAAGTCGAATGGGAGGGGGAGACCCTCGGGAGGTTTAGCAATCTGGGTGGCGAGCCACATTGGGTGTCAGGTGGAAAGAATGGATACACTTTCACAGGACATTCAGTGTGTGCTCCTCAGATGGCCTGGCAAAAGTACATGGGCTATTGTTAACGTCTACTCTCGACCAGTCGCTGTGGGCAAGGAATCCCCAACCCTAGTTGATCTTTCATCTTTTCTAGGGCAACTGCCAGGTGACTTGAAAATAGTGATGGGAGGAGATTTCAACTGCCACTTTGAACCCCTGGAAGGTCTAATGGAGGGTGCCTTTACTGCCGAGGATGACCACTGGGGAGTCCCACCTTCCTCCTCACCTCACCCCAAAGCTTGGTCTCCGTTGGCAGTACAACTTACCTCTCTCACTCTGAACTTTGCACTGAGGGCGTGTAACGGACGCACCCCCTCAGACACTCCTTCGGTGTGTACTTTCAACAAAAAGGGCCATGAGTCAAGGTTGGACTACATTTTTATAGATATTTCCCTGTGGCCCAAAGTTCAAGATTTTAGAGTGATTCCGAGGACAGACAGTGACCACAATTCCCTTTTGTTGGAGATCCAGCACCCAGCCCCTGCTATAGGGCTGCTAACTACCGATTCTGGAGTCGACCAGGGAGACATACTACTCACTACAAGCAGGCGCCGGGCGAAATGGGGGAAGCTAGTTGATAAAGAAGAAGCTATAAAAAACCTCTATGGCATAGCACTCCCCAGGTTCCAGGAGGTGGATGCTCTCATCAATCAACCAAGACCCTCTGACTACAATGAGAGACTATTTGGCATTCACCAGGCCTTAGTGAGGGACCTTGCAGATGTCTTCAATCCGGCCCTGCCCACTAGAAGGAAAAAGACTCGCGCTCCGACTTGGTACACCTCCACCTGCAGGAAAACTAAGTCTGAGCTTCTTTCCGCAATTAAAGAGGGTAGCGATAAGGTGAAGATTGCAGCCCTTAGGAGGGGGTACAAGTTAGCACTGGCCAACGCAAGGGCAGAGTGGGATTGGAACCACTGGCATGAACTGACTGAAGCCCTCAAATCCAAAGACTCTAGGAAATTTTGGGCTCTGGTAAACAATGGAACAGGGGATCTGCTATCCGCAGTAGAACCCAATATTGCCCCCTCTATTTGGGAGGCCCACTTTGGGACACTATATCAAGAAACCACTCTCTGGCCGGAAGGGATGGTGGCGGAGTCCCCCTGCCTTCCAGATGTGGCCTTTGAATTTTCCTTGGGGGAGGTGAAGCTAGCACTGGAGCGCCTAGCGCTGGGGAAGGCACCGGGGTTGGATAAGCTACCCGGTGATTTGTTCAGATACCACCCTGACATCTGGGCCCCGTACTTTCTTGTTCTTTTTAATGCTATTTTGGGAGGTATGGCGGTCCCGTCCTCTTGGCTAGGGGCTGAAATAGTTCCGATTTACAAGAAAGGGTCCCCTTTGAGTCCGGCAAACTACAGGCCTATTAGCCTGATAGATGTTCCCCAAAAGCTTTTTGCGCGCCTTATTTTGAACCATCTATTAGACTGGGTGGAGGAAAATGACATCATGAGTCCCCTGCAGGCTGGCTTCAGGAAAAACACGTCGACCATGGACCAGATCTTCCGCCTCGTTCTCCTCTACTGGAAGACGGTGAGGATCGAGGGGGGGAGATTGTACATGGTCTTCGTGGATCTGAGGTCAGCCTTTGACCTAGTCCCGCGCAGGAAACTTTGGGGGGTGCTGGAAAAGTTAGGAATTCCCCCCCAGCTACTTAACATCTTAGCCAGGCTGCATGAGAACAACTATGCTCAAGTCAGGTGTGGGAAAGATGGCAAACTTTCATCCAGGTTTCCTGTCCGTCGAGGTGTGAGGCAGGGTTGTGTCTTGGCACCGACCCTGTTTTGCTTATTCATTAATAACGTCATCTCACACCTGGAAAACGTCAAGGACAACGACGCCCCCTGTTTGGCAGGTAGGAAGGTACCGGCAATCATGTTTGCCGACGACACCCTCCTCCTTTCAAAATCCCCCATGGGGATCCAGAGGAGCCTGGATGGATTTGGTCTTTTTTGTCACCAGCATGGGTTGGAGGTGAACACAGAAAAGACCAAGTTCATGATCTTCAACCCACCAACCAAAACTAGGCCCAATCCCACCCTGGGGTCTGCCAGCCTTGAGAGGGTGTCCACCTTCATATATCTGGGGGTAACACTGCAGGAAAATTTAGCATGGGATCGACAGATAGTACGATCTAAGGCCAAATTATCCCAACTGTCGGGTGCAATCCTGAAAGTGGCTAATACTTCTTCCTTCAAGCCCATAAGCCCGGCCCTTGAAACTTACAAGACCCAGGCCAAGGCTGCGGCCATGTATGGCAGTGAGCTATGGGGATACAAAGCGGTGAAGGGCTTATCAACAGTGGAAAATAGTTTTTTAAGGCGCCTTCTAGCCCTTCCAAGTGCCACGCCACTTCAGCCTCTGAGAATGGACATGGGTCTCCCCCCTATTGCAGAGGAGCTTGTGTCAAAGCCAGTGAAGTTCTGGCACAGGCTCTGGTCTACGGACGAACTTCATCATTATAGGGAGGATCTCACCCATGTCATGAGTTTAAACTGCAGTGGCAAAATCCCCTGGCTCACCTTTGTGGAAAATGAACTGTCTGCCATCAATCTCCGTGTCCTGTGGGAGGACCCCGCGCGAGGCTGCCAAACAATCTCGCGCAAAGCCCTGGCACAAATCTACAAAGCCAGGTCCCTTGCTCACTTGATGGACGCTCAAAATAGCGGCACCCTAACTTTGCGATTTTTAGAATCCAAAAATTCTTATGTTTTTGAACCTTTTATGGATTTTATTGTTCCCAGCCTGGCGAGGAAACTGTATGTTCAATGGAGGCTTAGCACACTACCTATTAATTCATACACCTGCAAGTGGACAAATGGGGGCGATAAAACATGTCCCTGCTGTAACAACCATGTGGAAGATGACCCCCACATCTTGTTTGTGTGCCCTGCATACCAAAGGCCCAGAAAATACTGGATAGCACCGCTCTGTAAGAACCTGGGGTTCAGAGAGTATGCACAGGCATACAGGATTTTGAAAACTAGCACCCTGGGCCACATTGTGTTCGCTGTTTCCAAATTTCTTATGGCCATATGGTTGATCAGAAAGAAAAAATCCTCTGAAGCCCCTTGAACTTTCTAATGCAATTTTAAATCACTCCTCGCTGGGAGAGCGGACTCTATTTAAATGTGTTTTAAAATAATGTTTTAATGTTTGTAATGTTTGCATTGCATCTTTTATGGTCTATATGGCCGAAATAAAGAATTGGAATTTAATTGAAGTAAATCAAAGAACAATTGCAAAATCAGCCTCTAAAATGAATCGTCTCAAGGCCCGCAAATTTGAGGTTATATTAAACAACGTTTTTGAAGGCCTGACAAGAAAAGAAAGACAAACCAAATTGTGATAAATGTACCCCTGTAGTTATTTAAAGTTGACCGTTAGTCTCACCATTGCCATTATGTCCAAAACATTTAACTGCCACATCTCAACTGTTTGCATCTACCCCTTTTTCATATTTCTGGCAATGATAAGCTTTTTCCTTGGTAACAGCTGATATATCTGTTTTACATACCTCACTTCTATTTCACCACACTGGTCCAATTTCAGACCCAGAATCATTCGAAGAATCTCATTACATGCTATTCTGATTCCTTCCACAATATTTGCATTTCGGACATTTATACCAGATCTCGATAGCGATTTCTATCAGTGCACATTGTCTCCAATATTTCCTGAAGGAGTTAGGAAACATCTTTCTCAACCTATCTTGATTCAGAACCATCCAACCATTACGTCAAATGTTGCATCACTATGTTGTATTGGCAAACTATATTTAGCAATATCTTCCTGCTGGTGCTCCCATTCTCATCTGACATATGCCTACCCAGTTCACTCTCCAAATGCACAACATATTGCCATGCTAGGTTGTTGCTAGGGAAATATAGGCACTTATCTATAATGGTGGCAGAACTATCCACTATTGGTTTGTAAGCCAGTTAGTGCTTTCAATTATCATACATTTTAACACCATTCCACATAAACATAAACATAAACACCACCATATGACATTTTCCTTTCCCTATAGGTGAAAATTGTGGATTGATATGTGCTGTAAGTGGGGAGGGAAGAGAGGTCAGCAATTTTCAAATTGCCACTGCATCATTGCCATCCAATAACTTGCTTGTGATTTCAGTGGTAAAGATGAGATAATCTGTGTTTCCCGGGTATCTATATTACATGCCAGTGGACTTTGCCTGATCTATTTAGACCTATTCTACAGCATTTATACTTGCAGACCCCTATAGTAATGGATATGATCTGGGAAAGCCAGTCCATCCACATGTTTTAGGTCTTTAAAAAGAGATGTTGACAATCACGGAGCTTAACACTGCAAAACAAATTTCAACAAGTGTATATAAAGGCCAGCCAGCATCAGTTTATATGTTCAAGTGAGAGGAGACAAAAAGATATATAACAGGTGGAAGACGCTGCTCACCTTAATTTCTAATATACTCCACACAATTATCCATTAATTACCCATAAACAATAGCCACCTGCCTAGATCATAAATTTTCATCCACAGTAACTCTGCAACATAACTGTACCATAACTTCCTTTTCATGCTTTTAGCAACATATAACTATTCACAAAGGTAAGTTACACCTGTGAGTGAGTTGCTCATGGAACTTTACTCTTACACTTTTGACTAACTTGACTTCTTTTGGCTATTCACCATTCCCGAGAATAAAGCTACTCAAAAGTGCAGCTCTTCATGTTTTCACCACCTCAGTTCAGGGGATGGAGACAGAATAATCACAATTTAAGATGTTATAATTAAGACAAATTACTTACAACCATATTTTACATGTAGCAGGACCTCTGTACTCGTATCAGAACCCTTGCACTCAGAGCAAAACCGCATGCATAGATCTGAATAGGAGACCTCTGCACTTGATGAGGAACCCCTACCCTCGTGACAAAGACCTCCACATGGAAGTACACAGGAAAATATGCACACCCGAACAAAGTCAGAGATAGATGATGCAAATTCCTTTATAACCTCATAAATACAGACCACACCATTTGATCAGCTTTCTTCCTATTTGTTGCCTGGATCCCACAGCCCACACCTTCAGACAGAATCATGCAAACCACCAGTCACTTTCAGAGGAAGAGAGATTTTACTGAGAAGGTGACAGCTCTTGTAGTAAATGTTGTTATAAAATACTAAAACAACTTGGGCTGTCTCCGTTCACCATCAGTGAAACCTTGAAGGCAACCTGATGAAAGGAGGTTATGGACTCTGTGAATGCATTGGGGAAGTGGTACGCACAGTGAGGTATTTAAAAATGGAAATAGAAAGACAATAGGAGGTGCTTGAAGAAGAAGTTCTCCATGATTCAGCTAACTGAAGCTCTTCCAGGTGTGCCACTTGGATCATGTCACCATCGCCCCATACTCAAGAAGGCTATGATTTCAACAATGCATTACCACCTACTGTATGGGCTGCCTCTACCCAACAATAGTAATGTGGAGCCAGGTAAGATTATACATCCCCTTAACTCTTTCTAGCTCTCAAAATATAAGCCCTCAATCACTCATCCACATCTGTCCTTTACTCATGCCTGCATTGTTAGTCACACATTGCATAGCCTACCTAACCACCCTACAACAAAAGCCCTTTAAATTCATACACACTGTGTTAATGTTGCTTTTTTTTGTGTTGAAATTTTTTTTATTGAATTTTATAAGACAAATACATTAGAGCATATGCAATAATAAATAAAAGAGAATAATTACATGTTAGAAGGAATCATGGAATAAGAAATTGATAAATAAATACGATATAAATATGCGTTTAAATAGATAAATACAACTTGATGCAGCAAAGATATCAAAACCCAGCATAATATATAATAAGAGTGAGCAATAGGGAAAAAAGAGAGAAGAAAAACATAGTGGGATAAAGAGTGCTGGAAATATAAAGAAATAGAACAAAGGAAAAATAATTAAATAAAAGCAGAGGAGTACCACAACGGAGGAAGCAAATGATTGTGAGGGAACAGGGAGAAGAGAAGACAAAAGACAGAAAAGTGAAAGTTAATTAGTGTGTTTGAGTAGAAGTGGAGGCCGGAGGGTCAGCAGCATTTGATTTAAGAAATGGAGACCATATTCGAAGAAAGGTGTCATTTTGATCTTGAAGATTATAGATTGTACGTTCATGGGAAGCAGTTTGCATCATGGCCACCAACCAATCCTCCTGTGATGGAGGCATAGTTGATTTCCAATGACGCAGTATACATATTTTGGCAGTAGCAATTGAAGTATGAAAAAGACGGAGTTGTGGCTTCGTGAGCTTTGGGGAATGACGTAAGTCATGTAGGAGAATGTTAGTAGATGTAAGTGGCAATTTTAGGGGCATGGTGGATTTCAAGGTAGCACCAATAAAAGTCCAATAGGGTTGAATACTAGGACACTCACAGATGATATGAGTAATATCACAACCTGAATTGAAGCATCTCCAGCAGTTAGAATGCGAGAGAAGACCAGCTTGGTGTAATTTGACAGGAGACCAGTGCCAATCATGCAGAATTTTAAAAAGACAAAATTTAAGCCTTGATTCACGAGCTCCCTTATTTAAAATCTCTAGAATCAAATCCCACTCAGCATCGGAAAAGGAGATGGAGAGACGAGATTGCCATTTACGCTGGAGATCATGTGAAAGAGATTTAGAAAAAAGATGAGATGAAAAAATTTTGTATATACCAGAAGTAACACCCTTAAGTTTCCCCCAAATGTGCAAATAGGATAATATAGGGGAGTCCTGTAGGAGCCATGGTGATGATCCCATATGGGTCTTTAAACATTGTTGGAGTTGAAGATATTTGGAAGAATGATGAAGGGGAAGATCGAATTCTACCCTGAGTTGAGAGAATGACTTAAAATCCCCATCATGTAGGAGTTGATCCGGATAGAGAATACCTGCAGCTCGCCATTCAGACCAGGATAACATACGGCCATTAATACGGATCCCCGAATTATTCCACAAGGGAGCCTTAGCATGTATTCTGGAGTTTGAGCCTAATAATCTGTGACTTCTCTGCCAGGATTTATGCATGGCGGAGAGTATCGGGTTTTTTGGGTCAGAACGACTAGAGCCAGTACCATACAGAGGAGAAAGATTTGATTCCGAGGATAGAAGATGTCTTTCTATTTGAACCCATTGTGGTAAATCCTTGATGCCAGGTAAAAAATATGAGATTTGGGAAATATGTAACGCCAGAGAGTAGTGCTCAATAGAAGGAAGACCAATTCCGCCAGATAATTGGTGAGCCTTCAACTTAGTGATAGCAAGTCGCGGTTTCATAGTACCCCAGATGAAAGTTTTAATCTGGGCATCTATTGATCGAAGTAAGGATAGAGGGATCTGCAAAGGAAGCATACCTAGAATGTATATAAACCTCGGAAGGGTAACCATTTTAACCGCCTGAGTTCTGCCCCAAAGAGAAAGGCCCAAAGCCTTCCATTTGTCAAAATCTCGTTGCATTTGGGATATAAGAGGAGATAAATTATCTGCAACCATGTCTTGCAATCCTTTATTAACGAGGACACCCAAGTATTTAAGGCGTGAAGGCTGCCAATGAAAAGGGAATCCAAAAATGGCTGCTTTGGTGGTACCGTTAGAGATGGGCAAAGCTTCACTCTTGTCCCAATTAATCTTATAACCTGAAAAAGAGGAGAAATCATTGATAATGTGAAGAAGAGAAGGAATCGACCGGGGAAGACGAGTAAGTGTGAGTAGTATATCATCAGCATATAAGTATATTTTAGAATGTCCAATTGGAAGGGGGACACCAGAGACCTCATCCGATTGACGAATGGTGGCGGCCAAGGGTTCCATAGCCAGAAGAAACAAAAGAGGGGATAGTGGACATCCTTGACGTGTCCCTCTCTTAATAGTAAAGGTGTCTGATAGAAACCCACCGCAATTTACCTGAGCAGAAGGATGATCGTATAATAAGCGTACCTTATCAATAAATTTCTTGCCTAAACCAAATCTATCCATGACCTTGAAGAGATAGTTCCATTCGATGCGGTCGAACGCCTTTTCTGCGTCAAGTGAAAGGGCTAACGCATCATCCTTAAGATGTTGAGCCGACCATAATGCATGGGCCAGAGAACGCAGATGATTCCTAGAGGATCGACCCGGTACAAAGCCTACTTGAGAATGGTGTATCAAGGAAGGCAAGACCTTACGCAAACGCGAAGCAAGGATGCTGGCCAGGATTTTAATATCAGTATTTAATAAAGAGATGGGGCGATAGCTACTGCAGAGCTGGGGGTCCTTACCTGGCTTTGGAAGCACAACAATAATAGCCTTGTTAGAAAGAGGTCCAAGTGAAGATGAACTATCCGCCTCCTGGAATGCGGTATGCAGGGTATCAATAATATTGTGACCTGCCCAGCGATAGAACTCAGGGGGAAATCCATCTTCACCAGGGGCCTTGTGATAGGGCAGGGCAGTAATCGCACTAGAGACCTCATCTCTGGTTATTTCACCCTCTAGGATGGCTCTGCCCTCCGCCGAAAGAGAAGGAAGGTGTACTTTTGCAAGAAATGCTGTCATTTTATCCGGGTCCATTCTACTATCGGAGGTGTAAAGAGATTCGTAAAAAGAGGCGAACTCATTAACGATGTCTTGAGGTTTCGTGCACAGGTGACCTTGCGTAGATCTAATGGCCGGAATGGCCATGGACGCCTCCCTCTGACGCAGCTGCGCGGCTAGTAACCTTCCCGCCTTTTCCCCTTGCTCGTAATGCCGGCCTTTCATTTTCTGTAAAGCGAATTCTGCTTTGGATGTAAAAAGGCTATTTAAGGCCATTCGGGCTTGCTCTAGTAATTTGCGGTTTTGTAAAGACGGAGATGCGGCGTATAAGCGAGAATAAGTTTGTATATCAGATTCGAGTTCACTTTGTCTCCTTGCATTTTGTTTATTGGCAATTGCTGCATCACGCATTAATTGCCCCCTCAAAGTAGCCTTCGCCGCGGCCCAAAGAGTCCTGCTGGAGGTGACAGACCCCTGGTTAGTAGAAAGATAATTTTGAAGGTGAGATTGCAGTTGGGCCTTACCAGCAGGAGTCCTGTGGCGTTGGATGCTCATACGCCATGGTTTACGCCCAGGCCGAGAGAGACCCAGATCAAGGGAAAGGAGAACCGGAGAGTGATCAGACAAGGCCGCTTCCAGTATGCAGGAGTCTGTAACGAATTGAACTGTATTATGAGAAATAAGGAAATAATCAAGACGAGAAAATGTACCATGGGCCGAAGAAAAGAAAGTATATTCCTTATCCGTTGGATGGCTAAAACGCCAATGGTCAACCAGTCCGATATCTGATATGATGTCCCCCAACAAGGCTCTGTCTGACGCATTGCCCCTATCTAATGGGCCAGTTTTGTCTAGAATGGGATCTTGCGTCACATTCCAGTCTCCACCAATCAAATATTGTGAAGCATTAATTTCAAGCAGCAAACGGGAAAGTTGAAGAAAGAATGTTTTTTTGGTACCCGTAGGGGCATAAACAGACCCTACACAAATGTGAGACTCTCCAATTTTAAGTTTGGCAAATACATAACGGCCATTTACATCTGACCATGTTTTAGAGACAGTTAATGTTGCTTTTAATACTCTTTACTACAGCAACTCTTTTGAGTTGATTGGTTGTTTCCGCTGAGGGCAGAAATCATTGTAACTGAAGAATGGCTACACACAAGGCTGATCTTGCAACTCAACTCACCAACATAATCAGGTATGTACTTATGCTAACAATCTCACAAATACACTATAGAGTATTTTTATCACTTGTTTTGTTAAATTCCAATACTATATTTCAAGATGTGTTCTGCTATGTATTTTAATTGTAGTCAAATCTAACCTTATCATTTATATGCTCATACTTTTATTTTTAACATATTTAAGGCCTTTTGTTGTTGTCCCATTGTTAGACTTGGCATCCTTGGCATGGATTTCCCTGCATATTTGCCTCTACCTTCTACATTTTTTACTGTGTGCTGGATTTAATTTTTGCTGGCTTAGATTCTTTGGGCACTTTGCCACTGTTGATCAGTGTCAAATTAAACTGGGGAGGGGGTTTATGGAAACACTTTGAGTAAACTTTGAGGGACACCCTGATGCCACTTAGGGAGGTGGGTACCCTCACTTACCGAAACATGAAGGAGGTGTTATCCCTCAGGTATGGTTCACCCCTGAGCAGTATTAGGAAAAGCTCTGGTCTTTTAGAAAAGTTGAGTTTTATACCTGGGTTGAACGTGTGAATTGTTTTTGCAGGTCACTGGATGGTTGGATAAAGGGCAGCAAAGTAACTTACTACCACGGGTTGTATGATTTAATTGCATGGGAGCGCTTGTATAGTCTTTGTGTTCCAGATCTGCACCAGATTCTGATGGACTGTAAGCTGACTGACCCCAGAAAGCCTGCTCAGGAGACAGACCATTGGGCTCGTACCTGGGTCCACAAGGGTAATGGGGAAACCCAGGCAAGTGTGGGCAGGGTCCCCAGCAGGAGTGGGGGTACAAGGGTAACCAGAAGGAGTTCTCTAAAGGGCCCCTAACTAATTCCCAGGGTAAATATTCCCATCCCCACATGTAGTACTAAACCATGGACCCCTAGAGGGAAGCCTGGAGAGAGGGGATCCTGCAAATGCTTTGCACATGATCAGGAGGGTCACATGAGAGAGGATCCCAAGTGTCCCAAGTACACACCGGCACCCACTGGTGCATCATCATGTGGGCTGGTTAGTGTAGTCTTGGGGGAGGAGTTGCTTCCAGGTGAAGGCTGGGGACCAGATGAGATGACTCTTGTTTCCCTAGGGGACAGCGAGATGACCCAGGGGACCCTTGTGCCTGCTAACACTAAAAAATAGAGGTAATGGGTGACCATCAATTGGTGGTGGGTGCTAGCTCTGAGAGACACTAGAGCCAGTGTGACATCTGTTCGGTGTAAGCTGGTGTCTGGGGAGCAGGTGGTCACAAATGCACTTCACCCTGTAGTTACAGCAGAAAACTCTGATAGCCTGTTTAAGGTGGTGCAGTTTCTCTTTCAATGGGGGGTTCTCAAGTACCTTGAGAGTAGTTGTGAGTCTCGTCATGCCTGTTGACTGTCTGCTTGGCAATGACCTGGAGAGTTGCCATTGGGAGAAGGTGGAATGCCTGGCCTATTTGGAGATGTTGGGTCTACCTGATTGAGCGTGTGTGACCACTCGGCCTATTGCAGCCAGTAGGTGTGATCAAGAGAACCTAGAGCCTGAAAGAGTGGTCCAGGTGCCTGCCAGAAAGAGGAGGGGCAGAGGGCATGGGAAACCGACCCCAGTTGTTCCTACAGTCCAGAAGGAGGCAGGCCTTGAGTGAGATGCCCTGAAACCTACAGGGGAGCAAGTAGCTGAACTGAGAGACCTACCTGAGCTGACCCATTACAGCAGGAGGGTGTTCCCACCAGGGAGGAATTCTGCAAGGAATAGAGGGAATGCCCTACCTTATTTGGTTTGCAGAAGCAGGCTGCAGACCAGGCAGGGTGATCAGTCTGGATCACATTGGTTCTACTGGGAGAACGGTCTCCTGTATAGTGAGCCTAACGTTGCTGAGCCTGAGTAAGCATGTGTGCAGGTGGTACCTCAGCACTTCAGAGTCTTTGTACTGGGTTTGGCTTCTGATGTGGCTTTGCAGGACATTTGGAGCAAGACAAGACCATTGACAAGATTGTCACAACTTCTTTTGGCTGCAAATGCGAAGGCAATGTGATGCGCACTGTTGGTCTTGCCACACTTGCCAGGCAAGTGGTAAGAGTGAGAGGAAGGGGAAGCCTCCTTTCCAAATTTTTCCAGTGGTGAGCACCCCTATTGAACAGGGGGGAATTGACATTGTGGGGCCTACGGACACCAAGACAGCCTTAGGCAACAGGTACATACTGTTCTTGGTGGACCATGCCACCCGGTACCCGGATGCTATCCCCCTCAGGACAATCACAGCCCCTGTGGTGAGCCGTGCAGTGATGGGGATCTTTCCAGTGTGGGTTTTCTCAGAGAGGTGGTATCTGACCAGAGTACCAACTTCATATCCAAGTATATGACCTCTCTGTGGGAGGAGTGTGATGTAACATATAAGTTCACCACTCCTTACCATCCCCAAGGGAATGGGTTGGTTGAGAGATTCATCCAAACCATGGAGAGCATGATGAAGGGTCTTGGAGAACCCTTGATTCATAAATGGGATGTCCTCTTGCCATGACTACTGTTTGCTTACAGGTAGGTACGGCAGAAATCCTTAGGGTTCAGTTCCTTTGAATTGCTGTATGAGCATTTTGTAAGGGGACCTCTCAGTCTGGTTAAAAAAGGCTGGTAGAAAGTTCCCAGTAAACCTCCTCATGATGTATTTAGCTACATGCTGGTCTTCATAAACCAGTCTGTGCACTTCAGGAAGCTAGCTCACGATAACCTAGAAGCCAGTCAGGAAGAGACGAAACGCTAGTATGACCAGAATGTCACTCTGGTAGAGTTTCAACCTGGCCAGAAAGTGTGGGTCATGGCCGCAGTGGAGCCTTGCGCTCTCCAGGACAAGTGGACTGGGCCTTTTGAGGTGGTGGATCGCAAGAGTGATATCACCTATCTGATGAACTTGCAGACTTCAAGGAACTCTTTGAGGGTCTTGCAAATGAACCGCCTCAAGCTTCATTTTGAGAGGTCTGAAGCGAAAATGCTCTTAGCGACAGATGATGGAATGAAAGAGGAGAGTGAGTCTCTCCCCGCGCTCCTGTCTACCAAGGAGCAAGATGGGTCAGTGGATGGTGTGATCCTCTCCCACAGCGTGACGCTGGAGCAGCACAGGGACTGGGACAGTTTGTCACACTGTTCTCCCTGACCCCGGGTGTCACCCATTGGTGCGTCCATGATGTGGACACTGGGGTAAGCCTTCCTGTGAAACACAAAATTTACAGGTTGACTGACAGGGTCTAAGCCAGCATCAAAGATGTAGTTTCTAAGATGTTGGCTTTAGGGATGGTTGAGCCCTCCAGCAGCCCCTGGGTCAGCACAGTGGTCTTGCTTCCAAATTCTGCTGCGCCGTTGGCACACCTGAACTTTGGTTATGTGTGGACTACTGTGGACTCAATGCCATCACCAGTACTGACGCATACCCTATTCCTAGATCTGATGTGCTCATAGATTGGTTGGGCCTGCCAATTTCCTCATGATGTTTGATTGAATGTCGGGCTACTGGCAGATTGTCTTAACTGATGGGGCCAAGGAGAGGTTGGCATTCTCAACACAAGAGGAGCACTACCTGTTCTGGGTCCTGAGGAACACCCTTGCCACCTTTCAGAGATTGGCCAACCATGTGTTGTCTGGGCTGGAGTAATTCAGCGTCTCCTACCTGGATGACATTGCAGTGCTCAGCACTAGTTGAGAGGACACTTGCATCACCTATATGAAGTGTTGAAGGCTCTGCAGAAGACGGGCCACACTATCAAAGCCAGTAAGTGCCAGATAGGGCAGGGGTCTGTGGTGTACTTAGGGCACCAGGCAGGGAGTTGCTAGGTGGCACCTCTACAACCTAAGATTGACACCATTCTGGCATGGTAGCCCCCAAAACCCAGACTGAGTTGAGAGCCTTTTTAGGTCTCACCGGCTATTATAGGAGGTTAGTCAAGGGGTATGGCACCGTTGTTGCCCCCTTGACTGAACTGACTTCCAGGAAGCTGCCAAGGAAAGGGATCTGGACTGATACCCTTGAGACTGCCCCCCCCCCTTGAAAAATACTGTGGGGGGCCCTGTGGGATAGGGACCCTGAGGCCGGAAAAGGCTGAGTGTGCCCTCCCTTACAAAATGCTTTGGCCCAGTATATGAGGACCCCTGAGCCAAAAACGACCAGGAGAGGGGGCCACCTAGACTCTCTTATTAAAAACAATAATTGCATCATCCCCCCCAGCCCAAGGGGGATTTAAAAAAGAAGCGTGGGAGCCAAATTCCACAGCAATATTATTTGATCTACTTTGAAAACAGTCTGTGCCTTATTCAATGTCTGCTTAGGATTTCCTGATTTTGTTGCAATGACAATAGTTTTACCAATATTTCTCTGGGGGTTTTGTCTTTGAGGTTCTCGTGAGTCAAGTATGTAGTTAGGGATGCTGGTACACTCTACCTTCTCTCTAAAATGCGATACTACAGTATTGTCTCTCAAGGCCCATGTGTGCTGATAAGATATTTGCATTGAAGTAAAGGAGCTACAGTGTTCGAAAAAGCTGTGAATATGCATTTGTCTGTATGTTTGCCCACTTCTACTTTAATCAATTTTACTTATGTTTTGTAGGCTTGGCCCACGATTTGCCCTACTTATGACCTTAGCATTATTTTTACTTCTGCAAAACTCTCCCACACTACCTCAGTGACCTCTTTTTGGTTTTCTTCCATTCCATTTGAAAGTTATTGAGGCAACCATTCAGGGGCGCTTTTACCAGAGGAACATCATCCTTCCTTGAGGACATGGCCCATGTTTAAGTTGGATCCAGGTCCCTGTCCTGATGCTTTGAAATTGGCTCCAGATAGCTTTCTAATGTAAGTAAGTACTGTTCGATTGTATCGAAATCATATCAATTACAATAATAAAAATGTTAAAATGAATCAATAATACCATATAGAATTACATTCTATAAACAAAAAAATTGCAATCAATACAGCAACATTTTAAAGCTTATTCTAACACCATCACACAGAAGTATTTAAGTGATAGGCTTTTGCATAAAGGTATAGACAAAATCTAGAAGTGTCATAGGTTTTCAAATAAAGCTATTATTTTTTGCAGAAAAGCAATACTTGATTGCTTTCTTCACTGGACTGATGTTTGCTTCAATAAATGATGTCTGCAGATACTTCTCTTTCGAGCCAGTGGTTTGTGGCATAAATAGATAACATGGTCAATAGTTTCATTTTGAAACCACAAAGCCTGCATCCTTCTGAGGCTAGAACCTGCACATTCCAAGATATTTCCAAATGACCTAGCGGAATTTACACTAATCTGAATATTAAGGGCAGATTTACAAGCCCCTTGCGTCACTTTTCCCATGTTAAAAATGACACAAAAGTGGCGCAAGGGCCTTGAAAAAGGCCCTAAGCACTTAATTTTTCAGGAAGCATCTACGTTGGAATGTAAGTATATGTTGGCCCTTAAATAGAAATCAGTTATTAAGTCTGAATGTTATAGTTATGTAGTGTAGATAAATCATTGATACGATCATTGATTTTGAAAAGATTTCCTAATAAGTACCTTCCACTCAGTACGGATCATATTTATCAATGAGCCTTGCAGAGGTTATTTGTTTTCGATAAGAATTTTTTCAATGCGTGCTCGGCTCAGATCTGTATTGATTCCAACATTTGCTCTTAGTTTTCAGAAATTAACCATTTTAAAAGACTAGCTTTCGCTCTGTCACCAAAGACCTGGTTTAAAATTCCTTCTTTGGCTTTTTGTAAGTTTGTTGATGAGGTTAAACAAAATTCCAAGCGTAATGGGCTATGTGGGGTAGTAAATCATACGTTCAATAAAAATCTTATTTCATTCATTCACATCTTAGCCAACTCACTGACCTTTATCATATTGATAGGTAATGAGGCGCAGAGGAGCGAAGTTTATTGCAGTGATCAATTGTCCAATTGCAGGACCACCATAAATATTTGATGATCGCTTTATTGATTTTCAGATGATTTGTCAGTTACTTTTCTTAAAACGTGGCCAACCCATGAGAGTTCATCCTCATTGGTTAGCTTCAGGTAATCATATTTATTGACTTTATCTATCCATTGTCCACCTGTTGCTCCTGTCTGGAGGATCTACCAAAATAATTCACTTTGTTTTTCCTGAGATTCACTGTCAGATTCTTTGCACGATTATAATTGTTCAATTCTGAGAGATGGACTTGAAGGCCTGTTGGTGTTAACGAGAAGATGACTATTTCATCCACATAGGCAAAGTACAACACGACTTGTTTTGGTAGCAGTCCTGTCAAAGAATCTAGATAAATGGCGAATCTGAGATGTATAGGGAAAAAAGAAGGGTCGCCAACATGCAGCTCTGCTTTAAACCATTCAATGTCAACATCTTCGAAGAGAGTGACTTGTTAGTGGTCAGTTATACTTTCAGTCACATTTTGTGGTGTAGTACTATAAAAAAATGTAGAAACTTATGGTCAGTTCTTTATTTGAGTAGTTGGTCCAACAGTCTCCTGCGATTAAATTTATTGAAAGCTGTGCTGTACTCAGTGTATCAAAACTACAAGCAGAGATTTGTCTTTTTTCCTTTGTCAACTTGTAATTTGATGGCAATGATATTGCCTGTAAGGGAGTAACCTGATTGGAATACAGAATGATTACATTATTGAGCATACTTATAATGTAAAAAATATTATTTAAATATCTTGCCTTAATAGTCAAGATGGGCTATCAGATGATGGATTCTAGACCTTTTTTTGGTCTTTTTATGTTAATGGGATGAATCTTTATTCCTTCCCATGATGGTGGAATCTTCCCAGTTTGTAGTACTTGTGTAAATAATTGACATTGTAATCAACTCCACAATGTGGTATGAGACTTTACTACATTGATGGGTACGCACTATGGAGAAGAAGGGGCTGGCTGACTGACTGATGATGAGCTGACGAGCCGGTGCGCAGGCTGAACATCGTTTATTACCGCGTATCAATGCCCTACACCTGAAGAAGGCTCCTGCGCCGGCTCTGACTCTTGGACCCCCTCCCCAGTTCTGAAATCAACTTTGTGACCATGAGTGTGGCCACAGTTAGTCAGCCGCTGCTGAGAGCTGCCCATAGTGACCTGTGGAAGCGGCACGGTTAGTTCCGGGTGCGGCTTGTGGGTCACCAGGGAGTCTCACTCGCCCTATCCAACTGTGCTGTGCTGGCGACCTTAATTCCGGCTTAATTCTGGAGTCCCTTCTAGGTTGTGGCTCACTGCATTTTAAGCAAAAAATCAGAAAAGCAACCTTATCACAGCCCCAGTTTAAAAGGCACTGGGGCAGATTCCAGCTGAGGTTGCACCACTGCGGCTCCAGCGCTGGTTAGAGCAGTGTGACCACGTCCTCTACCTGGATACCAAGCTAAGCAGAGGAGCCGGAAAATCAGAGGCCTGTGCTGGGGAGGCATACCAACCGGCGGCAAGAGGGTTAAGAGTGGTGAGGGGGGCAAAGGTGAAGGCAGGGGACAGAGCTGCATTGAGCTGCATTGAGCTGTGGGGGGGTGCAACATCGTGCCACTTCCCTCTGGTCCCCCATTCTACTGGACCTTCACCCCTCGCCAGGCCAAGTGACCTTTCCGGCCCCTCCGTCCACTAGCCACGCATTTAAGTAGCTCAAAGTAGAACCTGAAATCCGCATCCCCCAAATCACCCCCTAGACCAGCAAATCAAGGCAAATCAAGGCGGTATTTGGCCCCATACAGGATCCTTATAATCTAACCAGCCTACCCAGCCCAACCAGCCTCACTCTTAGTCTTGGTCTGGCCAGCCCAGATTTTGTAGGCCAAACCGAAGATTGACATATAGAGGCAGCTTTGAAGACGTTAAAGGCCCAGGGGGGAGAATGAGAGAGAAAAACAAGCATTAGATGTGAGTAACTAACAATGCTTGAGAAGGAGAAGGAACCCAGGAACACAACAACTGACCCAATCAATTAACTAGCTAAACTACGACTGCAACTTCGGAGGGGCAGGGGGGCCCGGCTGAGAAAAGTTGGAACAGATTTTTAACGGATCTAATTCCCTGCGACTTGCAAATCATTTTGAGATCAGGCAAAACCAGGGGTCAACCACTTGATAGCCAAAGAGTAGTCAAATGAAGCAAGAGAAAAATGCAACTAACCAAACAGAACCCCTAAAGTGGATGTTATACAGCCCATTGTAAACAATCTTAACAGGATCTCGCCTTTGTGGAGACTGGCAATGAAATGTCCCCAACCAAGACCCTTGCAACACATCTGTTGCAGCCCAAAATCCACTCAAAATGTTTCATTCCTAAAGAGTCAGGTGCCTCTATCTTTTCCTCAACCAGTGGGGCATGTGGGCTTTAGGACCCCATCGAGCCCACACATATATCCACTCAGCTAACCCAGCCCTCAAAAACGCCCCCAAAGGAGCCAATGCAAATAGAGAAAGTACACCCAGAAGAGGCTGATGGGCACCTTGCAAGCAGCAGAACAAAAGAAGGCCCCGCCAACAAAACAAGATCTCCATCTGGTACATCGAGTCCCTCACATAGGCCTGTACCAAATGCTTCACCTCTCCTATCACCCCTCCGATTTATGACAAACATGGAGCAGCAGGTACTATCACCCCCCGAAAGTACCAAAAACACAACTTACTCCAGGTCGGCCGACCTCTACAACAAATGCCTAGTCCATCCAATCTATAGGCTTGTTCAGAATAGGAACCCGGAAATGATTTTATCCAGACAGTGGCACTAAGGGAAGAGGGTCCTCAGGCTTTGCACACAATTCAAGAGGGTGTGAAGGCCTACACCACTAACCTAATGTCCAACAGCTTGGACCCGCTGGAGGAAAATCAATATATCCAGGAGGATTCCGCATATCTAGAGTGAAAAGAATGGGCCGACTGAGTAGCATCCTATACCTCGGATACTATCCAAGAGCCCCCCAAATGTACAGGGTCGGCAATAGGATACTCAACGAAGAATTTTAGCCATGGAGCACACCAGCACTCTAAACAGGCTCAAGGCACAGCTGGACCTCCTTATATGTAGGCGGGATTGATGAAAAATTGGAAAACCTCAACTCCCTAATAATTTGAGCGCAAAAGGAGGCAAACCTAACGTGCACCTGTGGCCCCCTATTGGAGAAGCTGTCCTATCTCCCTTCAATGCTAGCAAACCTACTCAGCGAGCTGAAAAAGGAGGTTGTGGGCAGCAAGGCGGTCGATCCAACAACTATCAATAGAGATCCTGATTTAGGGACTGAAATGGAAGCAGAGAACAAAACCACTGACGCTAAAACAAACAGTGGCATGTCTGGAGATACCCCCATCCTCCAATCAGGGGACCGGAATAAGGGCACCCAACCGCAGAACGCCAAACAGAGGCATCCATTGAAGAGAAAAAGGAGCTATAAAATAGCAACAGACAGTGCCGCTAGAGTCTACCCCCTTTTTGGCCTCACAACAGGTGAAATAGATGCAGCTCAACCTAGCCCAACTATTCAACCAGCCGATAAAGCCACTTTCACCAGCCAGAAGGATGGAATATCTAACAGCGCGCCAAAGGGGGGCTGAGGAATGACAATCATCAAAGTGGTAGATCTTACAGAGGCTACAAGCGAAGCGTACCCCAACCAACCCCATGGGAGCGCTCAGTCCCTGCCAAGCCCAAACAATGCTCCAACAAATTACCTAATAATAGCAAGCGCTTTTGGTCCCTTGGGAATAAAGTAGTGGGCCTTTTTCACAGTGGAGTGGCATCACATATCCCTGAGGAGAGGTAGGCTCAGTATCTGGAATCGCACTTTATCCCTCCGTCAGGGAACCTACGGTTGAATACAATGTCTGGGCCTACCGCAAATAGCAAACAGCAGAATAAAAGTACACAGAGGACACAGAGGAGCCCCCAACGACATCTGGAGGTAGCTAAGTCATTTCGCTAAGCTAGAATTTAACAACAAATAGCCAAGGGGAATAAAGAGGGAGCACCAGGACCAAAGGGAGTTCCACCAGTCACAGGATGCAATATTTTGGGCAGACATGTTAGATCCACTCTTCTGCCAAATCAGGCTAACAAGTCTCATAGAAGGGCTCAGTCATTTAACCAAATCACAAAGCAGGCGACAAAGCCTCTCTGGAAAACTATCGCCTCATCACCTTGCTTGATATAGAAGCAAAATATTTTGCTGGTACTCTACTAGCAGAACCACAAGAGTGGGCCGAAGATCATGGTATTATTCCATACAACCAGACCGGTTTCAATTTATTAACCAACTCGAATCAATCGGAAGAAAAGGCCATTGTTTATCAACAACTCTGAAACAACTGAAAACCAGGCTGACAGGTCCAGACTCTCTTCCTTACTTCTGGTTGTCCAAGAAAAAATCTTAACAACCATCTCATATGGAAGCGTTGCTCTGAGAGGAAGAGATTCTAAAACTCTAGACAGCACCATCATCAGAGCTTACAGGATCCTTTTCAACATGCCAACTTACGCATCGCCGGACCATATCAGACTGGAATTCGGACTCACCAATCAACAGCTAGCAAGACAGGGAGCTTACCTAACTAGCTGGCACAAGATAAGGGATGCCTCTGAGAACTCCTTAAACCATTTTTTTATGGAGGGAATTACAGCTTAGCTTACAAAGGCCAGCCAGGAACTATCTAAAAAACAGCCTCGCAACTACAGAGCTCTCCGAGCTCTGAGCCATACCAACCTTGCACGCACTCTTCAAAAAAGTAGTAGGCAAAACAATAAAGACCCTCTAGCTAATAGACGACAAAGCCGCCTTTGCAAAATGGAGCCACACATGGATGACCATTGGTAGCTACCAAACACTCTGCTTGCAATCTTATTTCAGCTTGGGGTACCCAAGGTGCATAAAAGAAAAATTCCTCAAACACAGACTAGGAAAACTGCCATCCATCCTGTACTTCACTCGATGGCAGAGGGGGCAAACTACATCTAAATGTCGTCTGTGTAGAAACAGGACATGGCTCATTTGATTTGTACTTATCTGCACCTAAAGCAAGAAAGGCAGCGGCTACTTAAACCTGAAGTTAATACCCAGGGGATTCGCACACGACGGCAAAATGTGATAGCGTGCTTCAACTCTGATGACCCTCAGTTGAACTGCAAATTAGTGAAGTTTCTAAATACGGTTGAAAATAAAATGGAAGAAGTACGTGCACTGGGAACTTGCCCGGCCTATTGAGATTATAGAAGTATACAAGCCAAGAGCAATTAGACCAAGAAGACTTTATCAGCCTTTTTAAAAAAAATTTATTGAACCAGCTCATAAGTCACTACAAGGCCAAATATAAGCACAAGGAAATCACCAGGTCTAAATTAAAACAATTATACATTTTGGCGGAAACATATCATCACAGTCACATTTGAAACAACTAACATCTTGTCTTATATGCATCTATCTTGTATTCTGAACTATCATAACCTACATATTTCCCTACAATGTGTAGTGCATGGAACCATGTGCTGGAATGCTTCGGACCCCTCTAAAAACCACTGTAAATCCGCCAGGGTGACCATATCTTTCCCATTTCTTTATGCATTCCCTACTTTTGTATACTACTTCCTCCGTTCTTTGGCACCAATCTAGGTCCTTTTCCAATTCTGCCACTGATGGTGGGATGGACGCCCCCCAGCACCTTGCTATATTGTACTTTGCAAAGCCTGCCAACAGCACCAGCCATAGTTTACAGTGCAGGGGCCAGTCTTCCTTACCTTTGATCATCAACAGTAGCCATCTGGCGTCCTTCGACACATCTCTTCCCACTACCCTTGATATCACTGCTGTCACACCTCACC
Organism: Triturus cristatus; assembly: GCF_964204655.1. Classification (NCBI taxonomy): domain Eukaryota; kingdom Metazoa; phylum Chordata; class Amphibia; order Caudata; family Salamandridae; genus Triturus; species Triturus cristatus. The sequence continues at coordinate 121,578,225 of NC_140588.1, forward strand.
AGAATGACTTGATTACTGGGCATTCCCATATGATGTGGAAAAAGCAGCCCTCTTGTTGACAGCCTCCTGCACATTGTGACATCTGTGTTTTCCCCATCTATGTAGGAGTGTGGGGGGGGGTCAATATGAGCGATGTAGAATCCTGAGCTGTACTAGCCTAAAACGCGCTCGAATCGCAATTTCCCTGGGGCTCTCTTGGGCCTCCACCCATCCTCATCGTCCATGTTGCCTAGATCATCCATCCAGGCACCTCGAAGATCGGTTAGGGGTCAGGTGCATTATTCATTATTTTCTGATATACTGTTGACATTCCTTTGGTGGAAATTTGGGTCAATGAGTAATCTGTCTTCTAAGGGGGAGTAATCTGGAATGGCGGTGCCCTTCTGTATATGCCCTTTCAGAGAGTACATATGTCTCATGTACGAGTATCTCTGAGAGGGTGCCAAGTCATATTCATGCTGGAGTAAATCAAAGGGTATGGGCGCCCCATCCCTCCACTAATCGCCCTAATGGTCAATGCCTATATTCTGCCATCCCTCGAACTCCGTCAAAGTCGTCACCTCTTTCAGTCTGTCCCCGGTCCAAAGGGGCGTCATGCCTGTCAGCGGTCTTTGCCACTCCAAGTATCTACTTACCTCCATCCAACACTGGATCACTGCCGCTGTGAGCTGGCCAGTCCTTGTGCGCCCTTGACATGTAGAGAAGGGGCTCATGGTTCCCATTCAGCATCGTACTTCTATCTAGTCTATAGACTGTCTCTTCCTTGTCTGCATAAACCCAATTGTTAATTACTACCAGTAGAGATGCCCAAAAATAGAGGTTAATGTCAAGGACCGCTTGGACCCCTTCATAGACCCCTCTTTTTAGTTTCAGTAGGGCGTTCCGAGGTGCACCTCCCTGCCACAGCAGCATACGAAGTTCCTGGGCGACTTGCTTAAAAAAGGATGGAGGGTCCATGTATGAAGTATTCTGCAATACATACAAGAGGTGCGGTAGAGTCATCGTCTTATATAGAGCTGCCCTGCCCATTAGAGACAGCGCCAAGTTACGCCAATGTGTCACGTCTGCACTAAGTCTGCATAGCTGGTCGAAGAGGTTCTGCTTAAGGAATATTTTTGAATGGCGTGTTACATGGATGCCCAAATATTTGTAGCCTTCTACCATTATTGGGGCAATACACCTTGCCGGGAGCCTTTGGGGAGGGCCCGACAAGGGGAATACCACTGATTGGGTCCAATTAATAGTATAGCTGGAGTAGCTCCTGAATAGCTAAAAAATGTGAGGGACCCTTGCTATGGAGTAATAGGGCCTCGAGAGGTACTAGACAGTAGCATCGGTATATAAAGAGATAAGTTCTTCCCATCCCCCTTCACCGGGATACCCCAGATCATAGGATCAGTTCTAATGCAATGTACCAGGGGCTCCAATGCCAGAGCAAACAGGAGCGGCGACAGGGGAAAACCCTGTCTGGTGCCCCTACACAGGGGAAAGCTTCTCAATAGCGCTCCATTGCCCCTCACCCTATCCATTGGACTTTAGTAGGGATGCCTTACCCAGCTGCAGAATTTTGGGTCTAAACCCACTTTAGAATGCACTGCGAACAAGTAGAGCCACTCTATTCTATCAAAGGCCATTGAGGCGTCTAAAGCCATAAGTGCCGTCTGTTGAAGCAAGAGGGCTTTCGTCAGGTGGAGTTCTCCGTAGAGTCGCCGCAGGTTATGGGTCGTGCTCCTAAGTGGCATAAAGTCTGACTTATCCATGTGAATAATGGGGGCTATTAAGTGCAGCAACCTGTCTGCAAGGGGCTTCACCAGCACTTTCACGTCCATGTTAAGAAGTGAGATCGGAATATTCGAAATGCAACTTTCCGAAGGTTCAACTGACTTATGTATTACTACAATTGTGGCCGTATGCTGATCTATAGGCAGTGAACCTACTTCTCTTGCTTCTTCAAATATTTTCAGCAAAGGCTTTGCCATTCAAGTTGATAAGCCCTTGAATAGCTCAATCGGGAGTCCATTTGGATCCACTGCTTTCCCTAACTTCAATGACCCCAGGGAGCTGGAAAGTTCCTTTTCTGAGAGATTCACTTCTAAGGCATCTGTGGTTAATGTCTTGAGTGAGAAGTCAGCGATCTCTGTTGGATCTTCTGCTATTTGGAGCATACAGCCCTTCCTAATAAGAGACAAAGGCCTCAGCCATTCCCACACTCATTGTCTGGAGTACTCAGGTTTTGTCCACTACGCTCGCCACCCATGATCTTTCTTTGTTTCTTTTATCCAGCCAGGCCAGCAGTTTGGATGCTTTGTCCCCTAACTCATATATTCAGTGCTGTGTGGCCAGAGCATATGACCACGCTGCATTGTCCGCTAGGGCACGCAGCTCTAGGCTGACGTAGCATTAATTTGTGTCTCAGCTCTGCACACCCACCAGACATCACATCTTGTCCCAGTATCTGTATCTCCTGCTCAAGGGTCATATATAATGCAGACCGCTGTGCGTCTGCATTATATATGACCCTGGGCGCGTCCACTGGGTGCGTCCACACCTGGACAGCGCCCAGTACCAGAACACCTGGCCCTCGCTAGAGCCACAACACCCGACGACGCTACGACACCGACTTCCTCCATGGACTCAACACCGGCCGATCATCAAACTGCTTCCAGGCCAGCTCAACACTCACCCATGGACCCTTCACCTGCCGTGACTGCAGTTTCACCAGCCGCCGAACACCTGTCCGCCCCACCCCAGTCAGATCAGAACGCAACCACCTCACATGCACACTACTCAAAACCCACTCCGTCCACAAGCACACTGTCGAAATCTGGGACCTACTCGACTCAGCCTCCCCAGATGTCGCCTTCCAAACAGAGACCTTGATGAACTCCTCCTCGGCACCCAACATCGTCATAGCCATCCCAGATAGATACAAGATCACCAGAAGGGACCCCACCAACAAACCAGGAGGAGGAATCGCCATTATCCACAGAAATGCCCTCAGAGTCTCGACCTGCACAACAGATACCTCCAGAACCACCGAACACCTGCACTTCCAGATCCATAGCGACCCCAACACCACTCTCAGAGGAACACTCGTCTACAGACTCCCCCGGTCCCCGGCCACAGTTCATCGACACCATCTCCGACATCGTCAGCACGCACGCTCTTGCGTCCGCAGACTACATCCTCCTCGGAGACTTGAATTTCCACCTGGAAAACACAGACGACAGCAACTCCGCTGCTCTGCTCGATAACCTCGCCAACCTCGGACTCAAACAGCTCATCATGACCCCTGCCCACTCCGCCGGTCACAGGCTCAACCCCATCCTCTCAGCCAACAACCACGTCACCTTCAGCCACACCACCAAACTCCATTGGACCGACCACCGCTGCATCCACTTCACCTTCAAGAAACCCACCGCACACCACTACCCGCTACGGATCTCCTACCGCAGCTGGAACAAGGTCACAGAAGACCAGCTCATCACTACCCTCGCTTGAGACCCACCGACAAACACCACCAATACCAACACAGCCACCAGCAACCTCAGGCAATGGATCGACGACTGCGCCAACACTCTCGCCCCGATTAAAAAACCCTCAAACAGACGCACGGACAGAAAGGCCAGCTGGTTCACCACCGACCTCCAGGAAACCCCAGCTCCAACTCCAATGACATCCCACTATTGCAAGACCTATGCGACTCCCTAGCCACCTTCTTCCACCGCAAGATCACAGACATCCACGACAGCTTCAACACCCAGACTCTCCCTACAGCCGCCAACATTGCAGAACCACCGCCCCCCGGCCTCACCAACCACCTGCTCTCCTGGACCCACGTCAACGATGATGATACCATCAAGACCATGAACACCATCGACTCTAGCTCACCATCCGACCCCTGCCCTCACAACATCTTCAACAAAGCAAACCTCATCACCGCTCCCCAACTTCAGAAGATCATCAACAGCTCCTTTGAGACCGCCACCTTCACAGAAAGCTGGAAGCACGCCGAGATCAATGCCTTACTCAAGAAACCCACAGCGGACCCAAAGGACCTCAAGAACTTCCGGCTCATCTCCCTTCTTCTGTTCCCGGCGAAAATCATCAAAAAGATTGTCAATAAGCAACTGACCCGCTTCCTCAAGGAGAACAACATCCTGGACCCGTCCCAGTCTGGTTTCCGCAGCAATCACAGCACCGAAACCGCCCTCATAACTGCCACAGACGACATCAGAACCCTACTGGACAATGGCGAAACTGCGGCCCTCATCCTCCTGTACCTCACGGCCGCCTTCGACACCATCTGCCACCACACCCTACGCACACACCTACACCACCTACACGACGCAGGATTACGTGACAAAAACCCTGGACTGGATCACCTCCTTCCACATCAACAGAACCCAGGGGGTCTGCCTCCCACCTTTCCGTTCCGAAGCCACCAAGTTCATCTGTGGCGTACTCCAAGGATCATCCCTCAGCCCTACCTTCTTCAATGTCTACATGGCACCGCTCGCCAACATCATCCGCTCACACAACCTCAACATCGTCTCCTACGCCTACGACTCTCAACGGATCCTCTCACTCACCAAAAACCCTGCCACCGCCAAATCCAACCTCCAAGAAGGAATGAAGGCCGTCACCAGCTGGATGCAGACCAGCCGCCTAAAACCTAACTCGGACAAGACAGAAGTCCTCCTCCTTGGATCCACCCCCTCAGCCTGGGATGACTCTTGGTGGCCAGCTGCCCTGGGAGCCGCAAACCACATTCACCGACCACGCACGCAACCTGGGGGTCATCCTACACTCATCGCTCTCAATGACCTAGCAAGTCAATGCCGTCTACTCCTCCTGCTTCAACACCCTTGGCATGCGCCGCAAGATCTACAGATGGATCCCCACCGAAACCAGAAAGACGGTCACACAGGCCCTCGTCAGCAGCAGGCTGGACTACGGCAACGCCCTCTATGCAGGAACCACGGCAAAACTACAGAAGAGATTCCAACGCATACAGAATGCCTCCGCATGCCTCATCCTCGACATACCCTGCCACACCCACATATTTGCCCACCTGAAGGACCTGCACTGACTCCCAGTCAAGAAGAGGATCACCTTCAAGCTCCTCACCCACGTCCACAACAGCACTACACAACACCGGACCAGCATACCTCAACAAGTTTTCTCACCTTCTACACCCCGAACCGCCAGCTGCGCTCCACCGACCTCGCCATCGCCACCATCCCACGCATCCACAGGACCTCCACCGGTGGCAGATCCTTCTCCTACCTCTTGGCCAAGACATGGAATACCCTCCCCACACAACTGCGTCAGACCTGGGACCTGCTGACCTTCAGGAGACTTCTCAAGGCATGGCTGTTCGAGCAGTAGCTGCACCCCCACCCCCGCTCACCACCTTGAGACCCTCACGGGTGATTAGTGCGCTCTACAAATAAATGATTGATTGGAGCCTGGACGCGTCTTCTTTTTTCTTCCCCCTATCAACTCCTGTGCCTGCCCTCGTAACACTGATTTAAGGCCTCCCAGAGTGTCTGGTGGGATGCTACTGATCCTTCATGTTCTTTAAAATATAGATCAGTTCCCTCCTGTTATTTGTCTCTCAAATCGGGGTCCCGTATGAACCATGGGTCTATTCTGGGGAATACTGCTGGGGCTCGTTTAGGAGAATGTTCACTGGAGAGTGGTCGGATATGCCCCTAGTCATATGCGTCAGCTGTAATAAGCTCCCGACACGGTCATGGTGTGTGAGGGAGTAGTCTATCCTTCAATGTGTCATGCCGAGTAGTATGTATATTGTATTTTGTGCAGGTTGTGGGTCCTCCATAGGTCCACCAAACCCACTGCTATCAGAAAGCCCAAGACGGTCTGGCCCCCAACCTGTCCCCCCATTGCTTTCGAGCGGTCTAAGTCTGGATTTATTACTGCATTAGCTTCGCCCCCAGCCAAAAGGGTACTCATGGGAGGCTCATCAGCAATGCACTAATTTTAGGAAAAATGATTTATGCAATCTGGACGGTATATAGAATGAGCAAAATGCATGAGGACGCCCCTCCAATCTACCTGAGACTGCCACACAACACCCTGCGTTGCAGTGCCAAGTTTTGTCAACTGTGATGGGCAGCGAATTACGTATTAAGTTTCCCACACCACGTGCCCGGTCGAGTACCCCGAGGGAGCCACCAGTTTGTTACCATAGTGATCTAGGGCCTTGTAGTAGTTTCCCTTCAGGCGTGTTACCTACAGCAATACCACGTCTGCGGTGTGGCATTTAATATGCTGCAGGATCATTGTTCGTTTAATTTTATTCCCCAGACCGTTTACATTCTAAGTCGACACACATAGGTTATTAGTTTCCCCTTGCATTCTGGAAGCGCTGATTTTCAACTGTGTCTTGTTTCCCTTCCCTATTGAACCTACTGAGTACCCGCACTGTGTTTTGCCTATTTCTGTTATGAGCTACAATGACTAACTTTACAACAACAAAAAAAAAAAATCCCTTAACCTCCCTCCCTGCTAGGTGAGTTACGAACCCCCCACCTCCCCAACATGCAGATAGCCTGTCGCCCAAACGGTGTTATCATAACAACTCTAGAGGGGTAGTGGACTTGTCACCAGCGTTGACGTAAATGGTACTTAAGACAGATAGAACACTTCCCATATGTCTCTGGAAGCGAACGATTAACGACAAGCGCCACAACAATTTAAATGCTTCTGGGGTACAGTCTCTAGTCTTAGGTTAGGATCTGAGTAGCGGAGATCTTGTTGCACCCCAAAGTTATCCTGCTTCACATCTCTCAACCCGTACAGCCCCAACCCCAGAGAAAAGTTGCATCAGTCTGTATCTCCACCTCAGAGTCGCTTATCTGGTTCCTTTAGCTGGCGGGACCGGCCAGGCGGGAAGTCGGGTTCTCGCTTCTTCAGATATTGCTCAATCATGGCGGGTGTCTGTCCTCGGCTGTCCTTTAACCTTCCACCCACTCCCATGCTTCTTCAGGCATTGTGAAGAGGTACGATGTTCCCTCCGCTATCACCTTGAATTTGGCCGGAAACAGCTTCATTTCACTGCGTTGAAGGTTTGCCTTTGGCGTTGGACCTGGAGTGTAAAGTCTGGAAAAATCGGATGGTGGCATTTTCGTAATGAAGATCACCTTGCACCCTTGCTGCCTGTAAGATAGCGTCTCCTTCTCTGATGTTCAGTACAGGGCTATAATTGTGCGGCGGGAGCCCCCAGACGTGGGTGAGGCTCTGCTCTCTCCACCGAGAAGAAGGTGTACAAACGTTTTGGTTTGACAGTGTGAAGGATCAAGTCTTCCATGAAGAGGTCCGTTGACTGGCCCTCCATTCCCTCCCGAACCCCAACCACCCGGATGTTGTTGTTGCGTGCTCTACCTTCTTGATCTTCCAGGCAAGCCATGATTTTATTTTGCTGTTTCTTTAGCGCAGTTACTTGCTCCTGTAGGTGTTTTGTTTTGGATTGTAGGCCCCCAATGCTTGCCTAAGTTGTTGACATTTTGTCTGCTAGTTTCCGAAAGTCCGCCCTGAGGAGGTTCACTTCTTCTGTTACTGATTCAAGTTTAGGTTCTAGTTTGCCTCAGAGGTCTCTGATGACTCTTATGATGTCTCTTAGGGAGGGGTCCGGGATTTGCTCCTCTTCTTCGACCAGTGCTGGAGCTCCCGCTGTGATCCCTTCCTGGCCCACTGCCACCGAGTACTTGTCTATTTGGTTGGTCTGACTTTGGCCCGAGTTCTTGGGGTGGATCATTGTTTCTGTTCTCTCCCGGCTTCAGGCAGCCTCTTTCAAGTTTGATGAGTAAATGCCCAGTGTCTCCTCCGCGCCCCCATGGTGCAAGTCCTCGCAGTGGGCCGCACAGTGGCTGTTTCTTCCACACCACTCCTGTTATTTTAATGAACGGAGCCAGCGTCTTCTACCCTCTGGCCAGGTGCAGTCATCTCTCGTCACGCTACATCGTTTCTCACCTCCAAGTTGATGCCTAGAACCACCCACTTGGGGGCACGGGTGGCCGAAGGAACAGCCTCTCTCCCTCAGATTATTGGCATTTTGTTCTTCTCTGTGCCCCCTTCCATCAGAAACCACAGCGAAGTGGCAGCACTAAGGCCTGTTACCCTTCAAGGGGTGGAGGGGGCTGTCCTGGTTTTCTCTCACCGCTGCCGCTTATTTCTGGTCACAGTCTGTGGGGCCCTGTTATCAATCCAGCTCCCCTGATGGCCCCCTGCTTCCTGTACCTTAAATGTTAATGTGGGTGACTCAGGCTATCAACTGGGACTTTGATTGGTGTCTACTGTTGGATATCTCCCTCGTGGCGCCCACTGCTGCGGCAGGACATGCGGGCAGTCTCCTCGCTGTGTAGGTGATTTTGTCTAGGCCTCTGTTTGGCCCACCAAGTACGGGGAGTATTACCTGCCTCGTCCGTGGCCCAGCAGGCAATTTGTTATTCTTTGTGCCTATTTCATCTGGGCACCACAGGTAATTGGTGATGCCACTGACCTTCTCCCCTCCAGGGACAGATCCAGGTCTCTCTCCCATGTGTGCGCACCACTTCAGGCCTCGACAAGCCCGCCATACCTTGGTCTCAATTTTGTGTTGCCCTGTCAACAAGGCTCCGGCTCCTTTGGAATGCCTCTTCAGGGATTTAGTGGGCAGCTAGGGTCTGGTTTCAAGAGCCCGTCCTCAGCCAGGTCAGGAGTGAGAGAGTCCTGCAGTTGAGGCGCTCAGCTGTAGAGGCTGGTCGTGCACATACACATTGGGCCTACCAGTGCCATGATGATTTCCCTGGAGCTGCCTTTGTGTTCCTTTCTTGTCGTTGTCTGCAACTCTGCTGAGGTAGGCTCGGTTGTGGATCAGACCCCTTCCGGGTGTCTGTGCCCTCTTATTATTGGATAATGACACATATTTCAGGGATTAACTTCGTCAAGTACAAGCCACGCCCCTCAGCCTTTTCATTTTTAATTGCCAATTTTAAAAATAACTTAAACTTTATATATTTATAAAAAATTGGATGTGATTTTATGGAATCTGATTTTTAAATATGAAATTTTGCAAACGGTTTTAATTAATTACATACAATAAAGGTAATTCATATATTGATGAGTATGTTGTTTGGACCTGCTGCATGCCAAGATTGACATTTTTTAGATCAGAAGCACAATTTATTTTTGCAATATATCTAATGTTGTGTTTAGTTCGACATCAGATGCGAGGTGACAACATTATTTGCATATAAGTCATTAGTATGATTTTTCTAAATTTCATTTGGTATAAAATAATCATTTAATATTTTGTGTGCATCGGTTCCATTGATTGCCCCGATTAGTTTGGTCTGGGTTGCTCCTTCATATATCATCTGTATTTCCTTTATTGACCAGCTACATTGGGCAATTTCATTTTTAATAAAAAAGATTGTGTTGTGTTAAATGTGTTTTCTTCAGATGGTGTTGAAGAAATGCCTTTGTTGTCTTTTTTCTAGAATGATTGGATGGACAATTTAAGTGTGGCAAGGGCAATGGTCTTACAATAGTAAAATTGCTGCTGAAATTAGTGGAGATGAAGTTTAAGGCCAAGTTTAACACTGAATTCCAGTCATCGAGCCAATCCAGAAATGATCGATCATAGTGAATAATTTGCTATAGTCTTGATGCTATAAACTCTTAATCAGTCAGCATTGATAGTTTGGAATCAAAGTCCGCGTTCCATTTGATTATCGTGTAAATTTTTAAGGTAATACGATGTTTGTCAGAAAATGTATTAAAATGATATTAATTGTGATTGTAATAGAAGTAGCGGTGGGGGGGCAGAATTCTTTGTCCTGCCCTCAGAATAGGTGGAATTTAGCGACTCCATGTTACTCTTATAATGCAAAGTTCTGGCCAAATTCCGCCAATCTCCATGTGGTGGAATTTTTTCCAGAAGACTCCAGAAAATGAACTTGAATGGCCATGTGCTTTTGCAAACCGCATGGTTTCATTCATGCTGATTTTTCAATGCTGCTTGTGCTAGTGGCACTAAATTGCAGCACAAACAGTGTGGTGTGCATTTTTTCCACCCGTGTGCGGAACTCTATAATGTTAGTTGCTGGGGATTATGGTCCCTTTCCTTTCTGGGGATTATTTCAAAGCTTTTACAGTTATAAACTCTGGAATAGTGAATCAAGATAGTACTTTTTGATTTAGTTGTAACAAATGTTAGTCTTGCAGGTTGATCGTTAACGTGTCCTTCATTCAATGTGATATTCAGATCTAAGAGCAGCAACATTGACATTTTACACAAAATGCCTGATAAGAAGTTGGTTGCCTTAGATTTTAAGTTTCCCCCTCAAGTATTTCAGTTTAACCCGAAACCTCATTGGTTTCTAGCTGTTGTATTGATGGTCGGTCTACAATTGTTGAAACTAAGGGCCATATTATCAAGGAACGGTGATAACATTAACTTAGGGCCATATTATCAAGGAACGGCGATAACATTAACTTAGGGCCATATTATCAAGCCCATTATTGCCGCTTTAGCGGCAGTTTCCTGCCGCTAATGCGGCGATAATGTTATCGCCGTTCCTTGATAATATGGCCCCAAGTTGTTGATGTGTGCACTGGAGAGCGTCCTGGCCAGAAGGGCAAATACTTACTAATTACCCATACTATCTATCCCTTACGTAATAAGCCATTTGGGTGAAATGATTTACATTTAGTCTCTGTGGATATTGTAATACAATGTGGTATTTTCTAAAAAAGAACTGTTTCTATGTCTTGTATTTTTACAATGATGTGAGCTATTCACTACAGACTTTTCCATAGAGCTCCCATACAAGCATGCCCACCAGACTGGTTGTCATAACATCATACTCAGAAACCACTTACAATGTGACCAGACCCAGGATTAATTCCTCTCTCTGAGCGAAGGGTTGGCAAGCACTTTCCCTCTGTAATGGATTGCTAATCGCCATCCCTCTGTGCTATGCCGTCATCAACAAAAAATAAATGAATCTAGGCACAATCGCTTTGTCTTAAATAGAGACAGCTAGGACACATCTGGAAACCATGCTATTCAAGGACATTCCCACCAATAGGCCAGCAGCCAAGTCTTGTGGGTCAAAGCAAGGTATGTGGGGCAGCGATACATAGGTCCAGAGATCAAAGAACAGTAGAAGGATAGATCTTTACTAATTTATGAGTAAGTAATTAGGATTTTCATTATTTTCACTCTAATACTGTATGCTTTCACTCGTGTTTGTATTATTAACGTGAGCATTGTGATCCAAATATGTTTGAATAGGTTGGCATATAATAGTCTCTATTATCATACCTGTATATTATGTGCTACCAATTTTGTAGCAAATCAATCTGTTCACCAACTCTAAATAAGGCTCCTAAATAGAATGAAAGGTCCGAGGTCAATTTCCACACTTTTGAAGTAGGGCTACTAGGTTATGGTAACAGTTTACTTGCCCTATTTAGGACTGGATGTCAACACTGCAATTTCCTGCTTGAGACTGCGGTGTTAGGCAGGGCAATTCTGGGCAGATAACTCAAAGAATGACTTTAAAGCACAGGGGGAAACTCCCTGGACATTTCTGCCATTTTCATTGTTTATCAAAAATAAACTCCCACTTTGTTTTTGCATCCACTCAGCAAACTCATCTGCTCTCTGAGCAACTACTGCGCCATAGGTTGTATTGAGGGCAGTGAGTTCCCTGATAGGGAGGTGGGGATCTCATAGCCAGATGGGTTGCCTTATGCCAGGGGAACAGAGGCAATAACCTTCGCTAACCTGCTAGGCTGGTCGGCCCATGCCAGGACATACATAACTAAACAGTTAGGTGTTTAATGGTTACACTCTTTAGTGCTTTGTCAATTATTGTTGTATCTCCTGAGATACATTTGGATATAAGCCAGGAAGCATATTAACCTGCATTGTTATATCTTTTGCTGAACAGAGTTTTTTTAGGCACTTCCTTTCAAATACCATATTTACCGCACACACTCTGGTTCTCTTAACAATAATGGACATTTCACACTAAAGTCACCAATAGCAAAGACAAGCAGAGAAGGGATCGCCTAAGCCAATATTGAGATTCTATTTCATTCTACTCTATTCTATTCTATTCTATTCTATTCTATTCTATTCTATGGTATTTGTAGAGTGCATGGCTACCCAACAGGACTCCCAGCACCAGTGACAACATTAGCCACAGGACTCAATTGCATGTCCTACGGAGAGATTAAAAACATAAAAGTCGTCAGATGTTTCCTGAAGCTGAGTTCTGATTGGTTCATTCTAAGATACACTGTGAGGGCATTCCACAGTTAGGAGCTAAGTAGGCAAAGAGTATCTTGCTCTCTTGACTCTGGGGACCTACAGCAGCTTTAGATCCCAAGGAGTCTTGATCTTCTCAGAATATAGAGATTCAGCAAGTGCGTTTCATTGCAGACTCTTCCTGTGCATAGTGAGGTGGGCTACACAGAGTGCCTCAAACTGGATTTGCTTATTCACAGGTAGCCAGAGCAGAGCTGCTAGTGTGAGAGTGTCCGACTGATACTAAGGAATTTTGAAGTGAACCTGGTCAATGGTTTTTTGGACTACTTTGAGCCTTTTTATCACAAGCTTAGAACTTTCTAGATAAAGAGAGATTCAGACGTGAATTCACCAGCCCCTGCACAATCACTCTCTGCAAAGGGCATGGAAACCAATTTAACAGTTTCCTGAGAGTACTAAAAAGTCCAAATCAGTTTGATGCTAGTTTCCTGTCCTGTTCTTCCATGGAGAGTTTTTTTATCAATCCAGAACCTGAGGCTTTTGACTATGGGGGTAGGATGTGCACCTAGATTATCAGGCCAGCACAGCTTTCAGCCCGTGAGAAGAGTTGTTACTGACAACTAACACTTTTTCTTTCCATTGTTTAATTTCATGCTACGGGCAGACATCCAGTCTCTTAGCTGTTTCAAACAGGCATTTAGTTGATTGGAGACTTTATTGGTAACCAAGGTTAGAGATATGAGGATCTGTGTTGTCTGTGTAGGAGACCAGAGCAAGGCCATGGGCCCACATTATCTCTGCCAGTGGGAACACATAACGGGTGCATAGTGTGCGGCTTAAAGAAGAGCCCAGAGGAACCCCCCATTGTAAGGGTTAGGTGGCAGAGAGCAAGGATTTCTCTTATACCTGTTTTCAAGAAAGGTGGGGAGCCATTTGAGTGCAGCTGCAGAGATTCCTGCCTCCTCCATTCTTTGAATTAAGACGGGGTGGAATACGGTGTCAAAGGCTGCGCCCAGATTCAGCAAACTCATAGCCACTGAGCCACCTTGATCAAGAATTGCTCTCAATTATTCTGTAGCTGCTGGTTGTGCATTTTTGGAACTGCTACCAAGCCCGAAGCCTGTTGGGGTTGGATGTAAAATAGCGTGTGCTTCTAGGAGTGACAGCAGGTGCTTGTTTCCATACTTCTCCAGGGCTTTGCTGGCCCCTGGAAGTAAGGAAATCGGTCTGTAATTCTCTATGCGTAAATGATCAGCTGAGGGTTTTTTCGATGGGGGTCTCACAATTGCATGTTCCTATGCATATGGTAAGCTCCCACTTTCCAAGGAGCAATTAGAAATATCTGTTGAAGTGAACATAACCATATTTCCCCCTTTCCTAAGTATGTCTGGGGAGCTGGGTCCAGTGTTGACCCTGATTTAATTATCTTTAGGATCTCCTCAGTATTTTCTTTGCTGATTGCAGGAAATGCCAGAGTTTTGTCCTTACCTGGACTTACTGTGCCAGGTATCTTATTAGGAACAGAATCCCTTGCTGGGAGAGGAGGATATTGTTTACTGTTCGAAGACAAAAGTTGGTAAACCATATTGCAATGCTCTTCTGAAGTAGGGGGGCCGGATTGACTTCTAGCCAGCTTCATGAGGCGGTTCACCAGCCTAAATGACTCTTTGGATGAGTTTGGCGCACTTTCAATTCTTGAACTAAAATAAGAGGGCCCGATTCACAGAACTAACTTAAGACAAAATCCTAAACTTACTACCATTTTGGTATTCACAGAAGGCACTTACTCACTTTGGTATTCACAGAATTTAGGAGTCCTAACTTTAGGACTCCTAAATGCCTTCTGTGAATACCGAAAGTCTTAAAATTTTGATTTTTCTCAGTTTAGGAGTCCTAAAGCTAGGACTCATAACTTTACTACTACTAAACTGAGAAAAATCCTAATTTTAAGGCTTTCGGTATTCACAGAAGGCATTTAGGAGTCCTAAAGTTAGGTGTCCTAACTGTACTACTACTAAATTGAGAAAAATCCTAATTTTAAGACCTTCGGTATTCACAGAAGGCATTTAGGAGTCCTAAAGTTAGGAGTCCTAACTTTACTACTACTAAATTGAGAAAAATCCTAATTTTAAGACTTTCGGTATTCACAGAAGGCATTTAGGAGTCCTAAAGTTAGGAGTCCTAACTATACTACTACTAAACTGAGAAAAATCCTAATTTTAAGACTTTCGGTATTCACAGAAGGCATTTAGGAGTCCTAAAGTTAGGACTCCTAACTTCTGTGAATACCGAAATGAGTAAGTGCCTTCTGTGAATACCAAAATGAGTAAGTGCCTTCTGTGAATACCAAAATGGTAGTAAGTTTAGGATTTTGTCTTAAGTTAGTTCTGTGAATCGGGCCCAGAGACTTTAACTTCTCTAATAAAATGCTGTTTTTTTATGGCTTTCTTGCAGGATGCATAACTAGGCTCATGATATGTTATCCTCCAAACCCATTCCAACTTTTCTGCTTCTTTTGCTAGTTCCACAAGCTTAGATGTGAACCACGGAGCTAGTCCACCACAGCGAGCAGTCCATGAATTCTTAATGGGGCCATGACATCCAAGGAGTTGGATAGGCAAACTTCAAAATTTGTATTCCTAACTGCAATGCCCCCTCCCATTGTAGGGGTAGAATTTGTTAAAGAGCTTTGCCTAATCGCAGTGTCAGGTTTTGACCGGTAACTACTGCATCTGGGTGAATGAGGTTGATTGGATTTGTTCACAGTGCTGTGTAGGTAGAAGGGCAATGTTTGATGATCTGACCTGTGTATTTTGGAATGGTGGCATCTGTGGAATTGTCAATAATATTTGTAAAAATAGGTTCCAATAAATGACCCAGCTTTTGGGTGGGGAGTTGAACAAGTTGAGTCATCTGCATAGCCGCTAGATCCTGAAGTACATTTTTTCCTGCTTTCACAACTTTCATTATCAAAATGCAGATATGAATCCCCCAAGAACATACAGTTTACCTTCTGACGGCTACATTCCCTCTCTAGATCAATTAGTGCTTGAATAAATTGAGTAGGATGTTCAAGGGGGCAACACATACGTAGGCCTGACAAGGTGAAGGTAGTTTAAAATCCAAGAAGAAAAGCAGGCTTTCACTCCCAGGAATTCAAATAGATGAGCATTTTTCTTTTAGCTCATCCTTAAAGATTATGGCTACCCCTTTTCTATTCATGGTCACACCTTGTGATTGCATGTCCCTGGGGAAGGGACAGCACAGCATCTGGCATGGAGTCCTCTCTGAGCCATGTCTAAAAAAAAAACTTCACAAAACAACAAAACCTGGTTAAGAAAAACATGACAACTTTAAACAATCATTATCAAATGGATAGCATTTATTACTCCTAGAAGAGGCTACGCTTACTTATCTAGTCATGACCCCATATGTGTTAATTATTGTTAAAAATTCATCAACCTGGTCGCACACCCATCAGCCAAAGATTTCAAAGATGGGCTGACAAAGGAATCATTAAAAAAATGATTGAAATGTTTTTTGAAAAAATGTGACGTGGGTCAGAAAGTGCCTCATGTATGCAACATCCATGGAGCTACTGGTTGGTACTCACCAGTTTGCTCACTCTGTCATTATCTGCACTTTTTTGACAGAAACAAAGAAATGTGACCTAACTAAAACTAACGTGGAGACTTAAACAATGAAAGAGTAAGTTGTAAATAATGGTGTCATCTATCTGCCATCTAAGCCCTGTAATGTGAAAAAAGAGTGAACTGAACTCTCCATTAAAATAGGGTCGTGAACATCTATCCCATATGTTTTAATTTCTGACTAGTGTTCACACCCCATTAAAAAAGGCAGCATGTTTAGACCATTTTAACCTGAACAGCTGACATGGTTCATTGCCCTAAAATGTTGCTGCAATTTCATCAGGGCATAGGGACAAATCTTCACCTCAATACTACACTTGACCTGCAATGGATGATAAAAATAAGAGAAGGAAGGATAGTGCCAGAGACAAAAGAAAAACATATTTTAAAAATACTTTAAATGAGTTTAACAGCCTCAAGTTTTGACAAGCCTCAAGCTTATATCATATTTTAATGATGAAGCATAGTTACTGGGTGGTTACGAGGTGGACCCTTACCAGCAACTCACCGGGGAGGGACCCAAGTGGGACTCCTCCTCACACAGCTCAATGTAGTCAAGAGCATGCACCTGTGTATAAATATGTGCACATTACCATAAGCAAAAAGGGGAGTGATCTTTCTATAATTGCAATTATCTTTCAAATTCACACACACTCACCATGCCACTAGTGATATGCAAGGGGATGCCTTAAATTTCCCCATGTTAATGTCATCAAGTTTAGCAATTACGGCCAAGTTGTGCAGATATAGATGAGAAGTAGTCGAATAGAACTTTGGAGGAGATGTTTAAAAGACACGCACACAGCACTCTCATGACTCGTACTGACCCACCGGATGTTCGCGCTTTGATGCTCAACCACTGACGCGTATTTGAACATGTCTAAAATGCCGATCGACAACGTCCGACCGGGAAGGAGGTCAGACGCCATAACCTTTTAAACCAGAGGGACTTCACATGAGACCTCACCAAAACTGGAGCTCGAGGGCTGCCAATGCATTTTCAAGGCCCGTGACACTGCAGTTCAATCCTGCAATACTTAGTTTGTGTTGTTCGACCAAAGACAAAGAGCGCCATCTTAAAATGGTGTTCAGTACATCAAATGGATCTATTCTAACAGACCGTCATTACATGAAAACAAACACACCGGGTGCTGTCTTAAAGTATTGTTCAGTGCATCTACTAGGTGTATATAAACTGTTTACCTTTGCAAGACAACACGGTGCCGGATGTAGACATCACCTATATTTTGTTGCGTATATATTAGTCTGTCTCTAGGTCTAACCAACAGGCTTGCACAAAAATCAAACATATTATATGAACCCTCCACATTTAAAAGCATTTGGTACCCATGGACCATATACAATTTTAGGCCTTTTAAGAGCCTCCATCAACATCCTAACAACACCAGATGTCAAAACTTCGTATAAGGAGACACACAGAAATGAATTGCCTTAAAGTGTCCCAGTGACTAGCACCTTCATAATTACCATGTACGGGTAAAAGCCTGCCAAAAAGTACATGTAGTAGCAAATACTACCAAAGAATGTCCACCCAACTGTCAGAATGATAAACAGATCTCTGTGTGTGCACCTCTGTCTGACAGTGAACCAGAGCATTACTGTAGTAGCTTGCATTATGTAGCCACCTTATGCCACTCAATAGAATTGTTTAGGCCATCTCGGTCTACCTTTTCAGAAAAGATCCAGCAGGCCTCTTTTTGGATAAGTAGGTTCTCAATGAAATGTGTTTCTCCTGTCACTTTCTCCAGGATAGTCCATCTGAGGTCCCCACAATTGTGACCCATCTCCTGGAAGTGACTGACAAGACGTGTGGTAAGTTTCCCTGCTTTAAGGGTAACGATGTGTTTTTGGACCCTCAGTTTAATTTTTCTGGAATTAAGGCCAATGTAGTGTAACTCAGCAACCACACGTCAATCAATAGATTACGTTGGTGGTGTTACAGTTGCTGAACGCTGCCTGAAACCATGTTCTTCCATCCACAAGTGTAATACTTTTGGATGCCTGGGTCAAGCTACACACTGCAGTTCCCACATGGACAATGTCCTGATGGTACCCCAGTTTCCCACTTTTGTAAATTTTTCTGACAGGTATGGATCAGCAGGTTTCTTAACTTGGTGGCCGTTTTGAAGGCAAATCTTGTTTGGGGCATTTTGTTAGGACCAGTGTCCAACAAAAGCCAGTGTTTCCTGAGGATTTGTCTGATCTTAGTGGACAAGGGGTCAAAGTCACCAGTGGAAGGCACTTGTTCTTAGTTCTCATACTCCTTTCCATCAGAGCCTCCCCGGGGTATTCATGGCTATTTTGTGTGCCCTCTTAATCACCCTAGGAGGATAGGCTCTTTCCATGAGACATTTAGCAAGAGGCTCAGATTGTTCAACAAATGTGTCAGTACTGGTACGGTTTCTGCAATATCTAAAGAACTGACCAACCGGGAGATTAACCCGTAGTGCCCTTGGATTGAAAGACTGATAGTGAAGTAGTGAATTTGTGTCTGTCAGCTTCTGATGGACTGTAGTGTAGAGTCTCCAATCCCTTGCTGTTATATCCAGATCACGGTAAACAGCTGTATGTCTGTCAATTGTCCAGGTGAAATGTAGGCAACTATCTGCGTCATATAGCCAATGGAGGAAACCATGGAGCTGATCCTCAGGACCCAACCATATGCATAACATGTCATCAATATATCTGTTCTAGAGAGATAATTGTTGTATACATGGATTAGAGATGTGATGTACAAAGTTGTTCTCAAACTGTTCAATATAAATACAGGCCTGACTAGGGGCAAAAGTTGCCCCCATCGATGTACCAGAGACCTGTCGATGAAGTGTGTTTCGATAGCAGAAGAAATGTTGTGTCAAAGCTAGTTTAATACATTTGAGAACGAATGATGGAGGAGTGTCATAGAACCACTCACGTTCCCCAAGCACCGGCGCCGCTGCCACCAGCGTGGTGTCCTGGGTAATGCTGGTATATAGTGATTCAATATCAATCATGACCAATAATTTGTTTGGAGATCATATTCCAGACCTTCCAGGGTGGTAAGAATGTCAGTGGTATCCTGTACAAATGACGGTTGGTTAATAACAGTTTCCGTTAGGAAGAAATCAGCAAACTGCGACAGTGGTCCAAGAAGTAATTGAATCCCGGACACTATAGGGCATCCAGGAGATGGACGTTGGATTTTGTGGCTGTTTGGCTATATAGAACGCTGGAACTCGTGGTATGGGATTAATTGAAGCATCTGCTTCATTATGAGTGATCCACTTCTTCTCTTTTGCTTCAGCAACCATCTCCCTGATTATATCCTGGAGTAACCCGCAACCGCACGTCAATCGATAGATTTCGTTGGTGGTGTTACAGTTGCTGAACATGGTCTGAAACCATGTTCTTCCATTCACAAGTGTGATACTTTTGGATGCCTGGGTCAAGCTGCACACTGTGCAGTTCTCACATGGGTAATGTCCTAATGGTACCCCAGTTTCCTGTTTCTGTAAACTGTACTTGCAGAGGCCGCCCCTGAAGAGGGCCTTGAGGGCCGACGCCATACCAGACACCGGAGCCCTGTAAGGATCCAGTTCCAGCAGCCTAGAAACGCCCTGAAGCAGAAGGGGTGGTTACTTCATGGCAAATTCGCGTCACCTGGCCCATGGGGGGGGCCAGGTGAGATTTAGAACCCCTCAATCACAGCAACCGCCTGACTCTGCAGGAAAATCAATTTGGGGGGAATATATTGCGCCGCTCCCCATAATGCAGCCCATTACGATTTGTGGAGCTGGTGATTGTCCCCGAAGGATTTTCGAGTCCCAAGCGACATCGGGACCAGGCCAGCAATGCTAATCGGTGCTCGCAGAACTGAGAGGGAAGCGCTTCGACGGTGGATCCAGGAAGCCGAAAGCGGGTTTGGGTCCAGGCGGCCTAATGATGATAATCTGTCCTTATCCCAGTAGAATGAATGAACTTCCACCCCTCCCGCTACAGACAAGCAGCGGTTTTTGCCTCAGCCACACCTCACCTGGATCATGTGGAGTAGGGCTGAGGTGCGGTGCCCAACCCGAGTTTGGAGCGCAGCTTTATCAGCAACGCGATCTGGCTGGGGCAAGAACCTGCTTCTCCAGCTGCACTCCACCCACACCACGTCTGCCGGAATCACATGTAAAGGCAGGCCTCGGGGATGGAATACGATGCCGAGATCTCCTCAACAGGTGCCCACCAGCAGAGGACCATCCCAGTCCTTGGTGACGCGACTCAGTCTGGCGAAGCAGCGAGAAAAGGCAACCCCACAGGAGCGTGCCAAGCACATCATATGGCCCTTAGGATGGGGTTAACTACAGTGACGATGAAGGGCCTATGCAGTTACGTCAGGAGCTGAAGTATGCAGCATGGAGGACAACAGTGCAGCTGGGCACCGGGGACCAGCACGTGGTGATCATCGGGACCTCCCCAGCTACATTCACAGGTTTTCCAGGATGAAGATTGCGGAGCACCAGAGCGGCAGAGAGGCCCGGATGCAGAAGGGCCAAGAAGCGGAGGTGCCCGTGGGAAAGAGCTTCGTCGACGAGGGGCTGTGGCTCGACTTGACCTCTCTCTCTGGAGACAACAACGGGGAAGGTAAGATTGTAGAAGCTTTATCGAAATGAGGCATTGAGTCTGGTGGTTTATGGCCCCCCTCCTGTGGATGCACCTCGCACGTCCCTTATTTGTTCGAATCATGGCTCAACCTTACACAGCTGGGCGGACGGTACATTGAGTGCAATTTAGGTAATAAAACACATCGAATTACGGAGTCAGTTTTACATCAATTCAGGGCTAAACAATTGTTTTATCAATCACCAAGTTATAGGGTCAGAATGGCTGCTTCATATAGTCCGTTCTGTTGCTTGAAAACGATACAAAACTTGTCAGCTCACAAGCAACAAGAAGCATAGGAGGGGTGTTGTTGTTAATGTAAGAGCGGGAAGGCTAATAGTTGTACTTACGGTTAATTCGCGGGCCGGTGGATATCGAATCCGTTACACTGTGACCCCCTCTTCCCAGCGCTATTTTTGGGCCTAAAGGCGAGGGCAAAAAACCTTATCAGGTGGGAAGGCGGGTCTTAGTGGCATAGCTGAAATTGCTGCCCCCTCTTATGCATGTAGAGCATTCTGCAGCCCACGGGGCAATGAAAAAAAAACCAAAACACATGTGCGATCCTGACGCAATGAGTCACTTTGGCCTAGTGGTTAGGTTTGCTAACTCTTACGCCAAAGGTTATGTGTTTATATCCTGGTGTTTCAAAGGTTGTGGTTTCTGAGGTAAAATTCTCGTGATTCAAAATTGAGTATGCCCTGGTGTAAGATAACTGGTGTCCAAGTTGCGCTATACAAAACCGAAACACAAGTCTCTTTGAAGTTACATTCTTGAAAGTTACAGCAAAAGTAGGGATGGGCAGTAATAGGCAGGCAGAATGTACACATGTAAAGAGTCAGTAGGACCCCCCCCCCCAAAAAAATGAGGTTAAAATATGCTTATACGCATCTGGTGCTTATACGCATTTGGGGCAATTGTGCACCTGCGGTGTGACCATTCAGCATGGTTACCCTACAAACGCATAGGTTTTCTATGATACCCAGGCTCCAGCTGTGGCGGAGTCGGGGTTAGCCCACCCTTCCTTGTATCCTTCTTAGCTGTAAATTTTTAAGTACTGATAACACGAGGTCCCAAAGGCAACTGAACTGTTTTGACAGGACTGGCAATGCCAAAGTCTTCTGAATTCTGCCAGAGAAGGCAAATGAACACTCTCAGTATGTTAATGTGCTTTGATCTGAAGGGAAATATATGTGCTTGTACTACTGATGTCGATAGTCTTAGTCAAGACTACTTAGCAACAAAGATAGGAATGAATCTATGTCTATCTGGCCACTGAAAGCCTCACTGGGACTCTATTATAGTTTGCATACCACAAGGTCCATACATCTGCGGTTGGGTTGGCAGGGGTCCCACTGAATAGTAGCTTAAATCTTGACTTGCCTTAAAAAAAAAAAACTTCCAGAATTGTAAGACCCCAGAGGCATATACTGCATGCATAAATGGATGCATAAGGCTCTATTAACAAAGTTTAAAAACTCATGCCACATACACTGCAGATAGAATGATGATGTCCACCTCATTTGGAGCAGTCCCATACCTCACTGTGATGAAAGCACATTAGTCTGGCTTCATTGGATGATGGTGAACTGGAATGAAGGATTTGTGCTAGAGGCACCAGCTTCCCCCAACACAGACTCTTCTCAGCAATCATTGTGCTGCACCAACAGGGCTATGGTAAAGAGCAGGCAGACCATATAAATGAACAACAAATTAACTGAAGGTGTAACAGTGTGTTAAATCCCCTCCTCGAGCCCCGCCCTCACTTAACTGGATGACACTGTTAAACTGAAGTATCCAACTCTGTGATAATTTTGTAACATCAATTGCGGAGTATACGATAAATGGTTACAATAATTGTGAATCAAATTAATCAAAGGACTTGTGGACAAAACTGACTATGCGTAGAAAGGCCTTGGAATTAAACACAAATAACATGTGCACACGTTTTTACTCTTCAAATATACCTGCGTAGAGATGAGGGATGTAGACTACCCAGGGAGGCTTGTTTAGCTTATGTAACATTGCTCATACACTGATTTACAGGCATATGAAGCATTGCCCTGTATGATGCATGTGCAAAGGGGAGGGCACGGACACCCTGCATTTTTAGAAGCAGCACTATAAGGAACACAAAATACTTGGTTAAGTGGTGCTGTGGATAGACGAGGGGCAGCATGGGAAGCTTGAGGGAATAGGTGAAGTGGCAGATTATTGCCACCAATTCAGAAGCCAGTTGTGGCAGCATACAAAATCAAAAGTCATGAGATAATATGGCAAACACGAGCGAAGGCCCTTCAAAGTAAGACATGAGCAAGATTCAATGGACGCCTATGCCGAGCAGCGATTTCTCAGGCAATATCTAACAGTCCTAATAATAATAATAATAATGATAATAGTTAGCCCTTTCAGTGCTCATGACAGAATGGTTCCGTCATGAGCACAAGTGCTGCTGTGCTCATGACGGAACCATTCCGTCATGAGCACATAATCAGAGAATCCCTCTGCTGCAGGCATTTATATTCTTTTTGCCTTGGGAGGTGGGGAAGAGCTCCCCCAACCTCCCCAGGCCTATTTTTAGTTTTCGTTGCAATGACGATCGCACGCATGGTGCGCAATCGTCATTGAAACAAAAACGAAACTGAAACTTAGTTTCAATTTCAGTGTTTCAGTGCTCGTGGGGCTATCTCAGCCCCTCGCGCACTGAAACACTAGAGGTATTGTTGGAACGGGGAGAATCTCCCCTTTCAAATGGTACCCTTCCCTAGTGGATCCCTGTTTGGGGATCCCCCCAGGAAGGCGATCCCCAAGCAGGGATCCACCCACTAGCAACAGGGAGGGGGGAGCGGCCCTTTGGCAAAGGGCCTTTGCTCCCCCCTGTTTTTTGGACCAAATTCAGTGGGGCAATAGCCCCCAATCTGCACCCCCCGGGGGCAGATAGCCCACTAGAAGCCAGAGATTTTTTTTTACTGCAAAATATGGGTGGGGGCTGTCCAATATGGGAACGCCATAGCCCCCACCCCATGCATAATTAGAGTCTTTCTGCCCCCACTGAGGGGGAAGATGGGGCAGTAGCACCTGGGGGGGCAGAAAGCCCACTGGAAACCAGGGATTTTTTTAATTGATGTTGGGGTGGGTGCTGCCCAAAAAAGTGCATGGCAATGCCCCCCGAGAAATGTCAGTCTTTCTGCCCCCCCAGGAGGCAGACAGGGGCAGTAGACCCCAATCTGCCCCCCGGGGGGGGCAGAAAGCTCATCAGAAACCAGGGATTTTTTTTTTATTGATGATGGGGGGCTGCCCAAAAAGGGCATGGTAATGCCCCCACCCCCCCAGAGATATGTCAGTCTTTCTGCCCCCCGGGGGCAGATGGGGGCAGTAGCCCCCAATCTGCCACCTCGGGAGGGCAAAATGCCCACTAGACGCCAAGGATTTTTTGGGAAAAATCTGAATTAGGGTGGGGCTGCCCAAAAGGGGCTTGCCAATGCCCCCACCTCTCCCCATAACAATTACAGCCGTTCTGCCCCCCGGGGGGCAGATGGGGGCATTAGCCCCAAATCTGCCCCCCGGGGGGCAAAAAGCCCACTAGACACCAGGGATTTTTTGGGCAAATTTTAATTGGAGTGGGGGCATTGGCATGCCTGTTTTGGGCTGCCCCCACCCTAATTCAAATTTGCCCATAACAATCCCTTGAGAAAAAATCGTTTTTTTCATCAAAATTTGAGGTTTGCAGGGGATTCTGGGTAGGAAAACGCTGGGGGACCCACGCAAGCCATACCTCGCTGGACTCCCCCGGGTGTCTTGTTTTCAGAAATGTGTGGGTTTGGTAGCTTTCTCTAGATGGCTGCCGAGCCCGGGGCCAAAAACTCATGGGTTCCCCCCTTGCAAAACGAGGTTGTTTTGTGATAGGTAATTTTGATGTCGCCCCAACAGGTTTTTGGTCGTTCCTCTCATGTGCACTAGGCCTACCCACACAAGTGAGGTACCATTTTTCTCGGAAGACTTTGGGAAATGCGGGGTGAGATGGAAATTTGTGGCTCCACACAGATTTCAGAACTTTCCACCACAGAAATGTGAGGAAAATGTGTTTTTTTGGACACATTTTTAGGTTTGCAAGGGATACTGGATAACAGAACCAGGTGATAGCCAGTCAAGTCAACCCATCCTGGATTCCCCTGGGTGTCTAGCTTTCAAAAATGTATAGGTTTGCTATGTTTCCCTAGGTGCCGGCAGAGCTAGG
The DNA here is from genome assembly GCF_964204655.1 of Triturus cristatus. Classification (NCBI taxonomy): domain Eukaryota; kingdom Metazoa; phylum Chordata; class Amphibia; order Caudata; family Salamandridae; genus Triturus; species Triturus cristatus. The sequence goes on from NC_140588.1 coordinate 121,603,042, forward strand.
GTTCAAAATCTACAGCTAGGCCCTCTGCAATAAAAGGGTCAGTTTTCACCCTGAAAATGTGGTGTGTCCACGTTGCGTTTTGGGACGTTTCCTGTCGTGGGCACTAGGCCTACCAACACAAGTGAGGTACCATTTTCTCGGAAGACTCTGGAGAATGTGGGGTGAGTGGAAATTTGTGGATCCACGCAGATTCCATTACTTTCCGCCACAGAAATATGAGGAAAATGTGTTTTTTGACAAATTTTTAGGTTTGCAAGGAATTCTGAGTAAAAGAACCTGGTGAGAGCCAGTGAAGTCACCCCATCCTGGATCCCCCAGGGTGTCTAGTTTTCAAAAATGTATAGGTTTGTTAGGTTTGCCTAGGTGCTGGCAGAGCTAGGGTTCAAAGTCTACAGCTAGGCACTTGGCACAAAATAGGTCAGTTTTCACTGTAAAAATAAAAGTGTGTCCATGTTGCGTTTTGAGTCGTTTCCTGTCGCGGGCACTAGGCCTACCCACACAAGTGAGGTACCATTTTTATCGGGAGACTTAGGGTAATACAGAATTGTAGAGCAACTGTTGTTACCTTTTGTCTTTCGATGCATTTCTGCCTTCCAAATGAAAGACAATGTGTAAACAAGAAGTCATTTTGAAAAATGACCTATAATTCTCATGCAAGTATGGGTACTCACAATTTCGGAAATGTTCAAATATCTACTGTTTCCAAACTTTATATTTCGTTCCTATTCATTAATACATAGGTGTCTTTCATACTGATTTTTCCATGTATATATTTTCCCAAATGAATTGCTCTGTAACCGGTACATAATAAAAAAACATTGCAAGACGCTGCTCAGTTATTGACTCAGGGTTCGTCGGGGTCTTGGTGAACCTAGAATTCCTATATATCCCCACAACCAGAAATGTCCAGAGGATGTAACGGTATATTGCTTTCAAACAGCTCTCATAATTTGAAGAAGTTACAGGTGAAAACGCTGGCACAAATGGCTGTTTTTTTCAACTAATTTTCAATTTTTCCTATATTCAACTGTTAGTTTCTATAAAGAATCCTTGAAGGATCTACACAAATGACCCCTTGCTGAATTCAGAATTTTGTCTACTTTTCAGGATTGTATAGTTTCCAGGATCCATTATTGCTTTCATTCCCATTTCTACCATTAACTGGAAGAAGGTTGAAAGCACCAAAAAAGCAAAAATAGGCTATGTCCCAGAAAAATGCCAAAACTGTGTAAAAAATGTTGGTTTTCGGACAAAAGTCTGCTTCTCCCTGAAAGCTGGGAAGATGGTGATTTCAGCACCACAACCTTTTTTTTATACCATTTGCAGGGAAAAAACAGACGCTTTCATCTGTAGCCCTTTTGTCCAAAAACCAACAATGTTTTGCTGTATTTTGGCTAATTTCTGAGTTTTCTCCAGGGGAATCCACAAACCCTGGGTACCTTTAGAATCCTCATGATGTTGGAAGAAAAGTACGCAAATTTGGTGTGGATACCTTATGTGGTCAAAAAGTTACAGGGGCCTAAGCGCAAACTACCCCAAATAGCCAAAAAGGGCTTCGCACGGGGGGAGTCCAGGCAGCGAAGGGGTTAGAGAAAAGAGGCCATCATTTAAAAACAAAAATAACTACTTTTAGAATGCACAGTTGGTAAAGAGACACCTACATGCAATTATTAATACCTGGCTCGGGTTAAGCAAATGATTTTGCTTGGGGGACGATGGGGCTACCTCACTCCCCCCAAAGAAGGGGTATTGTCTTCCAGTTATGACAGCTGTGAGTGGAGACAACATTCTGAAGGGCTGAATAGGACCCGAGGGTACCCGCAGAGAACGGCGAGGGCTGAGCCCATCTGCGCATTTGGGGGGATATCACCAAGGCGAGACCACCGCACATCACCCTGCCGGAGCTACAGTGAGTAATGGGGACTTAGCGCCCGATTTGTCAAATTCCTTTTTCGGGATAATGGGGGAGTAACTGCTGAAAGTTCGATGGAGCTCCATCCTATGATGTTGGGGCGATGCCTAGACTATGGGAATCTAGGTACATCAACAAACTCCGGACAAAAAGGGTAGGGGGCTCTCATTTGTGGCCCACAAATGATTTAAGATAAGATTTATGACCAACAAATGATTTATGACAAATGATTTATGACAAGCAATGCAAATGATTTATGACACCAATTTGTGACCGTTTATGACACAAATGATTTACGATATACAAGTGATTTATGACGTTTGGTTTATGATGAGCAACCCAGAATAATGTATGACAACCGATTCATGATGGTTCATGATAATTATTTATGACCCTGGCCAAAATGAGTATACATATAAAGGTAATAAACTGCGGCCAACAACGACCACAAAACTACAACAAGTGTTGGCTGTCTTTGGTGATAAATATGTAAGAAGGTTTGCATGCCATCCTGGAGTGGGCACAGTGCAGGTGTTATTGCAGAGGCTGCCCCTGAAGGGGCCTTGAGGGGCGACACAATAACAGATGCCGGAGCACTGTAAGGATCCAGTTCCAGCCGCTTAGAAGTGCCCGAAGCAGAAGGGGCGCTTCATTCGTGGCAAATTCGCGTCACCGGGACAATGGGGGGGGGGGCAGGTGAGGGTTTGAACCCCCAAATCACAGCAACTGCCCATCTTGGAGGGAATATTGTGGGGGGGATATATGGTGCCACTCCCATAATACAGCCCATTACGATTTTTGGAGCTTGTGAATGGCACCGAATGATTTTTGAGACCCACACCTATGTAGCAGCAGTGTTGCAGTGCTGGCGGATAAGAAGGGTACATGAGTTGGTTATGGGGGCACACCAACAGGGCGGTGTGAAGAAAGAGGGATTGCAAAAGGGGAAAGCAAACGGAGGCGGCACTCGCAGCCCAGACCCCGCCGGATGGCAGGGCACAAAAAGAGACTAGCAAGGTAGCGAGTTGGAGCCTAACTCCGGGGAGAGGCTACCCCCACACTCAAAGGGGCGTGGAAACCAACAGAACAATGTTTGGCCCCAAAAGTATTAAGAAACGAAATATGACTCCAAAACAGCGGGATAAAGAACTGTCAGGATGATTTACGATTCTATGATATGCAAATGAGTTATGACAAGCAAGTGATTTATGACAAGCAATGCAAAGGATATACGACACCAATTTGTGACTGTCATGACACAACTGATTTAAAATATGATTTATAACCAACAAATGATTTATGACAAATGATTTATGACAAGCAATGCAAATTATTTATAACACCAATTGGTGACTGTTCATGACACAAATAATTTACGATACACAAGTGATTTATGACATTTGGTTTATGATGAGCAACCCAGAATGATTTATGACATGCGATTCATGATGGTTCTTGATAATGATTTATGACCCTGGCCATAAAATTATGTCCAGGGGATTGCAAAATGAGTATGCATATAAGGGTAATAAACTGTGGCCAACATGACCACAAAACTACAATGAGTGTTGGCTGTCTTAAAAGAAGGTTTGCATGCCATCCTGGAGTGGGTACAGTGTGGCTGTTATGACCGGTATGGGCCAGTTGCCTGTATTCCAGAGCTACGAACAGCTTGGACCTGTGCTTCAGTAATGTTCTTCAATTAAGCAGATACATTTTCTGGTTGTATGATGGAACCCCACATGCATTTACCCTGCAAGCCTTTTCAATGCAGTCACTACCCCGACTATGACTTAAACATGTGTTACTTTACCACGCAAGTCGTTACAACAACTTGCCTTGGGGGGGGGCGCCTAATAGGATAAATTATTATTCCAACTCCAACAGTCGGGAATATTTGGACTTAAAATCCGACACATGTTCAACAACTTGTCCCCTAAAGAAAGCCATTGTAATGATTTGTTGGATAAAGGAATGTGTGGTAACGTCGCAGTCAGGGTAGTGACTGCGTTGTAAAGGAAGGTCGTTATTCTGACTGCAGGATAAAGGATGTTTCCCACATTGCCAGTTGTGGATGTTTTTGGTAACCTTGAATAGCCTAATGCCACTGTTTACTAATTTAAAAGTCCCTAAATCAAGTTTCACCATTTACAAATAAAAGTGGCAATATCCAGAAAAATGGGGTGTTCACAGACTGTTTTGATGGGCAGGTTGAGTTGGTGACATTCTGCTACAGAAAAAACACACCATTTGATAGCAGGTGTGCTGGCCCCGGGCTGGATGCGGGCGGGCACAGACAGGCTTGCCTTTTTTGCGCATTCTGTGCATGTCCGCGCCCTGGAAAGCATTAAGTATCTGGGCCGGACTTGTAAACTAGAGCGGTAACCCAAGATGGGGGCTAATCATTGTCTAAGTGGGACAAATGGCTTTGTACATGGCCAAGTTCCACCAGTTAAGATTCCAATAAAAACGGCTCCTACCCTCAGTCCCACTAACACATCAAGAACTGAGCTTATATAGGAATAGAGTTGGTCACACAAAAGCTCCTCAGAATGCAGAGAAAGTAGGGTGTACACAAAAATGTTGTGCATGAAGAAACCATGATGCCTCTAGTACTTACATCAGGTTATAGAACGAGTAACAAGGAAAGTACATGTTATTCTTCATGAAATTTCAGGCCTAGAGTTGACACAAGGGGAAGAAGTTTTCAGGTCATCATCCCGTGATCCCAGGCAAATCAATTAAAGTCCCTGTGCCTAAACCAAAATATGTATAACATAGTCTGATTCTGTTGGTAAACTCTCTAATGCCCTTAGGCAAGTTTGCCGCAATAAAAACTGCCAGAAAATAGACTGGCCCATTTGCCGTTTTTTTGCACACAACTTGAGCTATAGGAAAAGAAGAGTTATTGCTTAAAGATAATTTCTACACAGTAGCCACTGCCTGTGTGAGCAGAATTGTGTAAAATAATTTACCGTCAAAGTGATAAACATATTTTTAGACAGTAAGGGGCCTATTAGGAAGGCGGGTGGACGAAAGTCTGCTCACCATCCCTGCGGAGCTGTGACTGTCCGCCATAGGTGCTCCGGTACCGCTCGCCGTATTAGGATGCGCCCGCCACACTGGTGAGCGCATCCCGGTAGTTTAACATTGCGGATGGTGCAGCTGGCTGCAGCACCGTACGCAATGTTAAAAACCCATGTATTGCATTGGGATGCACAACATGGCAGGCACTGCACGGTGCCTGCCACCTTGGGCATTACAATGTCGGGGGTACCCCCCAAGTGCAGCACCTCATCCTCCAACGGGCCCCCAAAGTGATTTTCTGCGTGCCTGTCCAGGGCGGAGTCTCTGCCATGAAAAGGCATATCCCCCGCTGCCATTGTAATATGGATGATGGTGCCTGCAAGGCACTACAAACACTAGAGCAACCCGGGTCTCTTGCTGAAACAAAAATATATAGACCAGGAGAAAGTGACCATACTGCTATGGACATTAGCATAATGACAAAATATTTGTGCTAAATTGCCATATGGCTTTTTAACTATGACAGGGGTACTCTACTGAATAAAGAACTTTTGAGCCCCCCTATCCATTTTTATTTTCACCTTTATTCTTTAGTGCTGCTGACTTTAGGATCCCCTTCACAATTTTGTGGGTACAATGTCCTTCTGGACATTCGTTTGAGATCTGACAGTAACCCTCTTTTTGCATTCTCTTTGCACGATATCAGGTCATGATACCTAGATCTGGTTCGTCATACTGAGATGCACAGACCCAAATGATGATAAATTCACCAGCTTTTGTGATTGATGGGTCCTGTCTTAGAAGGGTTCTCTCCTAAAGAGATGTCGGATTAGAGTCACTTTCTCCTGGTCTATATATTTTTGTTTCAGCAAGAGACCCGGGTTGCTCTAGTGTTTGTTGTGTATAATATTAAGGGAAACGCAACCTGCAGGTCTATTCTTTAAACTTTCCCTTGGACCTCCCCCCAAATTGATTAGTGTTACTGCCTGCAAGGCACTGCCACCATATTGTTGTCTTTTTCCACCCGGCCGGCAATCGTGACGATTGCCGACTGGCGGAAAAGCGGTGGACAGACTTTCTGTCCCCAGCGGTAACCCCCACAATGATAATATGGCGGGGGTATATGTAGTTGTGATGGCGGGTGGATCGCCACCGCCGACCGGGCGGTGGCGATCCGCCTGCCATCATAATAGGCCCCTGAATCTCAAACAACAGAGCCTGTAGTTACTACTGAAAGTGTTTCATGTTGCAAATGAACACATCCAGTATCATAGCTAATTATCATCTAATCCTTGCTCAAAGATTTTCTCAGCATTTGATTGTTCTGGAATGTCATAGGTTTCAGGTTTGATAGGAAAATGTATTCTTATGGTGCCTAATGAATTATTTCAGTGAATAAAAAGGTTAGAACACATTCTTCTGATAAGATCATACCAAACGTATCCTTTCTATCACACACAGGAACAATTCCAACTATCTTACAATATCTAAAAAGAAATGCTTTTAATTTCAAGATACTAATTGGGCGTTAGGAAATTATATTTTTATGCACAGTAACTTGTGTTGAGATTGGCTGTTTTCCATTGTCTGGGGTTAATTAGCTCTGTATCTCGAGTAAAAAGCACAGATGCCTGTTAAGATAATTGATTGCTGCTGCTTCCTCTAACGCAAAGGAGTGTTTAGACATCATTAAAGTAAACACCCACACACCAAAATGATCACTGTAAAAAGTTTGCCTCGAGATCAAAACACAATATAAAATATTAGTTGAAACCTTAACATATAAATAAAGGAAAATGTTGCATGTATGTCCCCTGTACAGGCATGTGTTGATCTATACATTTAAGAAATATATATTTTTTCACATTTTGAATCTCTTTTGCTATCAGATCATTTTGGTCATGATCAGAAAAAAATCCTTTCATTTTTGCAAGTAGTATGTCCCAGTGTTCAGAAAAATTATTTGATTTATTAGGTACCTTTGTACAAACACCTCATAATTCATTCTTAATGCAATGGTGTTAGACCTGACATTCCTGAGTGGTATTCCCCCATCCTTTGTGCCTTATCCCTGCTGTTTTATGAATTTGTGAATGTTGCCTTTAGGAATCTGTGGACCATTGCTAACCAGTCTAAAGTGCTTGTGCTCTGTCCTTCAAATATGGTAAAGTTGCACTTGTCCCTAGTAATTGTACTATCAGTACCCAGGATCTGTAAATTAGATGCAACGAGTGGGCAGCAGCCCTCATTGTGCCAGCCACTAAATTAGCACTATAAAACACGTCTTAGGCCTCTCACTGCAGCCAGTACTAGTATTTTAAACTGCCATTTCGACCCGACAAACTAAAATTTTTGCCAGGTCTAAACCTTCCTTTTTAATACTTATAAGTCTCACCTAAGGGAGTGTCTAAATGCTCATAGGCCACATATTGTTTTTAAAGAGCAGAACACTTGTACTTCAGCTTTACATATCCTAGCAGGTAAAAACTCTTAATGCCATTTTTCACTGTTGTAATGCCTATTTCACCCATCGACTAACACTGGTTCACCTTACAGCAATTAATAAGAGCTTGCTTCATATTGGCAGCTGATAGAGATATGCTGCATAATCACAAATTAATTGTAAATTTTAAATCCTTCATGAAAGCAGACTTGGGTTTTCAGTTGCAATTTAGATAATGCTGCTTTTAGATAGCGGGCGTTCCCTGGTACCAACCATTTCTGCCTTCTCTCAAAGTTCTGGATAACATGACTCTGCTCTTGGAGTGTGTGCATTACTTCCAGTCAGTGAGCCAAAGGGGGCTTAGTGGTGGATAGGATGGGCCATCCTGATTGGATGAGTAGGTAGGGGCTGTATCCAGCCTAACTTACACTTCAAAGAGCTTTGCCTACATTACAGACAAAGAAAGCCGACACTAGGACTGCCCTGCCTTTTGTCATCCCAAAAGGTTTGAAGCCTTGACCAGGGAAAGGGGTACAACTTTCAAGAGCCAGTGTTGGGGGTAGGTTAGGGGAGCCTCCACACAAACGTGGAGGCTGGCACCAGGTATAACTATTGGACCTGCTAAGTCACACATTAGACCACACCTGGACCTGTGGAAAATTCAGTAGAACTGCCCTGCTGCCAGAGGATTGCCCTGCAATTTCAGCTTGAAGGACAGTCTTATTTTCTGAAGAAAGTAGGGTAGACCTCCTTGCCTTGATCCCAGACCACCCAGAGAGACTCCAAGGATCCATTGGCTGACCTCCTGTGTGAGCAACAGGGAAACAACTAGCTTCAGAGGCCTCCCTGCAATTGCCCAAGAGCAACTGGACCTGCCTGAGTCCTGATGCTCGCCTCTGCTGGAGTTTGTCCTGATCTCCAAGATGTGACTCACAGGTCCTTGACCTTTGGCCTGCATCAGTGGAAGCTCCTCCAATGAAAAAGGTGAAAATCTGGAAATCTACTACTGCTACTGCCCCATCAGCCCCTCGGGGGGGGCAGAAAGACTAATTTTGTGGCCGGGGGCTGCGGGCTTCGGCATGCCCGTTTTGGGCAGCCTCCACCCCTAATAAATATCCCATAAAAAATCCCTGCTGTCTAGTAGGCTTTCTACCCCCCGGGGGCAGATTGGGGGCTACTGCCCCCATCTACCCCCCAGGGGGGCAGATAGACTAATTATGCCAACATTTTTATGGGGGAGCAAAGGCCCTTGCCCAAGGGGCCGCTCCCCCCCTCTCTGGAGCCTAGTGGGTGGATCCCTGCTTGGGGATCGCCCTCCTGGGGTGATCTCCAAGCAGGGATCCACTAGATTGGAAAGGGGAGATTCTCCCCTTTCCAACGATACCTCTCCTGAGTTTCTACGTGCTCAGGGGGCTGAGCTAGCCCCCTGAGAATGTAGAAACTGAAACTGAAATGAGCCTCTTGGCTCATTTCAGTTTCGGTGTCCCTGAAATGACATCAGCGCGACGTGCACGCCGATCTTCATTTCAGGGAAACGGGGGGCCTCGGGAGCTTTGGAAGCAAGGTCAAGGTCAAAGAGGGATTTCCGGTGCTGGGTGTCATGACGAGCTGGACTCGTCATGAGCACACGACTACTGTTTGCCATGGCGAGTCCAGCTCGTCATGGATAGTGATCATTGACCATTTTTTGACCAGATATGCAAAAAGCTCTTTAATTCCCCACTCCTTATCCTCTGACTATAGCAAGAAAGAGAGTGGTTCAAATGGCTCAAAACGGATGTTAGAATCCAACGCTATAATCTCTGGCCATTCGTCCTTTAAAGAATCTAGCAAAGAGTGAAGAAGGTGGAGTATTTGGGATTCTAGTTTATCGGTAACAGAGCAGACATATATATTGATCACCACAATATGTCTATATTTTGTTCTAGGTGAATTTCTTAAAGACAGTTTAATGGCCATGCTATCCTTAGAACCGGAGTCTAGTGTTTCTATGTTACACATAAGTGAAGACTTAACCCAGAATATAAGTCTACCCGAGGCTCGCCCAGAGCTAGACGGAACAGCAGTCTTATAAAATGTTAAGTAGCCTGGTCTAAACATGGTTTGGGGGGTGCCCACGTTTTCTGTAATAAAACATTGTAATGGCTGTCAATAAATGTACCCCATTCTGAATCTATAAGTTTAGAATGGATACCTGTCAAATTTCAAGACATCAATTTGACCAAATCACCTGACCCTTTCACACGAGCAGCTGGTATTTGCGTATGGAACGTGGTCCCCAATGTACCACCCCCAAAACGATCCCTACTGTCATGTGACTGCAGCAGCTGAAGTCAATCAATGTCAGAAGCCCCCAATGAGCTGGGTCTTTGGGCTTGGTTATTCATGGGCAAAACGTATGGCAAAACTGGCGCACTTAGATTACAGCCTGATTTAGATCTTTAGGGTAACAGTCCTGCCATCGATTTTCCATTGGATTTCCCTTCCTGGGACTTGTTGGTCCACCCACCTGATTTAGATATTGATGATCCCATTGGTGAAAGACCGTCAACAAACTGTCGTCACCACCATGAATCACTGAAAATGCTGTTGGCGCCATAGGCAAAAGCAGCTTGCAGTTGGACTCAAGCCATTTTATCGCCTAGCAAATCATGATGTGCGTTCCCACCAACCCAACTGTGGCGGACAAACTGCGACACCTGAGTTGGCAGATTAGGAGGGATATAAGCATGAAACTTACTTTTATTCTAGTTTTCTAATTTCCTGCCACAATGAATCTGATGGCACAAGTCCTGCCATTGCTGCTGCTCCTGGTTGTAGATTACAATCAACCCCATCATCACTGAAACAGTAGGTAAGTCACTGTTTTATGTATCATCCTCGGAATTGTAGCTTTACATTAGCACTGGACTCAAGCATGTTTAAGAAAGACTAGCACACAATACTGCAATTATGTTCAATGCATATGCCTTGTACGTCGTACTTAAAAAAAATGTTTAAAAACACACCTCGAGATATTAGTAACGCACATCAATCTGGTACTAACTGCCTTCATGGCAATGGATACCTACACAAAAAGTCACAGCTATCACAAATAGAAATGTGTCCAGACAAGTACGTGAAAGATTTTTCTCTGAACTACCATATCATATACATAAACATTATAGCCAATAAGACATACTCAAATCCATCAAATGCTACAAGTGGGTGTACACAGAATATATAAACAATCTTACCTCTAAACTGCAAACATGTCATAGATGTATGAAGGTCACATGTCCCCTTGGTCTGTGCAATTCATGACAAACATTAGATTTAATTTATCTGTAAAGCAGCAGGTTCCCTGTGTATGGCATATGTTCATATTATTGAGACATCATGTTAACATAAACTCAATTGTATTATTCAGTTCAGGAGGAAGTTGGGGTTGGGAGGTAGAGGGAGTTATAGTGTCTGTTGTGCATTTGTCTGATGATGGTGTAGTGGATGCCTGAGGGACTGGTGTAAGTTGTATATGTTTTGTTTTGTCTTTTTACCTGGTTTTCTGGGTGAGTGTGGACATTTGTGTACAGTATAAGGGTAGGTCTGTCTGCTATGGAGGTTCTGTGCTTTGTTGTGTTGCCTGTGGATGTGCAGGTGGTGGGTGTGGGTGTTTGTGTTTTGGTGGGTGTGGTGTCTATGGATGTGATGACAGTGGGTGTGGATGTCTGTGTTGTGGAGGGTGTGTGCTTATGTCTGTGATGGTTGTGGGTGTGGATGTTTGTGTTGTGGTGGATGTGGTGTCTGTGGGTGTGGCGGTGGTGAGTTTATTTTAGTTTAGTTTATTCCATTTATAGAGCGCTTGGTTACACCGGACGGTGTGTCCCCGCGCTGAGACATACGAGAGGGAAAGCTGCTACAATCTAGAAAAAGAACTTGCTAGACATCTATGAGTTACCCGTACTGCTGAACAGCCAGGTTTTTAGTTGTTTGCGGAAATTATTCTCACATGTCTCTATTCTTAGGGCTATAGGCAGAGTGTTCCACGTTTTAGCTGCCAGGTACCTGAAAGAACGAGCTCCCAGTCTGGCTTTGTATATCCTTGGTATCTTCACCAGGGCTTTCCCTAGGGACCGCAGACTCTGACCAGGGGTGTATTCGGTTAGTAAAGGATGAAGATATTTAGGGCTGCATTTCTTGAGGATGCGATGGCCATATCACATTGCCTTAAAGGTGACCCTCTTTTCCACTGGATGCCAGTGCAATTCTTTCGGGGCCTTCTCCGTGTTTGCTCTTCTGGGTAAAGCAAGCACCAGTCAAGCTGCAGTGTTTTGTACCCGTTGTAATTTGACTAGTCCTCTCTTTGTGGCTCCGAGATACAGGACATTACCATGGTCTAGTTGTGAGGTTATGACTGCATGGACAATTGTTTTCCTGGCATTAGAAGGTAGAAGATCGAGGATCTTTCATAGAATCTTCATTGCGCCATAGCATTTTCCCGCGACCTTCTAAATCTGGTTGTCGAAGTTCAGCTCAGAGTCAAAAGATACTCCCAAATTTTTAACTTCAGTTTTTGGGGTGGGCAGTTGTCCTAAAGACTCGGGCCACCAAGCAGATGACCATATGATTGGCGACCTGCCGACCACCATTAGCTCTGTTTTATTTCCGTTCAATTTGAGGCAGTGGTTGGACATCCAGTTCGCGACCTCTGAAAAGCATTTGGAAAAGCGGGTAGCTGCTTGCTCCTCATTTTGTGATAGCAGAACAATTAGCTGCGTATCATCAGCGTATGAAACAATCGATACATTATGTTGTTCCACACGATCTGCTAAAAGACCTACGTATAAATTAAAAAGAGTAAAACTCAGTATTGAGCCCTGTGGGACCCCCTGTGTCAGAGGCATACTCGAGGATAAGTAGGTTTGTTGAGCCACTCTAAAGCTTCGGCCAGAGAGGAACAACATCATCCAACTCAGGGCCTTACTCCTGATGCCACATGCTTCAAGTCTTTGGAGGAGTAGCTCATGTGATACGGTGTTGAATGCCGTGCTAAGATCAAGTAGGATCAGTGCGACAGTATCACCTTCATCGGCATGTTTTCTCAGTGCTTCCATGGCAAGGAGTAGTGCCGACTCTGTTGAGTTTGCGCTTCTAAAACCTGACTGCGAAGGGTGCAGTAGGTCATTTTTATTTATCTGATCAACTAGTTGTTTGTTGGTTATTTTCTTAGCAATTTTTGCTACAAAAAGCAGTAGAGAAATTGGGCGTAGGTTTTCTAATACTGTGTCCTTGATTTGTGGCTTCTTTTTCAGAGGTTTCACAATAGCCTGCTTCTATTTAGCGGGGACCACACCTTCCTGGAAGGAGCCAGATATAATCTCTAAAATGTATGACATAATGGGGTTAGCTCCCTCCATAATTATCTCTGGTCTTGCAGCATCTACGAGGGAGCCAGATTTTATTACTTTAGCTATGTCTGTCAGTACAGCTAGATCATGGATTGTAAATTCATCTAGCGTCCCTCCTACGTAGAATCCTTGGTTAGCATTATTAGTGATGGTACCTAGTCTAGCATCTATCGGGAAGGTGTCGTAGATATTCTTTACCTTCACGGCGAAAAACTCTGCTATCTTATTGCAGCTCTCCCTAGAGGCTGATTGGTCGTTAATCTCTTTCTGTGTTCTTAGTGTTCTCAGTATGGTGAACAGTTCCTTGAGGGCATTTCTGGCTCTTTCAATTCTTTCTGTATACAATGTACCTCTAACTTTCTTTATTTGTGAGTGGTATCGCTTAAGCTCGTGTTTGTACTTTTCTTTGGCCCTATTGCAATAGTCCTTTCTCCAAGTTCGCTCAAGCTTTTTACACTTTTTTTGGGCCTCTGCCAGTTCCTTGTTAAACCATAGTGCTGTTGCACTATGCCTCTTAGGAGTTCTCGTACTCCACTGCGCTATCTCGTTTAGTGACTCGGAGATCCAAGAATCCAGTTGGTCATTCGCTCGGTTAATGTCTTTGTCCAATGTGGGTTCCCTCCATATTAGTGCCTGCGTAAAAGAGGCAGAGTTAAAGTTGTTCCACTTCCTTGTAGTAATTTCCCTCCTAGGTTGTTGAATTTTTTTATGTGTGAGGGTATTGTAAAGGGGACTAGGTAGTGGTCTGACCAGGCGATTGGCCATGGCGCTCCTACAACTAACTCTTCGCAGATAGTGAAGATTGCATCTAGTATATGACCCTTTTGATGTGTTTGGGTTCCTACTTTTTGAACCAAATTTAGTGTCAGTAGGTCATTACATAGTGTACATATTTCATGGTTCTGCTTATTATCGAAATGAATGTTTAGATCCCCGAGCACCAAAAAGTTGTTATGTCTGAGTGCTGGTTGCACTATTTTTTCTTCCAGACTTATTATAAATTGAGTTGCTGGGCCTGGTGGTCTATAGATTAAAAAACCAGCTAAGGTGGTACCTTCTGTTGTTGATAGGGTAAATATAAAAGCTTCACATTTATCTATGTCAGCTTGTTTAATATCGCATTTCATAGTGGCTTTGGGGATTATAGCGATACCGCCTAGAGCTTGACCCACTCAATCCTGCCTCACCAGCCTATACTCATCGCTGATGGTATCCAGAACATCTGGGATAGAGCTATCATTTAGCCATGTTTCTGTCAGAAATAGGGCATCCAATGTGCACTCCACTAACAGGTCCTTGATTTCATACTTGTGCTTTGCCAGTGATCTGCAGTTGAGCAGTGCTAGAAGCAACATTGAATCTTTGGTGCTCTGTGTCTCTGACCTTAGGTTAGTTAGGCAATGCCCGCATTCCAGCATTTTGCTGTCTGCACTTAACTTATGCTCACATGCTGTGTTTAAAGGTTTTGATAGTATAATTAGCTCTTTTCTAGTATAAGTAATCCTACTCTGTGGTATTGTAGAATCAGGGGTCCTGGCCCTTGGGCCCGGTCTGGCACGGACGGGCGCAGACGGGCTTGCCTTTGGCGCGCCTTGGGCCGCCGGCGGCGCGCCCGCTGCGCGCGGTCGATTACCCATCGGTGTTTTGTAGGGAGCGGCAGGTCAGCTCCTCCCTCCCGGAAATGCCCCCGCTAGCTCGGCCGCGCCCTCCACACAATCGGCACACAGCCGTGATGGACCGGGGCGGGCGGAGCAGCACCGAGGGAATACAGGTATGATGAAAGGGAGTGAAAGTTTACAGTTTAAAAGCACCTATGCAGGACGGAATTCAAGTTTTAAAAAGGATTAAAAAGCTAAAAATGCGCTCACTCAGCAATCTCGCTCAGAGTGTCTCTGCGCGGTCGCTTGCCCATCGGTGTTTTGTAGGGAGCGGCAGGTCAGCTCCTCCCCCTCCTCCCTCCCGGAAATGCCCCTGCTAGCTCGGCCGCGCCCTCCACACAATCGGCACACAGCCGTGATGGACCAGGGCGGGCGGAGCAGCAGCGAGGGAATACAGGTATGATGAAAGGGAGTGAAAGTTTACAGTTTAAAAGCACCTATACAGGACAGAATTCAAGTTTTATAAAGGATTAAAAAGCTAAAAACGCGCTCACTCAGCAATCTCGCTCCGAGTGTCTGTGTTGTGGTAGGTGTGGTGGATATGGTAGTGGTGGGTGCAGATGTCTATGTTGTTGTGGGTGTGGTGCCTGTGGATGTGCTGGTGGTAGGTGTGGATGATTGTGTTGTGGTGGGTGTGGTGTCTGTTGGTTGGTGGTGGTGAGTGTTGATGTCTCTGTTGCGGATGCTTGTGGTTGTGTTGGTGGTGTGGTATATGGTGCATGTGTGCATGTGGGTCTATGTTTCTTGCCATGTTTATGTGAGGATGCACTGCTTGTGTGTGTGTTTGTGTCTGAGTAGGTGCACATAAAGGTGTGCCTGTGCTCTGCATAGGGCTGGGAAGAAGGATTTGGGATGGGGAATGGGTGGTATTTGGGGCATGAGGTTGGGGTGGGTGGGAGTCTACAGTCAATGAGGAGGAAAGACCTTGGAATGAGCACTGCAGGCCAGACATGACAGTGTGAGCGCATTCAGGTAAACCAGCATCTGGTCAATCTAACCACTAAGCACCTGGATGGCATTCAGACCTACAGTGATATTCTATGATAGCTCAATATCCAGCCACTTAATTGAGTGAAGCCTGAGAGACAGGGGCATGGGGGGATGTGCCTGCAGCAAAGGTGATGCCACTCATTTTAGGGGAGCAGCTATGACCAACTGGGGAGAGTGTGAGGGGGAGATGGAAACATGGGTGGCAGATGACAATGCCTGTGGAACTGTAGCAGTAGGGTTCACCACCACAAGGGACTGGTCATCCGTGGAGGCCTCAGAAGATGATGCTGAGTCCCTTGTGGCCTATGCACCAGTCCCCTTACCTTCGTGACACTGGCTCCCTCGGTGTTGGTGGTGTCCGCATGAGGAGCGCCGTGCCAAGCTTATTTCCCGACAATGTGGCTGCTCTCACCTTCGCCTTGCCCAGATGATGCTATAACGACAGATGCAATGGTTTGAGGGTATCTGGGTAAAGAGATTTGAAAATTAACATTGCTCACAAAATATTTGCCAAGTCTGCATGGTACACCAGCTTCAAAGCACTCAAACTTGGCCTTTTTAATCATCAGTATCACATGCCTATAGGGAAGAATTCCACAAACTATTTGCTCACAATCCAGAAAATCCCCATGCTAGCTCCCATATCATGTGTGCATTTTGTCTCTTATCCAAATTTGTTTCTCTGCATGACAAATGGATTTGACAGTATTAGTAAATACATAGGCATGGATACAGTCCTAAAACACTTCAGTACAGAGCATAAAAACATTTCCACATATCCAAAAGAGACCTGTTTTGGGCCTGATATTGACTTGTCAGGATGGGATACTCCAACATCTATGTGATGGAACCTTCCATCTGCAATTGACCTTTTAAGTAT
This sequence comes from Triturus cristatus, assembly GCF_964204655.1. Taxonomy (NCBI): domain Eukaryota; kingdom Metazoa; phylum Chordata; class Amphibia; order Caudata; family Salamandridae; genus Triturus; species Triturus cristatus. Next base: position 121,619,339 of record NC_140588.1, read on the forward strand.
AATTTTTCTCAAATCCATTGCTTTCTCATTTGAACATAACTAAGGGCACCTAAATGTAATTTCGGGTAAGTGTAACTCTGTCACCAATGTGGACAACATCCTGTCTGTTTCAATCAATACAGTCTGCGATGGAGATTCATGTTGGTTGACACAGACCAGATTACATGTACATTAGATAAGGACTGAGGTTTCATGACAATCTGCTACTGTCTACACTAAATGAATTACATTTTGCTATTGAAATACTTTTTAGATAAGGAAGGATGCCATTGTACACGTTTCTAGCCCTTTTGGTGAAGATGCTCAAATGTCTCCCACTGCACACTCACCACAAGACTCCTCGACATCGGCTTACAAGGAACCACCCTCAACTAGATCCATTTGTTCCTCATCGGCAGAACCCAAAGAATCAGACTACCACCCTTCCTCTCCGACCCCACGGAAATCAGCTGCGGAGTACCCCAAGGATCCTCGCTCAAGTCCACGCTTTTCAACATCTACATGCCCCCCTCGCTGCCATTGTCAGACAGCAAGGACTCAGCATAATATCCTACGCTGATGACACTCAGCTCATCCTCTCTCACAAAGGACCCCACCACCACCAGGCTCCACTTCCAGGAAGGAATGAAGGCTGTTGCATCCTGGATGGGCAGCAGCTGCCTGAAGCGCAACACAGAGAAGACAGAGATCCGCGTCCTAGGACCTTCCTCCTCTGATGAGACAACACCTGGTGGCCAACTACCGTTGGCAGCCCTCCCACCCACAAAGACAACGCCCGGAACCTCGGCATCGTACTCGATCCCTCCCTCTCCATGACCATACAGGTCAATACCGTCGCCTCCAGCTGCTTCAACACCCTCCTAATCCTTTCAAAAAATCTTCAAATGATATCCCCCCGAATCACAAAAGACTGTCACCTACACACTTATAACCATCAAACTCGTCTATGGAAATGTCCTCTATGCCAGGATCAACAAGTCGCTGCTACACAAACTCCATACCATACAGAACACCTCAGCCAGACTCGTACTCGGCATCCCTCAACACGATCACATCACCCAACACCTGCGGAACCTCCACTGGCTCCCTGTCGAGAAGAGAGTTACTTTCGAGATACTCACCCACACCTACAAATGCCTCCACATCACAGGACCCCAATATCTCAACTAAAGAATCTCCTTCCACCTGCCGAAGAGAAACCTCCGATCTGCCGACCTCGCCGAAACCCCGCGTTCATCTGCAGAGACAGAACTGGTGAAAGAGCCTTCTCCTATATCGCAGCAAAGACCTGGAATAAGCTCCCGATCGACATCAGACGCGCCCCCTCCCTGAATATCTTCAGGAAGACACTCAAGACCTGGCTCTTCGACTGAACAGAGTTGCTCACGCCCCCATACCCCCCCTGCCTTGAGACCCTCACGGGTGAGTAGTGCGCTTACAATTCCCCTGATTGATCGATTGATTATTGATGCTCATGGTCATATTTTAATTTCATTGTACCAACTTACCAATGTAAAGTCTGAAACATGAACTGTCATTAAAGTGCTTACTATTCATCTCAACAGAAATAGAGCCTACATTACCCACTCAAATTTGTGATGGAGCATCACACATGACCTAATACTCAAATGTTTCATGTTTGGTACAACTGTCCCTCATTACAAGGAGAGAATGCAGGTACCCCTTTTTTGCATGCAGCCATGTGCTTGCTCAAAATAGTGCTTTGCTTGTGATGTGGAAACTAGTGACAATTATTTAGCACAAGACAATACACCAAACAGAGTATCACACACCGCCTGAAAAACTGACACCTCTAGAAGTCCTCTTCTATTTTGGCTGTGTGACAACCGTAATTTTGATACCAAACAACATTGCTCTAACAACAAGATACGTTACATATAATGGATCATCCCCTTGATGTTGCTGTTGGTCCCTCAACTGCCCATCAAGCTCCAAGTAGGCCACTGCAAGGATGTGGTCCATTAGGGGAATCCGGGTGCACCGCACATACTTGCCTTGTTGGTAGGCCTGGATGAGCTTGTCTTCCACTGAACTCCTGGGTCAGTGTCAGAGGTCCTCCCACCTCTTCCTGCAATGCAGGCTGCACCACTTAAAGACCCCCAGAGTCTACATCTTCTTTGTGATGGCCTTCTACAAATTCTGCTTCTGACGGGAGTTGACCTGTGTGGATGAGAACAAAATGCAACAAAAGATGTTTTGAGTGAATTTGTTTGTCTGCAGTGCAGTGACACCATTTTTTTCCATCTCTCATGTGCATTCCCAGAACTGTCAGTACAGATTATTTGAAACATTTCAAGGTTCCTAAGAAACACTAATTTGCAGTGATCTGCGGCAACACCTGTTTATCTCCTCAGGTTGCCAATCCAAGGCACACACATCATGTAAGCAAGGGATAGGACACTTTTCATGTAGTGCCACCTACTCCAGATTAGTCCAGCTCCTTGTGAGCTGCTAAAGGCTAAACAACCTGTACATTATTTGCACATAACCACACACACAGCTACATTTCCTTCATAACTAACCTTCTAAGAGTCAGATACTATGATGTACACCACATACAGTGACTAAGGGCAGTATGGGTGGGCTGCCATGTTTCTGTGAGAGTATGGTTTTGGGTGATGCTTAAACAAGTCTGTGTTGTAATGAGACATACTTGTCTGGCTTATTGAGAGGCAAGGTCATTTAGAATGGCAGCACAAGAAATACCTTTCCCCCTATGTGACACCATGAATATACTTGTATTCCAAAATATGGGCTGTACATGCACTTGACAGGACAGCATCAGACAACTCCATAACTTTATAGATTTAACTTGGACTTTACATTTCTTTCAATTCAACCTAGTCTATGTGTTTCCACTTAAACTAGTGGTACAGTACCTACTAACCACTTGATATAAAGTGGCTGCAGTATCGCCAATTGAACCTGGAATTGTCAGTAACATGCACTGAAAACCATGCTATACTTTAAGGTGAATTTTCATTTCAATGCACAGACATGTCTGACATCCTCAAACAGTGTCCTGTACCTAGCTAAATTATTCAGGGGCATATTAACAAGAAACAGGGAAAATTAACGCTAAGGGCGCTTAGGTTCATTTTTTTAACGCCTGCTATCGCTGGATAATATCGCCTGGTTATCACGTTATTAACAACGCTAACTGCCTAGGCGATAAAAAATCCAGCAATAGTGGCATTTTGGGAGGTTATCGCTCGTAATGCAGCAATAAAACTACAGGGATAGGGCTATCCTTGTTGATAGCCCATGGTGAATTTAGCCATGTAATCCACCTCCCATTGGATTACATGGCTAAGTCTGAAAATTAGCAGACGTAAAAAAGCAGCGTTAACCGTGGTTAGCGCTGCTTTTTTTGTCTCTAACAGGGTTAGCGTGAAGCTTGATAATAGGAGAAATGTCGCTTAGCGACATTTCTCCTATTATTTTGCTCTGGAATGCCCACTTTGCATCTCATTAGAGATGAAAAGGGAAGCGTAGTGAAAAAGGGTGCTAACATGCGATTTTGTTGATAGGGCGATATTTTTATCTCCGCTTCTTTGGCTTTTAAAGCCAAAAAAGCGGAGCTAAAGTCCTTGTTAATATGCCCCTCAGTTCTCTACACTACAATCACAACACTTCACTCAGGAACACAAAGGAAGCAAGTAGCCTATGGACAAAGAGGGAACAAATTATTTTGGTAATTATTTCCCAGTCAAACATGTAACTGTTCCTCTGGGTTCTCTTGCTGTTGGCTGGACTTGGACAGGAACTCCGTGGTGAGGACCGCCAACTCCTCAGGGGAGAAGGCAGGGACCCTCTCACCTGCATTGCCCAGCTTCCTGGCTCCCAGAGGTCAGTAACAGCAGCAAAAGATATGAGGATTTCTTGTTGGTTGCAGTGTTAGGAGGCAAGTGACCTTTTTTCAATATATATTGTGTACAAGAGTACACGCGATCCACGGGGGAGATGGACACAGCCATTAGCTTTCATGCGTAGCAGTTAGACATGTTAGCCTGTGGCAGGGCCCGTCCTAGAGTGTTCCACCTACTATACGGTCAACGGCTGTCGACAGTCGTTGGTTAGGCAATGTACCAATAGTAAAGTCAGGCACCCACCATTTTAGGACATGTAGCTGAGTATGTTTAAATTGTTTGTGGATCACCAGCACTCAAAATGGTGGCTACTTTATACACATATCTCAGATATGTACAACAGTGTTTGTGGCAAGATATGACACATAAAACAGTGAACCATTACTGTGTTTGACAATCATAGCACTGCGGTATATGTAATACTTCTTTTGACGGCAATTTTTAAAAAAACGAATCTTAAAAAAATTATACATTTGTAAATTATATATTTCAAATGTACTATTCACACATCATTTGTAAAAATATGTCGGACATGCAAAAAATATTGATTTGCAATAAAAAATATGTGTGAAAAATATGATAACATATATGACACAATAAGATCATTTATCTAACCTAGACATGAGATGTATGTTAACTGTGAAAGTGTTTTGTGACAATTTTTATTGATAGTTTGTTTTCCTTAAATGCAGACATTTGAACCCACGGTTGGGTAGAAGAAGGGTCTTCAGACTGTTTCCAGAATTTGCCACCATGGAGGAAAGGAACATTATCAAAATGTCATGTCCTGATTAAAAAGGCAAACTATATTGGATTTGTGTCAGCAGCTGGAACATGATTCCTATGCCTCACAACAGGAACACAAAAGCCCTCACAACAAAAGTGAAACTTATGGCAGTACTCCATTTTGTGGCCACTGGCTCTTTTCAACACGCTTTGACAACATCTGGAGGCATGTTACCACAGCCAACTTTCTGTTGTATGCTACAAGAAGTCCTTGCTTCAATGATGAGACACATCAACAGCTTCATCCAGTTTCAAAGACCTCAGGATTTGACCAATGTGAAGGGAAACTTCAATTATATAGCTGGTCATTCACATCTGGTTGGAGCAATTGATGGCATACATATTGCTTTGGTTCAAGCTCACGCCAGGGAACAAGTCTACCGCAATCCAAAGAACTGCCAGGGTGCCTGCTTACCGGATTTATACATCTCAAAGTTATCATGGAGACACCATTGAAACATATGCAAACTCAGTTTCCCGCACAGGTTAAAAAAACGTAATAAGGTTTGTCAAGAATCGCACACACAGACAAAGGTACATACTGGCCAAACGAAGGAACTTTCAACACTAACATACCTAAACACAAGAGAACATACATACAAACCAAATACACAGGTAAAAAGAAAGATAAGAGAGAGGCATTATTAGAACTTTTGGCCATATTCGAGGAGGCCCAGATCAACAAGCCTGCACTACAGATAGCAAACAAAGCATCAGCACCTCCCCACCATATGTAGGTATGGAAGTGCTGTCACCCATTTTTCCCGCATTAGGATACTCAAATTCACAAGCTGAAGAAGTCGGCGAGCCTCCCACCAAGCAATGAACGATTAGGCCCAGGTATGAGAGATTAACAGGCCAGAAGGCCCAGGCAGTCACAGAGCCACCCAAGTCCAGTGCAATGCTCCCAGAAGTTCGACCCCACGTCGCGCCCGACACATAGTGCCCCAGCGGTGCTGAGAATATGCAATCTCACTGACTAAGGCGACCACAGACAAGTGACAGGGATGTTTGTAGCGGATCTAGACAGTGATTCCAATAGTGGGAGTGAGGAAGGGGGGCCCATTCCTCCAGGAAATGATGACGAGGGTGAAGCTACAAGACTTGCCTAGGTAGCCAGGGAAACTGTAGTGCAGTTCCTAATAATACATAGGATCTGTGCCTTCAGATATCATAAACTAAGGGATTGGTGGCCAGACTGATTCCAGACACCCCCAAAGGATGTGTTAGCCTTCAGACTAGCTAGCTCACAGTGCCACCATAGGCCCCCTAAATTCACCAAGGAGCAAAATGTTTCTGGCAACTATCGAACATGACAACCCTTGAGCCTTCAGGGATCGTGGAAACAGTAGAGTACCTTTCGCTCAGTCAATCATGCTCACCTAGTCTCAGAGAGATGTAAAGAATAAACGATTTGGACATTTTCAATGAGCATTTATTGAGCCAGCGTTATTCTGGTATAAAACATGTTTGCTGCGACAATCATTAGACAGAAACAGATATATAGGATTACAAGCTCTGATAGAGTAAATGAAAGGTAGAATTCTACCATGGTGCTAAAACAGTAAATATATGCTGGCATATCGATACATGGCAGTAATCAAACGTACTCCTACGATGCAAACCCTATCTAAGTGTACCTAGCATGTATATGGGTGGAAAACCAAGAATCCCCTATGAAAGAGCCAACCCCATAACCTGATGGGAGAGAATGAAGGACCCCATCTTGGCATTGAGTTAGACCCCCCACTGCATGCTGGAGCTTCTGCAGGCCGGCACCTCAGCGCCTAGTGTCAGCATGGAAGCTTCTCCTCTGTTTCAACAGTGAATATGTGGATCTTTTATGCCCACAAAATACCCTCAGGGGTTTTACCTAGATGGCTTGCCATTATGTATAGTGGACCTGTCATCCAAGGATGACATTAGTGGTGACTTTTGTACAGAGTTATTATAAAGAAGATTATAATCCTGATGTGTACGTCCTAGGCAGGGAATTAAGATATGATACTAGGAATCCTATTGCATAATAATTGAGGCTAGTTTCTGAGACAACTGATCGACATTTATTCAGCACATAACTAGGTAAAAGGGCAGTGTCAGAACCGTTCTGTAGAACAAGGTAGGAAAAATGTAGGCAAAAGGTTATGTTGCTACCTAGGCCTATATCGGGGTACATTGGGGCTCATAACAAAACAACAGAGAGTGAATTTGAGGGCAAAGCCCAACTAAAAAGAACAGGGCATAGCTCAGAACAAAGAAGGCAACCTAGACAGAATGTAGAAGAAAGGCATGACCAAAGGAGGGAAAGAGAAAGAACTTGCACCTGGGAAGCACAGCAAGAACACAGAATAGCACGCCCACAACATGAGGCGGTAGAACTAGATGACAGACCTTTGGCTGGGATTCGAGCCTCAAAAAAAAAAAATAATAATAATTTTTGTTCATTAAAGAACAAAAATGGGTGTTTAAACTAAAGAGTGACCAACAACGATGATATGCCGTGGTCTTCTATATAGTTTATGACTTGGTGGACTATATATGTTTTGACAAATTTCAACTGTCTTCTCCCTGAGGCTAAAAATATATAAATCGTGGTGTGTAACACACAGGAGCTCTATATTTGCCTACGCGCCTTTAGCTAACTAGCCATTTATTTGACATTTGATGGCTTGTATGAGGAGGGTTTTTCTCCATGCACCCCTTTCTCTGGCTGCCTCTCAACCATTCCTAACTACTCACTTGGAATGATTAGCACCATAAGAATATATCTTAGCCCTTTAACAGATGCCGCTCCCTTAATGTCTCGGCCTGTTTGGAGATATCTGTTGCATTCTCATTTGCATAATCGGTTTATTTCCCTCGGTCTGCATACATGCGAGGCTATCTGTGGTTATACAATGGGCACTACATTTCTCAGCAAGACTTGCATAAGCAGAATTGCATTTCGCTTTTTTGAACATCCACGCGCTCCGTAGCGGCTGACACGGAAGCACGCACGTATTGCAACTGCTTAAAATGACATCCTCCCAGCCCGCCCGGCACCTCCCCTTCCAGCTCTGGTGTTTGGAGCGGGGTACCGACGGAGAGGTAAGCTCCCTGACTGGGCTTTTCAAATTTTATTTCAATCGAATTTCAGTTTGTTTTAGTGACCCTTGGTTGGATGCGTTACTAGAACGAACAGTTTCCCCCCCGACGCACCGCCCGGTCCTCGGGTTTTCCCGTTGGCAGCTTGCTCAGCCTCGCAGATTATCACGTCTTTTCGAGACGATGCTGCATATAATTTAGTTCCATTTGTGTTGTACTTGTCTTGATACACAATTATAACGGACTTATGATCAGGAGCTATTTAGCAACTCACAGTTCACATTCCAACAGATTCGGACCCATTTTTATAAGAAGCTAAGCCTTTTGACCCACCCTTCCTTGGTTCTTACACTGTTCTCACGAGCACCAATTATGGTAATTCCATTTGTCCCCTTAGGCTTGAGGTTGATCCTGACCACTGGGATAACATAGCATTTCTCTTTGGAATTTCCCCCCCCCCCCCTTTAGAGCGGTGCCTCAATTCCTGAGCGGATGCCAGGTGAGGCGAGGTGCGTACCCACAATCATTCGGGTGAGTGCACGTACTATATTTTTTTGTGTGTCAATTTCTTGTCACAGTATACATCCATGAGTATCGATACAAATACTTTCTGTACTATCTTGAACTATAAATAGCAATTGGTTCTGCGATGTACACTGATGTTACACATGATTAAGTTGAGTGTCCTTATCATTGTTTTTGTTTGATTCCGTTTAGAGTTCTATTACCAGACATTGCCTGTAACTGTTCCAACGTGACATACAGGACCTTATCAGGTTGTATTGGGTACCAACCGTGTAATCAATTTATACGATATACATACTTTCTTACACATTTTTGCAGTAGCGTTTACATGGTCCTGACGAGAGCTTGGACTTCTTTGTCCAGTAGCCGAAACATGTAGACCAAAGACCTGACAGTTATTTGTTTAGGCTGTCTATACATTGTTTTTAAGTGGCACCAAGATAGCGCCAGAATAAAATATATAGTGTCTTGGTAGCCATTTTTAATATCACATTTTGGTTTACTACACCTATTTGCACTGCAACCATCACCCTACCGTTTGTAATAATTTTGCACGGATGCCTGGGACAACCAGGGTACCATCACAATCACCATAGTGGTTGGTACTCTTGGTAATGTCCATAGTTCCCAGATGATGATTAGCCACCTTCGGTGGGTGATGGGAACTTAAACCTCATTGGAGGTTTTACACAATTACTTTGGTTCCCTACTACTTTCTCTGCCCTATCAGTGTATGTACACATTCTGAACCTCAGACCCACAGTATTTTTTGTATATTGTAGTTTGACTTGGGGATTTCATACTGTGCAGGTCTCTAAACATATCCCTTGGACCCTCCTTTGCATGGTTTTTTGTTTGTCAAAATTCGAGCCTCATCACATTTTCAATTAAGGAGAGGGACTGAAATTGAAATCAGGAACCAAGATAGCCTGGTGCTGACCCAACCAAGACATAGGAAAAACAGGATGTCACCTTTGCACGCACATGAGGGGAGCAGTGACAAAGACATACACTACTCTACCCACACACATCATATAGATAGACTAACCCCAAGGGAAATATTGGGCAAAGAGGTAGGCAAGACTTTCGTGTGGCCATTCTGCCACCTGCTAGCCTTCTGGACCAGGGGAAAAGACCAGTATGATGGACCCTGGTTGAAGGAGGAATCCTTAGAACCAGAGAACATGGCCACAGCGGAAGACTACATCCGGCAAAGATGTACCCGCTGCTACAGAGGGGACGTCAGGTACCATCTGTGTGCCACCATCTATGTGCCGTGGGTCCAAATGGATAAAGAGGGGCTAGGGACAAAGATACCGCCATTTCTGGATGGAGTGGGACAATGGATCTCATGCTTTGAGAAGAACACCGCGGGCATAAACCTAATAATAGGTGATATCAAAAGCCTGCGAAGTAGTCCTATTGGAGAGAAGACCAACACAGTGTTCACCCGAGCTCGCATCCCAGCAATTACGCTGACAAACACTGAGCATGACGGGGCTGCATTCATTTCATATAGCCACCGAATATGGATCCCCCTGAGGGAGATGTTCCCTGACCGCTCTGACGTAGGATGGCTAATGTCGGAGACTATGAAGCCAGGGAAAACAATGCCTGCTTTTCTTTATAGGATGAGGGAACGATAGGGACAAGAGACAGGACGGCCATGGACTGACATGGGCCCACAAGTTACATTCTTTTACAATATTCCCCAAAAAGGGCTGCCCACCGAGATGCAAAGCCAACTGAACAGCGTGGTTGGGTTAGACATCAAGCCCTGGCATGAGATACGAGCCCATATATTGCGTTGCCACAAAGTTAAACAAGAAAAGGATAGAAACTGAGAACGCTTGGAGAGACTCTGCTAAATTGGTCCAACACAAATGTATAAAAAGATCACCCTTGAGAGGTCTGCATTGACTGGAATGTGCAAATGGCACCAGTCTTAAAGGGGCCTCCACCGCAAAACTCCAAAGAGTTTCAACCTAGCTGTAGTGGCAGAGGCCAGAGATATTAGCAGCAACCAGACCTTAGGGAATGTTACTGTTGCCACTTACAGTCTCTATCATTGACTATGTAATGATTGAGGCTAAAAACTGGGACAAGCTGCTGGATTTCAGAATTGAGAAAAGACAGGACAGTGATCACAATGCACTGATCCTTACCTTGAAGCCAGGGTCCTTTGGCTTGAAAAATACTGAGACCAATCCCACTTTAGGAACCCACCCCCTCGTACTAACTAATAATAGAAGGCGGGTGAAATGGCCCCATTTGGCAGAGTCACCTCTACAACTTGCCAAAATTTACCAAATGGCCACGCCATTCATAGCTCAGATGGCCGAAGGAAAAGAGCACGCGCAAATACTGGGCATTCATAAACAATTAGTTGTGGCACTGGCGGATGTTTTCCATCCTGTAATCCGTACTAAGAGGCACATACCAAACACCCACCCCTGGTATAACACTGACTGTAGGAAATTACGCAGGGAACTTTTAATGGCAATTAAGCTAAAAAATAAGCCAGACATCAGAACCCTTAGGAAGGCATACAAGGAGGAACTACATAGGAGCCGGTTGGATTGGGAAGAGGATACATGGGGAAAATTGAGGAATGCCCTGATGCTGAAGGACGCCAAACTTTTCTGGGCTTTAGTGAATAACACCAGGAGAAACAGTGCGGAATCTTTTCTCCCAAATATTTTGCCCGCAGTGTGGGAAGCCCATTTTGCGACCCTATATAGCTCCCCCTCGGGGGAAGTATTGGTGCACCAAGTCGGTGAGAGGGCATTTCAACCGGATGGCTTCACTGGTACGATAACGAACCCGGATTATCAGAGTGAGCCCAGTACGCGAGGATCTATGACATCTGTGGAACCTCCGGACCATGTAGGCGCTAGAGCTGGGGTAGTTTCAGAAAGCACTGTTAGAATATCAATCAAGGAAGTAGAGCACGCCATCGCCAGGCAGCCCCATAATAAAGCACCCAGCCTGGACAAAGTCCCTGGCGACCTCTTCCACTCCCAACCCAGGATCTGGGCACCCTATTTAGCGGCACTGTTTAATGCAGTGCTTGAGGGAACTAACATCCCAGACACATGGGCCGGGGCTGAAATTGTCCCTATATTCAAAAAAGGTTCCCCCCTGGCACCCTCAAATTATAGACCGATAAGCCTCTTGGACACCTCACAGAAACTTATGGGTCGGATTATTTTGGATAGAATTCTAGAATGGGCAGAAGAAAATCAAATATTAACCACTCTACAGGCCGGGTTCAGAGCCGGGATTTCGACCCTGGACCAGCTTTTTAGATTACAGGTTTTGTACTGGAAGACGGTAATACTGGAGGGTTGTAGCTTATACCTGGTATTTGTTGACCTACGGGCCGCCTTCGACCTTGTGCCCAGGGAAAAGCTATGGAGGGTATTGGAAGACCTAAAGCTCCCCCCATATTTACTAGAGCTTCTAAAGCGGTTCCACAAAGGGAACTACGCCCAGGTACGCTGTGGGAAGAACGGTGATTTATCCAACCCTTTCCCCGTCACCAGAGGAGTACGCCAGGGTTGCGCCCTGGCACCCACACTCTTCAGCCTTTACATAAATGGCTTGGTTGGTGACCTGGATGCGGTCAGGAATAATGACGCCCCTCGCTTGTCAACTGGGCGGGTGCCTGCTCTGATGTTCGCGGATGACACTCTATTGTTATCACGGACATCAACAGGCATCCAGAGGGTCTTGGATGGATTTGTAACATTCTGCGCTCTGAGGGGACTTGAAATGAATCTAGATAAGACAAAGTACATGATTTTCGGCCCACCAAAGCGCACCCGCCCCTGCCCATCTCTGAATGGTACCCCGCTCGAAAGGGTCAGAACTTTTGTTTACCTGGGTGTCACCCTGACCGAAGATTTCGGCTGGGGCCCCCAGGTGACCAAATCCGCCCTAAAGTTGACACAGGTAGCTGGTGGCATTAGCAAGTTTCACAGGAAAACGCAATTGAAACCAGTTTCCCCAGCCCTTGAATTGTATAGAGTTCAAGCCAGACCTACCGCTACATATGGCGCAGAACTCTGGGGCCACACTCGTGTATCACCCCTATCAAAGGCTGAACACACATTCGTTAGAAACTTGCTAGGGCTCCCTCAGAGCACACCTCTCATACCCATGAGGTTAGACCTAGACCTGGAACCCATTTCTGAATTTCTATCAAACCGACCCCTCCTATATTGGAGAAGGTTATGGACAGTGCCCGAGCTTAACGACTATAGAGCTGAATTCTTAGCAATCTGGGACCAACTGAAGGCCAAAAATATACCCTGGTTATCCCACCTCAAAGCCCTAATATATCAGATAGGCCTGCCACAACTTTGGGAGTCTCCAGGGGTGAGCTGTATAGCGGTACAGAAGAAGGAGTTGCTAGTCCTACTTAAACAGCATAAACTAGCTCTGCTATACCGCTCACAGACTATGGGTAGGCTGACTACAGACTTCTTGCAAGTTAAGATGGTACCCAGCAGAGAGGAGTTTTTAGACCAAATCCAGCCCCCAATTGCTAAAAAGTTATATATTCAGCTAAGGTATGGTTGCCTTTCAATCGGGGACCTGACCTGCAAATGGGCAGGAAGAAGTGAGGGACTTTGTCCGGCTTGTAACGCAACCAAAGAAGATTTAGCTCATATCTTATTCTTCTGCCCTGCCTATAAAGAAATACGCAGATCATGGCTTGTGCCACTATGTAGAAATTTAGGCTTAAAACAATGTGCACAAGCATGCAGGATATTGCGTCATGATACCTCACCCCCTATTGTGTTCACTGTTTCCCGTTTTTTGCATAGTATGTGGCGGAGGAGGTCCACTTTTATTAACAAAATTATTGATGTGTAAATTTCAACTTTGATAACTCCTGTTTAATAACTTTTTATCTGTATGTATAAATATTTATGTTTTATTTTGTATGTACATATTTTACCTGTGCTTTTATGGTCAACGACCGAAATAAAGCTATCAAAGTGAAGTGTTGCCACAGGATGGGCCATCTGGTAGACCATTGCCGTTTAAAAGCATACCACAAGCAGAGATTGATGGGCCAGGGTCAGACACCACAAAATCCTGATCTTCAGAATAAAGCTCAAGGAAACCCGAATACACCCTACATTCAGCTGTAGAGGGGCTGGTCAGCCTCTGCACTGTCACAAGAGGGAGCAGGTTGTTGGCCAAACATGTGGCAACAGCAGCCACAGGCAGGGAACTCAGCCCAACACTGACCGGGCCACAGACTCAGCAGCAAGGGGTAGCTCTCTGGGGAGCTAATGCCTTCATACAAATACAGAATCCAAACGTGCAGTAAGATAAAACCCCAGAGAAAAATACCCCCATTTGCCCACATCCCAAGAATTGACTGCACCGAAAGTCAAAAGAAGGAGCAATAAGACAACGTTGGGAATACAAACTTTTACTTGCATCTGTGATTCAGGGCTGCTACATGTGATCTGGCGATCGGGTATCCTTCCTACAGTTCATCGTTAAGGGCACCTGCTGGAGCCAAGGCCCCACTCTGCTGCTAATCCCCATGGGCAGTGTTGGCTAGCCACGCCCGAAGGGGAAGGCAGTCTAACGAGGGCATGGGGTGGCCCCTTGACCAAGAACTTAAAAATACAGGAACCCAAGGTCCCACACCGAAGTTCAAATAGGACGGGTTCCAATAACCAGGTCAAAAGGTTGCCATTCTTGGGCACTCTGCCCAGGACCCAGATTTCCATCATGGCGTGTAGTTCCAGTGGTGCCCCAAAGAACTAGAAGCCTCCGACATAATGGAAGCTCCTTTCAGTTCTAAAACAAAGCTGTGTTCAAATGGTGGACCCAGGATTCCCATAAACCTGGGTAAGTGAAGCCCCTCAACCTCCACAGACAACGCACAAAAATCAATATGTTGTGAAGCGCACTCATGGCGTCATGTCCATAGAGAGCTTCATCAGATCAGCCAAATGTCCCAGAGTTGTGAGGCATTATCTGTCCAGTCATCATCCCTAGGCCAAGTTTGTTGAGAATTCTTGCCCTTAGCCTTAGACCCCCCCATGTTCTTATGATCTACGCAATGTGTTCTGTTATTTTTTTTTTTTTTTTGGAACATCTGATGTTCGGTCACCGTGAAATACCTCTAGAATGCCTGCTAGTTGGAAGTCATTAGCCACAAGCCAGGAACTACAGATCCAAACATAACTGAGAAGAAGTGGTCCGTGGGAGAAGGAGGGGCAGGGAGAGGGGAGGCAGCATAGTACATCACAGCTCCAGGTGAGAGTAGAACAGAGATTGTGCTCACCTCAGTATCAGGCTTAGCAATTGTCCAACACACCAGGCCTCACATACACCATTCAGAAGAAGCAGTAGGCCTGACCTCGGACACCACAAGACAGCGATAAGAAGTACATGGGAGACACGGAACGATTTTCCATTCCCCTTCGCCTCATGATAAGTGGACTAGCAGATCAGACAAGATCTAGGGAAGAGCCCAAAACCCAACAAAACAGAGCAAAGTTAGCCCAAAAAGAGATGCCTCATGTTGCAGCCACAATTCAACACCCAACAATGGCCCGCCCCTCCTCATAAGTCCTGTGCATATTTAGGTTGAAAGCAACCCACACCAATGGTGCCCATGGACATACATCGGTAGAGAAAGGGTCTCAGTAAACTGGAGAAGCCCATAAAACCCGAGATAAAAACTAATATATCCATCCCCATAATCACAAGAACACTCCATAAAACCCTAATCCTAACACCCAGTTAAGTACAAGGACTCATAAAGTAGATTAATATGCCTGACTACCTAAAATCCACCATTAACTTTTTTGCCATAAAAAAAAATCACGACGGGGCAACAATCCAGTGCCTCAGTGAAAAATTGCATAAATAAAGTGTGGAGAACACACCTCTGAGGAAAATACAAGAGCCCCAAAGAAAAAGATTATTAACCGCGGCACACATGCAATGTTTTTTTAGAATTATCGAACAAATCATGGTCTTACCCAACAGGTCTACAATCCAACCACCAAGTGCACAACCTTTCACCTGCCATATCATCACCCCAACACAGATCTAAAGAATGTGAATCAAACTTACGAACTGTACCAAGAACGTTTTGATTGAACTGTTGAGCAAAAACACCCAATAGTCAAAGGACACACAGACATCCCCCTGGATCCATTTCAGAGAACTACAATGTTCAATTTCAAGTTATGTGCTTCTGCACTTTTATGGACCCTCTGTCTAGTTTGGGTGCTACCACACCTATTTATTGCCAAAGAGCCGCCTGGCCAATTAAAGTCTGTTTAGAAACTATCATAGCACTTGTGTAGGGATCACTCCCATGTCACTTATAATTACACCGACCAAAATGCTAGCATTCCACAAACACTACACAGCACCCATTTACTAACCCCGGGCGGACACATCCGCTCCGCCCGCGGAGTGTGGAGAGATGTGCCTCCTCCGCATTCCACGGAGATGGCAAATCTCTGCACACTCGGAGCAGAGCGGAGTTGGCCAGCCTCCGCCTCCACCCCCCATATTAACAATTAATTGTACATGACTTAAAATGAAACCACTTAGCTGGAATGCGGCAACACCGCATGCCAGGTAAGTGGTTTTAATTTAATTTTAATTCATGTAGAAGTAATTGTTAATATGGGGGGGTGGAGGCGGGTGGTGTAGTGTAGTGTAGCGGAGGTCCATGGAGTTTGTTCGCACCTCCTGGGACCTCCGTGTAGCCCCGCTTTGCCCACTATGCCCAGGGTTATCCTTTACACCGTACATGGTATCAGCATGACAGCTGTTGGGCTCTAAGACATCATCCAGGTCGTGTTACGTCTGTTTGCTGAAACCCCATGCAGAAGGTGCAGATAGACTTTACCTGTCCCTAGAGGTAGCCCCTGAAAAAAAATGGCTTCTCCACTTATACCTGTGCAGAATCAGGGTCAAAATCCAGCCCAAGAAGGTTGAACCCCACAGAGTAGTAGTCAACCTGAACTGTTACAAGACCAACCTGATGGCTCTATACCTTTTCACTGAGCCTAGCACCATTCAAACTGAGCTAGACATGGTGCGTAAGAAGGACACCATAGGAGAGGATACTGTTTGGCCTGAGACTTCCCAGACAAAAGATTCTTTGAGGTAGGAAAACCCTAAACTCAACACACAAAGACATCTGCTACTGCCCCCATTTGCGGTCCAAGAGTGGCCCTTAGTGTATCCAGGGAAGTTTTCTTTAATAACAAATGGACCCCGACATGGATTTTCTATGTAGGGTCATCCAGCTCAGTGATACGAAGGGGAACAGGTCTCATAGGGGAGGGTTGAACGAAAGCATAGACACCACATGTCAGGAAATCTCTGCTACCAAGGTGGGTGGATACACTTGGCTAGAAGAGAAGAGGCAGCCCCTAATTGTATGGAAACGTACACTGTACTTCTTATGTTTCAGAGGTAAAGTAATGTTTCCACTGGGCATGAAAAAAAACTGTGGCATTATTCTGCACATTCTGCATATGCAATGGGGTGCCTCCATGCTGATGGATATCTACTGGAAGTGTGGCAAGTTTGCCTACACTCAGCTTGTCCCCAGATAGCACGGACATTGCTCTCTCGTCACCATACACACCCCTACCCTGGTCATCCCTGAAGAAGAACTATTGAATTTGTACCAGAACCTGCTAAGGAAAAAGACAACCTTGCTGCATCAGGCTTGTGAAAAAATAACTGCAGATCATTTTGGCGGGGCACAGTACAAGGACATACCAGAATTTAGAGTGATCTCGGACTCTACTTCTTCACCATGCAGTTTAATGACCGCGATGGAGGGAGGGGTGTGTGGCAAGATTTGGGTGTCCTGTTGCACGTTTATCCCAGGGAATTACCTGGATAATGGGACATTGACTCTTGCCATCCAAACACTGCACAATTTACAAAAGGATATGCATGAGAAGGGAAATGCCCTGAGCAGGAGTGGTTGTCAAATTGGTTCTCCTGACTCCCTCGGTGGCTTACCAGAATGTGCAAGCCAATGCTACCTGTTTTCGTTGTGTTCTTGTTTGTGTGTGGCACCATGCAATTGGGGATTTCCTGCTGTAAAAGTGCAGTCTTTAAAGTGGGTAAAAAGCACGTAAATAGGGAAGTAATATTTGTCAGCACCGGATAAGATCAGTCCCCAATAAAGTAACTGTCATGAAGTATGGGTTAGATAGTGTAGTTAAAAATTCAAATAAAGGAGGGAAGGTTAACAGTGAGAAAGTCAATTTCAATATGGATAACAACATATTCATGTATAAGAACAAATTGCATCTTTTTGGATGAATTCACCCATTGTGAACTCCACATCAACCTTGACTCAGACATACGTGGTTAGGCAGGCTCTGAGCCCCAGGCCCAAGGTTATTGACTGACAGATCACAGGTGGGGTAGCACATGGCCAGTATACATATGTGTAAACTGTAAATTCAAGATCGATCCCATAGATACTCGCAGCGACTACATATTAGTCCATTGAGATTGGCTCCAATAAAGCAAATTTGGCCAGAGGGGAGCATGCATTCCCAAAATACAATAAAGTCAAATGCCACATGAAGTTAGGAACACTTAGCCATTCAAGGCACAACACACACAGTACATGCAGTAATCACACACTCCCCATGCCGGACATCTGTACACGTTACCCACTGGCAGCATTATTTCCATGCAGGGGTGAGGCCGACCTGGATTCCTCATCCAATATCCTAATTTATGGCTCCAATGAAAGAGGTACACATATTTCACCAAAAAGGATTGCAGCACTTACTTTATTACATTCAATGAACAGTATAAAAGTTTGTGTTAGTCCAATTGTGAATTGAGAGTGACAGCCCTTAGACCCTGTGCCAGTAACTGTGCTCCCAGTCGCATTGTTTAATTAAATGAAGTGTTCATATTTTGCCAAACGCGCTTGTCTCTTGATTTTTTCAAAGTATTTCATGTTCAAGCAACACAATGTACAAAATGCATCATTCCACAGAAAAGGAAAATGTGTCCATGAAATAGTCCACAGAGTGAATGGTAGGCACACACTGGAATAAATTAGGTTTCTTATCTCTTGGAGGTGTTGGAGGTCTTCCCATGCTCTCCTAATGGTCCGCATGAACCTCTGGGGGGGGGGGGGGGGCACAGGTTCAGATACTGGGGTGGGTGGATCAGTTTCCTGTTATGGCAAGGCCTTCCTGTCTGTGGCTGCGGAAGGTATATTGTGTCCTGATGTAGAAAGACAACAGCCAGGTTAGATGGTACAGGAAAAGCCTGTGCTGATAATTGTCAAACATCACCCAAGCCAAGGAGCACACATTGAAGGTCAGATCCTGCAGCTCACTATTGTGCTGCTTCTGCACTAGCCTAATGTCCTGATCTCTGTTGTGACCTGGCCCATCAGGTATTAGGACTGCTGTATTGCTTCCAAGACTCGGTCAATGGTGGTCTGGGTGATTATGATGCCAGTGACCTCACTACCCTGGCCACTGCTTCACTCCCACAATACCTACCCCTAATACCCTTTGCCCTTGAGGCAGTGTGGCCCATCCCATTGGATCCAAGCACAACTGGAGGTGGTGGTTGTGGTTGCCCAACAGTAGCCAGGGCTGGGTGGTACAAGAAGGGAGTTGTGCTCCTCTGGACACAGGGAGTAGAGGTATCCATATGCGTAGTTGTTGTAGCAGCTGGGTGGGAGGTGTAGTTGTAGGTTGGGTGTGACTCACTGGGGCTGTCTGCCCAGACATACCACATGGACCAAGCATTCCCTGATCATCCGGGCTTGTAGGAGTGTTGTCCTCACTAAAAGCTGGATCCTGGCCTGGACTGGCAGTGTCTTTGGTTGCAGACGGTGGTCCACTGGCCTTGGGTGTTGGTCCTAATATGGATTACAAAATAACAAAACAATAAAGGTCTGTGTTGTACTACACATCTGTCTTCAGCTACAGATGAAGTAGCTTAAAGAAAATAAAAAATAATGATTAATGGTATGTTGAGGCCTTTCTGTGATTTTCAAATTTTATGTATGCAGGTTATTGTACACAGAGGCGCACTTCAGAAACAATGATGGGGAGATGATGAAATGAAAATTGTTATTTAGGCAGTGTTCATTCTATGTACCAGACATGCATCTCAACACAGTAGAGAAGAGATTTGGAAGCTGAGCTATTTCAAGGCCAAGCAGCCTCCAATACAAACCACAGTACAACTTATTAGATCAAATGGAATTGGTCATCATATGTTCACTGCAAAGTAAATAGTGCATCAATAATACTTATTATCAGCATGCCACAGAACATGATTGGAAACCTTTGAATATGCACACTATGATTTCTGCAAGCACGTAGTTCTATTCAGTGGAGTTACATGAATGTGACAACATACCGGATCAACACAGCAGATGAAATTCTAAAACATATGAAATGGTGCATGACAAGTTAGTAAAACTTTGTCATTTGTGCACATGTGGAAGGAAAGGAAGATTGGCCACCGTAGCATTGGACTAATGTTTTGCAGAGACAAAAGCAGGGCATAATGGTAGTTGTAGTCATTTGTGGACATTATTGCCAATACTTGATAAAAAAACGAGGAACACATACCTATTTAAATTACTACAGTGAAACTTAAACAAACATTTATGATAAGTATGCATATGTGTATATTGTGCATAGATTACTCTGCATCTTGCAAGAACTATACCTTCATGTGCATATGGATTTATTTTGTAGCCTGTTTTTTTAAGTAAGACAACCTACATTGACAAACAGCAAAGGACAAGCAAATGCAAGTGGTGACCCATGGAGGACAACACACAACACACAATTTGACAATACAAATAGGTCATTGCTAACCCCTTTGCGGGTAGGTCTCATCCCCCACCCCCATTCCAAGCCTTTTTTGGCTATTTGGGCTAGTTCATGCTTAGACCCCTGTAACGTTTTGTCCACATAAGGTATCCACACCTAGTTTGTGACTTTTTCTCCCTACATCTGGAGGATTCTAAAGGTACCCAGGGTCTGTGGGTTCCCCTGGAGAGAACCGAGAAATTGGCCAAAATACAGCTATTTTGGGGAAAAGGTGCCACAGATGAAAAAGGCATCAACAAAGAGTTTGTGGTGCTAAAATCACCATCTTCTCAGATTTCGGCAACAGGCAGACTTTCGGTAGAAAACCAACATTTTCCACAAAGTTTTAGCATTTTTCTGGCACATAGCCTATTTTTCGTTCTTTCAACTTCCTTCCAGTTAGTGGTAGAAATGGGTGTAAAAGCCATAATGGATCCCAGAACACTATATATTTCTGATAAGAAGACAAAATTATGAATTCAGCAAAGGGTCACTTGTGCAGCTCCTTCAAGTTATTTTTATAGAAACTAACAGTTTGAAAATAAAAACTATTGAAATTGTGTTGAAAAAACAGTCATTTGTGCCAACGTTTTCACCTGTCAGAGTTTTAAAATCAATATACCTTTACATCCACTGTACCCTTTTGGTTGTGGGGATATATAGGACTTTTGAGTTCACCAAGAACCCAAGAAACCCAGAGCCAATAACTGAGCTGCATCTTGCAATGGTTTTTTGTCGTGTACAGGGTATATAGAAATTCACTTGGTAAAATATTAAGAGTGAACAATAGGTATCAAGGAAAACTATGTAATTCTGACATTAGAACAAAATATAGAGTTTAGAAGCAGTGGTTATTTGCACATCTCTGAAATGGTGGATACCCATACAAGCATGTGAATTAGAGGACATTTTTCCAAATAACTTATTTTTGAGATATTGTCTTACATTTTGGAAGGCAGAAATGCAAAGAAGGTCAATGGACAATAACACTTGTTCTAATATTCTCTGTTCCTCTACTACTCCTAATAAAGATGGTACCTCACTTGTGTGGGTAGGGCACTTTAGGAAACCTAGCAAACATACATCTTTGAATATTAGACATCCATGGAAATCCAGGATGGGGTGACTTGTGTGGCCCTCTCTGGGTTATATTTCCCATTATCCCTTGCACACATAAAACAGTGCCAAAAAACACATTTTCCTCACATTTCTTTGATGGAAAGTTATGGAATCTGTAGGGAGCCACAATCTTCCACCCACCCAGCATGTCTTCAAGTCTCCTGATACAAATGGTACCTCACTTGTGTGGGCAGGCTTTGTACTCATGACAGGAAACGTCCCAAAGCGCAAAATGGACCCATCACATTTTTCCAGTGAAAACGGACCCTTTTTCTCACAATGTCCTTGCTGTGGATTTTGGACCATAGCCCTGCCGACACCTAAGGAAACATAGAAAACCTATACATTTAAGAAAACTAGACATGCAGGGGAATACAAGACGGGTTGACTTGTGTGGCTGTCACCAGGTCCTGTTACCCAGAATTCCTTGCAAGCCTCAAACTTCGTAAAAAAAACAATTGTCCTTACATTTCAGTGATGGAAATCTGCGTGGAGCCACAAACTTCCACACACCCAGAATTTCCCCAAGTCTCCCAATAAAAATTGTGAAGGTAGGCCTAGTGCTCATGACGGGAAACGGTTCAAAACACAGTGTTGACTCATCACATTTTTCCACAGAAAACAGACTCATTTTTTTGCAATATGCCTAGCTGTGGATTTGAGACCATAGCTCAGCCAGCACTTGGGGAAACCTAGCAAACATATACACTTTTACAAGTAAACACGCAGGGGAATCGAGGATGGGGTGATTTGGGTGCTTCTCTCCAGGTTCTGTTACCCAGAATCCTTTTCAAACCTCAAACTTTGTCAAAAAATACATTTTGCTCATATTTGTGAGATGGAAAGTTATGCAATTTGCGGGGAGCCACCAACTTCCACCCACCCGGCATTCCCCAATGTCTCCCAATAAAAATAATACCTCACTTGTGTGGTTAGGCCTAGTACCCGCAACAGGAAATTGCCCAAAACGCAACGTGGACACATCAAATGTTTTCACTGTCTAACCCTTTTTTGCAATGTACCTAGGTGTAGATTGTGCACCCTCCATGCAAGCCAATTATCCGTGGCATCCCCGGCTGTCTAGTTTTCAGAAATGGTTGGGTCAGATAGGTTTCACTATATGGCCGCCAAGCCCGGGACCAAAAACGCAGATGACTCCCTTGCAAAACCAGGTTGTTTTGTGATAGACAATTTTGATGTCTCCACATTACATTTTGGGCCATTCCCTGCTGTGGGTACTTGGCCCACCCACACAAGTGAGGTAACATTTTTATGGGGACTTTGGGAAATGCTGGGTGGTAGGAAATTTGTGGTTTCTAACTTGTTGGGATCCATGAGATAGACATCACCGTGTACTCCCCTCGGTATTTAGTTTCCGAAAATATCTAGAGTTGGTAGATTTTTCCTAGAGGGAATGTACACCTTGGCAGAGCAAGACAGGTATTACTGCACAACCATCTATTCCTCAAGCACACACAAATACTGGTTGAATTTGGCACAAGTGTGAGTGATGGTTCAATATATACAATGTTATTAAGTAGGGGTGGGCGGAATTTGCGAAATTAACTTTCGCAAATTATCGCGAAAATGTTTAAAATTATCGCAAACAAGCGGAAATATCGCGAATATGCGGACGTTTTTTTCCGGCATGTTCGCGAGATTTTCTGCATGGTTGCGGGTCGCCAACTTACCCATGTGGTTCCTTGCGGGCGCGGCCATCTTGTTTTGAGTTGTCTCGCGGTGCATGATCGCGAGAAGAAAGACATGATCGCGCGACGCATGACGTCACTGCGGGCGCGAACTGTCGCGAGATAGCGCAAATGGCTAAAAACAATACAACATCTCACGGAGAACGCGACCGGATCAAGAAAACTTGTCGGCGAACACAGGGATTCAGGTAAGGCGAACGCGCGCGCGCGAGAATGTATTATTTTACAGCGCGAGCAAGCAACAAATTATCGCCAAGCTGCGGAAACCGGAATTTTTGACATTTTCGCGCTCTCCGCGGAACGCGAAAATGTCAAATTATCGCAATTTCCGCGAACGGAACGAAATTTTCGCCCAGGCCTAATATTAAGAAGAGATTTCACAAAAATGAAATGTACTGTTAATAATTGAAGGGACAAAGAACTGAACCAGTGGATCACAGCTCATGAGTTGTAAAGCCGCGTCAAATCCCCAACCGATTTGCAGGCCATTCATACACCTTTCACACGTGTGACACCCAAAAAAACATTCACACTGTCAACCACGGACCCAGCACATTACAACACTCTCACAGCACCATTCAAGGGCCCATCACTTTCATATGCCCACATGTCTTATACAGCAACCACACCGGCTGGAGGATTGTGTTGTCTGGCATTTGGCTACCAGTGTGGGTAATGACCAAAAGCTAGTCACTTCTCACACACTGCCAGCCAAGCGCCAGTCCACACTCACCACAACCCAAATGGCAGTTCACTCACACTGCCAGCCAAATGCCAGTCCATGCTAACCCTGGGCGGACAACTACGCTACGCTCGTGAAGTTTGCATGGTTTGTGCTACTTCGCGCTGCGCGAATTGCACATAGCACAGTGCAAAATCGAGTAGCGTAGCGTAGTTGCCATTTTTTGCTCGCTCGCGGTCCTCAACGTCAAGTTGGCGACCCATGCGAGCAAAATGACATCCCGGCGAGACTTTTTCCTCGTTCGCGATCAGCAACATCAAGTTGCCGATCGTGAGCGTGGAAAATAAACCTCCCGGCGAGATTCTCAATGTGCAGAGATCAGGTTTCTCATTGCAAGTGGTTGCGTATGCTGGCGACCGCTCGCGATGAGAAACTTCCAGTCCGCGTTGAGAAAGCTGCCGCTCGAGTAAAAGTCAACTCGAGCGGCAGAAAACGACAGCTCACACTGTGCAAGATGCTGTTTTCAATGACTGCACAGTACGGACAAGCATGCAGCACTGTGCAATCTTCGCGAACAGCGCACTACGCAGTTCCTGTAGTGCTACGCGTATCTCGAGTAGTGCGAAGTGCACTTCGCGTAGCTAAGCGTAGCATTACTATGTGAACTACACCCAGGTTTAGTCCATGCACACTGCCAGCCAAGCACCAGTTCACACACACTACCAGCCAAGCACCAGTCCACGTGCACCACCAGCCATGCACCAGTCCATGCACATTGCCAGCCAAGCACCAGTCCACATACACTGCCATCCAAGCGCCAGTCCACACACACCACCAGCCAAGCACCAGTTCACATACACTGCCAGCCAAGCACAAGTCCACGCACATCACTATCACATTTAGTTTTTTTTTTTTAAAGAAAACACGAAAAAATTGTAAATAGATTAAAACTGCAAACACAAAAGCTGTAACAAAAAACATTGCACTATGCCAACCTTGAAACTGAATAAAAAATATAAAATAATACAGACCAGGCAGTTCACTTTAACACTCATGGATGCTCCCAAAAATTATTTTGCATGTGATACATTCAAAAACAAGGAGGCACACACAGCGCAGATTTAGAAGGACGCTCAGTGCAGTACAACAAGTCTCCTTCTGCATACCTCCTTGCCAACAGACCCTACATCTCCTACTGGGAAAGTCTTTTGTGGGTGTGGGAGGAATACGATCAGCAAAGTGGCGATCTTTCAATCTAGCCACATCCTCCACCACTCCAACTCTAGGAACACTTGCCTTTTCCACTACAACAAGGCTGCCTATCACAGACTCCTGAAACTTAACAAAAGTCATCCTTGACGCAGGAGAACAATTCTTAAACACAACAAAAGCATTAAATGTTGCTAAGTGGAAAAGATGGAGAGCCAACTTCTTATACCAAATGTAAGCCTTATGAAGAGCAGTGTATGGTTCCAGTCTCTGATCTACTCTATCAACACCACCCATGTGCTTATTATAGTCTAAAATGCACACAAGTTTGGGCACTTCAGCAACCTGACTCCAAACAGTCACATGTGGAGTACTTTCATCATAGATGGTAGTCAGCATGTAGACATCTCCCCTGTCTGGAAACTTCACAGCTAGAAGTTCTTCACTACCTAATGCACTGCACTATCTCAGGGGGGTCAATGCTGGAATCCCTATAGGTGTACACTCTGAAATTAGAGACATATCCAATCCTATTGTCACACAGCATATACATCTTAATTTCATAGAGTGCCCTCTTGCTAGGAATGTACTGCCTAAAATTCAAGCGGCCCTTGAACAAGACCAAAAACACATCCACAGATATTTCAATTCCTTGAGCATAGTTCTCAAAATATTGATCTACAAAGTGATCAAGGATAGGCTGGTTCATAAAAAGGCGGTCACAATCAGGATGCTCTTGTGGCAACGCTAAACCATTATCGACCAAATGCAGCATCCGAAGCAGAAGCACATACCAATCATGACTCATGATTGCCGGAAATATAGCCATTGCCATCAAGGGACTAGTAGACCAATATAAAGACATCGATGGCTTCCTTATCAAGCCCATCAAAAAAAGTTCAATCCAGGAACTTCTTCAACTCATCCAGATTTGTGGGAGTCCACTGGGTAGCTCTAGAGTAAAGCCTAAGTCTAGCAATGTTGTCCTTCAAATACTGTTTAGCATACAAATTAGTCTGCTCAACAATCTCCTCCAAAAATGCATTGTGCATAAACAACTGAAAAAAAAGTACAGCCAAAAGATTTTCAGTATCCACTCTAGACTCTGGGACACAAGTAAAGTCAGGCAACATCGGCTGCACCATGTCTGGGGGAAGCCAGAGTTCAGCTCTTCCAATGGAAACCCTTGCAGCCCCAGGCTGCAGTCCAGATGCCTCTTGCTGTGCTATCGGCATATCAATGCCCTTCCCAAAATTGGCACTTCATCTGCACTGAGAGTGGCTTCATCATCTGATGATTCCTTCCGGATAGAGGATTCACTGCCAGCATCTTCCACTCCCTCCTCTGCCTCAGATGCAGAGTCAGTCTCATAATCATGGTCAGAGGAAGACTCAAAAAGCATACCAACAATCTGATGAGTAGTCATCCTACGGCTAGCCATAATCCTTACTAAGAAAGGAGACTTCACATACTAATCAACAACAACCAACACATGTGCAAAATAAGTAATAAAGAAAGTGTGGCTTTGTCTTAAAAATCTATATACTCAAAAACTATACAACTCACTTGCCAGACAGCTAGACTCACCAGCACCTACTAGAGACACAGCAAAAATCAATAATATCCCACTAGAAAGAAAAAACAAAACAAATTACTCACAAAACAACAAAATACACATCGAGCACAAATGCAAAAATATTTTCACACACAATACAACAGTATCTAAACATACTGCTATTATTACACCGTTTACAAAAACACACTTAATGCAGGGAAATTAAACTCATTTAGAGTAAATAGTACAAAAAATGTTTTTTCAAGAAACTCATGCAACTTCACAAACTGCAGAACTACCAGTGACGAAACTGCAGCCTGGAATATCAGTCGACAGAGCAAAAGTCTTGAACTTGAATAAAAAGGAGATATAAAACATTACAATCACAAATGACAAGAAATAAAATACGTAACATTATAACACGCTACGCCACTACTACAATGGCTAATCTGCCACTAAGGGAGACAGAAAAACAGCCAAAAGTTAATAATAAACAATGCCCCATCTCGTTGGGGCAACTCTTACCCAAGGGGCCACCCTCAAACATAAATATATACATATTCCTGGCTCTAGTGGGTTGTCTGCTGCAGCAAAATAGGGCTAATCTGCCCCCAGAGGGAGAATAAATGGCAAAAAGTAATTGTAAAATATTATTAGCGCCAATAGGGGCGACCATTACCCAAGTGGCCACCCTAAAACATAAATATATCATTATCCCTGGTGCTAGTGAGTTGTCTACCCCCCCTCCCCTGAGGCAGATGGGCCTTCAAATAGGGCTGATATGCCCCTGCGGTAAGGTAGAAAATGGCCACAAGTATCAGAAAAATATTGGGAATCGATCCTTGTCCAACTGATCGCCCCATGCACAAACATGCACAAACATTATAAATCCCTGCTGCCAGCGGTGTTTTCTGTCCCCCTTGGGGGCAGATGGTCCTCCAAATTAGCCCAATCTGTCCCCAGGAGGGGCAGAAAACAGTCAATACAAAATGCTCACATTTGCAAATGACCCTTGCCCAAGGGGTCGCTTCCATTTACAACTAATTTGGGGGCGATCCTTGCCCACGTGATAGCTCACGTGATGGCCCCCATGCACTAAAATTTTAAATTCCTGGGTCTAGTGGGGTTTTCTGCCCCTCCCTCCCGCTGGGGGAAGAAAGCCAAGAAATCGGCCCAATCTGTCCTCAGGGGGTGCAGAAAATGGCCAATAGAAAATCACCCTGTAAGAAGCGACCCTTCCTAAAAAAAAAAAACTGGTTTTAGTGGGGTTTCTACCCCGCCTCCCCCCCTCCCCGAGGGCTGAGGTGCCTTCAAATGGTGCTGGAACACCCCGGGGGCAGAAAACAGCCACAAGAATAAAAAACTTAATTGGGGGGGCGATCCTTTCCCAAGGGATCAACTCCATGCACACAAATTTAAAATAAAAATGTCAAATAAACACACTGAAATGGGTCCTGCACCCTCTACCTGCCATTTAGAATCCCTCCTTATTGGTAGGTGTTCACTACAAGCGGGAATAGACCCTTGGTTCCCACATTATTGTATTTAGTTCAAAGAAGCGTAGGGCTGCCTTCGCTTTTGATAATAAAACTTGCTTCAGTCCGTTTGTGTGTTGCTCCAATTTTAATTTTATTTTATTCCACTTTTCAGAGTGACAATCCGATAATCAGTGTGGTTGAGGACAGCCAATACGTGTTTCACCCCTAGGGATAATAAGCCTGGGGCTTTCTCAAGGCTTTAGAACGACCAATGTTAGATTCTTCATGTTATTTTTCAATATTGACTCACAGTCCCAAGTATATATTAACTCCTGCATTGAATCCCACAAAGCATTTAACCACATTCTCTTACGGTGCCAAAAAATCATCCCGAGGGTTCGCTTCCATTTCCTAAACAAAAAATCCCAGGTGCCTATGGGGGCATTCCTGCTGCACGTTCGCAACCCCATGCGCGATCGTACAGCAGGAATGCCCTGCAAAGAGACATCAAGGGAGGGGAAAAACTCTATCCTCTCCCCCAATGCCTCTGTGCATGGAGACACCCCACCCCAGAGCAGGAAACACCTACCTATTTTCCGGATGCCTTGAAGCAAATGGCTTCCAGCATCTCTAGGGACTATTGATAACGTTGGCGTGCACTGTGCACGCTGACATCATGGGATTGCCGAGAGGGGGGATGGGGTGGCAGCGGAATCCTCCTGCTGCAATACCTGTCTGCGGGAGTTTAATGGGCTGCCCATCTGGGGAGCGACAGCACTTTGTCCATGGGTGGGTGCCATGGCAGAACGGTTCCGTCATAAGCACATGCCAATCGTGGCACATGATGGAACCATTCTTTCATGAGCACCGAATAGATTGTAATAACCATGATGCTACTGATTTGGATAACACAAGGTATTTTGGAAACTGAATTTTAAATATATATGTTATGATAGGTTTCTAGAAACATTCTAAACAGCTATGTTAAGGGCAAGGACTCCATTTGTGATTACTGAGACATACATAGTTGTAACTTACCATTCTCCACTCCACCAGGGATTCCTGTCAAGTCTTCAGGGAGCAGGATCTGCAAAACCTTCTCCTTACAGGAAAATTGTAATGTAATAGGGGGCTAGTAAAACCGCCACCAGTCCTCTGGGACTCCAGGGGAAACTCCGAGGCCAGGGAACAGACTCTGCCCATCAGGTTGGACCACAGCTCTCTAATTTCCTCCTGTGTGCGCACATTGTTAGCTACATCATTCACTCTGTTAACGATTCTGTCTCACATTTCCATTTACTGAGATATGGTAGTATTTTGTAATTGTGATTCAAACAATTGTGGCTCTACTCTCATAATTTCCTCCATCATGAGAGACAATTCTCCCTATGTAAATCGTGGGATCCTCCTCCCTGTCATTGTGTAAAAAAAATATATACTAGTGTCCCTACAGTTCTTATCTTTAAATGGAAAACAAATTTAAAAAAAACAGAGGGAGAATGTGAAAAAAAATATATCCTGGCTGTTCAGTGGCAAGGTCATCCTCAGAGTGGTGGTCAGCAGTGCAATGATAAAGGATCATAGTCTGAAATGGAGTGTGTTTTATAGTGTGTTTTCCAGGTGTTCACAACTGTGCAATATACATCCGGTGTGGGCTGCTAACATTCATCCAATAGCTACAGCCATAGTCCAATGCTGAACTCCCGCCATCATGGAACCGCCGCTGGAACACCACCAGCTCAACTGTGTTATCTAAATACGGTCAGTGCAATGCCGCCATCGCGACGGAGTGCTCATCGCCATCATTGGAGTCTGATGAGTCAGCTGCGGGTTAAGGCTAACATTACGAAGTACAATCTGTCGACACGGGTGGCAGCTGTACAGCCATAGATCTTAATTAGGCATTCTGAACACCATTGGCTTGATGGAGTACTTGGGAGCGCCACCTTGGCGGATTGGAGGTAATACCATCAAGATCTAAATCAGACCTAAGTTTTAAGCAGATAAAAGAACCACTAATTTCCATGCTCCATACGAATTTGACCATCCACTAAGGCATTATTCACAAATTTCACACCAATGGAATCAGTTTGACTGTGCCTATTCACATATATAGTTGTAGTGAATATATCCTCTCCGATCACAGTGAATATTCTTCAGATTATGGTCAGGAGTAACAGAAAGTAATCCACACGTGTTTGCATTTGTTATAGACAGCCAGAATCCAAGGTCTCATGTTAGCCCAAAAAGAATCTGGACAAAAAAAGTTCGATGAATCTAAAGACCATATGTATTAAACTTCCAGTTTGCGTTTATTAAATAGTGAATTCTATGAAAACGCTATTTAGGAAATGCAAAGTGGAATGTACAAAAATTGCGATTTCCTTATACTGATTCCTACAGAGTCAGAATCGACATTAGGAAATTGCTATTTTGGTAATGTTAAACCATTCGTTCCTATGGACCTAAAGGCCCATAGGTACGAATGGTTTTACATTTCTAAACGTGCAATTTCCTAATGGAAAATCACACATTTGGAAATGCAAAACCAAGAGTGCCTGTGGGCCTAGGGCCCCCCCTTGATTCACCTCCCCCCCCCAAAAAAGTGGTACACGGGTAAAGCTCACAAATGCCCTAGGGGCATGTGTGCGCTCTATGGCACTACCAAACCTACAGTTTTGGGTGCTTCTTCCTAATTTACACATGGTTACCATTGACTTGGAGTCAATGGTAGTAGCATTTCCTAAATTCCCATTTTGCATTTAGAACATGCTTTGTACATTTGCTTAGGAAATCGCTAATAGGAAATCCCTATTTGCGATTTCCTATTTAGGGAATTGCAAAATGCTATTTCTACTGGGTAGAAATCGCATTTTGCGACTGTGTATAGGCCTTTGTACATATGGAAAGTTGGTATTGCATTTTTTAATTAACCAAAATTGCGATTCGGTGCGTTAAGAAATGCAATTTCCTTTCGTTCATATGGTCATATATGACTAATGCCCAGCTTATATGAAAGACATTTACCTCTTTGTCATTAAAAATGTTAGTCCAGGAAGATTACAAAGTTTGTTTGTAAGGCCAACTAAGAGTGACAGAGAAGAAGCCTATGGCATGCAATGATTAGAGGCAGATTGCATAAGATGCCTTTCGGATTCACCTCTCAGTGGCGGGAGGAGCAGCCCATGGCATGCACTAGTTGCAAGAAAACCGGATAAATGCTCAGTACAGAGCCACCCATGAGTAATCCATTGGTGTCCATTGGATGCACATAGCCAAAATAGGGTCAACTGGGGTAAATCCCAAAGAAAATTTGTAGCAGCACTATAGTTTGTGCTTGGCTCTCCTGGATCCATCAAAGTTGCTAGAACAGTAACACTATGTAACACTATTGATGGAATTTGATTAGTAGGTTAGATTCTGCAGAATATACTGTGGGGAGATCAATGTAAGAAGATGGTCAAGTATTAGAGGTTCTGACTCTAGCCTAAGACCCTATCTTATCCCAATAGATAGTAGTAGCAAATACCTCAAATGAATATTCCCTTTGGATCTTTGCCCTCCACCTAGCTGCCCAGGGTAGACTACCTGGAAAGGAAAAATACAAGTATTTAGTTTTAAATAGTGCATACTAAACCCAGAGGTATTAGAGTGCTTAACAATAAAATCATGAACGACATATAATTAACAAATAATTAACAAAGAGACCAAGAGCAGGAGTGTATGATTAGGTATTTCTGAATGAGAAACAGTATTTAGTCCATCTTGAAGCCTCAAGTGAGGGGTTTGTTTGTTTCGTTGTAGGGACTGAGTTCCACAAACTGAGTGATCCATCATTGGACATCCTCCCTTAGGAATGTAAGTGTTAGACCTGTCAGCCTTGGGGTGGTCTTCCCCCAAACATTTTGCCTGCATGCCTTCAATTTGTGCAGGATTTTTGCTTCTGTTGGCCCTAGGACTCTGTGCACGTCACCATTGCAAACTAGTGAGAAAATGATTGTGCTCACTCCACTAAACATGGTTTGGAATATACCGAATTGGTATATTTAATTTACTTGTAAGTCCCTTGTAGAGTGGAATAACTTATACCCAAGGCCTGTAAACTAAACACTACCAGTGGGCCTGCAGCACTTATTGTGTCACCCACCTACGTAGCACCCTACATTTTGTCCCAGGCCTGCCATTGCAGTCTGAATGCCACACTGCTGTTTCGACTTGGCAGTTAAACCCCATTGTCAAGCCTTAAGCTCCCCTTTTAATATATTTAAGTCATCCCTAAGGTAGGCCTTGGGTAGCCCATAGGGCAGGGGGCTGTGCAAATAAAAGATAGGACATGTAATATTAAGTTTTACATGTCCTGGTTGAGGAAAACTTTTACATTTATTTTTCACTACTGTGAGGCCGACCCCTCCATAGGATAATATTGGGAAATCCTTACTACATTTAATACACTGTTATTCGTAATTGAGAGAAATCAGATATGTCATGTTCGATACCTATGGAAGTTTAATGATAAACCCTCTTTTATGGTAAAATCGGATTTTTCCTTACAATTTTGAAAATGCCACTTTTAAAATGTTGACGTTTTCCTGCCCTTAGCCATTTGTGATTGCAGCCTGTCTTGGGCCACATGACTGGGTGTAGCTGGCAGTTAGACTTTGTGAATTCCTCTCAGACAATCAAACAATAGCAGGATTAGGTGTACCTCATAGGTTATCACTGGAAGAATGGGGGGGTGGAGCTGAGCACTGCCCCGCCTGCGCCTGAATATGTTGGGTCCTGTCTCCTCACAACAGGCCTAATGACCCTGTATTGCCACTGCTGCCAGCTTGGAGCCAGGGCAGGGAAGTCAGGACATTCCAAGATATTCAAAGAACCTTTCCAGACACTTCTCCCACATTCCAGAAGAAGGACACCATGGAATAAAAATTGGACCTCCAGGCCCACTCTTCAGTTCACTGCTGGACCTGCAGAAGGTCTCTCAGAGGACTGCCTGCTGCTGTGACCAACTGTGCACTCTGCCAGAATGCTGCTCTTCCTGGAAAGACTGTTTGCTGACTGGAGCCTGCCTTGAACCCTCAGAGGCCAGCCCTGCTGTTGAGCCCTGTGTTAGACGGCGACCTCAGAGGAGCCCGGAAGGGGTCCTGGCTAACCTGAGACCCACCCTCGAGGTATCGTAGCCGGGCACTGGCGGGAGACTCCTCAGGGGGAGGAATCTCGTATCTAGGATCGTACCCCTGGTACCACACGACACAGAGACACCACACCGTGCGTTCTTAGGAATCAATCTTTATCAATCAGATTAGCACTGCAAATATGTACAAGGAGAGCGTGGGCTCAATGAGTCTCGGCAGGGATAGGGGGTAGCGGGACAGTCTCTGGCAAAGGTTCAAGGCAGGGGCGTAACCGGCGCACAGCTCACAATCCTCGAGCCGGGGGGTACGCTTGCTGTAGTTGGGGTTCGGCGGGACCGGGAGCGTCCGTGGGAGCCGCGAGTCACTCAGCAGGGCTCAGATACAAGTCGGAGGTCTTACGATCTTCAGGGAGCCGCGAGTCACTCAGCAGGGCTCAGGTACGAGTTCGGAGGTCTTACGATCTTCAGGGAGCCGCGAGTAACTCAGCAGGGCTCAGGTACGAGTTCGGAGGTCTTACGATCTTCAGGGAGCCGCGAGTCACTCAGCAGGGCTCAGGTACAAGTTCGGAGGTCTTACGATCTTCAGGGAGCCGCGAGTCACTCAGCAAGGCTCAGGTACAAGTTCCAGGAGCCGCGACCACGTCAGCAGGGCTCTCGTTGTTCCAGCGTCGAATCTGCCGGACAGTCTCAGAGCACCCCTTGTTATAGGTCGACCCCTCTTTGATGTCCGGAGTCTGTGCAGGCAGGGGTCTTGTCACCTGGGGTCGCTTGTCGGGGTTTCCTGCCATTGTCTTTTGATCCTTTCAGGGCCGGGTCGGGAGGAGTCCCAGACACCCAGCAGGCGTGGAGCAGCCCTCAGGGAGGCCGGAGGGCCGATCGAAACCCATCGTCCCAGGGGAGTTCAGAAGTGCGATAGAAACCGCTCCTCCCTCTCTCATCCCCTGGAAGCGTGATGTCCTCCAGCCGGAGTGGCGCCTCTAGGCCCGGGTCGCGCTGGGGCCGGGCGGCCATCTTGGTGCATGAAGTGGGCACACGGGCCCGGGGTGGCCGAAAGGAGAGAGGCCATGGACGAGGATGTCCGGGTCGGGTGCGTGTGTTCTGGTGGGAAGGATCGGCTAGGCCGTGTGCTTGGGGCTGCAGGTTCCAGGTTAGGTGGTGCGGGGAGAGCCACGCTACGAGGCCGGGTCCAACACCCTCCATCTTCACCAACACCCGTGATTGCAAGAAGTGATTCCATGGACTAATTTACTGGTGTCCTTTTCAGAGCCACAGAGACATAAGAGTACCCATCTTGAACCTGCACCTGAGCCCAGCCTGTGAGAGGTCTCCATCCACTCATGGACCCTTGGTTGTGGTCATAAGTTGTCCATATGGCCAATTTCTAAAACTGAGGACGTAGACAAAGTTTTGCCACAAAGTGCTCTGAGGACCAGGAGAAGACCAGGACCAACCTGCTCGGCTATCCGCCTGAGGTGCATCACCGGTCGGATTGACTTTGTGGCTTCTCACGATACATTCCTTACTGCAGCAGCAAATTTGTTTCTGCAGTTCTTCGTCAAAGGGGCATCCCACCTCCTGCAACTGTCTTCGGATACAGCCTTCTGCCTCATCCTGATTTTCATCTTCCATTTCGGTGGCTCCACAGCTTCACTCCACGGAATCCGATTATGATGCTCCCTCCTTGGACACTTCTGGAGCATCGCCCCACTGAACATCTACTTTCTCTGACATTTTTCTTCAGAATGTTTTCTATGTCCGAAGGTAACGCCAACTGGGTCCATTGATATCTTGTAACTTTTGCATTAAAAACTTTAGAAATGAATTCATAACGTTGGTTTTACTGATTGGATTTTGCCATTTTGGTGTCAAATAAATTATTAAAATGTACTCTATTTTTCCAAATTGATGTGGTATTTTTCCTTTGTTGTGTTTTCACTTTAGTACTGTTTGTGTTCTGCATAAATACTTTTCAGATTGCCTCTATTTTAAGTGTGACTGTTTTTTGTGCCAAGCTAGCCAGGCATAAACACAGGTTAATTTATCAACTTTTGTGGTTCATCCTACAAGGGATTGTAATTGTTGCCTGACCAGGGCTCACACCCCAGTCATCCAACAACCCAATTTCTCACAGTAAGTAGTTAATCACATAAGTACTTCTTAAACTGAAGTCATTTTAAGTTCTTCATAAATGCATTCAAAGAGATGTTTTTGTCTATCTCTGTAAGTATCAAGTTCCATATTCTGTGAGTACTACTTCCTGGGAACATCCAGGAGTAAGCATTTGGATAGTGTGAGTTCCTGAGCCAGGAGTTTTAGGGTGCTTCAGTGGCAGGCTTTGTGAGTATGGCAGGTTACACTGAATATGCATGTGGCTTAAATTGGAAGCCAGTTGAGAGAGTTGAGCACTGGATAATGTGATCGAAGTGTCTCACTCCTGAGATCAATTTCACAGAAGCACTGAGGGTAGCTTTTATTAGGGTGAGGTGAATCTTATCGATTCTAATGAATAGTGAATTACCAAGTCGAGTATATAGATGAGGAGAGATTGTACTAAATGTTCAAAATCTGAATCTGAAATTAAATGTTTGATAATTCTGAGAAGCCAGAAATGTTGATTAGCCCTCCTATTTGTTGTGTCTATGTGCACTTAAAGGTTTAAACTCCTGTTGAGGGTTAACTAAAGAAAACATGTTCATTCAATTATTTTGGTTCTACAGTTTAGAAAATGTAGAAAGTCCATACATTTTTGGCATAGGGTCTAACTGTGAGGGGGGTGATAAGAAGGAATTCAGGGCCCGATTCACAGAACAAACTTAAGACAAAATCCTAAACTTAGTACCATTTTGGTATTCACAGAATACACTTACTACTTCTGGTATTCACAGGATGAACTTACTACTTTTGCGATTCACAGAATAAACGTACTACTTTTGCTATTCACAGAATGGATTTCCGACTACTAACTTTACGTCCGCACTCGGGCCGGAAATTCCGGCCCGAGTGCGGAGCTTCTGGCCCGGAGGCGGGGCTTCCGGGCCGGAGGCGGAGCTTCCGGCTCGGAGGTGGGGATTCCGGCCAGTGGCGGAGATTTAAAATCTCCACCTCTGGGCCGGAAGCTCCGCCTCTGGCCCGGAAGTCCCGCCTCCGGCCCGGAAGCTCCGCCTCCGGCCCGGAATTTCCGGCCCGAGTGCGGACGTAAAGTTAGTAGTCGTAAATCCATTCTGTGAATCGCAAAAGTAGTAAGTTTATTCTGTGAATCGCAAAAGTAGTAAGTTCATTCTGTGAATACCAGAAGTAGTAAGTGCATTCTGTGAATACTAAAATGGTACTAAGTTTAGGATTTTGTCTTAAGTTTGTTCTGTGAATCGGGCCCTCAGTCTTCAGAGAGTTCAGCATCACGTTGTTGAATGATAGCCAAGCTTGTATGTCCTTTAAAATTTGATCTAGAAATATTATGTGATTTTTGTACAAAGCTTTCAGATATAGCATGTGTATTGCCAACATAAGTTAGTAGGAGACGTTTGAGTGTTTAAGAATTGATTTTTCAAAGTTCCAAGTACAGGTTAAAAAGGAGTGAAGATAAAATCGATCTTTGTCTGGTACCCCTTGAATGAAAGAAGCTGTATTTTATAGGGCGTGTTTGGTGTAATTTGTTAAGGCTGGCTATCCAGGTTTGAGGAAAACCAGCCTAAGACTAATTAATTTATTCCCATCTTCTCATTTAGAGTGGTTAGTAGGCTGTTATGATTGACAGTGTCAAAAGTCACAGATTGGTCAAAGGAGTATAAGAATGGAAGTGATGGACTTGGCCCTTTTTGAAGAGTCATCCCCAAACGTTTTTGCCCTCACCTCTCCTATTTTCTCCATTTGTTTTTTATTGGCATCAGGACTTTGTGCACTTTACCAATGCTAACCAGTGCTAATGTGCTTGTGCTCTCTCCCATAATCATGGTAAAATTGCCCTACACTTGATTGGCACACTAAACTTACTTATATGTCCCTAATAAATGGCACTACATGTACCTAGGACATGTAAATTACATGTTACTAGTGGGCCTGCAGCACTCATTGTGCCACCCAGTAATGTAGCACTTTAAAACATGTCTCAGGACTTCCATTGCAGCCTAAACTGCAGTTATAAACTTCAGATTTGATTTGACAGAATACATTTTGCCAGACCTAAACCTTCATTTTAAATAAATATCAGACACCTTTAAGGAAAGTCATAAACAGTCCATTAGGCTGCAAGCAGTGTAAATAAAAATTGGGACATGTGTTTTTAAGATGTAGATGTCCTGGCAGTAAAAAAATCCTTAATTCATTATTTACTACTGTAGATAATTCTACCCATTGGATAACATTGGGCTACCTTACTACAATTCTTAACTGCTAACTTTTGATTGGGAACAAATTGGAATGTCAGCATTAGACTCAAATGAATTGTAATTCCGAATCCTCCTTAATGGTAAAGTTGGATTTTAAGTCACAATTCTAAAAATGCCACTATTAGAAAGTTGACATTTTCTTGTCCTAACGATTTGGTGCCTCCTGCATGTCCCCTGGGTCAGATGACTGTGAATGGCTCTGCTTTTGGGCTTTTTGTATTCCTCCTAGACTGTGAGACAAAGGGAGACTAGGTATTGGTAGGATGGACAACCCTGCCAGGACGATAGGGGTCACAGCTATTCCCTGTCCCACTTACATTTCAAAGTATTTCAATCAGCTAGTCTTTTGTCACCCTTTGGCAGTGTAAAGGAATACCTTTCAGAACAGGATATGGGGATAGCCAGTATGTCACTCCCACTCCATAGGCTGGCACCAAGTATAAATATCAGCCCTCTTGAACCATCTCTTCAGTATGCTCCGAAGACCTGTGAAACACTTCAGAAGGACTGCTTGGTACTTCAGAGGCCTGGTCTGCTGCTTGAAGCCTGCCTTATTCTTCAGAGGATTGCCATGACACTGCCAGATCATTGCCCTGCTGCTTAGATCCTGCCTTGCTGCTTGTGGGTGAGAGGACCATCTTGATGAACCCAAGATTACCGAAGTGACTCCAAGTGCTAATTAAATGGCCTCCTTTATGAGCTACTGGGTTATTATAAGTTCCAGAGACCTTGAACTGTGCACCTGGCCTCTGCCTGGAATGCGTACTAACTCTCCCCAAGTGGTTGTCCCCAGGTCCTAGAACCTTGGGAAAGTTGCTCCTCCTGCTTAACTCTAAAACATGGGTCATAGAAGAAATTCTAGCAAAAAGTGCCAGAAGAACGGCAAGAGACTGGGACCTATCTGCCAGACGATCTACCCAAGAGCATCATATGTCGGCCTGACTTCTCTGTAGCTCCTGCTACATTCTTCTTCACAGCAGCAAAATCCTGTTCAGCGGGATCTCCAAGTGACCGTATCCAACCCAATGGAGCTCTTTTAGGCTACAGTTTACAGCTTCATCCCATTGGAAGTATTTGACTTCCAAAAAACTGTCCAAGTCTGAAGGTAGAAGACACCTGGTGAGTACTCAGAGTGGTGGGGAGGTGGGAAATACCTCCTTTCGGAACTAGGACCCTCACACACCCAGCAAGCTAGGCGTCATACTTCATCATATGGGTCTGCTCCTCGTCGAGCCGGCGATGCAATGCTCAACGGGCACCCATAAAGGGGCTCTTTATCAGCACTCTTTTGTTCCTTGCCGTATAGGTGCCGTGGGTGTGAGGGGCCTGGTAAGATGTAGATGTGGTGTGTGGGTTAAAACAGGTAAGGGAATCCTCTATAATTATTTTTATTCTGGAGAGGTCACAACCTGATTAAAAAGTAAAAAGAAGAAGGAGGGCGACTATTTTGTTTTAATCTGACAAAAATTACGCTCTACCCCTTAGTGGTCCAAGTCTGAAGGTAAACATATTCACTGTGCTTGATGGTGACAGGCTCTAAATTGACAACAATGCCCTCCTTGGCCTGCAAATCCAGCTTTATTCACTCAGAGATATCTCTCACCATTGTCGATGGCTTCACCGAGACTTTATTCAGCCGTTCCCTGACAACGCCGACTCCTCGTACATAGCCTGCTGATTAGCCCTGCTGAAAATGTCCATCTACTGGACTTTTCTTCTGAAAATGTTTTGAAATTTGAAGGTAATCCAGGAATTAGCTCAAATCACCTCCTGCATCCGTAACTCACTCCAACATGGTTGGTGTTAAATTTTGAATTTGCCCCAGTCTTACACGACCAGATACCCACGGTTGTCACTTTGATCTTTTAGGTCTTGGAATTTACAAAACGTTTTTTAAAAGCATAAATCTGGCTCAAGTGGTTGGATTTGATTTAGCTTTGAATCATTTATTTCTGTTCTCTTTTTTTCTAAATTGGTATGGGAGTTTTCTTGTTTTGTGTTTTCACTTTGTTACTGTTTGAGTGTTGAATAAATACACAGTGCTTCTAAAGTGAGCCTGCCTGCTTGTGTGCCAAACTACCGGACTGTCAAGCACAGTTTGATTTAGTGACTTTTGTGGTCCACCTTGAAAAGGATTGTTGTTGTTGGTTGAGAAGGGTTTTTACCCCCTCTCAACCAATAACCCAATTTCTTACAGCAAGAATCGCCCTCGTCCAGTAGGCGAAATATTTCCTCCAT
Organism: Triturus cristatus; assembly: GCF_964204655.1. Classification (NCBI taxonomy): domain Eukaryota; kingdom Metazoa; phylum Chordata; class Amphibia; order Caudata; family Salamandridae; genus Triturus; species Triturus cristatus. The sequence goes on from NC_140588.1 coordinate 121,659,018, forward strand.
AACCTGTATAATGGCTGTTACGTGTTAGAGTCAGCTATGAAACCTGACCGAAGATCATCTGGTAGGTAGTGATCTTCAATGCATTGATTGATGTTCTGATTGAGCTGATTTGAGACATAACTTTACTTGATTTCTGTCACTGGTTAGAAACTGTTCAGGTCTTCTGTATCAGCTGCTTATTTTTTCAAGAGTGGGTTAACCTGTCCAATTTTCAGACAGTTCAGAACCTCGCCTTAAGTTAGCTGCATCCATGAAGTGGAGGTGTATCTTCTGATTACTTTAATTAAGGTGGATTGAATCGGAACCACAAAGTAAGAGACTTGTTTTGAATGTTTTAATGCATATGTTTTCACCGATTACTTTAACCTATCTCCAGGAAGTATTGGTCTTTGGGATAAGAAATAGGGTTGGACTTGTTTGAACTTTTTAATCTCGTCAGCATCAAAATAAAGTAGCTCCTCACAACTTGTATGGCAATACGTGGACCAGCTTCTAAAGCTACTCCTTGGGGAGAAGGGGGCAGTTGGTGGGAAAAGGAAAGGAGTGAGAAGCCTCCAGTCCAATCTGGGGCAGATGAGAGATGAGGGCAGGAGAAATAGAGGCTTAACACATATAGCTCAAAAGAAGCCCACATGGATGCAGACAGTATTAAAGGGTACAATAAATAGTACATCCTACTGTAAGATAAAAGTGGAGGGATTGCCAGCATGATTCTTTGCTTTGTTGTTTTTGTCGAGTTGAACCTGAGACTTTAGTGCACATTCTTGTCACTTGCAACTATTTTATTCACAATCGCCAGAAACATTTCTTGTAATTGCTAATAATACTTGATAAGTTGCCATTGAATATAACAGCTTGTGCGTTTGTGCACTTCATTGTTTTTCAGACACTTCCAAAATTAACTAACCACGTTATACCTTTATGAGTTTATTTGGTTTTTAACCGATTAGCTGCAATGCAATTTTATGATGTGCCTTTGTTATCTGTTATATTACTTATTTAAAAAAAATGTTTTCAATAAAGTGGAAAACAAACGTTACAATACAAGTTAGTAAGGAACAAAACAGAAAAACGTGAAGATAATTAACTGAATCGTTTTCGTCTGGGGCCATAATCAGATACGTAGCTACGCGGTTCAGGAAACAAGATGACACTCCTGCCCCTCAATGAGGAATCCTGCATGCCACACTGTTAAATGAAGATGGGAGAGGCCTGGCCAAGAAATTTAACAGAAGATACTGGCTCAGAAACTCCAGAGTGAATGAAAACAAAATATTGCAAACTATATTTAGATCTTTTCTATAAAATATATGGCATCCTGAGAGAAAACATTTTAACATCAAAGTGTATTGAGGAAGTTTTAATATAACACACTATATAAAGGAGAAAAATATTAGATATAACTAAGAACATTTCAAGTAAATAATAATATATATGAAAAATATAAAGGAAAGAAAAGAAAGGGGGAAGTGAGGGGAGATGAAGAGAGAAAAAAGGGGGGGCAACGGTAATAAGGGGTAGGAGAAAATACATACGGTTATAATCTGAACTCTATAATAGCCTTTAAGAGAGAATAGCATATGAAACAATTTTGGTATGCATAAAAAACATTGTTAAAAAATATCAATATCAAGTTACAATAAGGACAAATATCTATGGGAATATTAATGAGAAATTGTTTAACTAAGCAAAGACAACAAGTAAATCATGGACGTTTGGACTAATGGAGCACTATGTGAGGCAATGTAAGTTAAATAAGTGGATAAAGGGAGCCATAAAAGGTCTCTTTTTATGGACACTGAAATAGGGGTAACAAAGTTAGTATCAAGTCTATGATGAAAACAGACTGCATTCCACCAGGCTCTAAAAGTAACTTTGTCAGCTTGTTTCCAGTTAGAGGTGATTAAGTGAAGAGCTACTGCCAGTAACAAATCTATGATTTTAGAATTAGAAGGAGATTGGGACCAGCAGAGCCTAGAAAACATTGGAAGGGAAGAAGGGAATTTTGGTTTTAAAGATTTTATTAATTTGAGACCAAACCAATTGCCAAAAACAATTCACAGGGGAACAATTAAAAAGCATGTGATGTAAATCTGCATTTGTGCAAGGGCAAGACCAACAAATAGGGTTAGAATTTGTAGTGAAGGAGGCTAATTTTGTGGGAGTAAAAAAGAGACGCTGATAAACAAAATAGAGGTTTTGAGATGTATTAGCAGCTCTGGAGGTTATATGAATTTTGAGCCACAACTTATCCAAAAAAGAAGTTGTCCAACATTCAGGAGATCACTTTCCCAAGCCAATTCAACCTTCGTTTTGCACCTGTCAGGAGATAGAGATAAACATTTATATAACAATGAAGCAGAGGAGGAGCTCGTTAATAAGGGAAAGAGCGCGGAACTGCTGGAGGAGGGAGAGGGCAATAATGATAAGGATCGAAGGTATTGACAAAGTGAAGAATACAAAAGATCATATTGAGATCTATAGGAAGAGGGTAGGCCAAATTGTGTTTGAAGATCCGAAAAGGATAAGGGGACATTATGTAATAATAATTGTGAAATCCAACGTAATCCCTTATTTCTCCAAGATTTCCAATAGAAAGTACAATTTTTAATGCGGAGTAAAGAATTGTGCCAAATGGGCTGTTGATCTAACGAGGAAAGAGAAGGATAGGAGGAAGGCAGAAGTGGAGCAAGAATTTTGCGAGTGTGAGAGATAACCGGGCTCCGAAAGGAAAAAATATTGTTGGTAAAGGCAAGAGATTCTTCAAATTTAAAAGGTGTTATAAAATAATGTTCTATAGTCAACCAAGGTGTCGCTTCCGATCCTGTAAAACCCGGGTACGAATGGTCGGACGGAGCATTTTTGCCATCCGACTGGTACCCGGGAAAAACACCTTACAAACTCGCAAGTACGATTTGCACAGAAATACCATCACAGCCCGAGTCGGAAAAAACACCGACCGGCAAAAGTTTAACATACAAATCCCTACCGGGACGGCGCACATGCGACGTCCGGACGGAGTCAGGCAGCGTTTCACGGACCAGCAAGTACGATTCGTGCCGACGTCACTCCGCACGCAGCAGTTTTTACGGGAGCCAAAAACTGCCGGGAAAGTGAGGACGACGCGAACAAGGAGCCCCGGCATGCCAGGGACAGCGATGGACCCCAACCTACACGTCATCCCGGCCCTCATAGCCTACCACCTCGTATACAGAAACCGACACAGACGCCGCAGAAGGTCAGAACAACCCCCAGGGGCAAAGGGAGGTGTGTGTGTGTGCAAGGGCCAGGAAACACAACCCTCACCCCACAAATAACTACAACATCATGCACAGCAATTACCACCATGGACTGGTCACTTCGGGGGGCGTGTCCACCAATCCCACGTCCCGCCACAACGGAAGTGGACGTGGACGCGTACCCGTCACCACCACAATGGTGGTACGGCACATACCACACCCACCCCCACGTCACACCAACTACGCCGGTACGACCTGTACCCACGTCCCACAGGCATGGGTACGAGCCGCACACCCAAAGTTGGGGTGCCCTAGGAGTACGGGCCCCACCCAGGCTATCAGCACGTGGGAACGGCACATACCACGCCCACCCCTACGTCACACCAACTACGCCGGTACGGCCTGTACCCACATCCCACAGGCATGGGTACGGGCCGCACCCCCAAAGTTGGGGTGCCCTAGGGGTACGGGCCCCACCCAGGCTATCAGCGCATAGGAACGGCACATACCACGCCCACCCCTACGTCACACCAACTACGCCAGTATGGCCTGTACCCACATCTCACAGGCATGGGTACGGGCCGCACCCCCAAAGTTGGGGTGCCCTAGGGGTACGGGCCCCATCCAGGCTTTCAGCGCGAGGGTACGGCTCGTACCACGACAGTGGACAGATACATAGGGGTGTGTGCCTATCACTCCCAGCCGTGCCCAGACACATGAGGGGTGGGTGCCCATCACTCCCAGCATTGCCGAGACATATGAGGGGTGGGTGCCCATCACTCCCAGCATTGCCCAGACATATGAGGGCTGGGTGCCGAGGGCCCCCAGCAGTGGACAGAGACATGGGGGGGTGTACATCATCATCAGATCACCACAGCTCCATGGGTGAATGTACGTATCCCTAACTCAGGACAATCATGATAGTGCCATAACAACACATCACTGACAGCAGTGTCCCACTCCCAGGAGGATGGTCGTCCTACCCCCACTGCATGACACACCACATGTGGGTGTGAGGACAAATTACACATGCATACCCACCCCTACCAGAGGCAGCACAATACACACACTGAGATCATGCCACAAGACTGCACCCTCATGTCAAATACCACTAAACAAAGAGAGCCAAAGGGAACACACACTGTCAGCCACATTCCACGAATGATAGGAATGTACAGGTGCCGGGGCAGCCAACAAGTCGTTGCCCCCCATGGAAGTGAAAGGGTGGAGTACACACAGATACAATGCCCACAATTGTCAGGCAGGTGCCCAAATACCCTGCAGAACACGTAACACATGTGTGTGAGGCAGGGAGTATACACATGCAAAGTGCGGAAAAGGGAAAATGCCACATGAAGTCATGTCAATATACGCCATACACAAGTACAGTGCCCACCAAGGATGCCACAAACGATGCAGGTGGAGACATTGCAGAGCATGCATGGCCAAAGTCGAAGGGAAGTGTCACACACCGAGGCAATGTTGACACAGCTCAGCACATCAATTGGGAAACACCCTGCAGGGAAGATGACAAGTGCCACAGAGGAAGGAACACACCGTGGGACAATGTGACCATGCAGTAAGAGCCAACATGACCTACGAATATATGCAGACACCTTGTGACGGCGTGCAGATACCAGGGTCCACCCCATGAGCAGGACACAACAACATATACCAGACACCCAACACATCATCACCACCCCAACTCAGGGTGCAGCAGCACCAGCAGCAATACCAGAATAGAAATAGTGTGCAAATAACAAAATAACCACCACATTCAGCATCTCGAAGAAAAGTAGCCACAGTACACCATTCCACAAGCCCATAGGCCACACCAGATGCGAAGTCCCGGGGGGGAAACGTAGGGACGCCTCTCCCCAGGCTCGCCTGCACAGTTTCACTGTACCATATCATCCACAGAAGGGGGGGCATCATGTGGGGGGAAGAACCATGCACCGCAGGGACAGGAGGGGCACGGCTAGGTGTCGTGGGTGCAGGGACGGATGACTCCACCACAGGGGGTGGGGCAGCGCCAAAGGAGGAGGGCAGTATGGGGCTGCACACGGCCGCATGCACTTCCAGTGTCTCCCCTGCACCCGAAGGCACCACAGGCCCCAAGGAGGGGGGGGGGTCATAGGGATGGGTCGCAGCGCAACTGGGGGAGGGTGTGGACAGGGGGGGACTCAACTTCCCTGCCCGGGGAAACCCTCAAACGCTTGCGGGGCGGTGTCACACTGGGGCTGAGGGACAGACTGGCCATGAAGGAGAGTCTGTCCGACTGTTGGGCAAGAGAGCCATGGATGAGTGGTATTGTAGGTAGTGTGTCATGAGGAATGCGGACTCCAACTGTGACAGCGTGGCTGCCGTATGCCCCCCTGACCCAGTGCCTGTGCCTTCTCCCCCCTGTGTGTGCGTGACAGGAGGTGTGCGCTTGGCCTTCCCTGGTTGTGTGCTGCCTGTGTCCGGTGGGGTGCTTGCATGGGGACGTCTGGGTGTGCATGGGACAGGCATGGGAGTGGGAAGTGAGGATGGTGCCGGGGTAGGGGGGGACGGAGCGCTGCAGGAGACCCACCGCTGCCGTCAGTGACGAGTCCATGGACCTCAGCACCATCCGGTGGTCAGACATCGCTGATTACATGCCCTCCATGTACGACACCATCCGTGTCAGCAGTCTGGTGTGGCCATGGAGGACACGCAGCTGCGACGTCCGGGCACCCTGCAACTGGCGATGAATGTCCACAGACTCTGCATTGACGGCGGCAGGGGAGACAGGGGCAGGGTGTGCGGTGCCTGACACAAAGGAGACATGTTTGGCGTCCCACAAACTCCCCTCGGAACCCAGAACCCCACATCCGACTAGCTAAGTGTCCCATTCAATATCCGAGGTTGGGCCCGGCGGTCCCAATGTATAGACAAGCCAGAACAAGCGACTTACAACATCCTCAGGAATGGTGGGAATCAGACATACCTGTTCGTCATGATTCACAGATCAGTCCACAACAGAATAGACACAGACAAGGTAAAGTTTAATGAGTACATTCAATGAACCTCGCGTCCTAAGATGCAGGACTGTGGCCAACATAAGCAGAAAAATGGTTAAGGCCAGAAACATCAGCATTGTAGCGATATCATAGACATTGAAAGGAGCAATCATAAGAAACTGACAGTGGAAACAGCAACTTTCCTGTCGCCAGTAAACTAATAGTAGTATCATACGACTAATAGATGGTCCCTAAGCTAGAACGGGGGACCCCCCACCGTACAGATCAGCTAAGTGGAATCACATCACGGAATCATCTAGTTCCATCTCCTGCAAAAGTACTCCATCACAATGAAACGAAAACGAGCTGCACTGCAATATGGCAAGCACTCGTCTATCAGGTATCTGCAGCTGTGTGTATGTAATGGCCAACCAGTGGGACGATCAACCTGCACACAACAACATGCACCGTCTAGTCACCCTGACTGTGTGTGTACACAATGTACAGTACAAGCTCGCTGCTCACTGTGAAGGATGTCAATCAACACACTGTCCTCATGTGAAGTAAACTCGAGTAGGCATTTCAAAAGTAATAACAGGCAACCTCAGTGTCGTGTGCAAAAGTTGAAAAAGTGGCAAGATGGCTTACTGGCAACTAACGCGGTGGTGCCAACTAAGCATTGTACATAGGGAGATAGGAATCATCACTAAACCCCCCCTTGTTCGTACCACTAAGCACTAGGGGCGCAAAATCGAGAGCGCAGAGTTCAAGTTTGATAGAACGGAACCAAGGGCATGAACTGGAAGTCCATAGAAGGGAAGCGAAAAAGTCAGAAAAGAAATGTCAATTAGGAACGATGTTGAAGGGCAATTAACCATGTAACAGGGTAGAAAAATATCACATCGACGGATGCACCATGAAATGAGCAGGGCGAAAGTCAATCCATCAAGCCATAGGCCCTATAAGTTGCAACAGCTTCCAAGAGGAAATCATCTGCACGTTACGAAAAATTGTCTGCCATCCAGTTTAGCAGGGGGAAAGAACACACGTGTTCCTTAACAATCGGGCCATCCAGCACAATTTGTGGACAACAGGTGGGGACATCAAGATGACTTCTGGATAAAAATTGATTTGCTGCCGTTCCGATGTCCCAATTCCCTAGGACTCCATGTGCAGCAGCACAGGCCATGACACTGACGCCAGAACAGTCCAACTCATGAGCCACTAAGGGGCTCATCAGTCGATCAAAATCCGGGTCAGGAGCCACCGAGTTAGACAGGCACAAATCCAGAGCCCATTCGAATGGACAATCTAGGCAATGAAAGACAGGTTGCACGCAGGTAAAGAAGGGAAACCGGAAGGACAATCCATAGGCACTGCTTAAGGTCGCCAGCGGCAGAGTGCCGTATAATTCAAGCATCATGTTCTGAAGATGGAGCAGCCGGTGCATGCTGTCTTGCAACACAAGTTGTGAAGCCACAGCGTAGTACGCAGATCAATTATGGCACCCCAGCTACGAGGGCGAGAAGCAAAGGGACACCTCCGAAGACGGTAGGCAAAATCGAATGATGAAATGCGGGGATCACGCCAAACAGAGTGTGGAAGGAGGTCACGAGGCCGGAGCCCAAATGTAGAAAAAACAGCCAGTCCACTTGTTGACGAGGCATGAAAGATAGTCTGAATCCGAGTCCCAAATATGTAGTGGGAGATCAGTGTAGAGAAGCGCTTGCACCTCTGTGCGCGTGTGATCTACGTGAAGGCCAAATGTTTCTCGGGATGAAGTCAACACGACTTGTCTTTGAGACAATGGAGCCCTTACACTGCTCATCTTGTTGCACTCCGCTTTCAAGGTTGGAATGGAAGGCCAGATGGATACATCCAGCCGGCCATGCGGGGGTGGGAAAATGTCGTAATGACAGAAAACCACTCGTAGTGATACAGGTACGATGTCAGGAATTGCCGGAAGCATCCCACAGCAAGCTTCTGCATTGAATAGCACATAATTACCATTAGCAAGCAGCGCACAAGACTGGGTCATGACTGGCACACGAATCCCTTACAGAATACAAGCTACATCATGAGCGTGCATGTAACAAGCACCATGCAATTGAATGTGCCTACACACCGCAGAATGATCCAGAGTGGAAGTGCACCCTTCACCTCTTAAATACACCTCCTTGCCGTCTCTCACGCACCTGTTGTTGCCTACCACGGACACAAGGGACCCGAGCAACTGGGAGGGCGGTGGTGAGAATGGAGGGTGCGGCGAGAGATGGATTGCTGCTTTCAGCTCTGGGAGCAGCCTCCGGCCCCTCTGGGAGCTCACCCTCGGACCCGTCAGCGTCATAGTCAGTGTTGGGACTGGACAGGCCCTCCGCCCGACTCCCCTCGGTCTCCGTGCCACTTGCTGCACCAGACTCCCCAGCACTGTTGGCCCCGGTGCTGGCTACCTCCCCCACGTCCGTGCCAGTGTCTCCCTCGGTTTCCCCCGACGATGCTGTGGCCAAGGTGAAGAGACAGCAAATGACCAGACACCTGTATACATAAGACACATGAGTCCAATCGACATAGGACACAGCGCATAGCATGAACGGCAACATGAGTGACATCTACAATACAACAAACATATGTAGGCTCTGCACCACACAGTTGGTTTACCCACCACATGTGTGTGCGTGTCGATGGGCATGGCACACTATTACGCACACCAGGCCACATGTGGAATCAGACATAACGGGTGTGTGTATGCATCGCACATGGACTTGCGAGACAAGGACATATCTGCGTTGTCTCAATGTGTGTGTCATCAGACCTGACATGTACCCCTTCATGGCAAGGTGTGTGGACTGTCCTGTTTCAAGGACATGCGACCTGTGCCTCTAGTGTCCCGCAACCGGTCTGTGTGATAATACATCCTTCTTATGCACATATGTGAATGTCTGTCACTCCTGTAATGCGTCAGCCTCTTCACTTACACTGGCCCACAGCTAGTTCCATGGCATGTCATGTTGACCGTGCGCACCCACATGTGTAGCTGACTGTTGTTAGGGGTGTAACCTGGCTGGCATACGTGTCCTGGATGCATTGCACAGTACAGACTCTGTATGTAGCATATGTGTAGTGGCTGTTAAACATGTGCTCAGTCCATTGTCAGTGGTGTAGTGCTGTACTCAATCTTCGTCATTCCTTCCAAATTTCTGCAGGGCACCGCCTCTCCCCCGACCAATGCCAGACTTGGCTGCCATGAGGGAACGTGACTGTATACGCCGCTACCGCTTCTCCCAACCGTTGATTGACGACTTGACCACAAGGCTAGAGCCACACCTCCAACCGCTACACAGGTATCCTACTGCACTGCCCCCAAGATGAAGGTGATGGCAGCCCTACATTTCTTTGCCACGGGTACGTTTCAATTGACCATAGCTGATGTAGGTGGCATGTCCCAGACCATGTTCAGCTGTGTCCTGCATGATGTGTTAGAGGCCATGTTGGTACACCTGGATGAACTCATAACCTTTCCAACTCGTGAGCAGTTGACAGGCATCAAGGGTGAGTTCTATGCCCTTGGAGGGATGCCCCATGTCATTGGGGCCATTGATGGGACACATGTGGCTTTGGTGCCACCACACGCACAGGAGGTAGCCTTCCGTAACCGCAAGCATTACCACTCCATCAATGACCTTGTGGTATGTCTTGCTAACATGATGATATCCCATGTCTGTTCCTGTTTTCCAGGATCAGCACACGATGCCTACATCATGAGGCGTAGCAGGGTGCCTGAAATGATGCTGCAGCTGCGCAACGAACGTGCATGTCTTGTTGGTGGGTATAATCTGTTAGTCCTGTATTTAGCCATTTCTTCATATCTTACTGCTTCTCCTGACTCACTTCTGTCCATGATGTTTCCATGTAGGGGACGCTGGCTATCCCAACATGCCATGGCTGATGACGCCTCTCCGCAACCCCAGTACAGCCGCAGAACACCGGTACAATGACACCCATGGGCAGATGAGGTGCGTGATTGAGAGGACGTTTGGACTCCTGAAGAGCAGATTCCGGTGCCTCCACAAGACCGGCGGCGCCCTCCCATATGCCCCGGTGAAGGTCTGCAAAATCTTCCTTGTGTGCTGCATGCTGCACAACATGGCAGTGGAGAAGGCCGTGCCACTCATCCTGGATCCTGATGAGCAAGATCATCCACCCGTGGAGGATGAAGTGCTTGGGCACGGGGCAAGTGAGGATGAGGATGAGGACAGCTGATCCGCAACTTCTTCTCATGATGGTGAGTCCCTGTGTCTGAGTGTGCACGCTTTGTGTGGCATGTGTTGCAATGTGTGTGTCGAGCTGACTGTGTGCAAAGTGACTTTGAGGTGCTGTTCTGATGTGTCATACAAGTGCTAATGTCATTCCCCATATTTGTGCAGGGACACAAACATCATTATTTCCATGGTGACAACATCAATCCTGTAGAGTGCATGTACATGTCTGCGGATTAACAGCTCCTCGCTGACTTGTTGTGTGTCTGTCCTCCCCAGGTTCCTGCGGCTGTCGTCTGCTCATGTCATCATTGCACTCCTGCTATTCCTCATGAGTATTGCAACGTGTGCTGGATCAGAGTTACATGCACAGAGATGGTGAAATTTCTTTTTGGGTAAGGAGTGCAGCAAGGCATTTTGTGGGTGGTACGTGTTTGTGTTTTGTGGGGACTGCTCCTGTGCATGTTGTGGCACCATGCATACATGTCGACTCACCATGGGCCACGTGACGTGTTGCATGGCTCCCATGAATTGATAGTCACCCTTCCTGACAGTCGTCTGTCATGGATTGTGGATTCTGATGAAGGCATCAATGTGTGTCTAACGTCCCTCAGGAACATACAGGATGGTCATGCTGGACATGGTGTGGGACATCCCCATATGAGGCTCAATGTGGAATTGTAGACTCGCCGTGTGCAGCAAGGGGTGTGAGGCTCAACCCCTTCACTTGTGTGCCAGCTCAGTAGGATTTACCACATCTGTGTGTTGCAGGGGGTGTCCAGTGTTTGTCACACATGTTCAGCCGAATGACCTGTGATTCTGTTCCAATGGATGCAATTCCATTAGTGTGAGGCTGAGTAATAAAGGTGTGCGTCATACTCCAAGGTGCCTCGTCTCTGTCAATGCTGGTCTCTTGCCACTTGGCATGCGGCATCACTGGCATACTTGCTGTAGATAATGCATAGGAGTACATGTGTAGTTTAGCGACATGCATGCAGTTGTTCATGGATTAGGCTCCCTATTGGGCATGTAGTACATGGTCGTGTATGTTTTTTAGCGAGGTCAACCACACAATGGGCCATCACCAGTTGCTGAGGGTGTGTCTCCTGTGTGCAGGTCGGCCTTCAGTTTCCTGATCCGGTGTAATGGTCCTTTGGTGATTGTGCATGCATTGTCTCTGGGTGTGCCATGTGACACTGGACACTCCTCACTTTACACACGCATCTGTTGCAGTTGTCCTTCTGACATCCTAGTCTTTGTGTGCAAGATGGGCCATTTGGCAGGGAGATGGCGCATGCTGCTGCAGGCCCTGCACAGGCACCCAGTGTCCACACACACAAGATGTTGTGCATCATGTTAGGCTCGCTCACATATGCCATGCTAGTCCACTGCATCTGTACCTCATGCTGCAACGCCCTGTGCATCATGCACATGATCCACAGATAGCTCCACTCCAAGTTACGACAGTCCATCCCCCAGGTCCATGACAACATCCATCTCATATACTGCCCTGCCCTCTACGGAGCAAGTACAGCCAAACTCCAAGGACACTGGTCCACTTCCAGGGGGCATCTGCGCACCTCAGCTTCTACACCCTGTGCCCCAGCCACCTCACCGTCCACCATAGATAGCTGCAATGGATCACTGTCTGCTGCAGGATGTCCTCCACACACCCCACCCACACTCAGGAGGCAGTCCACAAAGCCGACCCCACACCAACCTTGTATGTCTGTCATCCTAGATCCCGTTGGTCCATCTCCGTGCATTCAACCTTGCCCTGGCCACCGTTCTTCACATCCACCGTACTCCAGCATACAGGACATAGTTCTCCCACCTGGCAGCAAATACCTGGGACTCCCTCCCCGGGTACCTCCACATGGGCCATGGCCTCTACGCCTTGATGATGATCTCCCAAATGGCTCTGTCCGCACAGTGTAGCAAGCCCCCCTCAGCAGCCAGAGGCCATCACAGGTGAGTGTTGTGCTCCATGCCTATATTGCATGATACTTGTGACCCATGTGTGTCCTGTACCAGACTCTGTTCCCAGGGATGGATGGCTGGATTTGGTTCAACACTCAGGCATGGTTAGACATTTCCACACACATTTGTCGTAGAATAATGCAAAATGACAGCAACGTTTCATGTGCAGTACAATGTGAATTTATTTTGGGGGGGGGTGAGTCTTTTGGTAGATGTGCAAAGGTGGTCTACTGGGGGAATAGAATCCAAAGTTCACTGGGGGAGATGGGATCCTTGGCATTGGAAGTCATCAGAGTCCAGACCACAGTGTTGGTCATCATTGGTCAGACTGTGACCAGCAAGTCCATGTGGCAGAGAATGTCATTGGGTGAGGTGCTGCTGTTGCGCCAGGGGGCCAGGTGCCAGGCCAGGTGACCTGGGAGATGGCCATGGTCCTCTGACTCTCACGGTCTTTTACGTGGGCGACCCACCTTCCTCCGGGGACGCTCAGATGCAGGCCTTGACAATGTCAGGGATGCTCTGTCAGATGAATCCTCCCCCTCCTCATCCCTCCCTGTGTCTGGTGCTGGTCTACGCCTGGTGGCACAGGGAGGGTTTGCCAGACTTTGAGCGATCTGACGGAGTGATTGGCTCACGTCCCTGTGCACCGCCAGGAGCTCAGCCAGTCGTGCCTCCATCCGTCCTTGGTGTTGTTGATGCAGGTTCTTTATCTCATCGAGGGTCCCCTGCATACCGGGAAGTCTGGACATGACATGGTCCATGCCTCTAGTGTCACGCCAGTATGAGTCCAGGATGTTGCGTATGTGTGCAAAACCGGGCTCCTGAGCTGGCTGGTCAGGTTCGCGCCTCCGCCTGCCTCCACTCCCACCACCCCTGCCCACTTGAGCCTGGCCTGCCCTTGTGGGCACATTGGGTCTACGGGACCCCTGAGGGTTGGCATTTGCACGGTTGCCTGCCTCCTCCTGGGTGCCCGCAGAACCTTGTCCCTCCTGGTCAGACTGGCTGTGTTGTTCAGTGCGAGCCGGTATCCTGGGTGTGTCCTGGGATGTGGCGGGAATGGTGGTTGGCACAGATGTACCTGATGCAGGTGCTGCAGGTGCTTGTACACCAGAGGGTCCAGGTTGGTCGGGGTCATCCACAGAGTGGTGAGAGTCGTCGCTGCCGGTGGGATCGTCTTCACGCGGTGCCTGGGACTGTGATTCTTCCCCCCCAGTGTTGGGGGGAGATTGTCGACGTTACCCTGTGTGTGAGAGAGAGACAATGTTAATGCTGTTTCATGCCACATCCATGTTTCATGCATATTCAAGTTGACACAGTTCCCCCAGGTAGTTGGATGTCCCTAGCATTCCTCTCAGTGTCCACTTGGGGATGGGTATGTTGCGGGGGACAGATTGGGATGTTCTCCTGAGTATGTGACCTGTAGATAGTTGGCTCTGATCAGGCGCGCAACGCCCATTGGGCTCACCGGGCTTCAGACCCCCCCTCATGTGTGTCAGCCCGGCTGAGACAGCCTCGCGGGCTGGCGTCCGTCTAATTGCAGCCGGACGCGAGTACTTCACAGGTCTTTGGAAGACCATTTACTCGTTCATGAGGCTTTTGTTGTGTTTTCACCCCTTCTTACAGCCACTCTGGCTATGGCTGGAGGATTTAGCCCCCCCTGAACTATTTTCCTGCCCCCCCCGGAAATTGCCTCTAGTTGCCCACCTGGCTCTGATGCTCACTTGGCTCTGGATTGGTCTTGTTGGGTCACATGTCCATTGTGGGAATGTGTTATTCCGTTGCCTGCCCCGGGTGTGTGCGCTTGTGTTAGGGGGGGTGTGACCGGGCGTGCTGTTGTGTGTAGTGTGAGTTGTCATTGGGTCTCCCAGGTGATGTGTGTGTCCCCTCATGGTGTATGCTGGCATGACAGTGTGTGTGAGTTCCTGTGCTAGATACCTGTGCTTGTGGAGTTGGTGTTTGAGTGAACAGTGGTCCCAGGAGGGCCTTGTGCTGCATACAGCAGGGCCCAGTGTCAGCGACCTTGTTAGTAGTTTGCCAGTCCCTGTGCATTGTGCATGGGTATGTCCCTATGCCATATGGGCTGTGGGCATTGTTGTCTGCGTCTCATTTTGGCGATGTGTTGTGTGGGGCCCACCCCCCCCGGCCTCCCGGACATCCAGTCTTATGGTTGTGGTTGTTGTGGCCTTGGACATGGCCTTGCCTTGATTTGTGAAGGGTGGATGGTGACGTTCGTGGCATGGGCGTGGTTATTGAGTGTGGTTGTGTGCGGTGAGTGCTTGGGGGTAGTTGCGTGCATTTGTTGTGGTTGGGGTGTGGATGCCATTCCCCCCATGTTACGTGAGTTGTTTGTGTAATCACCAGGCTCTGCGACTCCTTCCACTCCGTGTAGTCCCACCGGCGGTAGCATGGCCATCACCTTCTCCTCCCAGGGATGGTAGTGTATGGGTCTGCAGGGCGGCCCACCTCCAGTGATGTTGGTCTAGGCATGTTCTTCATTCATCTTCCTCTTGACCGCCCTGCACAGATCGTACCACCTGGCTTGGCATTCATGCCTGGTCCTTCGAACGGGCGCAACAGCATTGACCTTGTCGACGATCCTCTGCCACATGGCAGATTTTTCAGATATGCTCGTCTGTCTGACCATTGTTCCAAACAGCTGTGGCTCGACTCTGATGACTTCGTTGACGAGGAGCTCCAGCTCCGCCATAGTGAACTTTGGATTCTTGTCTGTGGGCATGGTGTGGGGTGTGGGTGTGGGCGGTTGTGGGTGTGTGGTTGTGAATGTGTGTGAATGTGAAAAGGGGGTTGTTTGTGGGGGAGGTTGTGTGGAGGTGTGTGTGTGTCGGTGTAGCTCAGGTATGGGTTATGTGGGGTGGTTTGTGTGTGAGCTCTGTCTGCAGTAGGTCTGTTGCAAGGGCTCATGGTTTGTATGTGTGGGCCCTTTTTATTGGTCAATTGGTGGGTGTGGCTGTGTTTGAATTTTGGTGGGTGTGTTATAAGAGGTGGTTGTGTTTGGGGCCTCTGTTGGCCAGTTTGGATGTGGCAGGTCAGTCATTGAGTTGTATTTTTTCATGTAGACGTGTTTTGTGTTTTTATGCGAGTCGCTTTGGCCCTCCTTGTGCTGTTTTCCACTGTCCTGGTTCTGTATGTGTCTTTTTCGCGTAGGTACGATCCTTCCATTCGCGATGCTGTGTGAGGGTGCTGCGGTACGGTGTTGGTGTGCGGCAAGTACATGCGGTGGGGGGCTGGGGGTACAGTGCAGATTGGGTGGTGTACGGTGCAGACATATTGGGGGGGGTGTGTGTACGGCTCGTACACGGGCATGAGTTTACCCGTGTACATGTGTGCTTCAGCGTTGGCTCCGTACGGGCCTTTTTACGTGCGATTGTGTATTCGGACGGGCGGTCGGGATCGTACTTGCGCGCTCGGACTTATGTTTTACGATTTGTAAGTTGAACTGTACGGATCACTTTCGTACACTTTTCCAGACGTTATTCGGACATGGACACTTTCCGACGCACGCTCGTGGACTTTTCCCAACACTATTCGTAGTTATTTTTCACGTCCCATTCGTACTTGCCAGTTTGTACGGTACTTGTGCAACTCGTACGTAAAAAAATACGGATGCGGGTCGTACGCCAATTATTTTTACCAGATCGGAATCGGCACCCAAATAGGAGAAGGCATATTCTGATCAGGAGAAGGCCAACGGGAAGATTGTTTTAATGAGAAGACAAGATGGTATTTTTTTAAATCAGGAAACTTTTGACCACCAGAGCTTTTATCCGCCTACAAAGAGGATAGGGCTATACGTGGAGATTTGTTTTTCCAAAGAAATTTTGTTAGAAGAGAATCTATTTTTTTTTTTAATAAAAGCCAGCAATACGCACTGGAATCATAAAGATAATATATAAAATTATGGGAGAAAGCATCATTTTAATGGAATCTAGTCGTCCCCACCAAGACAGAAAAAGTGGATGCCAACGATCAATAGAATCGGATAAAGTCTTAATTATGTGATCAAAATTTAATTTTAGGGTTTCCGGAATGTTTGAAGAGACCCACAGGCCTAAGTATTTTATCTTTGAAGTTTGGCAAGAAAAACCGGTAGAATTGAAATCATGTTTAAGGCAAAGGACATTTAGGGGGAGAACTTCACACTTGTCTGAATTAAGACGATAGCCAGATAATTGGGAAAAAACATCAACCTGTGCCATAAAAGATGGAATGGAAGAAGAAGGATTAGAACAATATAAAAGGATGTCATCCCCGTAAACAGATATTTTAACAGGATCGCTGACATATTATCGACAGACACATTATCGAACTACACAAATATCGCATCAAATATATCGACATCAAAAATATCGACATTGTATACTTATTTAAAAAACTACACTAATATCGACACTACAATATCGTAATACAATTATATCGATCACACAAATATCGCACACATTAATATCGCAATACTAAATATCGACATGAGTAAATAAATATGACACATGTCACAAATATCGATAACCAAAATATAGACATCAAGAATATCGTTTTTATAAAAAATATCGACTATTCTAACACTAATAAAACCAATATTTTAAACAACATAAAGACAATATTTTCCCAAAACATACATTTTTCAAATGAGATTCTACTTAAACATAAACATAACATTTATAGCGATCTCAATATTTAACAACATAATAAAAAAACACTGAAATAATTATCACATTGGCATTTCGAACACATTTAAAAAACATTCACTACACATTATAAACAATCTTTTTATATATAATGATTTAAAACTCTCCTCCTTTAAAACTAAATATACTCTTACTTAGCATTTTCTATAAAAGGAAACCAATTAACAAAAAAAAAATCAAACCATCCAATAGAAAAGCAACATACAGAAAACAACCAATAACATGGACATTACAAACGTTAAAGGCAGGGAAGGTCCCCTGGGACTATTTTAATACAACATCTTTATTGCTTCCCTTTAACCTTACTGAAAAACAGCAATTAATGTCCATGAAAGATGCTACATATTCATTGTTACATATTGAAAAATTTGAACCTTTACCTTTCTCTATAGCGGAATTGGATACAGGCGTGTGATTATTACATGGGTTGATCACTCTCCCATTCGCGCTTTTCAAGTTTACGTCCTGTATAAAAAACTATGCTCTGGGTAGATATGAACAGCTGGGCACCGCTTTCATACATGATGTTTGGTCCCTCCCTTTTATGTATAGATGTACAAGGGACGGTACTGAGGTTTCTCTGACAGGTGAAGAATGTGCAACGACACCTGATCATTCTGTAGTATATAGACACATTCAATTACACAGTGCATACAATGTACAAACTCCAAATTTGGCCTGCGTCATGAAAGGTATCCCAGTGCCAGTGATTACGCCATCTTTCACGCTGCTTGCAAACGGTAGTTATTTAATTCTGAACAATGAAGCTTGCTGCGGGATGTTAGTGGGAATCCCTTACATAGTGACTGTATCGCAGAGACTTGTCTGCTGCAATAATGTTCTATTTCCACCCCCGCATGGGCTGCTGGATGTTTCCATCTGGCCTTAGATTCCAACCTTGAAAGCAGAGTTCAACAAAATGAGCAGAATAAAGGCGCTATTGTCCAAAAAGGAGGTGCCATTGACTTCCTCCGGTGAAACATTTGTCCTTCACGTTGCAAATACGCGTACTGAGGTACAGGCGCTTTTGAATACTGACCTCCCCCTACATTTTGGTGCTTTGATCCAAACAATTTTCAATTCCTCGTCCACGACTGGCCTAGCTCATTTTTTTAAGCTTGTGGGCTCGGGCCTCGTGACCTCTTTCCAAACTATTTGTGGTGTGATTGCGGCATTTTTTCACTCTATTTTCTCGAGCATCTTTGGAGGTGTCCTGCTGATTCTGGCGCTTGTGGCAGGAGTGCTGCTTTTACTTTTCATACTGCGAAATGGCTGCTCTTTCTGTGCCACACGACAACCTGTCCCGTCTGCATCTTCTCCGTGACAGGATGCTTGAATATTATGGTACGCTACCATTGGCGACTTTGAGCCTGGCGTATGGATTATCCTTCCGGTATTCCTACTTCACCTGCGTACAGCCAGTCTTTCACTGCCTAGATTGTCCCTTTGAATGGCCTTTGGATTTGTGCTTAACCAACATGGTGTCTCCGGTGCCGGATTATGATCGACTGATGAGGCCCTTAGTGTCTCACGAGTTTGCCTGTTCTGGTGTTCGGATTATGGCCTGTGGTGCGGCGCATGGTATCCTGGGTAATTGGGACATCGCAAGAGCAGCCTATAATTTCTTGAATATGAGCTATCTGGAGGAACAATTGGGTTGCCCTCTGATTGTGCTAGAGGCTCCGCTCATTGAAGAACATGTATGTTCCTTTTCTTTGATTAATTGGATGGCTGAAACTTTTCATGGCTCTGCAAACGATTTCTTGTTGGAAGCAGTGGCCACGTATGCTGCATATACGTTCATGGATTGAATAAACTGTGGTCCTCTATGTTTTTTCTCCCGTGCCTTTGGACTGCTGTCCACATAAACAATTTTTAATTTTTCCCATCACATGTTTGTGGTTTTTTTCACCCCTTTTGGATTTTCATGTTTTCGGCTTTTGCCTGAACTATAAATTGTTTATTAATTGAATACACCTTGTTCTGCTCTGTCGAAACTGAACTTTGCATTCTCTTTTTTCTTGCCTACTGTATAGTGCTTCCATCAAGGGGGCATGTAGTGAGGACTCCCTTAATACGTACATACATTGTGAAGTTAGCATAACCGCGTTAGATGTTAGAAATCCATCTTGCCGCTTTTGCGCACGACACTGCGTTTACATGTTATTGCTTAAACAAACTGCTGACTCGAGCTTTGCCTCACACGGAAGCAATCTGTTATTACCATCCCGAGCTCTGCGCAGGGACCTTGGTCTGTACATGGCGTGACAAAACAGTCTAGGTCGTTAGACAAAGCATGTTTTCCACTCCAGGTTGATCGACCCACTATTTAGCCATAACACACAGGCAGCTGCGAATACCTGAAAGTTGGTGCTTTTAATAATGCAGACATCATGTTTAATATTCAGACCGAAGACGAGCCTTCCTGCGAGAAGACTCCTGATGCTCCTGTGATGTGATTTCACTAAGCTGATCTTTGAGGTATGGGGTCCCCTATTGAAGCCTAAGAGACCTTCTATTAGCATAATAATAATATTAGCTTCTTAGTAAAGGGAAGGTGATATTATCCACTGTCATTATAATATGATCACCCCTTTTATATTCTATGGTATTGTAACGAAGCTGATGGTTTTGATTTTAATCATTTGTCTGCTTGTATTAGCCAACCTACTGCATTTTAGGACACGTGGTCTATAAAAATAAACTCTTTTTATTTTCCCCGTGTCTCTGTTGATTCTTCTTGTGGACTGATGTGAGAATAATATACGGACAGGTATTTCGGATTCCCACCATTCCTGAGAGGATACTGACTCGCTAGTTCTGTGTTGTCTTTTCATTGTGATTTCTGAGCCTAATCTCGGATAACGAATGGGACACTAATACTAGCCAGAGACTGGGTTCTGGGTTCTGAGGTGAGTTTCTGGTACACCACAATTGACTGAGTTGGCAGTATGTGCTGGACACTGAACTAAATTAATTTACTATTCCCACTCCAGTCTATATTAAATTAAAATAAGTGCTGGACACTGAACTTAATTAATTTACTATTCTCACTCCAACCTATATTTAATTAGAGTATGTGCTGGACACTGAACTGAATTCATTTACTATTCCCACTCTAATCTATATTTAATTAAGATAAATGCTGGACACTGAACTTAATTAATTTACTATTCTCACTCCAACCTATATTTCATTAGAGTATGTGCTGGACACTGAACTGAATTAATTTACTATTCCCACTCCAATCAATATTTTAGTAAGATAAGTGCTGGACACTGAACTTAATTAATTTACTATTCTCACTCCCAACTATATTAAATTACAGTAGGTGCTGGACAATGAACGTAATTAATTTACTATTCCCACTCCACTCTATATTTAATTAAGATAAGTGCTGGACACTGAACTTAATTAATTTACTATTCTCACTCCAACCTATATTAAATTAGGGTAGGCGCTGGACACTGAACTAAATTAATTTACTATTCCCACTCCAATCTATATTTAATTAAAATAAGTGCTGGACAGTGAACTTAATTAATTTACT
Source organism: Triturus cristatus (assembly GCF_964204655.1). NCBI lineage: Eukaryota > Metazoa > Chordata > Amphibia > Caudata > Salamandridae > Triturus > Triturus cristatus. The sequence goes on from NC_140588.1 coordinate 121,679,727, forward strand.
ATTCTCACTCCAACCTATATTAAATTAGGGTAGGTGCTGGACACTGAACTAAATTAATTTACTATTCCCACTCCAGTCTATATTAAATTAAAATAAGTGCTGGACACTGAACTTAATTAATTTACTATTCTCACTCCAACCTATATTTAATTAGAGTATGTGCTGGACACTGAACTGAAATAATTTACTATTCCCACTCCAATCTATATTTTAGTAAAATAAGTGCTGGACACTGAACTTAATTAATTTACTATTCTCACTCCCAACTATATTAAATTACAGTAGGTGCTGGACAATGAACGTAATTAATTTACTATTCCCACTCCACTCTATATTTAATTAAGACAAGTGCTGGACACTGAACTTAATTAATTTACTATTCTCACTCCAACCTATATTAAATTAGGGTAGGTGCTGGACACTGAACTAAATTAATTTACTATTCCCACTCCAGTCTATATGAAATTAAAATAAGTGCTGGACACTGAACTTAATTAATTTACTATTCTCACTCCAACCTATATTTAATTAGAGTATGTGCTGGACACTGAACTGAATTAATTTACTATTCCCACTCCAATCAATATTTTAGTAAGATAAGTGCTGGACACTGAACTTAATTAATTTACTATTCTCACTCCCAACTATATTAAATTACAGTAGGTGCTGCACAATGAACTTAATTAATTTACTATTCCCACTCCACTCTATATTTAATTAAGATAAGTGCTGGACACTGAACTTTATTAATTTACTATTCTCACTCCAACCTATATTAAATTAGGATAGGTGCTGGACACTGAACTAAATTAATTTACTATTCCCACTCCAGTCTATATTAAATTAAAATAAGTGCTGGACAGTGAACTTAATTAATTTACTATTCTCACTCCAACCTATATTAAATTAGGGTAGGTGCTGGACACTGAACTAAATTAATTTACTATTCCCACTCCAGTCTATATTAAATTAAAATAAGTGCTGGACACTGAACTTAATTAATTTACTATTCTCACTCCAACCTATATTTAATTAGAGTATGTGCTGGACACTGAACTGAATTAATGTACTATTCCCACTCCAATCAATATTTTAGTAAGATAAGTGCTGGACACTGAACTTAATTAATTTACTATTCTCACTCCCAACTATATTAAATTACAGTAGGTGCTGGACAATGAACTTAATTAATTTACTATTCCCACTCCACTCTATATTTAATTAAGATAAGTGCTGGACACTGAACTTAATTAATTTACTATTCTCACTCCAACCTATATTAAATTAGGGTAGGTGCTGGACACTGAACTAAATTAATTTACTATTCCCACTCCAGTCTATATTAAATTAAAATAAGTGCTGGACAGTGAACTTAATTAATTTACTATTCTCACTCCAACCTATATTAAATTAGGGTAGGTGCTGGACACTGAACTAAATTAATTTACTATTCCCACTCCAGTCTATATTAAATTAAAATAAGTGCTGGACACTGAACTTAATTAATTTACTATTCTCACTCCAACCTATATTTAATTAGAGTATGTGCTGGACACTGAACTGAATTAATTTACTATTCCCACTCCAATCTATATTTTAGTAAGATAAGTGCTGGACACTGAACTTAATTAATTTACTATTCTCACTCCCAACTATATTAAATTACAGTAGGTGCTGGACAATGAACTTAATTAATTTACTATTCCCACTCCACTCTATATTTAATTAAGATAAGTGCTGGACACTGAACTAAATTAATTTACTATTCTCACTCCAACCTATATTAAATTAGGGTAGGTGCTGGACACTGAACTAAATTAATTTACTATTCCCACTCCAGTCTATATTAAATTAAAATAAGTGCTGGACAGTGAACTTAATTAATTTACTATTCTCACTCCAACCTATATTTAATTACAGTAGGTGCTGGACAATGAACTGAATACATTTACTATTCCCACTCCAATCTATATTTAATTAAGATAAGTGCTGCACACTGAACTTAATTAATTTACTATTCTCACTCCAACCTATATTAAATTAGGGTAGGTGCTGGACACTGAACTAAATTAATTTACTATTCCCACTCCACTCTATATTAAATTCAAATAAGTGCTGGACACTTAACTTATTGAATTTCCTATTCTCACTCCAACCTATATTTAATTACAGTATGGGCTGGACACTGAACTAAATTAATTTACTATTCCCACTCCATTCTATATTAAATTAAAATAAGTGCTGGACAGTGAACTTAATTAATTTAATACTCTGAGTGAAATCTATATTTAATTATGGGATTAGTTAAATTCAAAAATAAATTTAAAATTTCTAAATATTAATATTGTATAAATTAACAATATATAAACATGTTAAATTAACTTCCCACCCTTATCCCCTATAACCCAACATTCCGCTCCTACAATTATTTGTAACATTCTAAAAAAAAATTACAATTTCTAAATTTTTTTTTTTTTAAATTAACAGATATATAAACATTTTTACAACACTTCCCACCCTTATACCCTATCAACCAACATCCCGCAGCGAAATATATTTTTAAAAATCGAAAATTTATTTCATATTTATAATTTTAAAAAAAAAAAAATTAACAAATATATAAAAAAAAAATTAAAAAATCCCACCCTTATCCCCTATAAACCAACATCCCGCTCCTAAAATTTTATTTAAAATTCAAAATTTAATTTACAATTTCTAAATTAATGTTTTTTTTTAAATTAAATAATATATAAACATTTGTTAAACACTTCCCACCCTTATCCCCTATAAACCAACATCCCGCTCCTAAAATTATTTCTAAAATTCTAAATTTAATTTACAAATTCTAAATAAATTTCAAAAAAATTCTAACAATATATAAACATTTTTAATACACTTCCCACCCATATCCCCGATAAACCAACATCCCGCTCCTAAATTTTTTTTAAAATTTCAAAATATAATTTAGAATTTCTATAAATTTATTTTTTAAAATTTACAAATATATAAAATATTTTAAAACACTTCCCACCCTTATCCCCTATAAACCAACATCCCGCTCCTAATTTTTTTTTTAAAATTCTAAATTTAATTTACAATTTCTAAATAATTTTTAAAATAATTCTAACAATATATAAACATTTTTAATACACTTCCCACCCTTATCCCCTATAAACCAACATCCCGCTCCTAAAATGTTTTTTAAAATTCTAAATTTAATTTACAATTTTTAACTAATTTTTCAACAAATTCAAACAATATATAAACATTTTTAATACACTTCCCACCCTTATCCCCTATAAACCAACATCCCGCTCCTAAAATTAAATACACATTTCACATTTTAAATTAAATTTAATAATTAAATTTTACAATATATTAAAAAAAAATATTAACTTTTTTAAAACACTCCCCACCCTTATCCCCTATAACCCAACATCCCGCCCCTAAAACAATATAAATATTTCTCATATTATATACATTTTAAATATTTATACAAACAACTTCAAAATATTTACTAAACACACAATAACGATATTTTCACATGTCGATATTATTACGAACGATATTACTTACATCGACATATAAGAAAAAAAAAAAATACGATATTTTTAACATCGATATTAGCTATTTCGATATTTTGGACATTCGATATTTTTGACTCGATATTTATGTCCCTCGATATTAAAAAGTCGATATATAGACTGCTCACCATTTTAACATGGGAGGTAGCGAGCTGAAAACCAGTGATCTGAGTATCCTGCCTAATTTTGGTTAAGAAAGGTTCTAAAGCAATGATAAATAAAAGTGGAGATAGAGGGCATCCTTGGCGTACACCTCTAAGAAGGGGGAAATAGTCTGAGACTTTACATTAACAAAAATAGAGGCTGTAGGACCTGAATACAGTAACGAGATAAGGGATATGAATTTAGGAGGAAATCCTATTCATTTAGGAGCTTGAAACATAAAGTCGCATCCAATCCTATTGAATGCTTTCTCTGCGTCCAACGCTATGGCTGCAATAGGATAATTAAGAGTGGAGGCTTTACTAAGGATATTAAAAAAGACTCTGGAATTATCAGAGGATAGACAACCTTTTACAAAACCCGATTGTTCAGGTCCAATAAGATTAGGTAAAATAGGATCGATTCGGAGAGCAAGAATTTTTGCAAATATCTTATAATCAAGATTGACTAAGGAAATTGGACTATAATTTTTGCAAAGAGATGGATCTTTGTTATCTTTAGGAATTAAACAGAGGGAGGGAGAAAGGGAGACAGAGGGAGACGGACAGAGGGAGGAGGGTGACAGAGGGAGGGAGAAAGGGAGACAGAGGGAGATGGACAGAGGGAGGAGGGTGACAGAGGGAGGGAGACAGAGGGAGATGGACAGAGGGAGGAGGCTGACAGAGGGAGTGAGAAAGGGAGACATAGGGAGACCAAATCACCCTTTGGCGGTGTGGCCATGTCCGCTCGTCAGCAGGTGGACTGTGTGCATGTAGACAAGGTTTGGCATTGCCTTAACCCCCCCTTTTTCCTTTGATAAACACTGGGCCATGTGTCAATCTGTGCACGAGTACATCCGTGCTGCAGGCACAAACCTAACCTTACACCCAGTATACCCACCCACTGTATTTGTTAGAACCCTGTCACAAATGCTTAAGTTACCTACCTGCATTCTCAAATAGCATGGAAAAAACACCATTTGGCCACTTACAGTGCAACACGTAAGGCGGCTCTGCATGGCTCGCTACGCCCGCTGACTGCGTACCAAAAAGATGCATCAACTAAGATTGTGTCACACATAGGTAAAGTGTCGAAAGCTATGGCCAAGGGACATACCCATGCACAAGTGCACTGTGAGAGGAATGCAAGACATATCCAACTACCCAGAGGAACTGTGCCAACTCAAAAATGAATGAAACATGGATGTTGCATGTAACACAATTAACATTGTCTCTCTCACACACAGGTCAACGTCGTCGATCTCCCCCAACACTGGGGGGGAAGACTCACAGGACCAGGCTCTGCGTGAAGAGGACCCCACCGGCAGCGACGACTCTCACCACTCCGTGGATGACCCAGACCAACCTGGCCCCTCTGGTGTCCAACCACCTGCAACACCTGCGTCAGGTACAACTGTGCCAACCACCACCCCCATTCCTGCCACATCCCAGGAGACACCCAGGAGCCCTGCCCGCACACGACAACACAGCCAGGCTGACCAGGAGGGACAAGGTTCTCCGGGCACCCAGGAGGAGGCAGGCGACACCGCAAATGCCATCCTTCAGGGGTCCCGGAGACCTGATGTGCCCACAACGGCAGGCCAGGCGCAAGTGGGCAGGGGTGGTGGGAGTGGAGGACGGCGGAGGCGCGAACCTGACCAGTTGGCTCAGGAACCGGTAATGTCACATGTCAGCAACATCCTGGACACATACCAGCGTGACACCAGGGGCATGGTCCAGATTGCGTCCACCCTCACAGACATAAAGGGGACCCTCCAGGAGATGAAGACCCTGCAGGCCGATCAACATGCCTGTCAACAGCGACAACAAGGACGGATGGAGGCAAGACAGGCTGAGCTCGTCGCGGTGCAAACGGACATGACCCGTGTACTCCGTCGGATTGCCGAAAACATGGGCAACCCTCCCTGTGCCACCAGGCGAAGAACATCACCACCCACAGGGAGGGATCAGGAGGAGGAGGATTCATCCGACGGAGCATCACAAGCATCGTCACGGCCTGCTTCTGAGGGTCCCCGCAGGAAGGTGGGTCATCCACGCAAAAGACCGTGAGAGTCAGCGGAACATCAACATCTCCTAGGTCACCTGGCCTGGCACCTGGCCCTCTGCCCCAACAGCAGCACATCATCACATGCCATTCTCTGGCACATGGACTTGCTGGTCACTATCTGACCAATGTTGACAAAGACTGTGGCATAGACTCTGATGACTTCCAATGGCAAGGATACCAACTCCCCCAGTGAACTTTGGATTCTACACTCCCGCCAAGCACCTCTTGTCATCCCCCAAACACGTACCCCACCACAAATAAAAATCATCACAATCCCGAGATGATGCCGTCATTTTGCATTATTCCACTACATGTGTGTGTTGTAAAGTCAAACCATGCCTGATTTCAGAAGTAACTCCAACCATCTATACCCTGGGGTCTGAGTCTGGCACAGGACACACATGCGTCACAATGTATCATCCAATACAGACATGGAGCACCATACTCATTCATGATGGGCCCAACCAGCTGAGGGGGTGCCCGCACAACTGTGCCCACAGACCTATTTAGAAGAGCAACAGTCATGCGCAGAGGTCAGGGATCATGTGGAGTGTCCTGGGGTGCTACTCCCAGGTATGTGTAGACAGGTGGCAGAACCATGGCCTGCATGCTTGAGTCAGGTGGATGTGGAGAATGGTGGGCCGGCCAAGGTTGGATGCATGGAGATGGCACAATGGGGTCTTGGATCACAGTGCCACAAGGTTGTGTTGTGGTTGTGGGCTGCATCCTGAGTGTGTGCGTGGATTGAGAAGGTCATCCTGCAGCTGGCAGTGATCGTGTCCCCCCATCTCTGTTGGACGTTGATGTGGCCTGGTCGCCGGATGTAGAAGCAGAGCTGTGCAGATGCACCCTGGATGTGGACAAGTATCATGGGAGTTGTAACGCACATGTCCGTAGAGTGCAGGGTAGGATTAGACACGGATGTCGTAGTTGACCTGGGGGATGGTCTCTCTTGCCTTGAGGTGGATGGAACTGGGGATCTTGTGCATAATGTAGAGTGTGCTGCAGCATGAGGCACAGATGTTGCTGATCAGCATAGCACATGTCAGCAAGCAATCCATGATGAACACCAGCTCGTTTGCGTGGACACTGGGTGCCCTTGCTGCAATCGAGTACCATCAGTGGAACTTGTGTCCTGATGGCTGCGTCTATTTTCGAAGTGTCATACGCAAAGTTCCAACTTTGAAGTCAGTTGTAGTATTCAAGAAAAAGTCCCGTTAATCGAAGCAGTAAGAATAAAGAGAGAGAGAATAAAGAAGAAGTTAATCCGGCAGAGTAAGAGGCCCCCTTTTGCAGCCAAGACTCTTTACGAGCCCGTTCCCCTTTGATTGACAACAAGAGGCAACTGTAATACTATTGGGTACATCTGTTCAATCACTTATATCCTAGGCTGGTATACATCTCCTGTGTCCTGAAGAAGACCCGATATGACTACTTACAACTAGTGTTTGATGTAGGGTCGAAACGTTGACGGTTCTCCAGTCCCCTATTAATCGGATTTCCTTGTTGATAACAAAAGATAGGACATGTGCCTTACAAGGATTATTGTATACCCATGAGGAAATTAAGGACTTTTCACAATAAGAAACTTTGTATATATTTTGGTTTTACTTAGTAAATACGTGCATATACTGTAATTATTTACACTGTCACCTATTGCACTAAGTCACTTTATTCACTTGGTCACTGCGTCATTTTTCAAAAATATTGTAGATACAGCCTTATCTTTATCTTTTCCTTGTTTAGGATTTTGTTTATCTCTGAAAGAGTTGATACTTAACTTAAAACACAAAGAATACATTTCTGTATCTAAAATTGTACATCTTTGTTCGATATTGATTATCCAATTGATTTATATATGCTGTGGTTTTTGATTTACTACAATTGAAATTAATTGTTTCCCTATGGAACCATTGTTTATATTATGTTGATGAGGCTCAGGTTCCTCGGGTTATAGGGTTACCCCTGTTTCTTTAACTTTTAGGGCCTGCAGCAGCATGCAGTGCAGTAGGATACCTGTGTAGCGGTTGGAGGTGTGGTGCCAGCCGTGTCATCAAGTTCTCAATCAACTGTCAGGGGAAGCGGTAGCGGCGTATACAGTCATGTTCCCTCAGGTCAGCCAAGTCCGGAATTGGTCGAGGGAGAGGCGGAGCCCTGCAGTAAATTTGAAGGGACAACGAAGAGTGAGTACAGTACACCACCAATGTCAATGTACTGAGCACATGTTCAACAGGCAATACACATATGCTACATACAGAGTCAGGTCTGTGCAATATGCCCTGGACACGTATGCCAGGCAGGTGACACTCCTACCAAGAGCCAGCTACAAACGTCGATTCTCAACCTCAATATGCCATGCCATGAAACTAGCTGTGGGCCAGTGTAAGTGAACAGGCAGACGCATTACAGGAGTTACAGACATCCACATATGTGCAGAAGAAGGATGTTTATTGTACAGACAGGTTGCGGAACACTAGATGCACAGGTCACATGTCATAGAAAAAGGACAGACCACACACCTTGCCATGAAGGAGTACATGTCAAGACTGATCACACATACATTGAGAGTATGCAGATATGTCCTTGTTTTGAAACTCCGTGTTGATGCATACACACACACACCTTACGTTGGATTACACATGTGGGCTGGTGTGCGTAACAGTGTGCCATGCCCATCTACACACAGACACATGTTGGTTGCAGCAACTGCAGATGTATTTGACCAAACACCTACAGCAATCCTATGGGAACACATGACACACACATGACATAGTTACAGCGTGCAACGCGGGCATTCACATGTCAGGTGTAATATTCCGTGTACCTGGCATCAGGGGACAGTTGCGGGTGTCGGTCAACAAGTCTGTAGTACATGCACACATGTTAAAGGAGTGAAGGGGATGTGTGGCACATAGTGCACCATCACACATGACATGTGTACACAGCTCATCATACATTTATTTGCTTCACACCTCGGGAGTAATGTGCCACATCACAGCCTGACACACCTGTGCCCGACACATGTAGTACTGCACAGACAATGCCTTGGGAGTGCTGACGTATGCGTACGCCATAGTGATACGGACCGTACACGCGTGTGTAGGGTCCCTATCACTATGGGAGTGCTGGCGTATGCGTACGCCATAGTAATACGACCCGTACACGTGTGTGTACGGTCCGTATTACTATGGCCTACTCATACGCGAGCACTCCCATAGTGATAGGGACCGTACACGCGCCTGTACGGTCCGTTTCACTGCATTTGGGGTGCCCTAGGGCCGTGGAACGCACCGTACCTGTGTGTAAATATTGAAATAACATAGGGGACACATGAGGGACAAGTATAAGGGCCTAAATGCATGCTGGTTGTCATGGAGACCAAGTTTAAAGTTTGAATTTTTGCATCAGGTGGGCAGCAGAAGTCGGTTGGAAACAATATACTTTGTTGCAAAGTGGTTGTTGACTTGACATCATGCTCAATTTTTAATCCATGCAAAGCCACTCACTGGGATAGGTTTAAAGGGATTGGAGGAAACATAGGATGCTAATGTGACTGACCAATCACTCTGTACTCCTGTAAATGAAACAGGCCAGCAAGGCAGATATAAGGCAGCCAGGTCCCATGAGAGAGCACTTGCCTGCACATCCTTTCATTCCACAACACTGCTGCTGCTCGTGATTCCTCTGGCACCATGTCCAGGTCTGTGGAGAGGGCCCAGCCATTCACCATGGATGAGAATATGGCGTTGGTGGATGTGATCCTCCCACAGTACACCATGCTGTATGGTCGACCAGGGGAAGAGGTGAGTGCTGACTCCACTAGCTTAGACTGTGCCCCTTTTTTGTGACTGTGACTTCTGGCATTGTGTCCATGTGTGACAGACATGCAATGTTGTTTAGAGTGGGTCCCAGGGTGTGGAAGGCCTCATGTCTCCCATGCAGAGCATGCTGTAGTTCCTGTGTGCACTCCTCACTTGCATAGTGCTTACTGTGACAATCGATGCATGGTGCATGCCACATTCTGCCTGACTACTCCTCCTGGGAATGTTGTTTCTACAATCCTGATGTGATTCTGTGGTCCCCCCAGTGTGACAGGTGACAGTACCCATAGATGTGTGTTTGTTTAGTGTACCTGTGCTGTGAGTGTCCAAATGATGTGTTCGCCCCCTGGACATTGGTGTGTGTGTGTAAGTCCCCTGTCATGTGGGTGAGTGCATATGGGGAGTGTTGCACACCAGCTACATGAGGCATGGATATTCCCTGCCCATGTGATGTGAGCAGGGAGCAGTGCTGTGTGACTGCCGTGCTGAGCCAGCCCCACACCTGTGACCCCCCCCAGTCTAGTGGCACATGGGCAGAGTGAGATTTGTACCCGCAGTTGGCAATGGCAGGTGATTGTCCTGTGCCCGTGTGTGTCTGTGTACTCTGCTGAGGTTGCATCAGTGGGCTGGGGCATGTGACTGCTTTGAGGTGCTGCAAATAATCCTGGTGTAGCTTGTGATGCACAGTGTGAGCCATGATCATTGATTGTGTGGCACCCCTCATGCCACCTGTGTACTTTCAATGCCACGTAGTGCATTTTGCCTTCCCCAGAGGATAATGTCCCTATGACAAAGGTGCAATGAGTTGCCTGCATACCATGGCCTGTTCAAACAAGACAAATTAATAATATGTGTGTCTCTGTGTCATTGCTCAGGTGTATTAAAGTATTCTCACTTTTGCATCCTCACAGGTAGGCGTCCATGCCAATGGGGAGATATGGAAGCAAGCCGTCAGTGCTGTGAGGAAGACGGAGGGTCGGAAGCGGCGCCTAGCCCAGGTGAGGAAACGCTGGCAGGATATCCAGTGCTGGACGAGGAGGATCGCACGGGTCCTGCTGAGGGACTCACCTGAGAGCCACAAGAACCGTGGGCGCCGGCGTCTGACCCACATCCATAAGCGTGTGCTGGCGGTGGTCTTCCCCGACTTGGATAGGCGCTTACAGGAGAAGCAGCAGCAGGAAGGGGGTAGGTACATGTGTGTTTGTTGTGTGTCACCAGCTTTTGGAAGTGCGCAGTTGCATGGATACACTGCCAGGGTTTAAATGTGCAGTGCATAACCAGTTCCTCAAAGTAAACCGGTGCTGTTCTTCCTCCCTTCCCCTCCTTGCCATGTGTTCCCTGGTCTGTGTGTAGTCACTCTTGCACAAGGTAATCTAGGCTGGCAGTTAATCCAAGTGCCCAATGCTTGCAGCATCATGTGTGGGGGTGGTGTGTAACAGGTTTTGGGACCTTGCCTGTGCCCTGGCCAGTTCAGTCATTGTGGGGTCCATGTCAGTTGGCACTGATGCGGAGTCCCGACATAGGAGTGTGTCTTAAAAGTGTACTGCCTTACAGCATGCATGTCCAATGTTGTGCCCTCTGACATGATGTGCATGAGTGGGAGTAATGCATAGTGCAGGGACGGTTGCTTCAGTTGCAGTCATATCCATCCAGGACCATGGAGGAGTGTGGCCACTACCGTGCCCTGGGGCACCTTTTCCTAGGTATCATGTGTGTCATCCAACAATGTGGACATTCTCTGTGTCTTCGGCATAGGTTGGGCTCTGTGGCATTGTACCCTGGCCTCATCTGTATTTACGTAAACTGTGCTACATGTGTCCACTGTACAGTTTTTGCTTGTGCATACTCACAGCGGGCAGTGCCTGTGTGTCTTGGTACGACAATCTGATGATGGTTGATTGTCAATGATATATGTGGACAGGCGCACCAGGGGTAGTTTGTGTACAATCAGGATTTAGTGCAGGCCATGTGTTTTTATCCCAGAGTAAGAGGTGAAAGTACTTCCTCTGTCTCAATCACATTGTCTCAGGTAGGGGGTGGTTTGTGCGGGCAAGGCCTACATGTCCAAATCTGAAGTCTCCTTGCTAGGTCTGGCCTGTGTGTGATATTTGTCTGGACATACACTCAAGGTGCAGTGACCCAGTCATGTTGGGCATGTTTTAATGTATTAGCTTTGCAGCATGTGCAAAAAGTTAATAGTCATGGTTCCTGCTCATCCCTTTTTTGGCAACGCTGTGTGGTGCAGATGCTGTGCACGATTGTCCCCAGAGCCTGGCTCCTCTCTCAAATTTGATATCAAGTAATTTGCTGTTGTGTCATGCTCTCCATTGTTTCTCAGTGGCATGGTGGGTCAACCAGCTGTGTGTTGCAGGGCCTACATATGTACCTTGTATTGTAGATGTTACTCATGTTGCTTTTCAGGCTATGCACTGTGACCTATGTAGATTTGACTCATGTGAGATATGTATACAGGTGTCTGATTATTTCCTGTCTCTTCACCTTGCCCACAGCATCGTCGGGGGACTCCGAGGGAGACACTGGCACGGACCGTGAGGAGGGAGCGAGCACCAGTGCCAGCAGTGCTGTCTTGTCTGGCGCATCGAGTGGCACGGAGGCCGAGGGGAGTGAGGCGGAGGACCTGTCCAGTCCCACCACCGACTATGATGCTGACGGGTCCGAGGCCGAGCTCCCAGAGGGGGCGGAGGCTGCTCCCACAGCTGAAAGCAGCACTCCATCTCTACCCGCCCCCTCCATTCCCATCACCGGCCTCCCACTTGCTCTGGTCCCTTCCCGCCGTGCTAGGTCACCACGTGTCTCCTTCTTGCCAGGCACCACACCCCCTGCCCCTGTCTCCACTGCTGCCGTGAATGCCGAGTCTGTGGACATCCTGCGCCAGTTGCAGGTTGGTCAGACTGCGATGCTTAATGTCCTCCATGGCAACACCCGAGTGCTCACCCAGATGGAGGCATACATGGAGGGCATCTCAGCTGCGCAGTCTGACCAACGCCAGTTGCTGAGGTCCATAGACTCGACACTGACTGCAGCAGTGGGTCTCCTGCAGCGCTGCGTCCCCCTCCCTACCCCTGCACCATCCACACTTCCCACTCCCATGCCTGTCCCAAGCACACCCAGACGTGCCCATGCACGCACCCGACCAGACACAGGCACCACACCACCAGGAAAGGCCAAGCGCACACCTCCTGTCACGCACACACAGGGTGAAATAGGCACACCTACTGGGTGGGCAAACGGAAGACACGCAGCCACAGTGGGAGACCACATTCCTCACAACCCACTCCCTCCAAATCCACACCCTTCAGCTCTCCTGGCCAAGATTCCAACAAAGAATCCTTCCTGGCCGCTCTGTCCCTGAGCACCAGTGTGCCACCACCCCGCAAGCGGTCGAAGGAGTCCCCGGTCAGGGTAGTTGAGTCCCCCCCCTGTCCACACCCTCCCCCAGTAGCGCTGCGACCCATCCCTCCGACCCCCCCCCTCCTTGGGGCCTGTGGTTCCTTCGGGTGCAGGGGAGACGCTGGAGAACCTTGCAACCGTGTGCAGCGCCATTCTCACCTCCACCTTTGGCGCTGCCCCACCCCCTGTGGTGGAGTCCTCTGTCCCTGCACCCACAACACCTACCCTTGCCCCTCCTGTCCCTGCGGTGCCTGGTCCTTCCCCACCACATGATGCCCCCCCCCTGTGGAAGCAAAGGAGGTATGAACTGTGCAGGCAAGCTAGGGGACACGCGTCCCTATGTGTCCCCCACCAGGAATTGGACTATGGACTGCCCTATGGGCCTTGTACATATTGAACTTTTAATAACCAATTTTTTTTCATGCTGAATAAAGCAATGTTTTTTTTCCTTTGAACACTACTGCTTTTCTGGTATTGCTGTTGGTGGTGCTGCTCCATGATTTGGGGTGGGGATGATGTGTTAGGTGTCTGGGAAATGTAGTAGTGTGCTGCTCATGGGGTGGACCCTGGTAGCTGTGTGCCATCACAAGGTATTTGCGAAATAACTTTGTTCATGTAAGCTCTTACTGCATGGTGACATTGTCCCAAGGTGTGTTCCTTCCTCTGTGGACCCTGACATCTTCCCTGCAGGGTGTTTCCTAAATGTTGTGCTGAGCTGTGTCTACATTTCCTTGGTGTGTGACGGATCCGTTCAATTTTGCCCATGCATGCTGGGCAATGTCTCCACCTGCATCATTAGTGGCATCCTTGGTGGTCACTGTACTTGTGTATGGAGTATATTGACATGACTTCATGTGGACATGTTCCCTATTACACACTATGCATGTGTGTACTCCCAGCCTCGCGCACATGTGTTATGTGTTCTGCAGGGACTTTGAGCACCTGACTGACAATTGTGGGCATTGTATCTGTGGGTACTGCACCCTTTTCTTTCCATGGGCACTGCTGGGGGGACTCCACACCCACCCCTCCTATGTCTGGGCACTGCTGGGAGGACTCTGCACCCACCCCTCCTATGTCTGGGCACTGCTGGGAGTGATAGTCACCCACCCCTCCTGTGTCTGGGCACTGCTGGGAGTGATAGGCACCCACCCCTCCTGTGTCTGGGCACTGCTGGGAGGACTCTGCACCCACCCCTCCTGTGTCTGGGCACTGCTGGGAGTGATAGGCACCCACCCCTCCTGTGCCTGGGCACTGCTGGGAGTGATAAGCACCCACCCCTCCTGTGTCTGGGCACTGCTGGGAGTGATAGGCACCCACCCCTCCTGTGTCTGGGCACTGCTGGGGGGACTCTGCACCCACCCCTACTGTGTCTGGGCACTGCTGGGAGTGATAGGCACCCACACCTCCTGTGTCTGGGCACTGCTGGGAGGACTCTGCACCCACCCCTCCTATGTCTGGGCACTGCTGGGGGGACTCTACACCCACCCCTCCTATGTCTGGGCACTGCTGGGGAGACTCTGCGCCAACCCCTCCTATGTCTGGGCACTGGTGAGGGGACTCTGCACCCACCCCTCCTGTGTCTGGGCACTGCTGGGAGTGATAGGCACCCACCCCTCCTGTGTCTGGGCACTGCTGGGAGTGATAGGCACCCACCCCTCCTGTGTCTGGGCACTGCTGGGAGGACTCTGCACCCACCCCTCCTGTGTCTGGGCACTGCTGGGAGTGATAGGCACCCACCCCTCCTGTGTCTGGGCACTGCTGGGAGTGATAGGCACCCACCCCTCCTGTGTCTGGGCACTGCTGGGAGTGATAGGCACCCACCCCTCCTGTGTCTGGGCACTGCTGGGGGGACTCTGCACCCACCACTCCTGTGTCTGGGCACTGCTGGGAGTGATAGGCACCCACCCCTCCTGTGTCTGGGCACTGCTGGGAGGACTCTGCACCCACCCCTCCTATGTCTGGGCACTGCTGGGGGTACTGTGCACCCACCCCTCCTATGTCTGGGCACTGCTGGGGGGACTCTGCACCCACCCCTCCTATGTCTGGGCACTGCTGGGAGTGATAGGCACCCACCCCTCCTGTGTCTGGGCACTGCTGGGAGGACTCTGCACCCACCCCTCCTGTGTCTGGGCACTGCTGGGAGTGATAGGCACCCACCCCTCCTGTGTCTGGGCACTGCTGGGGGGACTCTGCACCCACCCCTCCTGTGTCTGGGCACTGCTGGGAGTGATAGGCACCTACCCCTCCTGTGTCTGGGCACTGCTGGGAGGACTCTGCACCCACTCCTCCTATGTCTGGGCACTGCTGGGGGGACTCTGCACCCACCCCTCCTATGTCTGGGCACTGCTGGGGGGACTCTGCACCCACCCCTCCTATGTCTGGGCACTGCTGGGAGTGATAGGCACCCACCCCTCCTGTGTGTGGGCACTGCTGGGAGGACTCTGCACCCACCCCTCCTGTGTCTGGGCACTGCTGGGAGTGATAGGCACCCACCCCTCCTGTGTCTGGGCACTGCTGGGAGTGATAGGCACCCATCCTCCTGTGTCTGGGCACTGCTGGGAGTGATAGGCACCCACCCCTCCTGAGTCTAGGCACTGCTGGGGGGACTCTGCACCCACCCCTCCTGTGTCTGGGCACTGCTGGGAGTGATAGGCACCCACCCCTCCTGTGTCTGGGCACTGCTGGGAGGACTCTGCACCCACCCCTCCTATGTCTGGGCACTGCTGGGGGTACTCTGCACCCACCCCTGCTATGTCTGGGCACTGCTGGGGGGACTCTGCACCCACCCCTCCTATGTCTGGGTACTGCTGGGGGGACTCTGCACCCTCCCCTCCTATGTCTGGGCACTGCTGGGCGGACTCTGCACCCACCCCCCCTATGTCTGGGCACTGCTGGGAGGACTCTGCACCCACCCCTCCTATGTCTGGGCACTGCTGGGGGACTCTGCACCCACCCCTCCTATGTCTGGGCTCTGCTGGGAGTGATAGGCACCCACCCCTCCTGTGTCTGGGCACTGCTGGGAGGACTCTGCACCCACCCCTCCTATGTCTGGACACTGCTGGGAGTGATAGGCACCCACCCCTCCTATGTCTGGGCACTGCTGGGGGGACTCTGCACCCACCCCTCCTATGTCTGGGCACTGCTGGGAGTGATAGGCACCCACCCCTCCTGTGTGTGGGCACTGCTGGGAGGACTCTGCACCCACCCCTCCTGTGTCTGGGCACTGCTGGGAGTGATAGGCACCCACCCCTCCTGTGTCTGGGCACTGCTGGGAGTGATAGGCACCCATCCTCCTGTGTCTGGGCACTGCTGGGAGTGATAGGCACCCACCCCTCCTGAGTCTAGGCACTGCTGGGGGGACTCTGCACCCACCCCTCCTGTGTCTGGGCACTGCTGGGAGTGATAGGCACCCACCCCTCCTGTGTCTGGGCACTGCTGGGAGGACTCTGCACCCACCCCTCCTATGTCTGGGCACTGCTGGGGGTACTCTGCACCCACCCCTGCTATGTCTGGGCACTGCTGGGGGGACTCTGCACCCACCCCTCCTATGTCTGGGTACTGCTGGGGGGACTCTGCACCCTCCCCTCCTATGTCTGGGCACTGCTGGGGGTACTCTGCACCCACCCCTGCTATGTCTGGGCACTGCTGGGGGGACTCTGCACCCACCCCTCCTATGTCTGGGTACTGCTGGGGGGACTCTGCACCCTCCCCTCCTATGTCTGGGCACTGCTGGGCGGACTCTGCACCCACCCCCCCTATGTCTGGGCACTGCTGGGAGGACTCTGCACCCACCCCTCCTATGTCTGGGCACTGCTGGGGGACTCTGCACCCACCCCTCCTATGTGTGGGCTCTGCTGGGAGTGATAGGCACCCACCCCTCCTGTGTCTGGGCACTGCTGGGAGGACTCTGCACCCACCCCTCCTATGTCTGGGCACTGCTGGGAGTGATAGGCACCCCCCCTCCTGTGTCTGGGCACTGCTGGGAGGACTCTGCACCCACCCCTCCTGTGTCTGGGCACTGCTGGGAGTGATAGGCATCCACCCCTCCTATGTCTGGGCACTGCTGGGAGGACTCTGCACCCACCCCTCCTATGTCTGGGCACTGCTGGGAGGGCTCTGCACCCACCCCTCCTATGTCTGGGCACTGCTGGGAGGACTCTGCACCCACCCCTCCTATGTCTGGGCACTGCTGGGAGGACTCTGCACACACCCCTCCTATGTCTGGCCATGTACGCTGGGGACATACACGGGTGGGGGTACGCTCCGAACATACCCGTTCCCACGCTCTGCAGGCCTGGGTACGGCCCGTACCCATGCCTTTGGAACGTGGGTATGGTGTGTACCCCCATTGTTGGGGTGCCGTAGGGGTCCGCATCGTACCCAGGCCTTCTGAGCGTGGGTACGGGTCGTACCACGTGTACCCCTACGTCACTCCAACAATGGTGGTACGGGCCGTACCCACGTTCTAAAGGCCTGGGTACGGGCTGTCCCGCCATTGTTGGAGTCACGTAGGATCACGCGTGGTGCGACCCGTACCCGCGCTCTTCAGGCCTGGGTACAGTGCGGACCCCCAATAGGGTGCCGTAGGGGTGTGCACCGTACCCAGGCCTTCAGAGCGTGGGTACGGGTCGTACCATGCGTACCCCTACATCACCCCAACAATGCTGGTACGACCCGTAACCAGGCCTTTAGAACGTGGGTACGGGCCGTACCGCCATTGTTGGGGTGACGTAGGGGTGGGCGTGGTACGACCCGTACCCACGCTCTTAAGGCGTGGGTACGGTACGTACCAGAATTGTTGTGTTGCCGGTTCGCATCAACATCCACTTCCGTTGTGGCGGACGCATGCGTTGCTGGACACGCCCCCACCCCCTCGAAGTGACCAGGCCCTGAAGGTCAGGTATGTCCAGGGCATGTATGATTTGTGACTTGGGTGGGGGTTATGTGTCCTGCCCCTGCCCCCCCCTTTGCCCCTGGGTGTTGTTCTGACCTTCTGCGGCGTCTGCGTCAGTTCCTGTAGAGCAGGTGGACTGGTATGAGGGCTGGGATGACACGTAGGTTCGGGTCCATGGCTGTCCGTCGCGTACAGGTGCTCCTTGTGCACGTCGTCCTGATTTCCTGGCAGTTTTTGGCAGCCGGAAAAAATAATCCTGTGGGGTGACGTCGGTACGGATCGTACTTCCTGGTTCGTGAAACGCAGCCTGAACGCGTCCCGACGTCACGTCGGCACTTTCCCGGGTCACATTTGTATATATATTTTCGTCAGTCTGTGTTTTGTACGAATCGCACAGAAATAGTGTTTCCATACGAATCGTACTTGCATTTTTGTAATGTTTTTTGACCGGGTACGAGTCGGACGGAGAAAACGCTCCGACCGACGGTTCGTACTCGGATTTTCCAGGATCGGAATCGGCACCCTAATTTTTCTTAATTTGGTTTTCGTTAAGTTTTTTCTTTGTGCACACCTATCTGTTCCACCCTTTCTACAGACTACTGGTTTGGAGCGATTTACACTAGCATACACATTGTGTATCCAAATGTGTAAATTCAGGCATGTGGTAGTTCAGTTTGATTTTTGGATCGCGTTTTGATACACAGGGTACTGTTGCCACAGTGTTATGGTTGTTTAGTAGCGACTTGCAGGATGTTCACATGAGTTCTAAGCACTCGTGGTGTTATTATAGTTTATACATGGTGTTAGGTGAATTGTTTCTTTGGTATTTTTTACCATGTCCCACCACCTATTCCCACCACATTATCTTGATTTGTTCATTTATTTATTTTTTGATTCAGAGAAGTGGCCAAAAGAAAGTTATGCGAAATTCTGAGCATTGTAATGTTTGATGAACTTTAAGTAATGACTTTCTTGCACATAAGGATTGTGGTTGTTTAGAATTTGATTTCATGTATGTATTTTGTGGATTCAAGGCCCCCGAAGAAGGGCCATGGGCCCGAAAAGCATGGGGCAACAATGAAAGATTGGACATTTGAAATGTCTGTTTTCATTTGATTTTGAACAGAATTACATACAAATTGAATTAAAAAGAAAAGTTTATGTTAAGCCATTAAGATTGAGCTGATTTTGTTGAATTTTGTGGAATTCACTAGTCTAAGCATGAACTGTGTGTACAAAAGGTGAGGAATAAATTGTGATTCGAATTTATATTGATATAAATTGTTTGCAACTGCATTGAGAAAATGTGCATAGTGGACTAGTCAATGTGACTTGATTTAGGTTGGTTGAATTTAGGGCACGGTTCAGACAAACGGGCCACCACTGTAGCAGGCTACCTTGAGCTTTTTTATTGAATTTGAATTAGTTATTAAAACAAACAAGTGCTTCTCTCATTTATATTTATTTTGAATTCTGTTGGAAACCACTCCCAAGACAGATTGACATATCCACAACATCTGGCATGTTTCTTGATAAGTAGCCTCTTCCATAGCAAGTCCGAAGTAGGACTTTTTTTTTAGAGAATCATTTGTTTCCCTGGTATTGGGAAGTAAGCATTCCTCCAACTGCAAGGAAAACAAAAAGACGTTTTGTGGAACTTAATGTATGTCCAGGTGACCCACTTACTCTCTTCCTGTTCAATAGATATATGTTTAATACAAATCTCATATTCACCCCGTCATCTAACAATTTGCTGGCTTGGAGTTTTGATTTTAATTATTCTTTTTCAAGGACAACTGTTGTATTCATTTCATATAATATTATATGTATACATCACTTTTCTCTCTCCTCTAAGAGAACATAAGAGAACATGCAATCATTCGGTCTGGAGTCCGATGTGGAATTCTGTCCTACTGCTTTACGGCAATCCCACATTTTATTCCAAGTTCAGGGACCTCTGTGACAATGATTGTTCAGAATTAGTAGATTTTTCGAACTTGAAATTGATTGATACATGGAATAGTGACATGCATACTTTTCTGGGCATTACATATCCCCCTTTATCTTTACCTTTCTCCACTTTCTCTCAAAATATTTTAACAATTGTTGTGCTTCTGATTCTGACACAGATCTCCCTAACCAATTGTATTCCTTTGTTCCATTTGCTGGAATATTTGGGCAGTGACGATCAAATGATCGTTCAAAAGTGTCTGGATTTCCTTTATCAGTGGTTCACGGTGGTCATGAATCAGTTGTTTCTATTTTCTGCTTGGCCATTTTATAATTACAACTGTATGATAACCCTGTATTATTATGTTCTAGTGATTGCAGAGTTTCTTAAGTGCACAACCATCATCCAACCCACATCACTCACCTCCCTTCCTTTGATTCACAATCTGAGCACCTTCCTTTGCACCAAAGTCCTCTTACATGCGGCTTGGAGTACATACATAATTAATCATCATTCGGTGCCAAAATGTAACTACCAAATGTTAGGTTGATGTTGATTTACAAAGTTAAAATTCACACTCCTGCTAGATCATTGCTCTTTAATTGGAATACAAAAAACTTACAAATTGAATGTCCTACAGATAGCATACCACTGTGATTGAAGTTTTCAAACCTTGAATACCAATTATTTTAGCACAATATATTTCACTTGCACTGGGTCAATGCTTGTTATCCCAAGTCACACCCAAATGGATTAAGGATGACACAGTGGTTGAAGTCATTTGCCCTGACAACACTTGTTGGATGAAGTTTCCCAGTGCAGTTACTTATCTCCTTTCTTCAGTGCAAAGAAGAATGGCCCAACCAGTCATTATAAGTGTGCATATTGACCCACCAATGTCTCAGGCTTCACATGGCCATGCCACGCAAAGCGTGCCTATATTGTGTGCAACTCCGGTCACAAAATGACTGCAGTTGTGCTTTCTGTAGATCACAAGAGTGTGCTGTAGTCAGGAGTGAAAATGGGACTCTGAGTCCTGTATATGAGCATTACAGTTGGAAAGAGCGAAGTACATGGCTCTGGGAACAGAAGAAATCTTAGCTGAGAACCTGCTGGGAATAGGGCTATGGGCAGTCACAAATGTAGGTGCTTGGACTCTGAGTCTTACAAAGCAGTTATAAAGTGTTGGTGGTGTAAAAGGCATGCATGCCTCGGGAAAACAAGAGTACTAAAGCCCTTCCCATTGCTAGGCTTTGGTGTGGGACCAGCCAGCAGACCTAAAACTATGGGCATAATTTAGATCTTGGTGGATGCGTATAGGCCTTTGAAAATCAACTGTATGGCCATCTGCCATTATGAATGCCCCCTGCCTGATTCACATGTTTGCAGTACGAAGGATAATTCTATTTGAAACCTCCTCTGTTTCCGTTGCCTTCCAACTCCTCCATCGATGGAGTAATGGCCTAAAAATGGGTGATGGAGGCCAAGGGCCGAAAAAAAGGCGGACACAAGCTTGTGAGGCTATGGAGCACAGAGCCCATTCATCGGACAACATTTTGAGTCCCGGGGACAATCCCGGGCAATTGGTGATGGGGAGGGTATCTGACCCGTGCTTTGCTATGGCCTGTGGGGCACCACTGAGCTGCAGTGTGCAGTTCCATGAGGATTCACGGGCAATGCTGGTGTGCCCGAGGGACTGTGAATGACGGCTGGAGTCCATGACTGCGTTCAAGCTCTTTCTTCCCCTGCCGCGGTGAGTGGAGAGATTGGGGATGCTGCTGGGGTGTGAGGAGGGGGTTGGAGAGAAAGTGGATCTATGGCACCATAGGCCCATGAAGAGAGGCTGGTGCCATGGGCCGGGAGGCACACAATGAACAGCCGGCATTGTGGGCCAGTTTACTCCTTCCTGGGTCACGCAGGCCCTTGGGATGGTGTGGGGAAGTTGTTCCCCCTTCCAGAGTGACAGGGGTTAAGGAGCATGGGTCACAAGTGGGTCCCCATCCGACTCTTCAGTGACCCAGACAGTGACCAGGCTGGGCGATTGGGATCCTTGACAGTGTCACCCCACCTAGTAGTTGTTGGACCCGGCCTCGTAGTATGGCCCTACGTGCCCCCGCACCACCGAAACCTGGTACCTGCAGACCCAAGCACACGGCCCAGCCGACCCTCCCCACCAGGACACACGCACCCGACCCGGACGTCCCCGTCCATGGCCTCTCTCCTTTCGGCCACCCCGGGCCCGCGTGCCCACTTCATGCACCAAGATGGCCGCCCGGCCCCAGCGCGACCCGGGCCTAGAGGCGCCACTCCGGCTGGAGGACATCACGCTTCCAGGTGATGAGAGAGGGAGGAGCAGTTTCTATCGCACCTCTGAACTCCCCTGGAACAATGGGTTTCGATCGGCCCTCCGGCCTCCCTGAGGGCTGGCTCCATGCCTGCTGGGTGTCTGGGACTCCTCCCGACCCGGCCCTGAAAGGATCAAAAGACAATGACAGGAAATCCCGACAAGCGACCCCCAGGTGACAAGACCCCTGCCTGCACAGACTCCGGACATCAAAGAGGGGTCGACCTATAACAAGGGGTGCTCTGGGTCTGTCCGGCAGATTCGACGCTGGAACAACGAGAGCCTGCCGACGTGGTCGCGGCTCCTGGAACTTGGACCCTCCTGAGCCCTGCTGAGTGACTCGCGGCTCCCTGAAGATCGTAAGACCTCCGAACTTGTACCTGAGCCTGCTGAGTGACTCGCGGCTCCTTGAAGATCGTAAGACCTCCGAACCTGTACCTGAGCCCGCTGAGAGACTCGCGGCTCCCCGAAGATCGTAAGACCTCCGAACTTGTACCTGAGCCCGCTGAGTGACTCGCGGCTCCGACAGACTCTCATGGTCCCGCCGGACCCCGACTACAACAACGTATCCCCCAGCTCGAGGATTGTGAGCTGTGCACCGGATACGTCCCTGCCTTGAACCTTTACCAGAGACTGTCCCGCTACCCCCTACCCCTTCCGAGACTCATTGAGCCCGTGCTCTCCTTGTACATATTTGCAGTGATAACGTACTTGATAAAGATTGATTTCTAAGAACACCCGGTGTGGTCACTCTGTGTCGTGTGGTGCCAGAAGTACGATCCTAGATACGAGATTCCTCCCCCTGGGGAGTCTCCCGCCAGTGCCCGGCTACGATACTTCGAGGGTGGGTCTCAGGGTAGTCAGGACCCCTTTCCGGGCTCCTCTGAGGTCGCCGTCTAACAGTAGTGACAGAGCCTTTGGGGTGGACTCCAGCAGGGACTACACCCTTGGTGAGAGTGTGGCTTGCAATTTCCTAGTGCCTCAGGGGTTGATGTGTGCCAATGGTATTGAAAGGAAGGCCTCCTTAAAGGGAGGCAGTCCTGGAGATGTGGAGTTTGGCTGCTCATGCTTCCCTTAAGTGAGGTGCCAGGGGACGGCATGTCCCCTACTTAGTAACTTATATTATCACCTTCTGAGGATAGATCATGAGTGGCCACCATACACAGATGACAATGATGCAGCAAAAGTCAGGGAAGCCACGCCAGTGCGAATCTGTTGCTGGAGAGGCAGTTATGGGAACCTCGCCACATCCCACTGCCACAGAGGATCAGTCCCCATCGGGTGCTGAACCTATGACCCTGAATTTGGAAACCATACTTATTATCATCACAGCAACCCTTGTACCTTGGGGATAGGGTCAATGCACTGGCACTGGAGTTGGGACTCCTGAGAGAGGACTAGAGAAGCTTATTGGATGGGGTGAAAAGTACAGTATCCACCATCTCTGAAATACCGCTGCAGACTCAATAACTCACGAAACAGGTCAGTGACCTTAACAACAGGATCAAAGAGTTGGAATGAAAATTAAATGACCTGGAACGCCAGTCCGGGTGAAACACTGTCTTTGAACATTGGTTGTCCATTGCCTTCATGCCAGGGGGACTATCCCCCCACTTCACGGTTGAGCAGGTTGACCAAATCCCTGCCATGAGGCCCCTGCCATGTGTTCCCCCCTGACCTGTAGAGGACAGAGTACTGAACTGTAGTGACAAAGACACAGTACTGCAAGATGCCCGGAGCTTAGACCATGTCACGTTTGTCAACACACAGATCTTCCTTTTTCCTGAGTATAATATGGCAGTGCATCATTAGAGAGCCTACTTTATGGGCCTGAAACGCAAATAGAGAGAAGGGTTTGAGTGCTTCCTCTTGTTTCCTGCCATGCCTTGTCGGGCATTAGTGATGTTGTGCCACAGACACCCCTCTGAGGACTTCTCCTGCTGCAGCAGAGACAGTACAAAGGCAGGTCACGTGGACCTGTTGCCGTTGGCGCTGGTGCTCAATGTCGGCACAGTGAAAACATGTTGGCCCTCGCTGTGGCGGCTCATCTCCGGGACCCTGGCACAGCTGGTGCCATGGAAAACTCAGAGGATGACTCCTCTGATGGAAAATCTGCAACAACCTGACTGAGTGCATCATCCACAATGATACCCAAGCACACTGCAGATGCCTGATGACTTGATTTAATTGTGGGTCACTTTAGTGCTTTCTTTCTGTCAGCTGCTGAGGAGAGTGTCCCAGTCCACATATATACTGGAACATGAGACCCTGGACCATTGCAACCAACACTAGACCCTCTGTCACCACCTGGATTGTACATGGTGGATACTGCACAATACTCACGCCACCCCCTTGCTTACCCTGTGACCTTTGTAGGGCGGTGCTGTAGGGCCTACAAACTTGCAGCATTATTTTACCTTTTTGGGCAGCCAGATGTTGCTCTGCTGTCCTGAGACTGGGATTTGGGGATTCTGTTTTGGTGTTTTCATTAAGCCTCTCATCATACTCTCATTGCATTTCGCTTGGGGGATCCCTTTTGGGGAGAAGTGGTCCGCTTCCCCTATCTGTTTGCTTGCTGTATGGTCAAATTATTGTTTCTTACTTGGAATATCAGGAGACTGGACCAGTTCCAAGACTCCACTTGGTCCACTAATATCTTAAAATGCCTGGGACGCATGTAGCCTTCCTACAGAAAACTCATATGGCAAAGGGAGAAGACCTTCCACTTCAAAAACGCTGGAGGAGGAAATGGTCCTGCATGGCCTATTCGGGCTATGCTAGGAGAGCGTTGATATGGATACAACTAGGGTTGCCCTTACAAGACACAGTGGTGGAGATGACCCGGAGGGTTGATGTGCGTTTGTGTTGGGGATATTGGAGGAGGTGGACGTTTACTTGCGAAGCCTGCATTTACTGAATGTTGCTCAGGCCAGTTTTCTGGTGCGCATATCCTTACTACTGACCCACTGGTCCCATTTGCGCTGGATGCTTGGGGGAAATTTGAGTTCTGGACCCCGTATTGGATAGGTACTTTACTCCTCCTCCCCAGCCCTCTAATGCACGTGCTGCGGCATACCTGTCACAGTGGCTTACACACTGGTCCCCAGTGGATGGATGGTGAGCCTTGTATTCCAACTGCTAGGGAATATTTCTTTTATTCTTCACCTTATGATCTCCATGTCCGGCTTGACTGTTTCCTCTGCCACACAGCTTGATGTCATGTCAGCGGAATACCTGGGGAAGACCTTATCCGACTACAATTCACTACTATGGAAGATTGCTGGTAGGGAACCCATCCTGCTGTGGCCCACATGGTGTTTGCAGCCCACGACGCTAGAGGACACTATGTTCCAGGACTCAATCTGTGACACACTAGCCAATTATATAACAGAAAATGGTGACACAGCCTCCACACAGTTGGTAGAGCGGGATGCATTAAAAACTGGGAGCATGCGGCTCACTCAGCCGAAACTTCATCCAGCTAGAAACCTTCTTGAGGGCTCTTGAGTGGCTGTGATTGAGGATGAGTCCTCTAGGGTCATGCTAAGTTGCGTTAAGAACCACCATGCCCAACTACTAGAGTCCTTGAGGTGCCTGAATTATTTGGCGTATCAGGACAGGGACTATGTGGGAGGGGATAAGCCGGAACACCTGCTGGCATGGTTGCTATGGAGTGTATCGGACACCATAACTGTGATCACCATCCATATTTTCCCAGACACATTCACCACCACCCAATAAGCGATTCATATTGCATTCTGTCAGCAATACCAGGCCCTTAACAACCCTGTAGCCCATTTTCAACAGCTCAGGTTCCCAGACTGCTTATGTACCACTGCCAGCAGTACCTGCAGGGCAGAGAGAAGCCATGAATGGCCCTGTAACAGAGTGGAAAATTAGGGGTGCCATATGGAACTCCCCCACCTGTAAAACCCCCGGCCTCAACGGCTTGCCAATTACATTTTTATAAAACCTATGAAACCTTATTCACCCCCAAGTTGGCAGAATTGTACATTGACAGCCTCACGGCAGGGCATTTACCCCCATCCATGATGGAGGCCCTTCTGGTGTCCCTCCTCAAGCCAGGGTGGGACATCTTGGAGTTCTCCTCCTATAGGTCACTCTTGTTGATCGGTACTGATTATAAGCTTCTTATTAAGGTGCTGGTGGTATAGCTTTTGGAACATATGCCAACACTGGTTCACTCAGATCAGAATGGTTCATCCCGGGCAGATCCACAACCCTCAATCTTCATCTGTAGCATAGAATATTGGAAGGAACTCCGACACACAGGTTCTACTCCGCTTGCCTGGTGCTAGACCTCTAAAGGCTATCGACGTCCCTGAATGGGACTACCTGTTCAGAGTCTTTAAAAAATGGGCATCAGGGGTAAGCTTTGATCAATCTTTACACTGAACCATTGACGAGGGTGAGGATAGGATGCAGGTTATCTAGCCCGTTTCCCATTGGTAGGGGCATGTGTCAGGGTTTACCCCTCTCCCCTTTGCTTTTTGTCCTGGTGATGGAGCCTCTGGCTCTCCATCTTTGGCAACAAAGTCCACATCCTCTCCCAATATGCTAATGATGTTGAGTGTATATAAAAGAGGTTTGGGACGGTATAGCATAGATCTCCTGCATCCTTGATGATTTTAGAGCTGCTTTGGGCTTGGGAGTCAACTGGGATAAGTCATGTCTATTCGTGCTTCATCAGGATTGCCTCCCCCTTGGCATTCATTGTGGTTGGCATGCATGTATTCAGATGGGAGCCGTACACCTTTTGTTACTTGGGTGTTAATATTTATCACGCGCCCCACAATTTAATTAAAGGCAGTCATGCAAGGGTGATATCTTCCCTGAGGCATCAGATTGTCTTTTGGTGTTCTCTCCTGCTCACGATGCAGGGCCAGGTAGCTCTCTCTAAAATTGTGATGCTGCTGCGCCTCATATATTGCATAATAAATGTACTACTTCGCATACCTCGCAGTACATTCCATATGTTAAATGTGATACTAGGAGGCCTCATAGAGAACATAGAATGAGTGTGCCGCAGTGTACCTTTTTTAAAATTACAGCTCCCGACAGTGAGTGGTGGACTGGGTACTGTGTTCGAGCACTATTATCTGGCTGCCCAGAACCAGTGTCCCACTTGTTGGTTGTCTAGGCACAACGTTGAGGATGTAGGCATGGACTTGTGACCTGGAGCACTTATTTTAGTGCTGAAATTATTTCTTCAGGACTGGGACTTACTAGTGTCCTTTAATAGCCTATTGCGAGTGGCGTATATATGCCATCGTGGGTGCTGCCAATTGCAATGAATGCTTTATTAAATGCTCCTGAGATTTACTTTTGTTCCTATTAAGGCTTTTTTGGGATGCGACTGATCAGGAGAGGTGGACACTGGGGAACTCCATAGGCGTAACCACTTTGGGTGACATATTTCAGGATATAACAGTACCGATATAAGTGTTGAGCAAATCATTTGGTATTGCAAAATGTTCATAAAAAGATTGATATTACAAAAATACAGCATGCAATATATAGTTGGTGCTTGTACAGTTACACAATAAAAACAATTACAGACACAATTCACAGTGTAAATGAAAAACAACGGCAGAGGGAAAAAGAATACAAAAATAAATCTGTATGATGACAGGAGCAAAATGCAGTATATGCTTCATCTTAAATTTTGCCAAAGGAAGGTGTTGATGGCGTTTCAACCTTATTGATTCATTAGGTCATCATCAGGACAAAGAGCAGCAATTGTTGAGAGCAACCAGCACACTTAATCTGTAATTAGAAAACAACTGAAATTAAGGAGGTACCAAAAAAAACTTGACTGTTTGATGTAATTGTTACAGTACAGCTGATTGCTATCAGGTTCTAGTGGTACCATATCACGAATAAATCAGAATGACTGATAGTGGTAACCCTGTTTATTCAGAGGAATATATGTCCGGAACTAAAAGTGGTCTAACCCTATTGGGACCATCAATTGCTGCATCAGTTGCAAGTGAAGCCCAGGCACTCATTGATGAATTAGAAAAATGAAGGAAAAAACATGTGCACACTACATTACACGCACTGATGATGACTGAATATCTTAAAAAGTACACAATCCCTGTAGGCCTACAAGTACAAAATTTGCATGTGAACTTCACTAATGACTAGGGGTGGGCGGAATTTGCGTAATCGCGTCACGCAAATCTCCGCGAAACGGCAAAAAATCTCCGCGAACACGCAGTAATTCCGTGTACACGCGGAATTGCTTGTTCGCGATGCTTTTTTCCTGTTCACAATCGCTGTTTGCGTGCTCGGGGAGAAATATCTCGCGAACACGCATTTTGAGTACGCGAACAAGCAAAAAATTTCGCGAAGTCGCGGAAAGCCGATTTTTGAGCAATTTCGCGTTCTCCGCGGAACGCAAAATTACCCAAATTCCGCAAATTCCGTGCGCGGAACGGAATTTACCGCCCAGGCCTACCAATGACTCAAGATTCCGCAAGGGCTTTAGTCATATTGGGGTCACTTGTTTCCGCCACTGGTTAGTGTTGGGAATTGATACAGCCTTAAAGCATCGTAAAAAAGAACTTAAAATTCTTGCTGAATTGAAAAAGAAAAATTGAAGAGGGAAATATAATCTCTGATGCAAAAGCTGCTATCGAGAAAGTTAATAGGATAGTAACTGAGTTCAAGAAAGTCAAACGCAACAAGAAGATTACCAAGCTGCAAAGGGAAATTACTAATTTTAGCCATGAAAAGCACACCCTTACATAGCTGATGAATGTTATACACAACCCAAAGCACAGTATTTTGAGATTTACCAGCCTTAGGACTTCTTCAATAGACAAACAGAGGTCACCTTCTCGGAGCCCTCTGCTAGCTTGGCTGAGGACTTAGACGCAGAAGAAGGACCAAGGACTGTCCCTCAAACATAAGGTAACCCAATTTTTTTAGGACAGCATGATCAAGACTGGGGCAAGGGAAAGGGCACACCTCAGAAATGGAGCTTCTAGCCAAGGGAGAGACAGACTCACAGGAATTTAACCAGTGGGGCCCTCAGAAATAGCTGATGTATCTAACCTAGATCGGGATTTAACCTTGATCCCCATTTTTTATTTATCTGAGCATGCCTTCTCATCAGCAGAAATGACATTGCTGAGTAAAAGACTAAGTTTGTGCCTACAGAAAAAACAACCAATTTGTTCAATATCCATAGGGAATTGTTACAGTTCTTTTGAAAATTGCAGTTAAAAGCCTTCTTTCTGAATAACAGCTCTCCTAAAATGTTTAATCCTTCAAGATTAAGACCACCTTCGTCTTTCAATCTCCTCAGCAATAAAATGCCAGTTGAACTACCGGCTTTTGAGACAATGGTTATGAAGGAGGTCACTAGTCAAGTATATTCCCTATAGTATTACTCTTGATGAAAGACGGGTCCTCTTAACAGAAAACAAAAATAATGATTATAGTATCAAACCCTCTGATAAAGGTGGTGGTATTGTGGTTCAGCATTTTACATTTTACAAAGCCGAAATTCAACTGCAGTTTTCTAACAACAATCACTATACCTTGTTGAGATCTAATACCTTACCTGAGATCCAGATGGTGATTTCTGATACTACCTTAAAGACAACAAAGTATGGCTTCTTAAGTGTACACAAATTTGAATATGTTAATCCCAAAGCTCCGGAGGACTCCTTTCATTTATACCTTGCCCCAAAGAACAGAAGAATCAATCATACACCCCAGGTAGACCCATTGTATTTGGGTGTGGCTCAGTGTTTGAGTCGTTGTACAAATACATTGTTTTCATTAAGGATGTATCTAGAAACACTCAAAGCTATGTCCAAGACAGTAGCGATGTGGTTGGCAGATTGAGGACATTGACTATGACTCAACTGGGGAGTTGTTGTTCTGCTTGGACATTGTATGCCAACATTCCCCAATTGAAAGGAATTGAGGTGGTGAGGGAGGCTTTCATTCTAAACCTGATCCAGTCATTGTCCCAACCAAATTTATTACTGACCTTTTGACAATTTCTCTGACTCGCAACTGTTTTGAGTTTGGTGGACAATATTTTTTAAAATCTAGGTGACATCTAAGGGCACTGTTCATGCCCCAAATGTTGCTAAATTGTTTGTGGACAATTGTGAAAAGAAAAACACATATGATAGTATTGTGAATCCTTGGTTCGATAATGTGCACCACTGGAGGTGCTACATTGACAAAACTAAGTCATTTAGAGAGGAGACAAATCAACCCTACCCATTTTCTTGAGTGGTTCAACTCTTGTTCACCTAACCAGAACTTTACCTCCGACTAAAGTAGTGAAATGATTGATTTTTTAGATCTTACAGACATGCCGCTAAACTTTACACTAAACCTACTGCCCCTAATACTTTACTTCAGTACAAAAGCCATCATCCAAAAGTTCTGAAGGATTGGCTTCCATTCGAAAGTTTCTTTGTATCAGAAGAAATTGCAAATTCGAAAGGGACTATTTTCATGAGGCTAATATTTTAGCCCAAAAATTGGAGGACAGAGGATATCCTTTACGCCTAATTAAAAGATCTTTAAAAAGGGCTTGGTGTAATCATCGTGAATTCCTACTGACTACCCATCCTTAAAAAACAATTGACAGGTTAGTGACCACTTTTGATACGCAAAATAATGCCCTGACTAAAATTGTAAAGAAACATTGGCCCTTGATTCAATCCATTGGCATCTCCATGTTCTCATGCAAAAGGGGCATAATATAAAGGACCATTTGGTGCATGCCTCCTTGTCTAAAACCAATTCCCCGGACTTGGCATCTTCAAGGGGCCTTAACAAGATAGTTGGCCTTTTCAAATAAGGCAACTGTGTCATGTGCGACTCTGCTACCTATACTAAACAGTTTCTGCATGATAACATTGTTTACAGTTTGAGGAACCATACTAATTATAACTCCCAGAATGTTGTTTACTTACTCTGGTGTCCCTCTAATCTCATCTTGCCTATCACAACATAAGAGTCGGGTATGGTGCTGAACTCTTATTTCCACTCGGTGTTGCATTTGATCATGACCACTCTCTTAGTGGAATTAGATGGCAAGTCATTGAACTGATATGAAAACCCCTTAGAGGCGGGGATATTCAAATGACGTTGAATAGAGCAGCATGTCAACAGATTTTTAAATGTGATAGCATTAAGAAACCTCTCAGCACACTGGAGGAATGCAATTTTGTTGTTCTGCATTGAACTGTTATTGAGTATACTTTGATTGTATGTACATGTTTGCAGCCATGCAAAACAAAGAACGGTAGTAATGTATATAAGGGTCGCACATCAATAATTATACATGTAAACATGTCTAGCAAGTACACATAATGATCTAAATGTATCAAGGAGCAAGGAAATATCTAGCGGTGCCACTCAGGGCAAATAGCATCCCACTACCTTTGGTGCAAAAACACACATGGACGTACAAAAGT
The DNA here is from genome assembly GCF_964204655.1 of Triturus cristatus. Lineage (NCBI taxonomy): Eukaryota > Metazoa > Chordata > Amphibia > Caudata > Salamandridae > Triturus > Triturus cristatus. Next base: position 121,711,416 of record NC_140588.1, read on the forward strand.
ACCTGTGAAGTAGTATACAGCAAAATATACCCCGGCACTCCGGAAATTTAAGTTATAAATGTGTGACCTTGATAAGTTAGAACCAATAGGACGGAGGTCCGCGGTATCACAGGAAAACACCAGAGATGTATTCATACAAAAATTCTTCAATGTATTCTTTACAAGGATTTAGAAAAGCATCTCTATAACAATTTTTGACAGGACTGAATGTATCACAGTTTTCGAGCAAGTACAGATGGAAAGGCATTCCTTGAGAAGTAGTGACATGAGTCAGTCCTTGTCAGCAAACACGAAAACAGCAAACACATGTTTCGTCATATCCAGTGACTTCCTCAAGGCTCTAAACGAAAATGTTATGGTTGCGCTGTTGGAAGGCCATAGTTTGCCAATAAATGTGTGTGATGTATATGTCACTTCAGAATACAAGTAAGCTCTGAAGTTTTAAGATTTGCCGTGGAGATTCACTAGTATGCCGGTAATAGCTAAGATGCAAATTTATGGGCAGCTCCTGATGGACTCTTATAGGCCCGTCTTGAAAAATGGAAAGGCACACAATTCTGAAAGAAGCCTTATTTCCAATACACTCGGCTAGTTGGAAAAGCTATTGTAAGCCCTTTAAAATTTGCCTTTTTATAGTATGCATGAGTACCTTGTTAATATTATAACATGCTTACTACTTTACAATCATGCTCAAATGAGCTCTTCTCCAGTTCCATTAACACCAGGAACAACACAGCATATTACACTTCTTTTTATTTTAAGAAATGAAGTTTTGAATCCCCTAATTGAAGGGGCTTCTTCGGTATATGAGACCCTTGCACTTGTCACGCATTCTCAATTTTCACAGGAGCACTCGTGTTGCAGCGCTTGTGCATCGTGTCACGGATTGCGACAATCTTTGCAATTCAAGCGTTGAAGCCCCTTTTTCGGCTTTTGAATTCAAATTACCTGGGCCCCGTTGAGACTTTGTTTCGGTGTGCCCTTGTACGTATCAGGTTTGAACATCTTTGATATTGGCAAATGACACTGTTGATGCCTTGCAGACACTTGATGTATGAGTTAATTGTTCTTAGAAGGAATTGTTTCTGCATCCTCAGGATATTGATGAATTAGGAGAACTTTTCCACGACATCCTTTGCGATAGTATTTGTGTTGCTGCGCATGAGCGCGGTGCCACATGGTATCTATTTCAATTGTTTTATATATTTTTGTTTAATTTTTTAAGTGGTTTATGAATATAATTCTCTTTTATTTGGTAATTTTGCTGTTTTAAACATTTTTTTCCTGTATGAATGGCTTATCTTGACTGGTTGCTCTATGGCACAGGCAGTTGTTCTTCATTGCCTATGGGGAGCAGTGCTACTTTAGATGCTGCCTGAGAGTAGCTCTACAGAGTTGGACAGAGAGTACCGCGAGAGACTGTCAGTTCCATCAACAGCTAAGAGATTGTGATATTGTGATGACTGTACGCTTCTTTTGTTGAATACTCTTTTTCCTTAGCTGTAATTGTTTGTTAATATTATACATTTGTACCTCAAAATTCCTTATTAGCTCAGACATTGTGAAGTAACTTGGGCTTGGAGGAGGTCCTATATTTGTGACTAGGGGGCATATGTATCAAGCGATTTTTTACTCGCAAACGCTGCGATTCGCAAAAAACAGCGTTTGCGAATAAAAAATCGCTAAACGGTATGTATGAGCCATTTTTCAGCGCAAATGTAAGGAATTGCTAATTTTGCGATTTCCTAACTTTTCGCAAGCATTTAAGAAATTGCAAATTGCGATTTCTTAAATGAAATGTAACACCCAACAAAGTTTTGCGAAAAATCAGTAAGAAATCGCAAATTAACACCAACTTCTAGTTGGTGGTAATTTGCGAATTCTTTTAAAAATGCACTTTTTTAAATTTGAATAAGTGGCACGTGGCGCACATGCATGCCCTTAGGGCATGTATGTGTGCCATATGTCCACACATGCTGATTTCAGGGGTGCATCAGGGTGTCATCTTGACACCCTTGCACCTTTGAAATTATTCTCAAATTGCGATTAGCAAATTGCGAATCACAATTTCAGAATTACTTCCCATTCATTCCTATGGGTCTCCTGGCCCATAGAAATGAATGGGCAGGTATTCCTTAATTGCGATTTCGTAATTTGCTAATTGCAATTAAGGAATTTTAAGAAATCGCTAAATATTAGCGATATTTTAAATACATCCCATTTTGCGATTCTCAAATAGCGATTCTCAAAAAATCGCTATTTGAGATTCGCAAAATCGGGTTTTTATACATATGCCCCTAGGACTCTCAGGCTGCACTGTAAATTTTCATGTTGCAATGATATCGTAGTTGTTTTGGTCAGTTTTAATCGAATCTACTTTACACTGACTGCCCACTGGTCTGGTTATCATGTCTTGTAATTATGATACACTTGCATTGCAGGGATCTTGGATAGTCATACTTGGCCCTGTGTTTTTCTCGCCTGACCTATGGTTGATTAAGACTGAATAAGTAAGTTAACCTACAACCAGTACATTTTGTGGTATTTGGGGAGCACTACTTAACACCATTTTCTACTACATATTTTCTGGGATATGAACTCTTTTTAGCAATATTGGTTAATTTATTTTTGGTGATGAATTTCTCTACTAAATTCTCATGCAGCACACTGTCCATGACACTTTGACTTTGCTTTGTGTTACGTTCAAGGTCAGCTTTTTGTTTTTTGTTTTGGTACCCCCTCAAGTTCAGTTGTTTTCTAATTACAGATTAATTTTGATGGTTGCTCTCAACAGTTTTCCTTTGACCTGATGATGACCTACTGAATCAATAAGGTTGAAATACCGCCCACCCCTCCCTTAAGCAAATTAAAGGGAAAGCAGTTGCACTCGAGCATGTGTGTCATTACCGATACTGAGCCCACGCCGCATCCTCTGAAACAGAAACTTCACACAATGGGTGGAGGTTGCCTCACGGTTATTTGCGGTTATTTGGGCTTTTGAAAGTGCTCTTACATATAACTCAAGGCACAGTGGCTTCTCTTAGGCACATGTGGGAGCATGCTACAGGGCTTGGTCTGACCCAGAAGCAATGGGATAGTGAATTAACATACCCGTGGAACGTTTCATGCAATGCCCACTTTCAACTTATCCAATGCAACATGTTACATAGAGCTTATCTCATCCTGACCAATTTACATAAAATATACTCAGTGGCACCTCCTGATTGCCCTTGCTGCGACATCCCCATGGTGGACATGCTGCACATGTTTTGGCCATTCCCGAGCACATGCGTGACATGGACTGAGGTCTGCACAGTCCTAACTTGTGTTACTGGCCATTCGGATCTAGACGAGGTGGTTAGATTTCTACTGGGCCTATATAGGCGACAAAGGGTGGATGGTGCCGTTGATCAATTTATTGATCTGGTGCTGCTGATGACCTGTCATATGATAGCAATGGACTGAAATACCAAGATCCTTCTCAGTACAGTGGAATGGCAAGTGCTACTATTAAATGGGGGAGGCGGAGGCTACAGCGCTGCAATGACAGGAGGTGTGGGCATTAAGGAGGACACTCTTTGAGGCTGCATGGGATGAAATCCTCTAAACCTTTCAGTGAATCCCTGACAGTGTTGAGAGCGTCACCTGACATGCCACAAAAGCTGTTTCTGAGCAAGCATGACCTATTCACCTAACTTCCTTTCCCTCTTCCTGGCCTCCTTGCTCTCCACCCACAGGGAAAGTAGACTATAACATGTGTGCAGCATTATTAGTTTACTCAGAGACCGCCTTTTGCCAATGATGGGGGTGTTCACCCACCCCTCAATCTTGGGCATGCTGTGAATATTTCTATATGCTGCTTGGGTCCATCTTAATGGAAATTGGATTTTAGGCTCATGGTTAACGTTCCGTTCACTTTGTTTTGAAGTATCATACCATCACAATCCATCACTATGTAATCTACATGGAATTGTTTAGTTTCATTGTCCTGCATGCATTCACTATTGTCTATGTGGCAGTGTTTGATCTGCCAGAAGTCATATAAAACTGCAATAAAAAATGGTTTAACAAAAGAAAAGAGGGTGACAGAGGTATTTGCAGCAGAAATCCTCCCTCTGATTTGCGAATGTGCCTACTGTTGGTGTAGCCCTGGTGGCTAATCCTCTACACCTGACAGCTGGCAGTTTTGTACTTATAAAAGGTTCACACACAGGCCTCTTCCTTTTTCCGCTCACTATTTCACCATGGATCTAATGCCTCTTGGCTACGGTTACCTAGTACTCAATATGAAAAATCAACCACAATATCAGCAACAGAATCGCAGGTTTGTCATTTTTTGATTAAAAATCTCTTGTACTTTGCCGTTTTCAAAGACCTTTTTTTTAAAAAATATTTGCAATTTGTTTCGTAAAAATAATACAAAGATTTTGTAATGAACTATACTCCCTGTATGTTTTATTTGCTTGATTTTTATCCAGAATTGGGTTTACAATGAAAATTTGTATTGAAACATGCATCAATATCCCTTGTTTGTCTCCATTTAAAATCTGTTATCACTTTACCATACATCGCTATCAATGTGATGGAAGTGCAAGTAAAACAGGTAATCTTTCCGATTTCAGTTTTTTTTGCTTGGCCAGTAAATAGAATTGACCCCATACTTCTTCAAAATGTAGGATACCTTCTCATACACATGTATGTGAATGTAACAACTTTTACAAAATAAAACAAATCATTTTCATAAATTTTTCTGATATCATCTTAAAATACAGTCACACTTGTTTCATTTCATTATATATATAGGGGCAGATTTGCAAGCCCTTGCGAAACTTTTACGCCGCCGTTGCGTCACTTTTGTGACGCAATGGCGGCGTAAACCATGCGCTATGTTGCGACTTATTTACAACGTGACGCATCTAGGCAGATGCGTCACTTTGTAAAGCCATGCACCAGATGAAACCTGCGTCAGGGTTCATGTGGGCGTTCTGTCGCAGGGTGGGCATTCCCTCGCAGGATTGCCCCGCAAAACTGACGCAGTGAAATCTACAAGATTTCACGGAGTCAGTTTTACGGCGCTTCTGCGTCAAATCCTTACGCCTGCTTGAAGCAGTGACACACCATGTGAAGTATGGGCGGCCCCTGTGCACTGCAGGAGTTGCATCGCGCTTGCGACGTGACTCCAGCAATGCGCCGCCCGTAGGCCACAAGATGCGTCACGCATCTTCCCCTCCTTGCACCATGGTGCGCCGCATTCTAAATGCGGCGCATCCGTGGTGGCGCAAGGGGGGTATTACGTGTAAATCTGCCCCTAAGTGTTTACACTACTTTCAAATTCAAGGTTGTTTCCTTAACTTAATTTTAATTAGTGTTTTGTATTCTCTTCATCTTTGCTTTTTTGTGATCATATGTATTATAATAGATTGGAAGCACAAGCACATAATTATCTTCTTAACTCATTATCATATTTCAATAATCTAGGCATGCTCATCAAACCTTTAGAAATGTGTACAATACTCTTATGTACCTAAAATAAAAACGAAACCATGAATATTAGCTAGATATTAATATTTACTTTTTTATAAAATAAAACTATTTAAATTTCAGACCAATCTGGTATCAAAATAAAGTGTTTTCTAATAAAATATAACTATGTACAATAATTTGCACGCAATCTTCTTGCCTCCTAATAAGCATTGTGCTAATAGTCCCCCTCATAAATTAGCTGGTGTTGATCAGGCACCTCAAAGATTTTAGGATGGGTTTAGGAGTGGGTGTGTGTGAGGCAGGGGAGAGGTGTGGCACAGCGGCCAGGGTGGCTGACTCTGGAGCATGGGGCTCACGGTTCTCATGGTTCGATCGCCGGTGACAGCTCAGTTGAGCACCATGTGACTCTGGACAATAGCTCACTTAATCTTCCAGACAGCCCCTAGCACCTTGAGACATGGTGGGTTGAGTGGTGGTATGTGGGAGGTGAGAGTCCGTGCTGTCTGATGGGGTTTGGCTGTGCGCCAAGACTCTCTGTATGGCAGATACAGTCGAGTTTATGCCATCCAGGAATGCAACAACTCGGTGAATTGTTTGCTTGTTTCCTAGATGACACAATGCCATTTCATCCTGCCAAGATACATCACTTCTTTCCACAACCAGCCTCTATTTCCATTGTCTGCACCTAATTTGGGAGCCATTTCATCTCTCAGGGCAGCTGGAAGCTCTCAGGCAGACTTCTGCAACATTGTGCATGAGAATAGCAAGTATCAAATTTAGAATATAGAATTCTACTTTAACATTAAATATGATTTAAAATGATGAGCTACAGGACTGGAAGAAGAATTATCTTATTCCTTTACATACTCATTTTAGAAATGATTAGTTGAAATAAGGTGAGCCTGTGTTAGTTTTTAGAAAGGCTAGGCCTACACTAGTGGAAATAGCTTTTAGGGTATTTTCACAAGTAGTACAGTTCAGTTCATAAAACTTTATTTTGGTAAACCATAAAAGTCACATATACGCACAGAAATACGAAATAGTTAAAAAAGTGTGCAAACTTTCCTGGCTAAACAACAGTATGTAAACTAGGGCATGTAAACAATAGATAAAGTGCATTAGAGCTTTCCACTGAAACTGACAGGTTTAAATCGAGTATAATTCATTTTCCTAATGTCAATGACTTTTAGGTGGGATTTAAAATTCAGCCAATGAATAGATGCTGGCTTAGTGACGCTCATTCTTAAAGTGCAAAAATGCTTAATTGACAGTACCAGACATATTATTTTTCAGCTAACCTCCTTAAGCGAATAGCATCAGAAAACAATCTATATATCATTTCGCAAATGTATTCTGAATGGAGTAGTCAGAGATAGAACAACACTGGCCTACATTTTTTGATATTCAAAACCCTCAAAAGTGCTAAAATGTAACCCCGTCCAGGCGGCGAGCGCTCCCTCCCCGCTCCCCCCTGTTTGTTGCCATCGCTGCGCGCTTTTCCCTTAATTAGCACTTGACCACTTCTTGGTGCCTGAAAAGGTCGCAGTTTTATTTTTACAACAAACATTTTTGTAACAGGATATCTTCATATTACAAATTTCAACACTCATGTTTTTACTATAGTCCTTCAATGACCATGTTTCACTTTTATCTATTGTTCATTATTTTCTCTATTTGCATTCTGGACCCAGCCGCCTCAATTGCCTGGCAGAGGAGGGAGGGGCCCCAATCCCTGTGTTTCGATTCACGGGTCTAGGCTTCAACTTGCTACCGATTTGGAGGGTGTCCCTTTCTGGGCATGCCCGGGCTGCAAGTGCCGTCCCGCTCGTCCTGTATCCTTTCGGGGCCCTCCCTTCCCCCAGGGGTCTCTGCCGTTTGGCATCCCAAGGACCTTACTTGAGCATCTACTCTATTTTCTTGCGGCTGGGTCCTTGTCATCTTCTCCGTCTGTACCCCTGCCGTAAGGCATCTCCGGGGTCCTGCGGGAGTGTCATCTCTGTTCCTTCTCTGGCGGCACGCCGCCCAATGGCTCCCCCAGTGCCCCTGCCGTGAGGCATCCCAAGGACACTGTGCGAGCCTTTCATCTATCTCCTAGTAATTTCGTCCTCTACTAGGTTCCTCGTGTCAGCTCCGCTACCCTTCCCCCCTACGGCTGCGACGCCCGTATCCATAGGTGTGGGCGGGTGGGCTTCTCTTCTTCTTCTTTCGCAAGGGGGAGACTTGAAATGCGATTTCCTGGGCCGTTGGCCCCTCTTAACCTCCCCCTTGCCTACCTTGCTCGCCCCCTGATTGGGGGGGGGAGCTTCCTTTGTTTGCGGGCCTATCCATGCCCTCCCCGGCCTAGCCGGGTTTCCTAATTGCGGGGGCGTGGCGTGGGGGGTCCCGCCGCCGGCCGGCGTTCTACCCAGGCCTCCATCGGGTCCGGCTTTGCCTTCCCCGGCCCGGGTCCTAACCCCGTCCAGGCGGCGAGCGCTCCCTCCCCGCTCCCCCCTGTTTGTTGCCATCGCTGCGCGCTTTTCCCTTAATTAGCACTTGACCACTTCTTGGTGCCTGAAAAGGTCGCAGTTTTATTTTTACAACAAACATTTTTGTAACAGGATATCTTCATATTACAAATTTCAACACTCATGTTTTTACTATAGTCCTTCAATGACCATGTTTCACTTTTATCTATTGTTCATTATTTTCTCTATTTGCATTCTGGACCCAGCCGCCTCAATTGCCTGGCAGAGGAGGGAGGGGCCCCAATCCCTGTGTTTCGATTCACGGGTCTAGGCTTCAACTTGCTACCGATTTGGAGGGTGTCCCTTTCTGGGCATGCCCGGGCTGCAAGTGCCGTCCCGCTCGTCCTGTATCCTTTCGGGGCCCTCCCTTCCCCCAGGGGTCTCTGCCGTTTGGCATCCCAAGGACCTTACTTGAGCATCTACTCTATTTTCTTGCGGCTGGGTCCTTGTCATCTTCTCCGTCTGTACCCCTGCCGTAAGGCATCTCCGGGGTCCTGCGGGAGTGTCATCTCTGTTCCTTCTCTGGCGGCACGCCGCCCAATGGCTCCCCCAGTGCCCCTGCCGTGAGGCATCCCAAGGACACTGTGCGAGCCTTTCATCTATCTCCTAGTAATTTCGTCCTCTACTAGGTTCCTCGTGTCAGCTCCGCCACGCTCTCTACGGTTTTTCGATCGGAGGGAGCTCCCCCCTTAGCTCGGCCTAACCTCGCGACCTACTTGCAACCTCCTAGCTCGAATATGCCTACGATGTTCCATGTGAACTTGTCTATTCCTATCCCCGTGTGGTATACCCCATCCTCCGGGTGTTACCCTGACTACTACCAGTTTATGAACCCGTGTTGCCTGACATCCACCCCTGGGCCTTGTACGCTTTGGCCCTGGTGGTGTTTAGCTCTCTTCTGGGTTTTTTCTATGCCCTCTAGCTTCACCTCCTCTAACTATGCTTATTGTGTGGAGCAGGTATAATGGACTAGCTTTTCGTAATTGACATTAGGGGAATTGTTTTGCCCATTTTTGCAACCAGGCTGGTTGCTTGGTGGCGTATGCCTTAGCGCAAATTGTAGTGCAGAAATCCCTCGCTATGCAGAATAATTTTCCCATTACTCGATAGAGATGCACCTGTATTCTGTCTCAAAGCACGTCTTTACTACCCTTCAGCCGCTAGGAAGGGCGTGACCCCCACTTCGCGTCCGTCTACGCGGTACTTGAAGCTGGATGGTCAACATTTGCTCCCTTTACCACCTCCGCCCCGCTTTTCTCCCTAGTTCTGTTGGGCATTCCTGAGGTTGGCCATTATGCTTCTGGGTGCCACGAGTATGCGTGCCCCGACGCGGCCTTGCAGGATGCCGCCCTCCCACCGCCAGGCCTGTTTGCTGGCGTCTGGCCTTAGCTGTGTATCTGTTCCCACGGCAATCTGGATCGTTATCGCCCCAGGCGGTCTTGGTACCCTTCTGCTGTTTTTTAGCCTTTTAGACCAGATTGGTGTACTTTTTCTTGCGGGGGCCCTCCTCTAGCTGAAAAGCGGATTCCCCAGGGTCTTAACTTGACCATTGCCCTGAACATGGGTAGCTTTTGTACTGCCCTGTTCGGGTCTTGCTCTTTTCGTAAATTATAATATTTAATATGACAACAAGAATTAGGTTGTCCTACACACTTCAGGAACACCTCGCCCGCACTTCATGTATGCCCCACTCTTAACGGTACCACCAATATGCTTATTTTCTGCTCTGTTTTTTCTTACCACTTGTCTTTTAACTGCAGTGACCTGCAACTCACAGATCTTTGTTTAATAAAGAGAAAAGTAAAATGCTTTGCTTGTATATCAGAATATCATAGCCCCGAAACATCGTCAGAGAAAAACATCTCTTAAATATTGCCTACTGCAATATCGTCTCATTGGATGTAGAATTTCTATTAACTCCAATCGGGCAATATATTGGACTCTTGATTCTGGGAGCCAGCATGTCACAAGCTAGACACAGTCTTTAGTTTTCGATCTCATTCATGGTGCCTCTAGCCTTGCATCCGCTAGGGAATGTTTGCCCCCAATATGGTTGATACAAATGTTGGGATGAGACTGAAGGTCGGATATGGTTGCAGTAGCAACCAGGTGTGTCCAAGACCGTGCCTGGAATACACACACCCAAGACAGCAGGTCCAGGATAATATAAGGTGGTAGCCCTATCAGAATTTGGCTTGAGCGCCACACTTTCAGTCCCCCAAAAATGTTTGGAAGGCAATTCCTTGGATTAACATTTGCTTCTGTGCGTGACCTGTGGGCCAAAGTTTCAATACACTGTTAATGAAAAGCAAATTGCACCAGCATGCACTATCTTTACAAATGCCATGGGGTACTCTAATATTCTCCTACTCAGAGAGAAAAAGTAGAATGATGTAAGGTGGCACTGTGTTAAATCCAGAAAAAAGGGCAAGCATTTTATAGCCCATTTTTAAGACTTTTGTCGAAGGCCTACTATGAACAAAACAATACATAGTGTGGGTGTTTGGTTAGTTCTTTTTTATCGGATGACTTCCTCGTCTGTCTCAGACCCTTTATCCTGATTTGATAGCATTCCTCCCTATTCTTGTGTATGTCCTGCCCAGCATCATGAAGGTCTCACCGAGTTTTGCTTGGATGGCATGTATCGTCCCACTGACAACGTTTGACTTTGCACTGCACTCCATTTGAGCCACTATTTTGTCTTTCTATCCAACCTGCTCCTTCTCTTGTCCTGCTCTGCGCTTTAATCAAAATGATCTCCCCTCTGTGCCATTTACCCCTCCCCCTAAGCCTGCTGGTGTTGTGCGAACCATCCACTGCTGTATCGCCAGGCAGCCATGCTAATTTTTTTTTTTTTTTTTTTTTTTTTTTAATTCCATTTTAAGATTGCCGTTCGCCAATTTACCTAATCACTGAGAAATAGCCACACTAATTAATCCAAGCATAATTGTGGATTATAATAATAACAATGGCTGAATGGATCATATTAACCTTGATTATCAAATTCGCTTCACACCAGCTTCATCACCACCCGAGGACCAACTGTAGCATGCCATGCACCCATTCTACACACACCATAACATCACTGCATTAGTGCTGTCCTAGTTGTGCAACTCACAAGTAGAACATAATTGTGGTGTTGGTTCCTCCACATACCAGCCCGTCATGATGCTGTGCGATCGTGTGCATACAGCACACGTGTTGGTTTAGTTGGAGGTTGGGGTCAGAGTGTATCTCACTAAAGTACTGGCCCCGAGCCTGAAGCCTGTGGCTTGGAACATGCTCTGTTTCACTACTGCTCAGCTCTCTGCGAGTTGTGTGTCCTGTGGACCCGCTGCTGTCTCGGTGGGCAACTCACTGGAGTGCTAGTGGAGAGCTAAGGGATGGAGGCTAGCATACTGGTACCGAGAGCTGAGATCGCTGTTCCCTCTCACCCAGTCCACTATAAGACGCTATTTGTATGAATCAGAGTGCATGAGATGCACTGATCATTGAATTTTCCATTCCTTATTACCTCATGCACACTCACTCCTTACCCCTTTGCTTTGTTTAGCAGATGTGTCACTGTGACTGGGTGACCTCACCACGGCCAAGATATGCATATAGGAATCTCTCTGTCTTAGATAAACGTTACTGGGAATTGCATTCTTATTTATTCCACTACAAAATTGCTGCAGGTTAAGATATATATATATATATTTTCTGTATTGTTATTGGCATTTGCGCTGCACTTTGTTGTTACTACAGCCTGCCCCGGTGACTTCATGGGAACAAGATCACAGTGCCTAGATTGGAGAATGTAAAGGTGGAGTGTTCTATGGACTGACAGCTGCGAGGCAGACTGGAGATAGACCGCGGTGACGTGCGAGGCTTCTCATGTAAGAACGAATCCTATAGTCTAAACTATGCAAGTCTCCAGCCTCGTTTGTAAGAGCCCTACATAATTTACGGCGACAAGGGTGGCTCAAGAAGAAGCTCTGCCCACTATTTCAAGGCGCTGCACTGATGACATCTTGCTTGCAAGTGCAATTTGCACAGGCAGCAAATCCGGTCCACCGGAAAACTTCAGACAGCAGATCCTGTCTTTTGGAAACTTACGGAGCCCTTCCCCAGAGGTCCTTTCTGCTGATTTAAAACTCGTTTAATGCATTTTAGTTCTGGATAGGTGTCCATACAGTGAGGTGTTGGTGATTAGGCCGTGGAGGGCATGCTTGCGGAGTCAGGGCCGCACCAAAAACGGCCCTTGCTGGTTTACACATTTAAAAACAAAATGACGGGTAACCATTTCACCCCAAGCATGCCGATGCACATGGAGGGAGTATTTGGATGTCTGACCGCTATGCTTGAATCTTTAATCACTAAAATCGGATCCGCCGCGCAGTGCATGTTTTACCCACCCTAATCTTTAAATCAATCCGGTCAGATTGAGACGTGGAGAAACCGACCCCTACGCACGTTCTAGTTGAGCCCCCTACCCTCTGCCTCTTTCCCACTTTAACCTTTCTCATTACATTTCGGGCTTCGTACCCGTGGTTACCTACTTGATCGTCGTTGGTTGGGGGCTGCCGCCGCCACCCGCAGCGACCCATGAGGTTCCCTGGCCGCTGCTGTTTAGGCTTGAGCTGCCCCTGTAGCGCCGCTAGACACCGCCGTAGTGGCCGCAGGTGCTGGGCATGTGATGGTGGCAGGTTGGAGGCTCTGCTTGCGCTGATCCCACCGCACCACTCCCAGTGCCCGCCTCTGCAAAAAAGTGGGGGGGGAGGAAGTCCCGGCTCGGCCCCACGATTAGCCTCAGTTTGCAGCTGCTTGAAAACCACCAGTGAAAAAGCGGCGCATCCGGCCTGTCCTACATTTGCCGCTCCGCCGGTCCATAGTCCGTGGCAGGGTCGGACGGCAATCGGTAGGTTTTCGATTCCTTAATGGTTGGGGGCGAGGTTAGTTCTGCTTCCTGGACGTGTCGCTGTCGATTCCTCATAGCCCCCCGAGTCTTGGCTTGGTGGTGCCACGCAACACCGTTCCGGCTTCAGGTGCTAGCGTCTGTTTGTCGCCTCCTTGCTCCTGTCCCGGCGTTTACTCCAGTGCTTGGGAAAAAAGGCGCGAAACCTGCGCCTCCGGTGCTCTGTGGCGCGGAAAGTTCGGGCATGCTGCGGCTGTTCCACCTCCCGGCCTCCTTCCTTCGTCCCTTCCGGCTCGATTCCCAACGCTGCTTCCTTCGACGTAGACTAAGATCGGATTCGGGCCACACTTCTCTTCTTCTTCTTTCGCAAGGGGGAGACTTGAAATGCGATTTCCTGGGCCGTTGGCCCCTCTTAACCTCCCCCTTGCCTACCTTGCTCGCCCCCTGATTGGGGGGGGGAGCTTCCTTTGTTTGCGGGCCTATCCATGCCCTCCCCGGCCTAGCCGGGTTTCCTAATTGCGGGGGCGTGGCGTGGGGGGTCCCGCCGCCGGCCGGCGTTCTACCCAGGCCTCCATCGGGTCCGGCTTTGCCTTCCCCGGCCCGGGTCCTATTCCCTGCATGTATTATTGTATAACTCCAAGAAGAATAGAAAGTACAGCATGTTCTGCCTTGATTTGCAGTCACAGGGGCAAGGATCCAAAAGGGCCTTGTGATATGTTTGACTCGGATACAAGACAAATAGGTGAGCATAACCGAATCTGAATCTAGTAAGAAAAAGAAATTAAAATGGCTAAAAGGATACAAAAGATATGGCTCAATTCCTTCGGTCGTGATCAAGGGTAAATACTCAACTACCTGCTTTTTGCTGCGCTCCTTGTATTCTCTATGGTCTATTAAAATATTTAAAAAATCTCTTTAGTTGGGATTTTGTAACAGAGATAGTAAGCTGAGAGTTTATGAAGAAACCCTGCCTCCCCATGCGAGTCACCTGGGTCTTCTTCACATAGCTGAGCCATGGTATTTTGTAAGTTTAAACAATCTTGGATTATTTCCCGGTTGAGGGACGGTTCTTCATTAACCCAAATCGAGAGCCATAACATATTTGGAGCGCTTTGTATGCAGCCCGCCAGGGGGGTTAATCCCAATTCCCAGTGACAAATAATAGAAGGCAGCTGGGGGGGCAACAATAATCTTCTAAGAAATACATTTTCAGTTCTATGTAGGGTGGACAAATTGCAGAAACCCCACACCCCAGCAGTGTACAGAATCACAGGAGAGCATCGGGCAGTATAGATATTAATAGGGGACTGGGAAAGTCTGCCGCAGAGTTTCCTAGAAAACCTAAGTAGGGCCTCAATCGTTCTATCAAAACCCCTCTTCTTGACCTCTAAGAGGTGGGTCCAATAACTTTTTTGATCAAATGGAATGCCTAAGAAGCAAAAAGTTACTAGTAGTACATTTTTCCATTACAAAGACATGTCCTGCTTTTAAGTTGTCATGCATTCTGCCATCTGAGCTGTTAGGGCATACTATAGGGCTGACCTATAAGTAGTAAAAAAGTAGGTTTAGGATTGGCAAGTGGTTTAACATGCCAGGTCAAAAAGGCATTTTAAAACTGGATAGCACGCTGCAAATGGCAGACCTCAGCTATGTTTTACGGCTAATGTAATGGGTGGCACAATATTTGTGACAGGTCCCTAGGAGCATATACATTTCCAGGACATTGTTTCACTCAATATCATCTACTAGGGACTTAAAAGAGAACTACATGTGCCAATCATGAGTTAAGCACATGTATTTTAACACTGATTTGCAGGGGGACGAGCCCAGAGTCCAAAAAGCCAAACATCTGGTTGGTAACCACTAAACAAAGAATGGTACAACAAATATGTTTAGTGTAGGACCTGTGTAAACCAGAATACGCACAATTCAGCTGTGTGAAACCTGGAATGAAGAGTGAACCTGCTTGCAATGACTCTAGGACCCCAGCCATTTTTTCAAATGTCACCCAATAGGCCTACTGTGTTAGCTTTGGTACATCAAATGTCTACACAGGCATTGTTGTAACTAGCCTCTTTCCAAGCTCACCACCATATTTTTGTTTCTGTTTCTTACCTCATTTTTGTTGGCATTCCAATTTCCCTGCTAATCAGTGCAAACATGCTTGTGCTCTTCCCCTAAAACATGGTACCATTGGCATGCCTCTAATTGGCAACTTAAATTTACTTATACGTCGCTACAAAATAGTTCTACATGTTCCCATGGCCTGTAAATTAAATCCTATTAGTGTACTGTAGCACTCATTGTGGTGACCAACAAGTAGCCATCTTAAACATGCCTATAGGATTCTCACTGCAGCCTCTGTGCACAGTTGTAAACTGCCATTTCAAACAAGAAAAAAAATATTTATACAAAAACCTAAATCTTAATGTTTTTTAACTTAAACACCAACCCTACAGTGAGCCCTAACAGCTGCAAGTGTATGGTATGTAAACAGTTGGACAAGTGGACTTAGAGTTTATATGGTGGAAACATCGTAAATACTTTTTTCACTGTTGTAAGGCTATCTTTGCCATTGACAAGCACTGGTTTAGCTCTTTACATTTAATATAGTGTAGCTTTAGATGGAGAGCAGGTAGGGAGGTACTTATTGAACCGTTTTACATTGTACAAGCCCATATCCCCACAGTAACGTCACTTTTAACGACATTCCTGTGGCGATAGGGGTTTCCCCTTATTTAAAAGGCGGCGTTAATGCCACCTTGTAAATAGAGCACTCTTTCATGAAATACTTAGTGTGAAAGGGGTGGGCAATTGGTATTGCGGTGGGCATTTTACCACAAAACCCATTGATTTTGACACTGCCCCCTATTTACAAGGGTGGCGTAAATAGGAGGCAGCGCCAAAATTAAGACCAGGGAAAACCTGGTCTATATGGCAAAATGAGAAGAAATACGTTATTTCTCCTTGTTTCCGCTGTTTCTATGTGTACTGTGTTGTGCAGCACACATAGAAACAGCAATATGCCATGAATGATTGTTTATGTGCAGGAAGGTGTCGCTACCTATACATGAACAATAATTTAAAAAAATGACAATTTGCAACTTATATATGTGTTGCACAAAGCAGCACACATAGAAGTTTCAAATCGGGATTTGTGATTATTTTGAGCAGGATGGGATGCCTTCCTGCACAGACACAATCATTCCCTCAACGCAGGCACCTTCATACCATTGTGCAAGGATGGCTGCGTTGGTGCTAGGCAGCTTAATATAGCCCCAGTGCAAGGGAAAACACAGGGATTTGCTCTATCTTTGCAAATACGGCTCATCCCTGCGTTTTTGGAATGGCGTAGCATGGCGTTAACATTTTGTGCTTAATGCCACGATCCCCCATTCCATTGTAAATATGCCCCTTAGTTTTTCTGTGCCCAAATTTGCAGTACATTTCTGACTGTAAACAAAGTGAAATGACTGTGACTGTTTTTAGTTGATAGGTTTTTGATTCATTGAATACATTGTGAAAAAAGAGGCTTAAAAGTGACAGGATGGTCCATCCTGAAAGGATGGCTGAGTGAAGAGTTGTACCCAGCCCTGAAGTACACTTCAAAATACCTTGCCTGCGCACGAACAAAAAGCCTTGACATTCAGCCTTTTGCCACCGTAGACATTTAGGAGTCAAACCCAGAAAGCACAGGGAACTGATCAGCACTAGTTGGGGAGAGGGCCAGGGTTTGCCCCACAAACAAAGGCTGGCAATAGAGAAAATATGTTTCAGACATGTTTTTCCATGTCATCTATATTCATGGTGAAGATGGACGCATAGTTCACAAAGCTGATTTGAATGCACAAACTCTCCACACTTGCACACCACACTATAAAACACACCAAAGGCAATACCATGATCTTTTGCCTTTCCAGTTGTGAAGCGGCAAAACATAAGGGTTTGTTCAGATTGCTGTATAGTATTTGAGTGTAGTTATCTTTATTTTTTGGACAAATGTAAAAGAAGATTTTTCATCATTTTTCACTTTAATCATTCATTTTTCTGCACCATAGTTGAAAGCAGGAACCCCAGATTTTCAGACACAGAATTAAGAATCATGGTGGAAAATATTATTAGGGTTGAGTCGAAATTCTTATGGAGCCCTCATACAAAGTACCACCATGTAAGAAATTGGGTTGTTGGTTGAATGGGGTGAAAGCCCTGGTCAAGCAGCAACCACAATCCTTGTCAAGGTAAGGCACAATCAGACCCCACATTAACCTCTGCTCCCCTCCTTGGTAGCTTGGAACAGAGCAATCAGGTTTAACTTAGAGGCAATGTGTAAAGTATTTGTGCAACACTTCAAACAGCAAAACAGAGAAAACACCACAAAAGAAGTCCACAACAGACTTAAAAAAAAGAGTCATTTTCAATAAACAAAAAAAAAGACCAGGACAACAAAAATCGAATTAGTACAACAGGAGATATTTAATTTTAAAATTAGCATTGAAAATAGCACTTAAAAGAACAAAGTGGCAATTGGGCAAATCTGATCGTGCACGAGAACCGGGACAAAGTCACAAGTTCAGGCCGACCGTGATGCAGCATGACCCAGTTACAAGGACTCAGTTTGACCCACTGAACAGAGCATTTAAATCCTGATTGTAGAAAACTGTATGAATACGCATTGAAGACGCATTGCGTATCCGTGGTGATGAGTCGGCTCTGAGATGCCGCAAGTCTGCATTATGAGGACCTGTTGCACTATTGTCGACAATTCCATTGACAGGGCTGCAAGGCGAAGTCCAAAGTTGGGGATGAGGCACGCAGCTGTTGATGCATCAGCTCCAAGGAGCTGCAATGTGTCCGTTTCAAGGAGCTGCAATGCAGATTTCAGCATTGTCAGCGTAAGATGTGAGGACCTGGGCTGTGGATGCACCACGCCATCGGAGTGAGGCATCGGTTCTGAGGACTGCGGTGGGCTATGTGCATATCTGCTATGGGTCCAATCCACACAGTAGCAGGAATGTGTCTGTTCTGCTCAGGTATGTGCTGCTCCGTCAAGGAGACGCATCGGATCTGCTTGGGTATGCATTGCTCATCAGAGAAGATGCATTGGTTCCACTGGCAAGCACCTTGGGTCCCCTTCCAAGGGTACCAGACTAGTTAAACACCACTAGGCAGAGTATACTCACAGATGACAGAGTTCAGGAGTAAGGAGGTTCAAAACCTGTTCTGTCCTTAAGGCTTCAGATCAGGATACCAGCTGGCTAGCCCTTAGAGTCACACTGCGTTTTGAATTCAAGAGATGCAGGTCCAGTCCTTCTCATTCAGGCAAGAGGGCAGCAGACAGCAGGCCAGTACAGAAGAGCAGGGGTCCATCAGACTGCAGTCCAGCAGAGTGGCAGTCCTTCACCTGCTCAGCAGTCCTTCTTCCTGGCAGAGTATCCACAGGTCCAGAAGTGTCATGAAGTTGTAGTGTCTGAGGACCTTTTTTTTATACACAGTTGTGCATTTGAAGGGGGGAGAAACTTCCAGATTAATGCCTTGGAAGTGTGCAGATGCTCTGCTGTCCCTGCCTTGGCTCCACACTAATTACAGGGGCTAGGTAGCCCTTTGTACAGGGACAGGGCACGTACTATTCAGGTGTAATTGAGCTGGGCCCAGCTCTTCCCTCCCTTTCTGCCAGGGATGGCCCACTCAGTGCCACCTAAGCTTCCATTGTGTGTGGCTATCTAGGAGGAATACAGAAAGCCCAACTACACCCAATCATGTGACCAGAGACAGACTGCAGGCACCAAATAGCTAAGGCAAGAAAATGCCAACTTTCTAAAACTGCCATTTTCAGAATTGTAATTTAAAATCCAACTTCACTATAAGTTAGTGTAGTAAGCTAGCTTTACATGTAGTATCCCAATGTAGGGATACACCAAGCAAAACTTTCAGATGACCATTATTCGTTTACAGGGACTTACTTCAATAATCCCAAGTGCTTTATTTGTGGTAGTGTGGCTGAACAGCTTAGGCTTTTCAGAGGTAAGTCTTAAGCATTCTTTGCACACACACAGTCAATAGATGGTACAATTTATAAAAATAACACATATTTTAATATAATTTTAGGCACCAAGATCATTGAAATCAGATAAGTACTTTCAGAGTAATGAATATTACAAGAAAACAGTAAGATGCTCAAATAGCGGTTTTTGAGGTATGAGCCTCAAACATGGTAAAGTTATCCTGTGGTATGAAAGACATACTGAATACAAATACTTGCGAATGTTTGTAGAAGGTTCCCTTTAGTACTTAAGGTGCTTGGGGGCCAAAATACCAAGAACCACCAACAGTGCGTGTTTAACTGCCCTGGTACAGAGGTGCTGATCGTAATGGTAGCCTCAAGCACTACACCGTTTAGTCTAAAGTACTTGTAACAAAAAGGCTGCAAGTGGGGACTCGGGGGCAAGTCCAGCAAAACCCAAATGGGGGCTCGGCTCATGAGGGTCTTTGAAGCAAAGAGGTGCAGTTGGTTGTCGTGAAACCTGCAGAGGGGAAGTAAACAGACATAAGGGCCACTCTTTGGTGTGAGCCTCATTGGTCCTGATGTCCCTCAGTGGCCAGGTCAGTTTTGGCAGTGGTGGTGTTCGGACTGAAATCTCAACAAAACTTGGATGAATTGACATACCCACCCACCCACAGACCCACTCAGAGACTCTCACAGACCCACTCAGACACTCATCCACCCACTCAGATATTCATGTTCCTATTGACAGACCCACTCAGAGAATCATCCACCCACTCACAGACCCACTCAGACACTCATGTTCCTATTCACAGACCCACTCAGACTCATGCAACCACCTCACAGGCCCACTCAGAGACTCACACATACACTCACAAACCCACTCAGACACTCACACACCCACTCACTCACCCACTCAGAAACTCATCCATCCACTTATAGACCTTTAAAGACACTCATGCATCCACTCACAGACTTAGTCAGAGACTCACACACTGACTTACAGACCTACTCAGACACTCATACACCTACACACAGGCCTACTCAGAAACTCACACATCTGGTCACAGACTGAATCAGACAGAGATGCCCCCACTCACCCCAACATTCATGCCCCCAATCATAGAGCCACACAGGCACTTGCAACCCCACTCACAGATCTACACAGGCACTCTTACATCCACTTACACAGCCATGTGCATACCCATACAGTCACTCACACACCCACTCGCGGACCCATACAGCCACTCACACACCCACAAACCCACTTGCACACTCACTTAAAGACCCATACTGCCACATACACACACAAATACACATACACCTATCTATATAGCCAATCACACACCCACAGTATTACAGCTTTAACTTGGTAAAATACCAACCAAGCTAACCTGAAATGAATAAAAAACAACCCATGACATGTGTTTCGCTCTCATTAGAGCTCTTCAGCGAGGTATAGCTTTGTCCAGACACAAGGGAGCAACCAGTATAAGTCAAAACAATACCCCTTCAGGCAAAGAGTGATGCATACATTATTAAAAAAAGAAGCAGATAACTCTGGGTAGTTCTCAAGTTTAGGTGGAAAGCAGCTCCTGTACAGAGCATCATCAACACCAGCGATACTCTAAATTTGCTCATCTCAAATGTGTACTTTTCTATCAAAGTCTTTAAGCATAGGATCAGCACAGTGCCATCCACGCCGAGATAGAAAGGGACAAAGTCTTTTACCATTTCTACAGCAAAGTCTTTAAGCATAGGACGAGCACAGTGATCTCCATGCCGAGCTGTAAAATGACAAGAGCCTTTTACCACTCCAGGCACAGTATTACAGCGTTGAATTGGTAAAATACCAACCAAGCCAACCTGAAATGAATAAAATCCACACTTGACAAGTGTTTTGCTCTCATTAGAGCTCTTCAGAGACGTACAGCTTTGTCCATATATATATATATATATGGTTCATAAAGTGTAAGGAGTTAGAGGTACATGTTTTTTAAATGCTTTTCTCCTGGTTATGAGTAAGGGCTTTTATAAATACATTGTTTAGGAAATTGTGTTATTGTATGAGACACCCTTTTCAAGCAACAATCACAATTCTTGCCCTGGCGAACCACAATATTCACTCAGTTAACCTCAGCATAACCCTCTGCTACCTTGGCACAAAATCATTCCAGATGGGGGAGCAATTAACGGACCCAGACAGCTGGAAACTCCTGAAGTCGTAAAATCCTTTTCGACAGGAAAAGGAAAGTGTCTAAAAGTTGCATTTTTTAGTTTGTAAGATAAAAAAAACAAAACTGACATTAGAGTGGATTTTAAATGACCAATATTTAGAAAATAGGACATTTATGATCAATTTAAAACAAAAGTTTTCACTTATTAGATGTAATATTTTAACACAATGTAATTCTATGTGAGACATAGGTCTCACAGTAGTGAGAGTTTTAGGATTTTACCAGTTGCAAGACATGTAAAACTTAAAAGTACATGTACAACTTTTTAAACACAGTCCAATTTTGCCATTGTGCTTTTTAGGGCATACTCTAGGTGTGACTTATCTGTATTTAAAGGGATGTTTAGGAGTGACAAGAAATATCTTTTTTTAAGTTGGAATTGGCAGTTTACAACTGGATAACATGCTGGAATGGCGGGTCTGAGACATGTTTTAAATGCCTTCTTAAGTTGGTCTCACAATAAGTGCTGCACCTCCCACTTTTAGCTCACTTGAGAGCCTGTAAGACTGGAACCTTGTTTTGATCTCCATCAGTGCCTTGGGTGAAGAGCACTTCAGTATCTTCCTTCAGGAACACTGACGGAGATGCGAGGCGTATGCTCACAGCCATGCTTTTTTTTTACTTCTGCGAAGGAAACATTGGTCTCTCGCATGCACAATTGATCATCAGTGTTTTTCCCATTTACCAGGCTCCTGCCTTGCACCCTTTGGAGGCTTTTGATGGGGTGCTTATTCCCATCGATTCATGATTACGTACCAGGCAACAGTTTATTACAACTGTTTATTGTACACGTTTTCCACTGCACATTTTTTGTGCTATTTCTTCTCGGGTTGAGAGTGGATGCTGCAGTTCTCTTGAGTATTGCCTTTACCACACTTCTGTGCCCAATTTTAATTTTATTTTTTTTATTTCACTTTTCATTTTAAGTTCCTCTTACTGGGTTCCCCCGAGTAAGTAATTATTTCCTTTTAGAGAAACTTCGATGTTGATGTTTCCATATCCATTCTTAGTCCTAACGGAGAGGATAAGGTAGAGAGTATACTGGCATTAACCTACATCCTGATTGGGGAAGCAAAGTCGTGTCTGACATGCCGCCATCAGCTGGTTTTCAACAAATGCTCTGTCGATGGAGTGGTCCGCATACAACTGAGATGGAAGGGAATGCACAGAATTTCGTTTGTCAAACCACCTACATATATATCAGGCGTATGACAGCTTTGACGGTGGTAAGATGAAATGCCAATTTTTGACAGTCCTTACTCATGTACAAAGATATAAATCTGGTCCTCAATCTGCTCCAGGAAATCTTGTAAATGTTGTTTGCGTCCCAAGGTAAATGTTTGGTCGTGGCAAACTTGGTGACTGTATCCAGGATGCCCAACATTACGGTCAGCCTTATCCTGTGACCTTGATCCAGTCTTGCGCAGCCATATGCATGCGGCTGGAGCTTATTTTCTTTTAAGGTGCTATTTTTCAATACAAATTTGAAAGATTCATAACTCAGGGTCAAATTATTTCATTATTATAATTTTGGTGTTATTCTATTTGTTAAAATGTACTCTACTTTTCAAAATGATGGGTTTTTTTCTAGTATTGTGTTTTAACTTTATTAATGTTTGTGTGCTGCATAAATAGTTTACACATTGGCTCTAAGTAAAGCTTAACTGCCTGTGTGCCAAGGCATCAGAGAGTTAAGCAAAGGATAATTTAGTGACATTTTGTGGTTTGCCCTGACAAGGACTGTGGCTGTTATTTGAGAAAGGCTTACACCCATCTCAACTAATAAACCAATTTCTTACAGGCATTAATTACTTTGAAAATATTTCTTATGTTAGGCTACTTTAACAACTACTAGCATGTCCTGCAGCATGCCCAACAGACCAGTTACAATTGGACACAAAATGGAGTATTGTCTGGGCTCTGGTAATCTAATTTGTGGACCCCCTGTAGATCCATCCTATGTCCAGTACCCTTGTTGGGGGACTAACGTTGACTACTTGGACCAAAATTCAACATTTTCACAGCTAAAATGTGGTGTTATATTAGCATAATTAAAGTCTGCAAACCACAAACAATAGTCTCTATATTTTTGAAGAAGAGCAATAGACATTTTTGTTCTTGTGAGAAGGTGAGTGGGACAGAACATATATTTGTCTGTACATAAGTCTTCAATGACATTTCAGAAAAGGATTTTGGAATGTTACACTTGTTAGAGTACTATTTTGAGTATTAATCATATGACTCCTTTATTGCACTTGTAAGCAAATCTGGTAAATGTCACTGACAATTTTGCTTGTAATATACACTCCCTCTTGTTGCCTTGTTGCTGCACACTTACCTTCAGCTCCCCACCCACTTGTGGGTAGGCCAACACCAGTTGTAGGTGGGCTATTAAGGGAGTTGGGGTGCACCGCACCTGCTTCATCTCCCGAGAGGGCTTTCCGAACTGGATCGCCGCTGTTATTTTGGTCCAGCGTTGCAGTACTCCCAGCATTGTGGTTGTGCAGACGACAGCACTTGTGGAACCCCAGGGTCCACATTTTCCTACCAATGGCCCACCAGATTTTATTTTTATGGGGACTGACCTGTAAAAAGCATGAAAATAAAAAAGAGAAACATCTTGAGTGTAAAATGTCAAGTCCTATGTTGGTCATTTTATGTTCAGTTCTAAATTTTTTAAAAAAGTGTAGTAATATAGACTTTTATAATGTTTCTACTTGTTTTAAATATATAAACATCAAGATATGTAAAAATATTGTTGCACGTTATCTTGTTTAAACACGTATGTAAATATTTTTTTAATAAATGTTAATATGTTGTGGAATAATCATTTCCTAATAAATATATATATTTTGTTTTTGTTTAATGTAAAAAAAGTTGATTGTACACAATATATTTAAATAATGCTTTCAAAAGCGAACTACTTGAAAAATAATAATAAAAATAAATTGCCTAATGTGCTGTTGATAAATGTAGCTACATCTCATGGAACTCAGTTTTAAAATGTATGTTTCTCTATATTCCTCTTTCTCACTCTTTCTTTCTTTGTGTCTAATTTTCTCTCTTTGTCTCACTTTCTCTTGATATGGACAGAGAAATCTTTTAAACATATATTATACTTTATTTATTTGTCAACATATATATAACTGTGTTATTAAATGTCATTTATTTATTATATAGGGAACGATTAATTGTTGTTGTTTATTAGATATTAAAATATACCTATCTAATTTATTTGTATTATTCAAAAATGTACAAAGTTGGTGTAATAGTATTGATATCTTTTTAAACAATGTTATCCCAAATAGAAGACAAACATATTGTCCTCCACCATGTTCAGAAATGTTGAAACATTGAATGGAGTACTTTAAAAAAAATATTATAATGTTCAATCACTCAAAGGCATTTTTCTTTTAACATAGGATTTCTGCAAGTGTGTTGTGATAAAATGTAGAAATTATGCATATTGATTCTTCACAATTTAACCATGTTGGCAAATGTTTAGGTGAAAATAAATAAATTAGTAATTGAAGCTGTAAAGATAAAAATATGTATGTGCTACACTTATCTAAATGCTAAATCAGATACTAACACAGGGCCTCCTTCCCTGCTGCGCTGCAGAGTCACATAACTGTTTATCTTGGGACAGGGCCTCTTCAGTCAACATCTAAAGATCCTCTTTACTGAAGTTGGGCTCCCTGTCTCCAGACTGTCAGCCATTTCAGCTTTGCAGAGGAAGTGGAACAGCAATCTATGAGAATGTTTGTACAGTTTGAAGGTTAGGAGGCAAGTAATATCTAGTTACAAATGCACATACATCACACTGACATATACATACATCAAAAATGCTTATAAAAATCCTCAAATTTTGTAAAACGAATCACCCAATGGCAACCAATTGGTGTTTACGTTGTTGATGGACGGAGGCGGCAGTGTGTTCTGTTTGACTTGCATGACTGACAAGTCAGGGATCTGCCATTTTAGGTAAGCCATGTGTATTGTTCTGGAAAGTTTGACAGTGATGGATAAAATGGTGGAATATCATCAATATGATGTATTTACAGTGTTTCATCTATCACGTATAGTTTGGCAACACAAAAGTTACAAATGAGAATTATAAATAGACATTCAGATTTACATTGAAAGTGGTGTAATTTAAATCTCCATTGAGGGAGTGAAAAAACATTTTTGGGGGTAAAATGAATAGCATAAAAGATTTCTTGAAGAGTTTGAAAATAAATTATATCTTTCAATATAAATTGATCAAAATCCAAATCAGGAAGCTGCTATGTTTCATTTCCTTGTTTTAGAGCACATTAACTACATGCACAACAGATGGCCTCCAGCCAGAGCCAGCAGACAGCAGCCCAGAGTCTTCAGGTCTTTTCCTGACCATGACACCATGCAGAAAAGAGAAATCATCAAAAAATATCGACTGGACTTGCAGACAATCTTGGACTTGTCACATCAGCTCTCACCCGAACTTCTGCCATAAAGAGGAACCCCTCCGCAATATCACCACTTGTGAAAACAATTGTGTACTGCATTTCAATGAGATTGGATCCTTCCAACACACCTTTGGGGGTTATAAAGGAATGTCCAAGCTGCATTCTTGTGAGTGCTATAGCAATTTCCAAATGTGGTGGTTAGTCAAAATAATGAATTAACATGAGTTTCTACTGATGTGGGTACCCTGAAAAATATTGAGGGTTTCTTTTTTAATTTGGGAGCATCTCACACGCTATGGGTGCCATTGATTGGACCCCTATTGCTTTGATTCCACCACATAACTGGGAGCAAGTATACAGAAACAGGGAACATTTACATTCAATCAGTGTGCTGGTTGTCTGCTTTCTGGTACTGTACATCACCAGTGTATGTGACAAATTCAAAGGATACACATATGGTGTGTTAGTGCTATGTAATATCAGCATACAACAAAAGATGGCACAACTTTACCATATCAATCCCTGGCTTGTTGGTAAGGGTTGTAGTAAAATGTAAAAATAAAACAATATACTTGACCATAATGATATTACATTAATGTAACATTACTTGATATGTTTGCAATATTTAAATGTTTTTCAAGAGACTCAGCTTAACTAAGAGGGCCATGGTTGTTACCACCTCTGTGCAAACCAAAAGCGTCTGGGGAAATCTGATTCACTACGGTACATGGCAGAACAAGGAGGCATGTGAAATGAGCTTTTGGGCTCACTTGACAAGGTGTGCCAAATTATAGCAATACTGCACAACATTGCTTTGCCGAGAAACACACCATTCATCCTTGATAAATACCAGGGTGATGTTGGAGAATTGCACCATGAAGATGACAGTGGGGAAGAAGAAGGTATTGACCTGTCACCGAAATAGCCAAAAATACAGCAGAGCACTGTACAGGGTCAAGGCAGGCATGTAATCAATAAGCAATAGACTTTGCTGATACTGCATTGTGATATCGTGTTCTTTAAAGAAGTGTGTCTAATACTCTTTCTTAAATTGGGGCAGTGATGAGGCAGGTCTTATGAATACTTGTTCCACATTCTGGGTGCATAAATGGTAAAGACCTACTGTTTTGCTTTTCCTTTTTCACTTCTTAAAGTCTAATATAAAGTCTGGTAGTGTAGGTTGTAACTGCCAACACCCTGACCAGACCCAACACAGCATATTTAGAGATCACTTAGCCTAGCACTGATCTCTGTGCCTTCACAGGAGCACCACCATGGAGGATCCTGTGAAGGCAGAAACATTTGGTGCATGTCTGTAATGATTCTGATGGGAATTGGTTCCTGACAAACAAAAATGCTGATGCCCCCCCATGCCCAAAGACTTTTTTTTCCAGGACATAGAGATCATTATTTGTTTGCTGTTCGTGACCATCAGAAAGAAAAAAAATGACATCAGACCATCTACTCTAAATACGATGGGTAGTCTGATGCTCTTACTCCACAGGCCCCTACTGTATCTGGCCTCAGAGTAATATCTTTATGGCGGAGCATGTGGGGGCACCAATGTGGGAAAACTGATGAAATTCCTGTCTCATAATTGAGCAGGCTGCCTTAGTGTTTGGTGGAGAGGGTACTCCATTACAGTTGTTGATGAAGTACCGTATTCACCAACATCTAAATCATGCCCTTAGTGGTTTTACCAATGCCCATCAAAGTACGGAGAATATTACGTCTGCCACCCAACTGGACAGAGGACTATCATATTTAGATATCACTGGTGGGCACAGAGGTAATCTCTGTGCATCCACAGGAGCTGTCACCTCAGTGTCATGTGTTTAGGCACTGACCGCTTGGTGCATGGCTGCCGTTTTGTTCATGTCTCAAATCTTAATCTGCAAGTGCAGAAGCCATCTTCAGAAGGCTAGATTGCAGACCCTATATTTTGTATCCTGGATATGGAAACTATCAATTAAAACTGAAACTCAGACACAAATATTACATACAAATGTAACATCTGAGCTAATTCTGTACAAAGCCCCCCCAAAATTGGGACCCTGTTTTAAACCCATGTATACAAGAAAGAGGGTTAAAGAAAATTGGTTGTCTAATACTGGTAAAATGAAATAGAAGCCGTATTGTTTGTGCTATTTTGGAGCAAAGTGAAAAGGCAAAATATTGACTGTGTAATAGTTTACAAATCCAGCTAATGCAGACGGCAGTTCCTAAAGACTTTACAAGATGTACCTTGTAACAGGACTCAGTACCTCAAGCTGGTACTAAATATCTCGTTTACCAGCTGCAGAACCTCAAGTTGTTACTAGGGAGAGAGAGAGAGAGAGAGAGAGAGAGGGAGAGAGAGAGAGAGAGAGAGGAGTCATGGTATCCGATTATACATTTACATATACTCTTTTGCAAGTCTAAAGACTCTTTCATTTTTTTCAATGGCTTAAGCAATATTCCAATGCCTAATTAAGATGGTTATGATCATTGTGGAGTGTCTGAGTGCATCTCCTGAGCATTACAGGACAAGTCACCCAGCTCTTGCAAAGTACTACCAGTGGCATATAGATACAAAACAACTGTGGTGTTTCACTTAAGGTCTTTGTCCTTAAAAAGTCGTGTTTAAGATGCTTCTCTAATCATGGAAGAAGTAAGTCATGAAACAGGGTGGCAAGGTAGAAAATGGACGTATAGCTGTAAGACGTGGATGGAAAGAGAACAAAAATGCGAATATAGGAAGGCGGGGCCGGCATCGGACACGCCGCATTTATGGCGGTCGTGCCGGCCCCCGATGACCATACAGGGGCGGGCCTGTTGCGCGCAAGGGTGACGCGACAGGCGCGCCCTGCCAATGGTTGGTCTCCAGGTTGTTGGGGCGTGCCCCGGAGGTGATTGTAATCATTTCCGGGGCACGCGTCGCATCAATGCTAGGCCGGTTAGAACCGGCCTGTCCTGATTAGGTTTTGAATAAAAGGCTGGGGAGCGGCGGAGTCTACCTCTTTGCTCGCCGCTCCCACAGCCTTCCCCTTAAGGACAACAGCCTCGCTATGTGGCTGTATTTTTTCCAGTAGGATGCTTGGCCACCCCGCACGTGCACAATGGCGCAAGTAAATGGCGCATAACTGCAAGGGCCCTTTATTGATATAATTTACAGGATGTACAGGGTGACCTGGGGGGGAAGTACCCTCACGGGGAATGGACCCTCTGCGCATGCGCACTCCGGTTGGAGGGCGGGAATAAGGGCATACGGGGGTGACCTGGGGGGAAGTACCCTCACGGTAAACGGGCCCCCTGCGCATGCGCACTCCATTGGAGTGCGGGCAGAATTTGATAAGGATCTGGCACCAGTTAATGACCTTGCCGTAGGCTCAAAATAGGGATATGCAGAAAATTAAATGTTATTGTTACGATTATTGATTATGGAATGTTTAGATTCGGAAAGGAATATATTTGTATTAGAGATATGTTAAGGTTAGGAAAATTACATCTGTACCTATCCAAGTAATCAATGTAATGTTTTTTCTGCGTATTGTTTAAATATTATCATTAAAAAATTGTTGATTTAATTTTATGTTAATAAATACGACCGGGAAGTTCACGACTCCCTAATCCAAAAATTCCTTGTGCTAAGGGTGTTACTGTCTTAGTATTGACAAGGGAGGAGGGGGTCTAGGCTGTACCTGACCATATGAAGAAAAAGACCACGAGGGGCGCCATCTGCAGCACACTAGAGAAAGGTTAGGGAGTAGGCTGAAACGAGAGAAGCAAACACAGACCTGATTGTGGGATCACTTGCACACAGGGGAAGAAGGAAGGGAGCAACCAAGGAGAAAAGAAACGACCACGCACTCCTCTTGAGTGCTGATAATCAAATGCTATATAACATATTTAGATAAAAGGAAAAATAAGCAAATGGGGCCCGGTTTATAACGATTTGCTCTGGATATGCGTGACTTTGTCGTGAATTGCTCCAAGGATGTTTCCGGGAATTCATGAATTAGCCTGGCGTACCAGTAGAGGAAGTCGCAGCACGCTTTTTGTGAACTAGGCGCTTGGTCATGCAGGTGTAGATTGAGAAGTGCAGATACGGATCTGGAAGATAATTCAAATGTTTGTGAATATGTGCACGTTAGGAGTGCGCGAGTGGTCGCATCATTTGCATTGGAATTTGTTGACCACCCACCGGCGCTCTGTCTTGGGCCTCCCAGAACTAGTATTCAAAGGGGCATATTTACAAGCCCCTTGCGCCACTTTGCGTCACTTTTCCCATGTCAAAAGTGACGCGAAAGTGGCGCAAGGGGCTTATAAATCTGCCCCAAAGTGTCTGACATCCGCTCACTCAGTAAACCTTTTGGGGCAGATTTACAAACCCCTTGCGTGACTTTTGCGCTGCAGTTGCGTCACTTTTTTGACGCAACAGCAGCGCAAACAATGCGGCCTATTTACAACGTGACGCATCTAGGGAGATGCGTGACATTGTAAAGCCCTGCGTCACATTATACCTGCGTCAGGTATAATGTATGCAGGGTGGGTGTTCCCACGCAGGAAGGCCTCGTAAAAGTGACTCAGTGAAATCAACAAGATTTCACTGCGCCACTTTTACGTCGCCACTGCGTCAAAACCTTACGCCTGCTTTAAGCAGGTGTAAGTAGTGACGCAGTGTAGTGGGAATAGGCCTCAACACGCATTGCTGGAGTTGCGTCATGCTTGTGACACGACTCCAGCAATGCGTGACTTTTCCGCCGACAGATGCTTCAGAATTTCTGACGCATCTGTCAATCCTTGCGCCATAGTGCGCCGTATTATAAATACGGCGCATCTATGGTGGCGCAAGGGTTTCTAAGGGTGGCGCAGGGAAAATCTGCCCCTTTGCATGCATGACACCGCCGAATTCATTCCTGACATGGCAAGTCTCGTGTCAGGTTTTCATGCAGAATTGTATTCTTTGTTCGCATGAAACTTCTGCCTTTCTCACAGTAAAGCTCAGTGACAAAGGCTCTCGCTGTGCAGTTTGACAGATTCGCTCAAATTTGTTGAAATAGTAACGAAAGGCGACTTTTGAGATGCGAAGAGCATTTGTTTTGCACGGAAAGACTTCCACATGAAAGTAGCTGTAAAATTAGACATACATTATCTCTTATGACAACAGTTGTAAAATAAGTTTTTGATGCACAGAGCACGGTGTAATTTCAGGAAGGGCGGCTTGGTAAATCGGAAAGAAACAATGATGCATTATGACATGGAAATAATACAAGGTCACGCACTGCTATGAATCAGAGCGCTGAGGAGAAATCTTTCAGACTGGGATGACAGATGATCAGCAGAAAGCGTTGCATGGCTGACTTGAAATGAAGCAGCTGGAAATGCCTCCTGGAGGAGCGGGGGATTCGGCAACCTATGCATATTTAAAGTGGCCTTCCAGCCATTTTAATCCGGGAGAACGGGAGGTTTGCAGCAGTGGTTCGCCTGAACTAAAACATGGTTTAAAAAATGTGCTTTACCAAACAGATTGGGGAGGAGGGATGAAGCTACCATTAGTAAAGAGGGTGCAGTGGCACCGGAACCCAGGGCTAAGTTATTGCTGTCTTGTGCTTACCTTATCAGCAGCTGCAGCCCATGCAGGTAAGAGCGGTGGGATTCGACAGACCACAATGAGGGAAAATTAAATAAATCATAAATTTTCCCTTGCCGTCGTCTGTAGAAATCACCGCCCCACCTGGCCTTATCGCCCACCTCACTTACCTGCATGGGCCGCAGCTGCTTATCATGATACCGGGGGAGGGGCATTTTCCTTGCTTCTAGTAGAACCCCTCACACTATTGCTACACCATTCCTATGGCCGCAACATCAACATTTTTTGTGTCTGCATCAACTAAACTGAGGGCCTGATTTAGAGACTGGTAAAAGGTTACTCCATCACACAAAGGTGATGGATATCCCACCCGCCTGCCTACAAGTGCATTACATCCACATTGCAATAAGGTGGGATATCTGTTACATTTTTGATACAGTACCAATCAACCGAACTCTAAACCAGGCTCTGTGTATCTTAATTACAGCACGTACCTAATTAGAAACATTATGCCTCATCCACGCCAGATGTTCAGGGTATATACAAAGAAAACATTTGAATACAATGGATCTACATGACAATCGTTTAGATGGTTTAGGTATCATGTAACTTTCCCATGGATCCAGACTTCACACACTCCTGATAATCTCTTTATTGAGACCACTGCGAGCACTGACTTCCTAATTGACAATCATTAGCTTTGACCTCGCAAGTCATACAAGGAGCTCACATGCTCCTCTTTACCCCCTCAGGGGTCCTCCCCGTCTCAGTCCTTACAAAGTGAGTCAGACCTGCCTCCACCCAGCCAATCAAAATGCTCGAAAACGAAAGGCTAAAGCTCACATAAACCCCTCCCACCCACCGCCATGCCTCTTTTTCTTCTGCTCCGACGGCGGTCGGAACGCTGGTACTCCGTGTTCCAGTTTCTATTTCTGGGTTTCTTGCGGAATGGTTGTGGTACCGTTAGTCTTTCTAGCCATGTTTTAAAAAAGGTTGTTTTCACACTTTATTATTCATGCTGCTGTTTTGTCTCTGCGTGGCCGTACCGGTGCTCCAGTCAGCCGCCCTCCTGCTCTGGGGTCAGGACGCACCCCGCACATGTGCTGGGCTGTGGCAGGGAGCTCTTTCGGTGTCCTGGCCCCGGGTCATTCCAGCGCTGGAGTTTGCAAGCAGCGTCCGGCCCCCGCGGCCATGTCTGATGTATGTGGCTGTGGGTGGAGACTGCAGGGCTGCCCTTTTGTTGGTTTTTCAAGGCCTCAAATTAAGTGACTTGGAGTTTGGGGGCAGTCTTTAATGGAGGTTGCGCGGCACTTCCTTTTTTGTGTATTGGGAGTTTCCGGTGGGGTTTACTAACTTTTGCTCTTCATGAGTGAGGGGGCTTCTTCCCCGGTGCCTGCAAAGGCAGTTTCCAAGCAGCATAATGGCCAGGACCTGCAAGAGGATGAGGTTTTGCAGATTTCTAGGGCTGACTTGCAAGAACTGATCAATTCTGCTGTCCAGTCTGCACTGCTTGAGCCTGCGGCAAAGAGGTCTAAGGATGATGAGGAGGACATGGAAAATTCCCCAAGGGAAATTACATCCCGGGCAAGGTTTTCTCGGACATGCTGGTCAATTTCGGGAGGTGCTTGGTTTGGACCCTAAATCATTGTCTGATGAGGGGTTTTTCGCCCTGAATAGTTCCTCTGTGGTGGATGACCTTCCCTTCTATGATGTCCTAAACGATATACTGGTCAAGGAATGGCTTGGGGTTGATAAACAGGTATCCCTCGCTTTCTGGGGAAGCGGTATCGCCTGGCAAACTTTGACGCCCAGCTTCCAGCGGTTCCCAAAGCCAATTCTCTTTTATCCTCTATGGCTTCTGCTTCTTCTTCCTCTTTGTCATCGGAAGCGGTTTCCCTGACGGACCCAGTGGAGCGGAAGGTGGAGTCTGCTCTCAAGCATTCTTACGTGGCTTCTCCTTTCGGGGTCTGTGCTAGCACCTATGCAGCCTCTGCCTCGCAGGTCCTTTTGAAAGATTTTGAGAAGATGTTTGACTGTTTGCAGGATTAGGGGGACCCTACTTCTGTCTTGGCTCAGATAGAGGTCTTGGCGCAATTCCTCTTGGATGTGACTTTTGATTCCTCGGCTGCCAGGGTGGCAGTGGTCGGTAGGAGGTCTCTCTGGACCAAGCCTTGGCATCTTGAGGCTGCTCAAAAGGCCTTAGCCCATAAACTGCCTTTTGAGGGTCCCCGTCTCTTTGGGAACGCTTTGAATGCGATGGTGCAGCGCTCTGCGGAGGAGAAGAAAATGTTGAAGCCTTTTCAGCCTTTGCATAAGAAGAAGTCTTTTTTTCATAAGCAGGGTTTTTAGGGGGCTTTGTCTTCTTAGCCCTTTGGTGGTCATGCCCGTAGTCAGGGGGTCGCATTCCATTATAAATCCCGGCCTCAGCAACAGTAGCAGCAGCAGCATCCCTCTGGTGTGGGCCAGAAGTGACTATGCCATTGTGGGGGCTCAGCTCCATTTGTTTCTGGACCGTTGGTCTGCTCTGATTTCCGACCAGTGGGTCTTGTCTGTCATCAGGTTGGGTTACTAGATTACCTTCCGGGGCTCTCCCCCTCTGGATTACTTTCAAGTTGCCCCGTTGTCAAGAGATCCCGTGAGGCAGTCTGCCATATTGTCCGGCGTCGCCATGTTGTTGTCAAAGGGGACTGTCATACCGGTTCCAGAGGAAGAAGTGGGCCTAGAGTTCTATTCCAATCTGTTTCTGGTCCCAAAACCAGATGGTTCCTTTCACCCGATTCTGAATCTCCGGACTTTGAACAAGTTGGTGCGGTTGGATCATTTTCGGATGGTCACCTTACAGTCCGTCATTCCCCTAATCCAGGAGGGCGATTTTTTGGCTTCTATGGACTTGTAAGATGCCTATTTTCACGTTCCAGTCCATCCTGCCAGTCAGTGGTTCCTGCTGTTTGCTGTCAAGGGGAAGCATTTCCAAGTTTCAGGTTTTGCCGTTCAGCCTCTCCACTGCTCCCAGGACTGTTACCAAGGTATTGGCTTCTGCTGTGGGGGTTTTAGAACATCTGGGTTTCTCTGTGTTTCCATATATTGATGATTGTTTGATCTCTTTTTCCTCCTTTCTTAAGGCTCTCTGGCAGTGGAGGCTATGCTGACCTTGTTCCAGGATCTGGGGTTCAAGTTGAATCTGGCCAAGTCTCATTTGGATCCAGTTCAGAGACTTCAGTTCATCGGGGGTCTGTTTGGCACCTCTCTGGGGGCGGTGTTTCTCCCTCCTTTTCGGATCCTTTCGCTGCAGTCTCTGTTGCAGGATCTGTTGAGTCGTCCTTCTGCCCCAGGTCATGTTTGGTTGCGGGTCCAGAGTTTGATGGCTGCCACCACTGCTGTAGTTTCTTGGGCTCGCCACCATCTCAAGCCCTTGGGGACTCACCAGTTGGCAAGGTGAAATTCCTCTGGTTCCTCTCTCTCCTGCTCCGGTTAGGGACTTGGACGGGTGTATTTTCACTCCCAATCTGGAGAAGGGGGTGAGGTTTTGTCTTCCACCTCCCATTTTGTTGACGACGGAAGCCAGTCTTTGGGGGGCAACGTTGGGGTCCTTGGAGGCCAAGGGTCGGTGGTCTCAGAGGACAGCACCCGTTCCTTGAACTGGCGGGAGTTGGTGGTGATAAAGATCAGGGTATCAAAAATATGCCCACTACCACAGATAGAGTAATCTCACAGTTACACGCACATACATTCATCATACGCTAGGGCCCATTTCACTAACACACACTCAAATACTCTACCAGCAATAAACCTGTGGGAAGGAAACTCCTAAACCACCCTGCATCTATATCTAGGCGATAGGACCTGATTATAGTGGTTGTCACTAAACATACTATAAACAATCTATAAACAATGATCAACAATATACTCAATAATTGACAAGGAAAGAAATATTCAACACCATGTTTAAAAGTTATATTGCTTTATCTAAAATTAGTCAAAGTAAATCAGAATAAATCATTTCTCATAGTTACCTATTCTAACTAAGTGTCAGAACGGGTCAGGACCAGTCTCTTGGCAAAGTCTCCCAGGACAGTCCTCAGCATCAGTCCTCAGCAACGCAAGTTCACGCAGCGAAGGTAAAATGGCAAGTGGCAAAGAGTGGGGGGAGCCCTCCCTAAGCTAACAGTTTTTATAATGAAAAATACAATAGAAACACACATAAAATTGGCAGGATAAACTGTATCACTGAGCAGAACGAGAAGGAAGGGATGTAACTTTGCAACATCTTGAAATCTCCGCTCAGGAAAAGTCACAATACGTAAACCACGGAACAGGAACCAAGAAACAGAAACTATTAAAGTATCCATCTCATTCATTTCCCTCGGCAACCCGGCTTCAGCACATTGTTCATTTCAGAAGCTCCTTTGTTCACCAAGGACAAATCATTTCTTTTGGAGATCCTCCAAACTGCTGATGTCCTCATGGAAAGTTTTCATTCAAGGACTACGGTCAGTTGTCTTCAACCGATTTCCAGCAGGGGTCTCCCTTGCCACATCACAGATTGCGCCAAGGCTCAGCCAGGCTTCAAAATATTCTCAGCCATTTCATAAAAGCCTCCATAGGCCACAATAGACCATCTTTAATTAAAGAGACAAAATAAAGGTTACTACAGCATAATGATTAAACAGTGTTAACCCCACTAATACCCTTATGTGTATGCATTTATCTAGCTTTGCGACATAAAAAAGCATTAATTCAGACAGCGTTTTGTGCTCAAAATAAACAGCACACAGCAACATTTAAACATGAAAACTTGCACGTTATTGTAAATACAGAAACAGCAAACATAAGCTAACCCTCATGTAACTTTCTCTTATGTTAGGACAAACGGGTTGGTTAATGAAAACACACTTGCACAAGACAAATAATTAATTGTTAATTATTAATAAATTAATAAAACGCATAGACATGCCAGAGCTTCAAAAGCCCATGAATTTTCTTAAAGAAAACTCTGCTCCAGCAATCCCCCCTTTGGTGATTTTATCACAAAATAAACCCAAAAAAAAATAAAAAATAATGAAAATTTAGTCCCATTTTAGGAGAAATCAGAAATGTCTTTTCCCCTTACACAACATTAAACTCCAGTCACTCTTTCATCATCTCTCTTCGTCTCTAAATAAACACTCTCCCTCAATTCTTCTAATTCAATCTCTTCTGGTTCTCTTTTCGAATTCTTCAAATTCTTATTTCTCTTTTCATTTTTCAATTTCTCTTTCCCTCTCCTTTTTTTACAACACACACACACTAATCTCAGTATCAGCAAAGCAACAATTATACAAGACAAGAAACTATTCTACCTATAATAGTACCTATCTTTGTGTATGTAACTATTATTTCTAATTGGAACTACTTTTTGTGAATTCTACTCTATATTAGTCATGTTTTCTGTGTCCATCCCAAATTCAACCTTAAAACACCCCATAGAAGCATTAATAATCCAGTACAGCAGCAGCACATCCTACACCACCTTTTAAAGAAGGCACATCTATTTTGATTATTCTCTATGTTAGCCATTTTCTGTTTCAACCTCTACTACTCCACTACAGAAATTAGAACCCTTCAATTCCAAACTCCTCAGCTTCTTCAAAGATCTTTCCGTTCACTTAGACCAAGTGAATCCTTCTTTTACTCAGTTTGGATACTCATCATTTTTCACTCCAATTTCTTCAACATCAAATTGTATCAGATCTCCAACATTCAAATCCTCAGTATCTGACTCTTCTCCAATGTCAGTCAAGAGTACTTTCAGGATTTCACCAGTTTCTTCCTCAACCACTCTTCGTACGGTCTCCTCTGGATTTCCTTGACTTTCCACCTCTTCACCTTCAGGCAGTGTCACATACATCCATTCCGGCGACCTATACTTCTGGTTAGGTTTTCTCACTCTTTTGACTTCTTCTGGTTCTTTCGATTCTTTTGATTCTTTCTTTTCAGCCTTCGAACTTTGACTTGAAATTTCATTCACTTGTTCAGCCTTTGATGAATTTGCTCTTATTATTCTGTATTTCACCCTTTTAACTTGGTTGTTAGGCCAACGATCTCCTTTCACAACCCTTTTCGGCTTTACTTCTTTAACACTCCTCTCTCCAATCGAAGTTCTCTTTCTTAGAACTCGACCCTCTGTTTGTTCATCTTCATCATCCAATTCTGTTTCAATTGCCTCTTGCTTTCGTTTCTTAGCAGTTTTCTTTTTTCCACAGATTCTTTCACCACTATTTGAGACTTCCCTACTTCTGTCCCTCCTCGGGTCTCCGACACGCAATCTTCTTGCTGTCTACTTGTCCCTTCACCTAGCTCCTCATCAATGTTCCCTACACCTCCTCGGGGGTCTTCCGCAATCTGTCCCTTTCTATCTTTTCCTGACCCTGCTTCTTCAAGAATAATCTCAAGTGGTTCTTCGATCTCCTCCTCTTCTGATTCAGGAGTAGTATCTGTGTGATTTTTCTTTTCTTTTCTTTTCCCTCCACTGCTACTTGAAACTTCAGGCTCTTTAACAGAATCCGATCTTCTCTCTGATACTCGCAGTGATTCTCTTGAAGCTCTCTCTGCTTCTTTTCTCACTGATTCCGTATCTTCAGCATCTTCACCATCACTGGAATCTGATTCTTCATAATACTCTTTACCAGTCCCCTCTTTTGGATTTGGAACTCTCAGAGTATGACTTGCATGTACCCAGTGCTTCACTCCAGCACACTTTACTGCAGTCGTCGTAGTCAGAATAACTTGTCTCGGCCTTCCCCACCTTGGAATCAAGCAATTTCTTCTTCTGTGCACCTTAATCCTTACCCAGTCTCCTGGACTTAGATCATGGGCTTGCTTCTTCTCAAGTGTGGTAGCTTCTTCTCCAACCCGGTGAAACACAGAATGAACTGCGTCAGCCAGGCCTTTACAGTAATCCAAAATCATGTCATCAGTTATTGTCACCAATTTATTTACAGGCACGTATGCATGGCGCATTGCACGTCCCATAATTATCTCATGCGGGCTCAAACCAGTAGTTCTATCTGGAGTAGATCTCATTGTCATTAAAACTAGAGGTAACACATCTGGCCATTTCATGCCAGTGGCTAAGCACATTTTTCCAATTCTATTCTTGATTGTGCCATTGATCTGTTCAACCACACCAGAAGCCTCTGGTCGGTATGCACAATGTAGCTTCTGCTGTATTTTCAATGCTTCACAAATTAAACTAATGAGTTCATTTTGAAAGTGTCTACCTCTGTCAGATTCAACTGTAACTGGAAACCCAAACCTAGGAATCAACTCCCTCAACAGTAATTTTGCCACTGTTAATCCATCATTTCTTCTAGTCGGGTAAGCTTCCACCCACCTTGAAAACAAACAGACTACCACTAGAACATACCTCAGTCTGTTTACTTGGGGCATTTCAATGAAATCAATTTGCATTCTCGTAAAAGGACCTCCTTCTCTGCCAATAGTCCCTAGACTCACCACTGTCTTTTTCCCAGTGTTAAATTGCTGACAAATTAAACACCTTTGACAGATGCTCTCCGCAATTGTCCTAAACTTTGCATTGTACCAGGTTTGTTTAAAGGACCTTACCATCGCGTCCCTCCCCAGATGTCCCTGGCCATGATACATCCTTGCCATTGACGACAAAATTGAGTTTGGCATCACTGGTCTGCTATCTCTGTAGACCCAAACATGGTCTGTTTCTCTTGGAGCACATCCTGCCTTAATCCAATCTTGTTTCTCTTCTTCTCCTGCCTCATCTTGTAACTGCTTCACTTCATCCCACGTTTCTAGGACATTAGTAAACATCACAGAAAGAAAAGACATTTCCTTCTCTCTTTCCCTGTTAATTGACTGGTTTGTTTTGGCACAATATTGTGCCACATCGTTGGCATACCTGTTACCAACAGTGATAAAATCCTCCCCTGGACCATGGGCAGCACATTTTACAACCGCTAACTCTTTAGGCAGCTGTATCGCCTCAAGCAATTTTCCAATCAGCTCAGCATTCTTTATCGGAGTTCCACCCGATGTCAAGAAACCTCTTTGTAGCCAAAGTTGGCCAAAATCATGCACCACTCCAAATCCATACTGACTATCAGTCAACACAGTCGTCCTCAAATCTTTCCCAATCTCACAAGCTTTTGTCAATGCCACCAATTCAGCAACTTGCGCAGATTTCACCCCTTTCAATGGTGATGCTTCCATGACCTCTGAAACTTTGCACACTGCATATGCTGCACATAGCACACCATTATCATTTCTCAGGCATGATCCATCCACAAACAACACATGGTCATTCTCAGATAAGGGAATATCCCTTATATCTGGTCTCGGTTTTGTACAATACTCAAGCACATCCAAACAAT
This sequence comes from Triturus cristatus, assembly GCF_964204655.1. NCBI lineage: Eukaryota > Metazoa > Chordata > Amphibia > Caudata > Salamandridae > Triturus > Triturus cristatus. The sequence continues at coordinate 121,750,943 of NC_140588.1, forward strand.
CATGATCATCTTCCATCTTTATACCCACATTTTCAATATCCGGCAAAAGTGTCGCTAGATTCACATTCAGTTTCTCTTTTTCTCTCACTGGAAATGCTAAGTAAGTTGTTCTATCTTCAGATTCCTTTCTTTTCTTATACCACCTATCCTTCCACTTTTCTACATCACCCCATCTTCGCAATAGTGCTATCATTTTCTTAATCTGTCTTGTTCTACCAGTAGCATTCAAACTCTCTATGTCCTTCTCTGTGAAATCCATCCTGTACGTTTTCTGTAAAGCCTTCACTTTATCAATGTCAATTCCCTGCTCATTTGCTATCGCTCTTAGTCTATCATGTGTATTTCCTGCTCTCCAGGTGATACTCTTGCACATAAACATTAATTCACCATCATGATGACTCTTCAGGATATCTGTTGGAACTGTTCCTGTCACAAGCTCTTCTAATTCTATACATAACTTAACCACATCAATAACTTGTGAATCTTTATCTTTTTTCTGAAGAACCTTCATCCAATCATTCAAGTCGTCTACTGTTTTTTCAGCAGTTTTTCTCACTGGTACCACTTTTTTCTGCGGTTCTAAAATCGGCATCCCTGAACAACTAGGTTCACTAGCATCCAATAGTTCACTACATGTGTCATGTCTGGTTTGTCTCAGGTCACTTCTCCCTGTTCTTTTATCTGAATCTCCTGAAGGACCAACTGAATTTGTCAAATCATTTGGAATATATGGAACCACCAGTCCATTTTCACTTGTCCTCTGTTTATCAAACACAGGAATTACCGGACCTATAGTTACAGGCACCGTAACAGCTTCTAGATTCTTCGTTAACTCCCTAATTTTCTCAGTCAGTTCTGTTGTCGTCTTGGCTAATTGTCTGGCATTTTCTTCACTACCTTGATTCTCTCTCTCCCTGAAAGAACTACTACCTCTTGATTCAGGTGTCACTTTTTCTTTTTCAATGATACAGACTGTATCTCTTATCGGAGAAACAACTGGTGTACTCTCATCTGGTTCTGATCTATATGGAGGTGGTCTCTTGTAAATCATGTCATTCAAGACCTCATCCTCATACTCTCCATATCTTCTCATATCTGACTCAGGAACTCTTTCTTCATGGCTGAAGGATGCAGGTGTTTTCGCTGGAGGTGGCAACTCACCCTCTCTTGTCTTAACCTCTTTATCCTTGCTAAACCACTTCTTAAATTTTCCAAAGAGGGTTTTTTCCTTTTCCTCTTCTTGGTAATACATCTTAGTAAGCGCTTATCAAACTCTTTACTCTTTCCGTATTATAAATACAATACGAGTTAACGCACCAATCCTGGAGTGTCTGCGTCACTAAGCAGTTCTACCAATCCTTGCGCGGCTCACACCAACACACCAATCCTATTGCGAGCACTATTCTGATCCACTATCCAATCAGAGCGCGGTCTTTATGACGTCAGCAGCCGCTGCAGTCTCTGTCTCCTGTCTCTGTCACTCGTCTACCCCTCCTTTACAAAAAACTCTCAGTAGACTTCGTGTGTCAAAATTTTACAAAATCTATTAGTTACAACATAAAAACATCTCCATTGTCTGCTTCGCTAACCACAGAATAGTAAAAGAGAGTCTATTTCTCAAGAATCAACAAACTTTCATACATCTCATAACTGTTTCCTCTAGGACTTATCCAAAGAGTCTTACAATCAATAAATGTATATGCATTCACGCACATTCATACAAGAAAAATATAGTACATACACACAGAATCCTGCTTCCTGAGAACAGCGCACAATCTGTCTCTATACAGAATTATAACTTACAACAACTAAGCAGCTTACCTCTGCCCAGTTCCTCAAACAAGCTCAGAGAATACCTATTACTCCTCCCGCAATAAGCTTTAACGGCAATCCTTACGGATCCCTGGGACTTAAGACCAGAGTTTCACAGATAACCTTCACTACGATACACACTCCTTACATACCAGAAATATATTCTAATAGTAACATACAATAATGTCACTGATTCCGAACCCAGACAATGTGAACGCGCAACTTCAATTGTTACACGTAATTCCTTACAATCCCGTCTTTCCCGAGAGCAGCATATACACCTTCCTCTGCCCTACTACGGAACTGTTTCCAGCTTCCAAATTCCAGAAGCACTACATATAACTCAACATGACGACTCTAACATATAGTATTAGTACATATACCAACAACATCAAAATAAATCAATAATCAATAAGCTAATTTACAAGCAATCTTATCTTATCAGATCAAGACAACCATCTACAACCATCCTCTGCTACCAGAGAAACTGATAAAGATCAGGGTATCAAAAATATGCCCACTACCACAGATAGAGTAATCTCACAGTTACACGCACATACATTCATCATACGCTAGGGCCCATTTCACTAACACACACTCAAATACTCTACCAGCAATAAACCTGTGGGAAGGAAACTCCTAAACCACCCTGCATCTATATCTAGGCGATAGGACCTGATTATAGTGGTTGTCACTAAACATACTATAAACAATCTATAAACAATGATCAACAATATACTCAATAATTGACAAGGAAAGAAATATTCAACACCATGTTTAAAAGTTATATTGCTTTATCTAAAATTAGTCAAAGTAAATCAGAATAAATCATTTCTCATAGTTACCTATTCTAACTAAGTGTCAGAACGGGTCAGGACCAGTCTCTTGGCAAAGTCTCCCAGGACAGTCCTCAGCATCAGTCCTCAGCAACGCAAGTTCACGCAGCGAAGGTAAAATGGCAAGTGGCAAAGAGTGGGGGGAGCCCTCCCTAAGCTAACAGTTTTTATAATGAAAAATACAATAGAAACACACATAAAATTGGCAGGATAAACTGTATCACTGAGCAGAACGAGAAGGAAGGGATGTAACTTTGCAACATCTTGAAATCTCCGCTCAGGAAAAGTCACAATACGTAAACCACGGAACAGGAACCAAGAAACAGAAACTATTAAAGTATCCATCTCATTCATTTCCCTCGGCAACCCGGCTTCAGCACATTGTTCATTTCAGAAGCTCCTTTGTTCACCAAGGACAAATCATTTCTTTTGGAGATCCTCCAAACTGCTGATGTCCTCATGGAAAGTTTTCATTCAAGGACTACGGTCAGTTGTCTTCAACCGATTTCCAGCAGGGGTCTCCCTTGCCACATCACAGATTGCGCCAAGGCTCAGCCAGGCTTCAAAATATTCTCAGCCATTTCATAAAAGCCTCCATAGGCCACAATAGACCATCTTTAATTAAAGAGACAAAATAAAGGTTACTACAGCATAATGATTAAACAGTGTTAACCCCACTAATACCCTTATGTGTATGCATTTATCTAGCTTTGCGACATAAAAAAGCATTAATTCAGACAGCGTTTTGTGCTCAAAATAAACAGCACACAGCAACATTTAAACATGAAAACTTGCACGTTATTGTAAATACAGAAACAGCAAACATAAGCTAACCCTCATGTAACTTTCTCTTATGTTAGGACAAACGGGTTGGTTAATGAAAACACACTTGCACAAGACAAATAATTAATTGTTAATTATTAATAAATTAATAAAACGCATAGACATGCCAGAGCTTCAAAAGCCCATGAATTTTCTTAAAGAAAACTCTGCTCCAGCAATCCCCCCTTTGGTGATTTTATCACAAAATAAACCCAAAAAAAAATAAAAAATAATGAAAATTTAGTCCCATTTTAGGAGAAATCAGAAATGTCTTTTCCCCTTACACAACATTAAACTCCAGTCACTCTTTCATCATCTCTCTTCGTCTCTAAATAAACACTCTCCCTCAATTCTTCTAATTCAATCTCTTCTGGTTCTCTTTTCGAATTCTTCAAATTCTTATTTCTCTTTTCATTTTTCAATTTCTCTTTCCCTCTCCTTTTTTTACAACACACACACACTAATCTCAGTATCAGCAAAGCAACAATTATACAAGACAAGAAACTATTCTACCTATAATAGTACCTATCTTTGTGTATGTAACTATTATTTCTAATTGGAACTACTTTTTGTGAATTCTACTCTATATTAGTCATGTTTTCTGTGTCCATCCCAAATTCAACCTTAAAACACCCCATAGAAGCATTAATAATCCAGTACAGCAGCAGCACATCCTACACCACCTTTTAAAGAAGGCACATCTATTTTGATTATTCTCTATGTTAGCCATTTTCTGTTTCAACCTCTACTACTCCACTACAGAAATTAGAACCCTTCAATTCCAAACTCCTCAGCTTCTTCAAAGATCTTTCCGTTCACTTAGACCAAGTGAATCCTTCTTTTACTCAGTTTGGATACTCATCATTTTTCACTCCAATTTCTTCAACATCAAATTGTATCAGATCTCCAACATTCAAATCCTCAGTATCTGACTCTTCTCCAATGTCAGTCAAGAGTACTTTCAGGATTTCACCAGTTTCTTCCTCAACCACTCTTCGTACGGTCTCCTCTGGATTTCCTTGACTTTCCACCTCTTCACCTTCAGGCAGTGTCACATACATCCATTCCGGCGACCTATACTTCTGGTTAGGTTTTCTCACTCTTTTGACTTCTTCTGGTTCTTTCGATTCTTTTGATTCTTTCTTTTCAGCCTCCGAACTTTGACTTGAAATTTCATTCACTTGTTCAGCCTTTGATGAATTTGCTCTTATTATTCTGTATTTCACCCTTTTAACTTGGTTGTTAGGCCAACGATCTCCTTTCACAACCCTTTTCGGCTTTACTTCTTTAACACTCCTCTCTCCAATCGAAGTTCTCTTTCTTAGAACTCGACCCTCTGTTTGTTCATCTTCATCATCCAATTCTGTTTCAATTGCCTCTTGCTTTCGTTTCTTAGCAGTTTTCTTTTTTCCACAGATTCTTTCACCACTATTTGAGACTTCCCTACTTCTGTCCCTCCTCGGGTCTCCGACACGCAATCTTCTTGCTGTCTACTTGTCCCTTCACCTAGCTCCTCATCAATGTTCCCTACACCTCCTCGGGGGTCTTCCGCAATCTGTCCCTTTCTATCTTTTCCTGACCCTGCTTCTTCAAGAATAATCTCAAGTGGTTCTTCGATCTCCTCCTCTTCTGATTCAGGAGTAGTATCTGTGTGATTTTTCTTTTCTTTTCTTTTCCCTCCACTGCTACTTGAAACTTCAGGCTCTTTAACAGAATCCGATCTTCTCTCTGATACTCGCAGTGATTCTCTTGAAGCTCTCTCTGCTTCTTTTCTCACTGATTCCGTATCTTCAGCATCTTCACCATCACTGGAATCTGATTCTTCATAATACTCTTTACCAGTCCCCTCTTTTGGATTTGGAACTCTCAGAGTATGACTTGCATGTACCCAGTGCTTCACTCCAGCACACTTTACTGCAGTCGTCGTAGTCAGAATAACTTGTCTCGGCCTTCCCCACCTTGGAATCAAGCAATTTCTTCTTCTGTGCACCTTAATCCTTACCCAGTCTCCTGGACTTAGATCATGGGCTTGCTTCTTCTCAAGTGTGGTAGCTTCTTCTCCAACCCGGTGAAACACAGAATGAACTGCGTCAGCCAGGCCTTTACAGTAATCCAAAATCATGTCATCAGTTATTGTCACCAATTTATTTACAGGCACGTATGCATGGCGCATTGCACGTCCCATAATTATCTCATGCGGGCTCAAACCAGTAGTTCTATCTGGAGTAGATCTCATTGTCATTAAAACTAGAGGTAACACATCTGGCCATTTCATGCCAGTGGCTAAGCACATTTTTCCAATTCTATTCTTGATTGTGCCATTGATCTGTTCAACCACACCAGAAGCCTCTGGTCGGTATGCACAATGTAGCTTCTGCTGTATTTTCAATGCTTCACAAATTAAACTAATGAGTTCATTTTGAAAGTGTCTACCTCTGTCAGATTCAACTGTAACTGGAAACCCAAACCTAGGAATCAACTCCCTCAACAGTAATTTTGCCACTGTTAATCCATCATTTCTTCTAGTCGGGTAAGCTTCCACCCACCTTGAAAACAAACAGACTACCACTAGAACATACCTCAGTCTGTTTACTTGGGGCATTTCAATGAAATCAATTTGCATTCTCGTAAAAGGACCTCCTTCTCTGCCAATAGTCCCTAGACTCACCACTGTCTTTTTCCCAGTGTTAAATTGCTGACAAATTAAACACCTTTGACAGATGCTCTCCGCAATTGTCCTAAACTTTGCATTGTACCAGGTTTGTTTAAAGGACCTTACCATCGCGTCCCTCCCCAGATGTCCCTGGCCATGATACATCCTTGCCATTGACGACAAAATTGAGTTTGGCATCACTGGTCTGCTATCTCTGTAGACCCAAACATGGTCTGTTTCTCTTGGAGCACATCCTGCCTTAATCCAATCTTGTTTCTCTTCTTCTCCTGCCTCATCTTGTAACTGCTTCACTTCATCCCACGTTTCTAGGACATTAGTAAACATCACAGAAAGAAAAGACATTTCCTTCTCTCTTTCCCTGTTAATTGACTGGTTTGTTTTGGCACAATATTGTGCCACATCGTTGGCATACCTGTTACCAACAGTGATAAAATCCTCCCCTGGACCATGGGCAGCACATTTTACAACCGCTAACTCTTTAGGCAGCTGTATCGCCTCAAGCAATTTTCCAATCAGCTCAGCATTCTTTATCGGAGTTCCACCCGATGTCAAGAAACCTCTTTGTAGCCAAAGTTGGCCAAAATCATGCACCACTCCAAATCCATACTGACTATCAGTCAACACAGTCGTCCTCAAATCTTTCCCAATCTCACAAGCTTTTGTCAATGCCACCAATTCAGCAACTTGCGCAGATTTCACCCCTTTCAATGGTGATGCTTCCATGACCTCTGAAACTTTGCACACTGCATATGCTGCACATAGCACACCATTATCATTTCTCAGGCATGATCCATCCACAAACAACACATGGTCATTCTCAGATAAGGGAATATCCCTTATATCTGGTCTCGGTTTTGTACAATACTCAAGCACATCCAAACAATCATGATCATCTTCCATCTTTATACCCACATTTTCAATATCCGGCAAAAGTGTCGCTAGATTCACATTCAGTTTCTCTTTTTCTCTCACTGGAAATGCTAAGTAAGTTGTTCTATCTTCAGATTCCTTTCTTTTCTTATACCACCTATCCTTCCACTTTTCTACATCACCCCATCTTCGCAATAGTGCTATCATTTTCTTAATCTGTCTTGTTCTACCAGTAGCATTCAAACTCTCTATGTCCTTCTCTGTGAAATCCATCCTGTACGTTTTCTGTAAAGCCTTCACTTTATCAATGTCAATTCCCTGCTCATTTGCTATCGCTCTTAGTCTATCATGTGTATTTCCTGCTCTCCAGGTGATACTCTTGCACATAAACATTAATTCACCATCATGATGACTCTTCAGGATATCTGTTGGAACTGTTCCTGTCACAAGCTCTTCTAATTCTATACATAACTTAACCACATCAATAACTTGTGAATCTTTATCTTTTTTCTGAAGAACCTTCATCCAATCATTCAAGTCGTCTACTGTTTTTTCAGCAGTTTTTCTCACTGGTACCACTTTTTTCTGCGGTTCTAAAATCGGCATCCCTGAACAACTAGGTTCACTAGCATCCAATAGTTCACTACATGTGTCATGTCTGGTTTGTCTCAGGTCACTTCTCCCTGTTCTTTTATCTGAATCTCCTGAAGGACCAACTGAATTTGTCAAATCATTTGGAATATATGGAACCACCAGTCCATTTTCACTTGTCCTCTGTTTATCAAACACAGGAATTACCGGACCTATAGTTACAGGCACCGTAACAGCTTCTAGATTCTTCGTTAACTCCCTAATTTTCTCAGTCAGTTCTGTTGTCGTCTTGGCTAATTGTCTGGCATTTTCTTCACTACCTTGATTCTCTCTCTCCCTGAAAGAACTACTACCTCTTGATTCAGGTGTCACTTTTTCTTTTTCAATGATACAGACTGTATCTCTTATCGGAGAAACAACTGGTGTACTCTCATCTGGTTCTGATCTATATGGAGGTGGTCTCTTGTAAATCATGTCATTCAAGACCTCATCCTCATACTCTCCATATCTTCTCATATCTGACTCAGGAACTCTTTCTTCATGGCTGAAGGATGCAGGTGTTTTCGCTGGAGGTGGCAACTCACCCTCTCTTGTCTTAACCTCTTTATCCTTGCTAAACCACTTCTTAAATTTTCCAAAGAGGGTTTTTTCCTTTTCCTCTTCTTGGTAATACATCTTAGTAAGCGCTTATCAAACTCTTTACTCTTTCCGTATTATAAATACAATACGAGTTAACGCACCAATCCTGGAGTGTCTGCGTCACTAAGCAGTTCTACCAATCCTTGCGCGGCTCACACCAACACACCAATCCTATTGCGAGCACTATTCTGATCCACTATCCAATCAGAGCGCGGTCTTTATGACGTCAGCAGCCGCTGCAGTCTCTGTCTCCTGTCTCTGTCACTCGTCTACCCCTCCTTTACAAAAAACTCTCAGTAGACTTCGTGTGTCAAAATTTTACAAAATCTATTAGTTACAACATAAAAACATCTCCATTGTCTGCTTCGCTAACCACAGAATAGTAAAAGAGAGTCTATTTCTCAAGAATCAACAAACTTTCATACATCTCATAACTGTTTCCTCTAGGACTTATCCAAAGAGTCTTACAATCAATAAATGTATATGCATTCACGCACATTCATACAAGAAAAATATAGTACATACACACAGAATCCTGCTTCCTGAGAACAGCGCACAATCTGTCTCTATACAGAATTATAACTTACAACAACTAAGCAGCTTACCTCTGCCCAGTTCCTCAAACAAGCTCAGAGAATACCTATTACTCCTCCCGCAATAAGCTTTAACGGCAATCCTTACGGATCCCTGGGACTTAAGACCAGAGTTTCACAGATAACCTTCACTACGATACACACTCCTTACATACCAGAAATATATTCTAATAGTAACATACAATAATGTCACTGATTCCGAACCCAGACAATGTGAACGCGCAACTTCAATTGTTACACGTAATTCCTTACAATCCCGTCTTTCCCGAGAGCAGCATATACACCTTCCTCTGCCCTACTACGGAACTGTTTCCAGCTTCCAAATTCCAGAAGCACTACATATAACTCAACATGACGACTCTAACATATAGTATTAGTACATATACCAACAACATCAAAATAAATCAATAATCAATAAGCTAATTTACAAGCAATCTTATCTTATCAGATCAAGACAACCATCTACAACCATCCTCTGCTACCAGAGAAACTGATAAAGATCAGGGTATCAAAAATATGCCCACTACCACAGATAGAGTAATCTCACAGTTACACGCACATACATTCATCATACGCTAGGGCCCATTTCACTAACACACACTCAAATACTCTACCAGCAATAAACCTGTGGGAAGGAAACTCCTAAACCACCCTGCATCTATATCTAGGCGATAGGACCTGATTATAGTGGTTGTCACTAAACATACTATAAACAATCTATAAACAATGATCAACAATATACTCAATAATTGACAAGGAAAGAAATATTCAACACCATGTTTAAAAGTTATATTGCTTTATCTAAAATTAGTCAAAGTAAATCAGAATAAATCATTTCTCATAGTTACCTATTCTAACTAAGTGTCAGAACGGGTCAGGACCAGTCTCTTGGCAAAGTCTCCCAGGACAGTCCTCAGCATCAGTCCTCAGCAACGCAAGTTCACGCAGCGAAGGTAAAATGGCAAGTGGCAAAGAGTGAGGGGAGCCCTCCCTAAGCTAACAGATTTTATAATGAAAAATACAATAGAAACACACATAAAATTGGCAGGATAAACTGTATCACTGAGCAGAACGAGAAGGAAGGGATGTAACTTTGCAACATCTTGAAATCTCCGCTCAGGAAAAGTCACAATACGTAAACCACGGAACAGGAACCAAGAAACAGAAACTATTAAAGTATCCATCTCATTCATTTCCCTCGGCAACCCGGCTTCAGCACATTGTTCATTTCAGAAGCTCCTTTGTTCACCAAGGACAAATCATTTCTTTTGGAGATCCTCCAAACTGCTGATGTCCTCATGGAAAGTTTTCATTCAAGGACTACGGTCAGTTGTCTTCAACCGATTTCCAGCAGGGGTCTCCCTTGCCACATCACAGATTGCGCCAAGGCTCAGCCAGGCTTCAAAATATTCTCAGCCATTTCATAAAAGCCTCCATAGGCCACAATAGACCATCTTTAATTAAAGAGACAAAATAAAGGTTACTACAGCATAATGATTAAACAGTGTTAACCCCACTAATACCCTTATGTGTATGCATTTATCTAGCTTTGCGACATAAAAAAGCATTAATTCAGACAGCGTTTTGTGCTCAAAATAAACAGCACACAGCAACATTTAAACATGAAAACTTGCACGTTATTGTAAATACAGAAACAGCAAACATAAGCTAACCCTCATGTAACTTTCTCTTATGTTAGGACAAACGGGTTGGTTAATGAAAACACACTTGCACAAGACAAATAATTAATTGTTAATTATTAATAAATTAATAAAACGCATAGACATGCCAGAGCTTCAAAAGCCCATGAATTTTCTTAAAGAAAACTCTGCTCCAGCAGTGGCCATCTGGGAGGCGGTGCAGTTCTTTCAGGTTCATCTCCACAGAGTGAATCTGTTGGTTCGTACCGACATTAAGGTGGCTCGTTGTAACTTGAACCGTCAGCGGGGGGACCAAGTGCGCGTCTCTAAACCTGCTGGCCTCCATGATTTGTGCTTGGGCGGAATCTCACCTGTTGGCCTTGAGGGCGGTGTACATTCTGGGACAGTTGAATTTTCATGCAGACGCTTTGAGCCGCAACCTTCCATCCTCTGTTCTGTACCATCTCTCTCTTCCTCTGTTCCAGTCCCCTTGTCTTCAGTTCTTGACTCCCTGGATCAATCTCTTTGGCTTTCCACACAACGCTTTTCTCCTCCAGTTTTGTTCGGAGGTGATGTGTCCTCAGGCTTGGGCAGTGGATGCTCTTTCCATTCCCTGGTCTTCGGGCCTTCTGTATGCCTTCCCTCCTATTCCCCTCCTCCCGACAATGCTTCAGAAGATTCGGGGGGAGAGGGTGTCGGTCCTGTTGATTGCTCCCTTCTGGCCTCGCCGCCTTTGGTTTCCTCTCCTGTTGCGGCTGGCAGGGGGTCGCTTTGTCCGGCTTCCTTTTGTTCTGGCTCCTCTTCAGTTTCCGCTCCTATCTCTGCCTTGTCTTTGTCGTTTGCAGCTGACGGCCTGGCTCTTGAGCGGTTGAAGTCTTTGGGCTGTGCTTCTGTGGTGGCTCTTGACATCCAGTTGTCACGTCGACCTTCGACCCTTAAATGCTATGGTCGTCATTGGGGCTCTTTTGTCTCTTGGTGTTCTTCCCATGGGGTGGATCCTGTGCTGGGAGATCCTGCGTCTGTGTTGGATTTTCTCTGGGATGGTTTTTTGAAGGGCCTTTCCCCTTCCACTTTATCTGCTCAGTGGGCGGCGGTTCGTGCTTGTCGGGGTCCTGGGGCCTCCTTGGAGGTTGTTGCCACTTTGTTGAGTCGGCTTCTTTGGAGCTTTAGGCTTCGTTGGACGGTTTCTCCTGTGATCATGCCTTCTTGGGATTTGCCTACTGTTTTGCGGCGTCTGCAGTTGCCCCCCTTTGAGCCCTTGTTGGAAGCGGACTTGTTGCGGTTGTCCTTTAAGGTTGCTTTTTTGCTGGCCATCACCTCCGCTCGTCGGTTGGGGGAGTTGGGTGCCTTCCTCATTTCTTTCCCTTACTTACAGCTCCTGCAGGATCGGGTTGTTTTGAGACTTGATCTGGCTTTTCTGCCTAAGGTTTCTTCCCGGTTCCATTTGCAACAGGAGGTGATCATTCCTGATGTGCCTATGGAGGGGGATTCCCTTGTTCCCTCTTCTTTGGATCTTCGCAGGGCTCTTCAGATCTACCTACAGCATTCGGTGGGGTTTTGCTTTCTCCAGCCCTGTTTGTCTCCTGTGGGTGGTGTGGCTAAGGGGAAGAAGGTGTCCACTTCCACGATCAGTTGATGGGTGCGTTGGGCTGTCTGCCAATCCTATAAGTCTGTGGATCTGCGGATCTGCCTCCTCTGTCTCCGGTGCAAGGTCGTTCGACACGTTCTGTGTCCGCTTCCTGGGCTGAGGCTGCAGGGGTCTCTATCCAGGAGATTTGTAGGGAGGCCACTTGGCAGTCCCATCACACTTTTGTTCGGCATTATTGTCTTGATGTTTTGCATGCATCTGTTGACAGTTTTGCTGTTGGTGTTCTAAACGCTGCTGTTCGTTGATCATTTATTTGATTAAACATTTTGTACTTTTTGCATGGATCCCTGGTGTCCTACGTTTTTTCTTCTTGGTTCTCTGCTTGTGAGTTCCTCACTTTGTAAGGACTGTAACGGGGAGGACCCAGGAGGGGTTAATGTCTTGTTACTTACTGGTAATCTTCATTACCCCAATTAGGGTCCTCCCCAATCCAGTCCTCTTCCCTCCCTCCCTCCCACTGTGTTTGTGTCTGGGTCTTGTTGATAACAGGCATGGAGGTGGGTGGGAGGGGTTTATGTGACCTTTAGCCTTTGGTTTTCTAGTGATTTGATTGGCTAGGTAGTGGCAGGACTGCCTCACTTTGTAAGGACTGTGATGGGGAGGACCCTAATCGGGGTAATGAAGATCACCGGTAAGTAACAAGACATTAGTTTCTTAACATGCAGCATTAGGTAGCCCTCATACAAACTGATGATTGATGCATTTTATTCTCCAACTATGAAACATTAATTGGCCCTTGTTTTGGAAGCGGCAGGAATAAGATCCTGTTATCAGATATTCATGCTTGTGCTTTGAAGACCTTTTGATCCTGAGGATGGCACATGAATCGATAACATGTTGAAACGCGGTTACCACTGTGAAGGTAAGGTTAGGACTGGGTTTACAAAGAAATATTTTGGTTTGCTAATACCTTCAGTTTTTTTACGAATCTTCATGAAACTTTCCGCAAAAAAAAGTTACGCCAACTCAGCTACATCTTGGAAAGTTCAGGGCTGATCTGTCAGGCGGCTGGAAAAAGGGGTTGTCCCTGACTATGATTTCCTAATGCAAGTCTCATAGAAGAATTGAACAGGGCTACAGCCAGTTGATCTGAATAATACCAAATTAGGCCAGAAATCTAGCTCTTGACCAAGAAATGGGGCTTTTTGTGAGCTGGTTTACATTCATTCTATCATTTTGACAAATTAAGGTTCAAAATCTATATATATATAGAAACGCTGTAGTACCATGGCTCGGCAGATCAAAAGATTAGATCTGATTGGTTGCCTCACACCAAGAATGATGTTTGGCAGCCATTTTAGGACTCGCAGACTAAATGCCTGGGACCTGCTTAAAAAAATGACATACATAAAGGTGGCAGGGTAGGGATAGTAGACCTTGTGGGGGGTAACAGGAGGACGCCTTCTGGAGCCAAAAACATTTTCATGTCAAATAGTACCAAGGTTCTGTGACACTGTTGTAAACCTTTTTTTATAAAAAAAGAAGGGCTCCCAGGGGTGGCTCAGGCTCAGAGAGTGTTGACACCTAAAAAAAGGGGGACTTGTGCCATCCCTCCCAGAGCCATTTCATGGCCCAGGGGACCTCTTCCATTAGGGCCTCCATCATTTTTTTTTTTTTTAGTAAAGCAGAAGAGCCGCCCCCTCTCTCTGATTCACTTAATGGCAATGGAATCACATCCCCCAGGGCATGAAATCTAAATGATTAGGGGATGGGGCATGATGCGCCCATCCTAAAACATATAATGGGCCTAGGGAACACAGTCGCTGGGGCTCAGTAGCAGGCAGTGTGACCCCATTTTTCAGTACACTGTGCTGTTCCATGCCTGCAAGAGAGAATGATGTAATATGTGACGTCATCAGCAGTGCATTGCAGGAGCGCGAGTTATAGTTAGCTCAACTAACTATAACAGCGGAATTCCTCTGGTTTTGTATGAGTGACATGTCCAATTAACTATAACGTCCCTGAAACCTATGTTTTTTTCAGTGAATTTAAAAGGTTTTTTAAATGCTTATTTGTAACTATAACGTCCCTGAAACCTACGTTTTTTTCAGTGAATTTCTAAGGTTTTTTAAATGCTAATTTGTAACTATAATGTACCTAGCACCTGTGGGTTTTTTCAGTGAATTTCAAAGGTTTTGTTAATGCTAATTTGTAACTATAACGTCCCTAAAACCTATGGTTTTTTTCAGTGACTTTCAAAGGTCTTTTAAATGCTAATTTCCAACTATGCCTAAAGAGGTAGGACATGTGCAGAAAGAGGAAGAAAGGAGCAGAAATAAGCAACAGAAATGCAGAAAGAGGCAACAGAAGTCCAGAAAGACAAAGAAAGGTGCCTAAAGAAGCAAGAGATATGCAGAAAGAACCAACAGGGGTACAGAAAGAGGCCTTGTTGCAAAATAATCCTGTGCCTCCAACTTTTTGCTGATGGACACTGGTGGTAAATGACACTGACTAACCAGGCCCGGAGCCAGTGCAATGCTAAAAAACACTTAGAATACAGTGAAAACACCAACATACACTAGGGTACACTAAGGGTTGGGGTACCCCTGTAATTAGCATGACCTACACTACAAGGAAATCTCACTGCAACACAACTCATGCACCCTTTCTGATACAATATTTTGTGTATAATTTCACATGTGCTGTCCTACCTCAGTGTATCACAAGTCATGAACCCTTTATGATAGAATCTTTTCTGTATGATTTCATATCTGGTACCCATACCTTAGTGCAGCACAAATCATTGACCCTTTATGATTGAATCTCTGTGTCTGATTCAATGATTACTGTTGTACTTGTTGGCAGCACCAACCATTCCCGGAGGGTTGGCGTACAATCACCCACACGCATCCACCACAGACGTCACTGGACATGTGACTGGTAATAAAAAGTCGTTGAGCGCATGTGCCCGTACCCAGTTCTACTATCTATCTGTGTCCGTGTGTTCATTATGTGTGCAACATGCTGCCCCTAGGCCCTACCACATTACTTAGTACACGGGACAGCGTATGCAACCATCTTACCTTTGACAGTGGGGGAAAACTTTAGTTATGTAACTTTGTCTCGGTCATTGTACAAGTACGTACGTAGAGACTGCATCATTAGAGTACTGCAAGCAGAGTGTATAGTGAATTTATAAGTGCGTGAGGATCGTCGCAGTGATTGTATAAGTACATAAGTTGGCGCAGCCTAACTCCGACAAGGAGCTTGTCTCTAATTGGCTGCCCTCCATTTGCCAAAAACTGAAACTTCAACTTTCCATGGCCCTGTATTGCTACAACTGCAACACTCCACTGAATGTGCAATAAACATTCATATCGACAAAGATGTCTCATGCCCACCATCTTTCTTGTGTGGAACTATGGATGAATATAGGGTCAGTAATTCCCCGTACCTTCCATGTTGGCCATATTGTTGGACTTGGCTCACAAAGTGACACTTTGGCTTTTGCAACCCGGGTGACGGTAGCACTCCAACACAGACACCCGCATCCAGTGTTGTCAGATTTTTTAAGATTTCTATAGCCCAAAACCAACCAAAAAGTAGCCCAAAGTAGCCCAATATTGCTGCTTTAGGGAAGGAGGGGCTGGGATTACGTCTAGCAGGCGGTGAATGCATTGCAATTGATGTTGCAGCAGGATGCCAAGTAAATATTTGTCTAAAGCGCTTTAACATACTACTTTGCTGGAGCACTGTATATATATTTATAATCTGGCAACTAGCACAAACCAAACTTTTACCACACAACCGGCAAAATATAGCCCAATTGTGTGTGATCTAGCCCAATCTGGCAATACTGATGCCACAGCCACTCCCTCAAGGCTGGTAAACACCCACACCACACCCATCCAGCACAGGCGTCACTGGATACATGACCCTACTAATAAAAAAGACTGGGCACATGTGCTCTACATCATTTTAGAGTTGTTCGCAACGCATGCACTGCAGCCGGCACAGTCACACCGCCATGGTGATGGCCCGTCCCGGTGGTCCAGACACTTGATGTTTTGTGTGCTCTGCTGCACCGCAGTATAGGCCTGAACCCAACAGCGTGGCCTCACTTCTCACTGAGTCAGTAGCACCGCAAGCACTGAGCGGGTGTACAATCAGTGATGATGACAGGTGCATTAGTATGTTCTCTGCCATGGCGATATCAAGACTCACTACCAAATGTAGACCTATTAGCTTGCAGAACGGAGCTGCATGATGTGGAGGATGCCATGACCGTGAAAAGGGGAGCAGTGAGGTCTTGGTATGCAGCGTCAGGCAGATACCTTTGGGCAGCGGGAGTGGATGGGGTACAGCAACCTGAATACAGAAAGACGGCAGAGCGATTTAGGCGTATGCACTTGTATATACTCTGCCACAGCGTCAGATTGGTAACGCAGGCACTGGTGCAAGGCCCGAGGACCTGGTGCCGAGTTCCAACTGTGGGCTGCTTTTTGGAGCAGTCTGGGTGGCAGATTTGGGCAGTGTCGCTGTTGTTTGGATACAGCCAGCGGCCCAGTGGGTGTCTGAATGGCCTTTCTGGAGACAGATTGGCGTCATTACCTTACTTTTAGCAACAGGCAGAGGTGTCACTTTCTTTGTCTCCCAGGGCCGGCCATTAATGTATGCATACCTAGTAGGGCAGGGGGCCTGAGAAGAAGTGACCTCACTTGTTTTTAAGTCACCAGTGTAAACAAATCCGTGCATTTTTTTGTATCTCCCACACCCCCCTTTTTAAAAAAAAATTTCGCTGAAGCAGTGATTTGAGGAAAGACAATATGCAAATGTGGGCCACTTTTGTTTTTTAGCGTGCCCTGGCCGATTTTGAATCCTAATCCAATGCTGCTCTGCCATTACTAATACTGTACTATCTTTCAGATGTGGGAGCTTGAGAGTTCCACTAGGTCGCGGCACGTGGTTGGAGACAGAGCGGTGGCGTAAAAGTAAGCTGTGACGGTTCTCTACACAGTGTGGGCACTCACTGTGCCTCTTCATCTCTTCTTTTCTCTCCTTCACACTCTTTCTCTCTCTCTTCCTCTCACACTGTTTCTCTCTTTCTCTCTCTCTTCCTATTTCTCACACTCTTTCTCTCTCCCTCTCTCACTGGTTCTCTCTCTCTTCGTCTCTCTCACTCATTCTCTCTTTCTCTGTCTTCCTTTCACTCTTTCTTTCTTTTTCCCTCTCTCTTCCTCTCATTCTCACTGTTTCTCTCTTTCCCTCTGTATTCCTCTCACTCTTTCTTTCTTTTTCTCTCTGTCTTCCTCTCACTCTTTCTTTCTCTCTATCTGTCTTTCTCTCTCCTTTGATGGACGCATGACGCACAATCTTATCTTGCTTTTTATCTAGCAGGCCTGCGATGATACGTGGCCATCCTGCAATCAACACTCAAACTGAATTGTGAGCTCCACTGCGCCGCGTGTACAAAATGGGTGAGGAGGTTTCTTTGGCACGTGGTGAACCCTCTTCGACTCATACTGGTGGCAGAAAGGTGAGCTCTGAGGATTTTCTCCACAGTATCAACACTCCCTCTCCATCTCTTCCTTTTTGTCACTCACATTCTTTCTCTCTCTCACTCTCTATCTCTTCCATTCCCTCTCTCACACTCTTTCTCTGTCTCTTCCTCTCTCTTTCTCACTCTTTCTTTCTCTCCCTCTTCCTCTGTCTCATTCTTTCTCTCTCTCTCTTCCTCTCTCTCACACTGTTTCTCTCTTTCTCTCTCTTCCTTGTATCTCACTCTTTCTCTCTTTCTCTCTCTCTTCCTCCCTCTCACTCTTTCTCTCACTCTTTCTCTCTCTCTCTCTCTCTCTCCTTTGCTGGACGCATGATGCACCATTTTATCTTTCTTTTTGTCTTGTAGGATGTGATTCACAAATTGTGCACTTGTATGTACTCACACATTGCTGATTCCATGCTATGTTTCAGATGACTAAGCTTGAGGGCTGCCCGGCATGTGGTTGGAGATACACCGGTGGCACAAAGGTGAGCTGCAAAGATTTTCTCCAGTGTCAACACTCCCTCTCCATCTCTTCCTTTCTCTCTTTCATACTTTCTCTCTTTCTCTGTCTCTTACTCTCTCTCTCATTCTTTCTCTCTCTCTTTCTCTCTCACACTGTTTGTCTCTCTCTTTCTCTATTACACTGTTTCTCTTTCTCTCTTCCTTGTATCTCACTCTTTCTCTCTTTCTCTGTCTTCCTCTCTCTCACTCTTTCTCTCTCTCTCTTCCTCACTCTCTCTTTCTCTCTCTCTCTTCCTCTCTCTCACTCTTCCTCTCTCTCTTCCTCTCT